>NC_090650.1:407391576-407991946 GCF_040937935.1 Hyperolius riggenbachi
CTGCAAGCGGAGCGATCTGCAGGTTGGACCTCGCGGAAAAAGCTTTCACTGACCGCGGACTCGAGCTGGCGGGGACCAGGCAGCGGGCAAATTAGGAAGTTGCCTGGGGCATAGCAGATGTCAAGGGGCCCGTCTGCCACAATCTTTGACCTCTCTTCATTTCACACAAGTGGGTGCCAAATCTACTACCTTGCCTAGGGCCCCATTAGGGCTAGTTCACACTCAGCGCTTGGAGCGATGCTAGCCCGCGAACGCGTTCAGCTCGCGATGACGATTTTAACTTAAATCTCGCAATTCTTGTGCACTTTGCACTTGTGATTCCCATTCAATAGAACGGGAATCACAGAGCAATCACCCCCAAAACGCTGCGTGCAGTGCGTTTGTGATTGATCAAAATCGCAACTGCTGCAGTGTGAATGTATCCATAGGGATACATTGTAGCAGCGCTTTGCTGATCGCCGGCGATCAGCAAAGCGCAAAAGAGTCACCCCAATGTGAACCGGCCCTCACATCTTAAAGGATACCCGCAGTGACATGTGACATGATGAGATAGACATGTGTATGTACAGTGCCAAGCACACAAATAACTATGCTGTGTTCCTTTTTTTTTCTTTCCCTTCCTGAAAGTTAAATACCAGGTATGTAAGTGGCTGACTCCATCCTGACTCAGACAGGAAGTGACTACAGTGTAACCCTCACTGATAAGAAATTCCAACTATAAAACACGTTCCTAGCAGAAAATGGCTTCTGAGAGCAAGAAAGAGATAAAAAGGGGAATTTCCTATCAGTGAGGGTCACACTGTAGTCACTTCCTGTCTGAATCAGGACTGGGTCAGCCACTTACATACCTGATATTTAACTCTTTCAGGCAGAGAAAGAAAAAAAAGGAACGCAGCACAGTTATTAGTTTGCTAGGCACTGTACATACCCATGTTCATCTCATCATGTCACATGTCATTTCAAAGGTTCAGACATCACCCACCTTGTGGGCCTAGGATTTATGTCACATGTCACTTCGGGTATCCTTTAAAGCAGCAGGATTAGCCATACTATGCCAGGGAAAAAACCATATATAAGTAGATAAATACTTGATCTACATACTTACATAACACATGTATTGTACTGTCCACATTTTGATTTCAGTGAATGTTATATAGTAAATGAAGATAATTCTGTTCCTGGTGGGAACCATGTCTTTTGTCCACAGTTTAGGCTAAATCCTGATGTCATTTCTGCCCTTTACTTTTTTTTCTTTTTCCTCCAATCGCTGAGTCACCTCAGCCTTGCTTGTAAACACAAGTGAGCAGGGGATCGTGTTTCAGATAAGAAACTAAGCAGGGAAATACCCTCTGTAATAATAATATTGTGCCCTACAGATATTATAACTGCTTGTATTTGTTTGTACATTGGTATATGTCTGTACCCCTCTTTTTATACAATAAACCTTTTGGTCAATGAAAAAAAAAAGCAGGGAAATAAATGGAAGAGGAGGAATATATTATAGATAAAAAGAACCAGCATGCAACTGTTTGGCACTGACTACTAAAGGGCCAGTGCTCCTCAAGTATGTGATAACTCCAAATCATAACAGCAGAAAAAGTTTTGAAAGTTTTGAATGCAGGATTAGCATCTTTATCACTTAATACACTCAGACCAGTTGCTGTTGAAATTTGATTTTTATGGTGACAATTCCGCTTTTATCTATCTCTGGGCACTTGAGTCCTGGTCATTATCACTTCCAAGGGTTTTTGGGGGGGGTTGTGCAAAAAGGACTTAAATGTATTGCATCATTGTACAAATCAAAGATGGCAAACCGATTTTATCTCACTTTCAGGCCCCTTTTTACACTTGAAGGGTAAACCTTTGTTGCTTTACCCTGTTTTACCCTGTTTTTTACTCTGCAATGAAAGTCTATGAAGAGAGACTGTCGCACTTATTGCGGTCTGTTGCGATGCGCTGGAAGTGTTCACTCTGATTCAATGATGAGTTACTGCAAGCACTTAATGCGTGGTTCTTGGGGTAATAGAAGTCTGTGGGCGACACACTATTTGTAAACGACGAAGCGCGGTGCATCATGGCACGCATGCGTGGACGGACAGGAATCCCAGTGACCTACTTCCTGCCCAGAAGGATGTATGTCACTGAGTGGGGGCGTTGCTATGCATATGACCCTGTTTGCGTACTCTGCTGCAGGGTCATATGTTTGTCATTTTTTACATTGCGGTGGGATGCAGCAGGAGCATCGCATCCCCATGGCAACGCATAAATCAGGTGTATAACCAGCATACGTGAAACTGGATTCTTTGTGTCACTACTCCTATAAGATGAAGGCCATATAAACCAGAAAAGATGTATACATATTGCAGCAGGTGACTCTGTAAATTGAAGGCATTAGGCAGAACTAGATTATCCACAAGGAAACCTTAAGCTGTAGGAAAGGGGGAGAGGAAACTAGCATAGCTAAAATTCTGTCTGTGAATGTGTGTATTAAAACTCACTGAACTCAGTTCTGTCTGCTCTGTACTGTAAAGCCCTGGCACCTCTCACACAACAGCATGTATGTCATCATACAGAGGACAGGATCATTAGGTGATAGCAGATGCTCATTGTCATAACACACCAGGAAGTAAAGGAGATGCAGGGATTGGGATCTTTAGAATTTAGGCATCAGAGAAAAGCAGGGCGACTGAGCTAGGGACCAGCCAGGAGAGATTTACATTGACATGTGACCTCCGTTCTCTCCAAGTCCTGCCGCCCTTCTGATTTTATCTGATTTTAGCACCCAAGGCCTTGGCCTTTGTTGTCTTCCCTGAAATCAGGCCCCGTCTATTGCAATATCGCAATGGATTCTCCAATGGGACCAATCAGAGAAGGTGGTCATTTTTGACTGATTTTCTGTTTTTCCAACTTTCATTTTTTTTTTTTTGCATTTTCTGATGCAAAAAAATTACAATTAAAATACTCCTTGGAAATTGGAAAAACTAATAAAAACAGAAAACAGAAAAACGAAAACATGGAAATTAAGTTTGACGAAGATCGGAATTTCCGTGGAATTGGAAATTTCCGGCTATCCTTATTGGGCACCCCACCCGATAGCAGCGGTGGTGGGAACGATTGTTACATTTATTGTTACTATCTATTAATGTTTCTATCTATTCTGCCTGTCTCTATCGTCACCAGGGCCGGATTTGTACTCTTTACCGCCCTAGGCCACTGTCACCAGCTGCCCCCCTTCAGTATAGGTAGCCAGATGACTCCTCCCCCCTTTCCCTCCAGTATAGGTAGACAGATGATCCCTCCCCCTTCCCTCTAGTATATGCAGCCAGATGACTCCTCCCCCTTTCCCTCCAGTATATGTAGCCAGATGACTCCCTTAATCCCTCATCCCTCACCTTTCATGATATGGGTACCCAGCTCGCCTTCACACCGCAGCAGACATCTGTGTCACTCATTTCTCCGCTCGTCTCCAGTGCAGAAGCTTCCTCTTCCTTTCCGTCTCCAATGCTGCCAAAGTCCATAGCCACCGGCCACAATGCAAACATGCACAGATCATGCTCGCCTGATCTCCCTGCATTGCAGCATTTGCAAGCTTGCAAATGCTGCACCAGTTTAGCTTGCTGCTTTGGTGCCCTTCCTCCTGTGGTGCCCTAGGACATGGCCTAGGATGGCCTAGGCCTAAATCCGGCCCTGATCGTCACCATTATATCGCAGTGAAGGAGAATAAGAAGGGAATCACTGATAATAATAACAGTAAAATACAGAAAGAGCGGAGTTTAGAACAGATGTAATGATACATAATCAGAGTCAATGTCTCCCTGGGCTGTTCAGAGATGCTGAAGCTGCCCAGTCTACGCCCTCTGTTCCCCACGTTCCCCGCTGGCCGTCTTGCAGTTATGGTGTCCTGATCCTAATCATGAGTGTGATACTAATGCATGGTGGGTCAGGCTACGGCTTTACCTTTCATCCCCAGCGGTTGTCCTTTTTATCAGTTCTACTATTTTATTCTTTCATGTACTTTCCCATGAATATTTATAGGAGGAAGTACGAGATCTCTCAAGCAGTCCCCTCAGTAAATTGTTTAAATATTCATCTGGCTTTTCTCAAAAAGGATCATCAGGATGAGGGTAACCTTTGCCACTGACCACTGCAAGAGGAAGAGCTCGTGTCTTACCAATACCAAGAAATTCTTCATAAATATTCCAAATAGGAATTATAAAAAAAAAATAGTTAGATGAAGAAAGTTGCAAAAAAAAAGTCATGAAACTAACAAATCGAATCAAGCTAACACTTAACCTCTTGACGACCAGCTAACGCCGCTTGGCGTAAACTGATTGTCTGTGGGTTTCCATGGAAACGTTCCATGTCAGTTCATGGAGGGTGAGCCGTTTGCGGCTCGCAGGCGAAATGTAAACACGCGGGGAAGAAATCCCCGATGTTTACACTGCACGGCGCTGCAGCAGCACCGTAAAGGAGATCGGCGGTCCCCGACCTCTGATAGGCCGGGGATCGCCGCCGTCTTATAGGCTGAAGCCTATAAGAGGCCGTACAGGACGTATCGCCGTCCAGTACCGCCTACAGAGCCAGGGAGAGGGAGTGAAGGAGAGGGAGGGCGGAATAGCGCTGTGGAGGGGGGCTTTGAGGAGCCCTCCCACAAGGCACAGCAGAGCGACGGCGATCAGACCCCCCCAGCAGGACATCCCCCTAGTGGGGAAAAAAGGGGGGAAGTCTGATCGCCCTGCCTGCAATACGATCTGTGCTGGGGGCTGAAGAGCCCACTCAGCACAGATCAATGGGAAACCACTTGGTCGGCAAGTGGTTAAACCGAGATGGGAAGCCAAATGACTGAAAACACTGCAGCCAACTCCAGACTAAGTTCTTCATCAACCATGTACGTAATAGCTAATCAGGGTGCCCCAATGCATCCTTCTTACACAGAAGAAGGTTGATGCATCTTAACTACTTGAGCACTACAGGTTGTGTTGCCCAATTTTCACCTTTCAGCGCTCCTCCCATTCATTCGCCAACAACTTTATCACTACTTATCACACTGAAATGAACGACTGTACCTGTTATTAATCTGGTGTTAACTGTGACCTGACCACCGCTCTAATACTCTGCATGCTGCATTGTAAAAGGCTGTCTTTTATTGCCCTCTGCTGCTATTGACATGGGAGTGTTTGCTCTTAGCTGTTCATACACAGTTTATCCATTTGATAATTGTATTGAATTGAAAGAGAACTGACACAGCAGCATGACTATCTACTCTAGAGTATGATCGATGTCCAGCTGAAATCAAATGGATTGATCAGAAAGTGCAGAAAAATCTTGGCTCGATTGGGTGCACTGTGGTATCTGCCTTCAATATTGCGATGAGCAGAGGCTATCCCACCAAATGTGCAGTGCAAAGTCTCACTTCTCCGCCGGCGCAAATTCTAGCTTCTTACAGTTTCTGCTGTAACTGCGAGCGCCAGTTCCATGAAACACTGGTGCATGTGTGAAGTCTATTACATGCGCCGAGGTACGTGGTTCTGGTGCTCTTGGTGATGCCAAACAGAAGTCGTGCTGGTGGAGAGGTGAGACTTTACACTGAGCACAGGCAATTGGGAGGGGAGGCACTTACACCCGGGCATTGGCCCAAAGCGCAGTGGCAACAGGACGATTTCTGATAGATTTTATGCTGGAATCTATTGGAAATCAGAGTGCAGTGTGTGGGCAGGCAATAGATCTATCTCTGATCAAATTTGATCAGAGAGGGATCTATCTAATGGTCGATCTGGCCATCCATTGAGCGATATATGGGCAGCTTCAATCAGTAGCTCTATGGGACCACTAGGTAAGTCGGTGGGCCATATACTGCTAGTGAGAGGAAACGGGTTGTGCACAGGAGCAGTGGCAATCGACTGGCTCAGTCGCTGAAAATGAAATTTAGTGGCTAAGGGGGAATAGAGGATCAGTTTTTCCCGACGCGGGTACAGGGCAGCTGCAGGGTGTCAGTAGAAGCCCCAGGTTAAAGTTAAACTTTTTATTTTTTTTTCCAATCACTTTAGATTTCCTTTAAATAATCATTGCAAGTGTGTACGGGCCTTAAAGAGGAACTCCAGTGAAAATAATGTAGTAAAAAAAGTGCTTCATTTTTACAATAATTATGTATAAATGATTTAGTCAGTGTTTGCTCATTGTAAAATCTTTCCTCTCCCAGATTCACATTCTGACATGTATTACATGGTGACATTGTTACTGTGGGCAAGTTATGTAGCTGTTTCTAGCTGCTCTGGCTGTTACAGACAGCTTTAAACAGCCATTTCCTGTCTGTGAACATTGTTACATTGTGGCAGTTTGCCCAGAGTACCGTGGTATTCAGAGCCTCTTGTGGGAGGGGTTTCACCACAAAATTAGCCACACAGCGCCCCCTGATGGTCTGTTTGTGAAAATCATTCTATTTCTCATGTAAAAGGGGGTATCAGCTACTGATTGGGATAAAGTTCAATTCTTGGTTGGAGTTTCTCTTTAAGCATTCGAACCTTAAGCCCGCACTTAGCATGAACAAAGGTAGAAGGGTCATAAGGATCATTCCACCACCTCCTTGCTTTTCACTGATGGCCTTTTAGGCCCAAGACTAGGTTCAGTATAGTTGAAAGGAGCTTCTCCAACTATCAAGAGAAATTCCAACCTAAAAACTATTGTAAATCGCCCTATTTTCAGGATTTACAATGTATTTTGCATTTCCATGAAACTTTTGTTTTTCGAAAAGTTTTTGAAAAGTAAAAATTACCCATTTCACTCATTATTTGAAGGTACCTAACTCAGCATATCTTTGTTAGACCTCCACACCCTGTCACATCTTCACCTGCGCTACATAAATATATTACCACTCGTTATTAGTTTATAACTAACAGACAAAATATTTGCAGACAGTATGGCAATGATTACAAGAATGTGTCACTTGGAGAACCCTAATTATCATCTGTGGGTCCTCTGAAGTGGTTGGGGAAACAGTGTCAGGCAACGGAGAACAGTGACCTCTCCAGTGTTATTTACGCAGATCCTTGCCGCGTGTAGCTATCTGCTTTCTTGTTACATAGATTGCAGCTATTTTAATTCCCTTCACAAGTCCCCATGTTACCAACAACTTGTCAGCTCCTTCCATCATGCAGAGCTCCTCTCGATCGCTTAATTGGACATTCACTTCCAGCAGAAGGCAAGGCTCAGCTACTGTCGCAGAACTCTAATGAAGGTCCAATAGGGCCAAACACGTTGATGGTACCTTTGTCACCCGGGATCCTCGTGTGCAATAAATCAGAGTGAAGACTCCAGGAGGTCCCGATGTCGCCTAGAATTCATAATTACTTCCCTTGTTAACAGTGAAGGGTAGGTCAGCGTAGCACGTGCCGTGTTTTCTGCTTTTGATGTGGGGGCCTTGATGCACCTTGTCAACTGCTGCACAAAATAGACTTCCGTGGGCTCAATTAAATCCACATCCTCGTAGCCTGTTAAGCGAGATGGTTTCCTACGCACCGTGTCACTGCTTGCCGAGGGATTAATAGGCTGCGTTCTTGACAATCTGGTTTAAACTTCAAAATGGCTTCTTGCAGGTTACGCTACGTAGGTGTTGGACAGCTGTAATTCGGAGGAGGCGTAATGCCAGAAGCTGACATTAATCTTTTTCAAACGCTGAGATGAATAACATGTAGGAATTAGAACGAGGGATTACGCGTCAATAAATATCTCTGTGATATCGCCCTTCTCTCACTTAGCTCTCTGTTGCAGTTCCGTGTTAGTAATGAGGTAATTCTACAGCGGCGGACACAGAAGCCTGATACATCAGAGACGGATAACGAAGTGAACCAAGCTCATTTTTTTTCTTAACCTGCAATGGTTTCTTAAAGCAAACCTGAAGCAAAAAATAAACTTATGAGATAATGAACTGTATGTGTAGTACAGCTAAGAAATAAAACATAAGTAGCACAGAAACCAGCCTCATATTGTTTCCAATACAGGAAGAGTTAAAAAACTTCAGTTGTTATCTATGAAGAAGAAGAGCTTCTCTAAGCTATTAGACCCCATTGGGTCAAATGCAGTCCTGTTTTCTGAAGGACTTAAACAGCCAAGAAACAGTGAGAGGCAGTTTGAAATAAGGTTTTAGTGCAGGAAAGTTCAAAAGGTCATTATTTCTGATGTGTCTTTTAAAGAAAACCTGTAACATCAAAAAGTTCCCCTGGGGGGTACTCACCTCGGGAGGGGGAAGCCTCAGGGTGCCAATGAGGCTTCCCACGCCATCCTCCGTCCCTCGGGGGTCTCGCTGCAGCCCTCTGAACAGCAGCGATGTCAATATTTACCTTCCCGGCTCCTGCGCAGGTGCTGCGCGGCTCTGAAATAGGCGGAAATAACCTTTCTCCGTTGGGTCTGCTCTACTGTGCAGGCGCAAAACCCGGCGCCTGCGTAGTAGAGCGGACACGACTGAGATTTGATATTTCCGTCTACTTAGGAGCCGAAAGCCGCAACAGCGCCCCCGCTGGAGCCTGGAAAGGTAAATATTGAACAAGCTGTGTCGGGCCGCTGTTCGGATGGGCTGCAGTGAGACCCCCGTGGGACAGAGAATGGCGTGGGAAGCCTCATTGGGACCCTGAGGCTTCCCCCTCCCGAGGTGAGAACCCCGCAGGGGAACTTTTTGATATTACAGAGTCTCTTTAAGCTATAAAACAGAAAGGGGCTTTAAAACTGCAATTGTGACAGAATGATGCAATGGTACTGTATATATAAAAAAAGCTATATAGCTGAAAATAAAAATATATATATGGCTCTTGCTACTGATGATCTATTCCTTATACGTACTGCACATACAATTAATTATATCATAGGGGTTGCATCAGGTTTATTTTAAAGCCCAACACCAGACAAAAATAGCTTAAAGTCAACCTCAAGATTCAAACACTTTATTGTCATTGTGTAACACAACAACATTACTTTTCCTGAAGAAATATGTGAAAAGGATAAGCCATGCACACATCGTCTATAATAAAACCCCTTTGTCTCTGCGTCCCGTCCTTCACCTCCTGTGCGTGTCCCGTGTTTTGCGCTACTGCGCATGTGCAGGGAGCGACGCAGAGACTGAGGAGAGGTGATGGAGGATGGGGCTAGAAGGGGCGCCCATGTGGGTGCAGCGCGCGCGCAGAGGAGTGGTGACAGACCTAGCCCGTTTATAAACGGCTAAGGTCACTAGTACTATTATAATTTATTGTGTTTATATAGCGCCAACAAATTACCCAGCGCTGTACAATAAATGTGATTACAGACAATGATAACGGGTGACTGACAACATATAAGGCGTAGATCCTTTCTGAATTTTTATTGCTGCCTATGCCCCATCTGGAACATAGAGATAAAGGTGAAACTCGAAAAAGTTGAATACTACGCAAAAGTTCATTTATGTCAGTAATTCTGAACCAGACTGAGGGACCATTTAAAGAGACACTGAAGTCTCAAAAAAACATCTTTTTATTTAACAAAAGTGTTTAATATGTTTGCCCTAACTAAACCGCCGCATTCCCACCGCTGTAATCTATCTAAATCCTCCCTAACTCGCCCTCCCTCTCCCCTGCAAAATCCACGACTTTCTTGGTCGTGGATTTTGCTGCCCTGTGCGCTTCTGTGTGAGGCAGAGCTATGAGCTGCAGCTCTGCCTCACACGCGTCTGTCAGCGGCGGATCTCCGCCTCTCCCCGCCCCTCTCAGTGAAGGAAGACTGAGACGGACGGGGGAGAGGCAGTGATCCAGGCTGACAGACGCGCTGAGAGGCCGAGCTCTGCCTCTCACGGAAGCGCTGCCCGGATTGCCCCCCGGGGAGTTAGGGGGGATTTAGGTAGCATACAGCGGCGGGGATGCGGCGGTTTAGTTAGGGGAATCATATTAAACATATTTGTTAAATAAAAAGATTTTTTTTGAGACTTCAGAGTCTCTTTAAAGGCTCAGGAACCCTTTACAGGTGTTTCAGATTAGTTAACTGATTAGAATCTGGCACTTTGAGCCTAGAATATTGAACCTTTTCACAATATTCTAATGGTCTCAGATTCTGATTTTGGGGTTTCTCATAAGCTGTTAGTCATAATCATCAAAATGATCACAAATACAGGTGTTATCAGGGCCGGTTCTAGAGTTTTTGCTGGCTAAGGCAAACTTGTAAGGATGCACCCCCTCCCCCCGATTAGGAATGATCGCAGAGCCCCAGATAATTTACTCTGCTTCATTTAATGTTCTCACATGACATGCTGCAGCTCAACACACTAGCACACTGGCTGGCTGTGAGTCTGACAAACGAACTGCTCACCCTCAGCCACTCCATTCCTATGGGCGCTGATGTCCTGGCTCTCTAGATTTTGCCCTCCATGAACCTACAAACTCCTGCCTACCGTACCTCTAGTGTGCTGGCTGGCTGAGCTGTCACCTCCCCCTTACTTTCCTTCTCCGTCATAGGTTGCTACAGGCTCCCCCAAGTATTAGGAAGCTAGAGGTGTCCCAGACTGTAGGGAGATCTGGTCTGTGAAGAGCACGATCTGGATATGTAACCTCTCAATTACACTCTGCTCAGGACCCTGCATAGGGAAGGAGGGAGGGAGGTACCTGGGGAGGGGAGTGAGCCGCCTTTTCATCATCCAGCGCCTGTAGGCACATGCCTACACTGCCTTATGGTAAATCCAGCCCTGATGATACCTAGCACTAACTTCTAATCCTATCCCCAACACTAACTCTCCCTTAACAACGGCTAACATCAGCCTGCTGCCCCCTGATGCTTGCATACCACAGCTGAACACTGGCACTCAATGTTACCACCCAGTACAGCTGAGCAGCTACCAACACAACCAAACCTCCAAACAATGGCCCGGGGCCCTCCCTGGCTGTGGGCCCCATAGCAGTCGCTATGGCTGCTATGGTGATCCCTAGGCCACTGTCTCCAACATCTAGTGAGAACCTGAGAATAGGGAAGCATCAGGGCTGGATTTACCATACTGGGCTGTAGGCACATGCCTACAGGTGCCTTATGTAGCAGAGGCATCTCCCCTTCCTTCCCCAATGTCTCCTCTCTCAGCAGAGCCACAGGGTGATGTCACTCACAAATTTGCTGCCTGCTTCTCTCATCTTGGTGGGCGGTGGGTTGAGGCAACGTAAGATTGTGACTTAGTTGTGTGCAGCTCCCGATCATTTGTAGCCCCGCTTCTGATTGTGCATAGCCTGTTTTGTATAGTAACTAGGGCCATATACACAATTATTACTATTTGTTTTCATTATTTAAGTACAGGGAGACCTTGTCCAAGATTTTGCTGGGCAGATCCACTCTTTGATTTACACCACTGCTAGGTTCATGTACATTTAGTTCTTTATGTGATATAAGAAAATGAGGGCTGGAATTGGGGGTGTGGCCTGTGTTGAGGGGCGGAGATCAGGGTGCTACAATCTCTGTGCCTATAAGCTCCTGAAGTGTAAATCTGGCCCTGGGAAGCATAAACCATAAACCTGTCCCTAAATGGAAGCCTACACATTCCTCTCACCTCATGTTTTCTTTACAGGGTTACCTGCAGTGGTGTAGCAATAAGGGATGCAGAGGTAGTGACTGCACGAGGGCCCCTGGACCAGAGGGGCACAGTAGGGACCCTCCTTTACTTGCTTTTTGTGCTCTTTTTTAGTGCTAAGTTAATGATGATCACCTTTAGATGGGCTTTGATTAGCTGTAACCATTAATAGACTGTGCTCCTCCCCAGCCTACACCTCTCTGACACTGCAGCTGTCCTTGGCAGGGTTTGCGATTCCATATCAACTGTTATGCTTAGAGCACTTGAGAGGGACCAATGTAAAACTCGCACTGGGGCCCATAGTTCTTAACCACTTTGTCCTCCTGGACGTAGACCTACGTCCAGGAGGACATGAGCGCTCCCGCATGCTCCCGCCCTCATGCACGCGTGCTCCCGGCCGCAGATCGTTAGCCCAGGAATCAATGAATCGGACCATGGTGCCCGATCACTGATTCCTCTCCCCCGCAGAAAAAGCGACAGCTTCTCTCAGAAGCCTTGCTTTTTCTGCCTCCTATGTCCCTCTAAGCGTACATGTTACGCTTAGAGTGACGTCATGTAAACAAACTCAAGGTTGCCATCTTGTGGCCAAAAAGTAAAACTACATCTTAATGTAAAAAAAAAAAAAATCAGCACATATTTGCATTAATCCCACCCTCCCAAAAATACCCACATAAAATGTTTAATAATAAAAAAAAACATTACAATAAAAAAACAAACAAACATATAAATATTTACCTAAAGGTCTAAACTTTTTAAATATCTATGTAAAGATGAAATATTTCTATTTTTTTTATTATAAGCTTGTAAATAGTGATGTATGCAAAATGGAAAAAATGCACTTTTATTTCCAAATAAAATATTGTCGCCATACATTGTGATAGGGACATAATTTAAATGTTGTAATAACCGGGACAAATAAGCAAATACAATATGTGGGTTTTAATTATGGAGGCATGTATTATTTTAAAACTATAATGGACGAAAACTGAGAAATAATGAATTTTTTCAGTTTTTTTCTTATTCTTAATGTTAAAATGCATTTACAGTAAGGTAGCTCTTAGCAAAATGTACCACCCAAAGAAAGCCTAATTGGTGATGGAAAAACGAGATATAGATCAGTTCATTGTGATAAGTAGTGATAAAGTTATAGGCTAATGAATGGGAGGTGAACATTGCTCGGATGCATAAAGTGAAAACGACTGAGGACGTAAGTAGTTAAAGCGGAATATAACCCTGCATTTCAACTTTGCTCTAAAACATTATTTACAGTATATTATATGCAACCAGCATTTTTTTTTTTTTACTAGACCAGCATTGGAAGGGTTACACAGGGCTTTAAAGTTCCTGGAGATTTCTGCAGACGCATCCGAAGCTCAGATAGTTACATTTTGTTTACATAAATGTATCTAAGTGTTGAATGTTACACACTTTGGCTGTCCTCCAGCTCAGTCAGAGAGATGAGTCACATTCAACACTTAGATACATTTATGTAAACAAAATGTAACTATCTGAGCTTCGGATGCGTCTGCAGAAATCTCCAGGAACTTTAAAGCCCTGTGTAACACTTCCAATGCTGGTCTAGTAAAAAAAAAAATGCTGGTTGCATATAATATACTCTAAATAATGTTTTAGAGCAAAGTTGAAATGCAGGGTTGTATTCCGCTTTAAGCTACGCTACTGCTTACCTACATGACTGGTTCTTTGGAAGAGAAAGAGTCAAAGTCATCTCTACCACTCCATGACTGTCAGATTGTCTCAAGCGCAGTCGCATGTAAAATCCCTTCATATGTAAACATATTTAAATGCAAATTAATATTATTTATATGCAAATGACATCTATTTAATTGGATGAATCCTGATTACCCCCAGAAAAGGAGTGTGATTGAGCTGGTGGGGGAAATGGATCTAGAGAGATGCGAGTCTTTGACGTAACGCATTACCCAGCGCACCTCGTTATGCAGCGGAAGAGAGAGACTCTGAGAGGAATGAAATTAGTGTCATGCAGGCTGTCTCTGGAGTCTGATTCCTTGCAGAGGGAACAGGTAGATCTCTCTAACCACTAATCCGCAGCTAGAAGCTGCTTATGGCAAATCATTCACGGTAAATTATCCTGAAAGAAAACGCGCTCCTAGTCATTGGCTCGTCTTACGGCTCGCCAATTGTTTGCTTTCTGTGTAGGAACCATGATGGGATATTTTAGAATATTTGGTATTAAGTGTTCAAAGCAAAATGACTACAATTTCAAAACAGTCAACATGCTGCATATTTAGTGGAAGTGTAGTCAATGTATTTGTTGTGCATATGCTGTGTCCTGTATATTTGTTTGGCAATTAAAGGGTACCTGAACTGAAATGTGACATAATAAGATAAACATGTGTATGCATAGTGCAAATCCTACACATAACTAGGCTGTGCTGCCTTTTTACTTTTCCTCACTGTAAGGGCTAAGAATTCAGGTATGCTCTATTCAATAGAGTCTATTGTCTCTCTAGTCGGACAACAGTGTAACTCTCACTGACAACTAATTACAAGCCATAAAGCTCTTGCCTGGCAGAGTGCAGGAATTGGTAAAGAACATTCAATTGTGAATAGATTTTGGATCCCCCCACACTGCAGGAACCTCCCCCCCCCCCCCAAAAAAAAAAAAACTGCTTCCGATGCCCCTAAATGATTTGTTTAAGGATTGCAACTAATGTTTCCCAAAGCATGGCTTAATTCATGCATTTGTCTTCATCTTTGTTGCCTGCAGGTTACCTTTGTCCTGGGGCCCCATTGGGCCCTGCACATCCCCACCACCACCCCATGGATCCCAGATTTCTACCTCCCTTCTCCACCAGGGCCCCCCATCGTGTGGCCCCTTGGCTGTCTCCACTCAATATTCCCTTCAACAGACCCACAGATCAATGCTGTGGCAGTGACAACAGATCAGTGTGGTGGCAGTGATGGGGTTCACTCAGAGCTGGATTTAGGCCAAGGCCACCTAGGCCATGGCCTAGGGCACCACAGAAACAAGAGCACCAAAGCAGCAGGCTAAACTGGTGCAGCATTTGCAGCCGCCTGTGCAGTAGCCACCTTGCACTCTGTGCACATTTGCACATTTGCATTGTGGCCGGCGGCTATGGACTTGAGCAGCATTGGAGACAGAATGGAAGAGGAAGCTTCTACTCTGGAGACGAGTGGAGAAATGAGTGACACTGATGGCTGCCGTGGAGTGTAGGCAAGCTGGCTACCTATACTGAAAGGGGGGGAGGGGAAAGGAGTAATTAAAGGAGTCATCTGGTTACCTATACTGGAGGGAAAGGGGGAGGGATCATCTGGCTACCTATACTGTGTGTGTGTGTGTGTGTGTGTGTGTGTGTGTGTGTGGGGGGGGGGGGGGTTAGGGAGGTCATCCAAATACCTATACTAGGGGGAGGGGTCATCTCGCTACCTATACTGAAGGGGGCAGCTGGTGACAGTGGCCTTGGGCGGTAAAGAGTACAAATCCGGCCCTGGGTTCACTTCTTCCACTGCAGCCCCAGGTGTCCTCTGACCTTTGCCTTTTTGACCTGAGTTTCTCTGCAGAAAACCAAAAGGAAGGTAGAAGCTAAAGGACACCTAGTGGCTGCAGCAGGAGCAATGGAGAGACCCGATGATGGGAGAGGCAAGCAGCGCCAGCAGTGGTGCTCAGCATAGCTCGAATATTCGAGTAGCTCGAATATTCGAGCTCTTTTTCAGCTATTCGAGCTCGGTATTCGAGCTCCGAATAGCTGGAGCTATTCGAATGGGCTATCCGAGTACACTCGAATAGCCCATTCACTATTCGAGCTATTCGAGCAACTCGGCGCTATTCGAGCTCGGTACCGAGCTCGAATAGCGTCATAGCCCAGATTGATGTCCTTAGAGCCAATCAGAGGGCTCCCAGGCCCTCTGACGGCAGCCAATCACAGAGGGGGACCCTGGCCAGCCCCTACCCTATAAATAGCGGCCGCCATGTTACGTTTCTCCATGCTTGCCTGAGACTTGTACAGAGAGAGAGTTGCTCCTTTGTGCTTTGGCTTAGCAAGTGCTCTATTGTGATCATTTACCTAGCGTTTTTGCTCACCTACACCTGCCATATACACCTATATTGTTGTTAGTTAGATAGACATTGTATTTTAGTTAGTAGCTTGTGTGTTACATTAGAGACAGGCAGCTGCTGCAAGCTTACAGGTTTAGGCCTCAGGGGGGCCTTGCCTCTGTGGGCAGCTGTCCTCTGTTTATTTCTCTCATCTATACCAGTATTTCTGCTGTCCTTTACTAATAGTATTGTAGTTATACTGTACTAGGAGTAGGACACTCACTGACTGTCACTGTTTATAGGCTACTAGCTAGCTCCTGCGTGTGTGCACTCACTCACTGTCTGTGTGTACACACACTCTATTTCCTTCTGATTACTGATAGATTATTGTTAGTTAGTTGTACTTACTGTTACTACTTACTCTTACTGTACTAGGAGTCTAGGACACTCAGTCAGACAGTCACTGTGTTCATAGGCTACTAGCTCCTGCGTGCGGTCACTCACTGTCTGAGTGTACACACACCACCCACACTCCATTTCCTTCTGATCGCTGATTGATTATTGTAATTAGTTAGTTCTACTTACTGTTACTACTTACTCTTACTGTACTAGGAGTCTAGGACACTCAGTCACTGTGTTCATAGGCTACTAGCTCCTGCGTGCGGTCACTCACTGTCTGAGTGTACACACACCACCCACACTCCATTTCCTTCTGATCGCTGATTGATTATTGTAATTAGTTAGTTCTACTTACTGTTACTACTTACTCTTACTGTACTAGGAGTCTAGGACACTCAGTCACTGTGTTCATAGGCTACTAGCTCCTGCGTGCGGTCACTCACTGTCTGAGTGTACACACACCACCCACACTCCATTTCCTTCTGATCGCTGATTGATTATTGTAATTAGTTAGTTCTACTTACTGTTACTACTTACTCTTACTGTACTAGGAGTCTAGGACACTCAGTCACTGTGTTCATAGGCTACTAGCTCCTGCGTGCGGTCACTCACTGTCTGAGTGTACACACACCACCCACACTCCATTTCCTTCTGATCGCTGATTGATTATTGTAATTAGTTAGTTCTACTTACTGTTACTACTTACTCTTACTGTACTAGGAGTCTAGGACACTCAGTCACTGTGTTCATAGGCTACTAGCTCCTGCGTGCGGTCACTCACTGTCTGAGTGTACACACACCACCCACACTCCATTTCCTTCTGATCGCTGATTGATTATTGTAATTAGTTAGTTCTACTTACTGTTACTACTTACTCTTACTGTACTAGGAGTCTAGGACACTCAGTCACTGTGTTCATAGGCTACTAGCTCCTGCGTGCGGTCACTCACTGTCTGAGTGTACACACACCACCCACACTCCATTTCCTTCTGATCGCTGATTGATTATTGTAATTAGTTAGTTCTACTTACTGTTACTACTTACTCTTACTGTACTAGGAGTCTAGGACACTCAGTCACTGTGTTCATAGGCTACTAGCTCCTGCGTGCGGTCACTCACTGTCTGAGTGTACACACACCACCCACACTCCATTTCCTTCTGATCGCTGATTGATTATTGTAATTAGTTAGTTCTACTTACTGTTACTACTTACTCTTACTGTACTAGGAGTCTAGGACACTCAGTCACTGTGTTCATAGGCTACTAGCTCCTGCGTGCGGTCACTCACTGTCTGAGTGTACACACACCACCCACACTCCATTTCCTTCTGATCGCTGATTGATTATTGTAATTAGTTAGTTCTACTTACTGTTACTACTTACTCTTACTGTACTAGGAGTCTAGGACACTCAGTCACTGTGTTCATAGGCTACTAGCTCCTGCGTGCGTGCACTCACTGTCTGAGTGTATACACACTAAATTTACTTGTGATTACTACTGATTATTGTAACTGCTAGTTGTACTTCCTGACTGTTACTACTTACTTACTGTACTAGGGGACACTCACTCAGTCACCTCACCAACCAACCCACTCCATTAAAGTACCCCACTTTTCACCCGCCCTTTTACAAAACTTTTGTCTATACGCCCAAAACATTTAAGATGTCTGGAAGTGGCAGCCAGCGCGGTTTGGGCAAGGGGAAGGGCAGCAAGGGAATCAGGAGGAGAGGGAGCAGCATTGTGGCAAGCCGCGGCCGCGGGCGCGCCACCATGCACAGTTCCGCAGCAGCAGCAGCAGCGTCAGTGGCTAACATTCCTCCCATAGCCACTGGCCGTGGACGCCTTGGGCGCCGCCCAGCAGGAGCATCTGCAACTCACGCTGCAGAGACACAGCAGCAGCAGCGTGTAGCACCTGCTCCGATTTTCCTCCAGCCGGGTCGGAAACGTCCCATTGAGGAAAAGGATGCAGACACTGTGGTGCAACTCATGACGGAGGATGAGCAGCCCGCCATCAGCTCTGCATCCGAGGCCTCCACCCTCACCACCACCACCACCACCACCCCTGTTCGCAGCAGCCGCCCAGCAGGGTCTGGGGAGGAGGCCAGTTCACCGTCAGTCGCCGACCTCTCATTCAGCACTCTTTTGACCCCAGGCATGATGAGTCAATTGTCTGCTGTTGTTGGCGATTTTGAGGAGGAGATGCTGATGGGCACTTTGGGGGATGAGGGATTGGACAGCAAGACTGTGGCGACAGTCAAGCAGCCCATCCATGCATCAGGAGAGGAGTTTGGGGGGTCATCATCCCAGCAGGACATGTTTGAGGAGGGGGAGGATGATGTTGATGACCCGGTGACAGACAGAGACTGGGTGCCACCACCTCCAGGGGATGTCGTCCTCAGCAGCTCGGAGGAGGAGGAGGATGCGCTTGTGGGCCTTGCAAGGAGGCGCATCATTGCAAGCATTGGCAGCGACCCACAGCCTGCTGGTGTCTCAGGCTCAGCAGCAGCAGCAGCAGCATCAGCCAGTACCACCACCAGCCGCACCCAAGCCCCCCCCCCAACCACCACAGGGAGACAGGCAGCAGCGCTTCCATGCCGTAGGGGGATGTTTCTGTCACCAATCTGGCGCTTTTTCACCATGCCCACTGTGTACAGCAAGTACGCCACTTGCAACCACTGTCAGCGGAAGTTGAGCAGAGGTGCAGACCCCTTAAAGTTCAGCACCAGCTCGCTGATCAACCACCTTGCGGCTAAACATTTCCACCAGCATGAGGAGTTCCAGAGGCTGAAGGCATCTGGTGCTGGCAGTGGCACCACACCCATCACTGCACAGCCTTCAGCAGCAGCAACAGCAGCCACCCGCCCTCCTGCTCCTCCAGCAGCACCAGCAGGAGTGCGGAAACGCACTGCTCCTCCCCCCTCTGCAACTCCTGCCGCCGACACTGAGGCCTGTTCTGGCAGCCAGTCCTCAGTGGCCTCCTCCGCTGTGTCTGGTGATTCCCGTGTCAGCAAAAGGCCACGCCAGAGCCTTTTGAGCGAGTCCTTCCAGGGGGTGGTTAGGGCTCTGCCTCCCAGCAGCCGTCGCGTGCGGCAGCTGAACGGCTTGCTGGCACGGGCCATGTGCTCCCAACTCCTGCCGTACACGCTCGTGCAGGAGGGGAGCGACATGCGGGCGCTGCTTGCTTGTGCAGCCCCAGACTGGCAGCTCCCCAGCAGACACTTTTTCTCCCGCAAGGCCATTCCAGCACTGCACCGCTTTGTGATGGCCAATGTGGAGCGAGGGCTGGAGCACGCGGTTGGTGAAAGGGTCCACGTCACCATGGACTCCTGGAGCAGCCGCTTCGGGACAGGCCGCTACCTGTCCTTCACTGTCCACTGGGTCAGCTTGGTGGAAGGGGGTGAGGATGGGAGAGCAGCAGCGGGCACAGCAGCAGCAGCAGCAGCAACACAGTGGGTGGTGCCACCCCGCAGGGTCAGGGGAACTGCAGCGGGTTCCTCCGATCCTCTGCCATCCTCCGCCACACCTGGCCAAACCCCCCGCCTCAGCAGCAGCGTGAAGGCCCGCCACTGCCAAGCGCTGCTGCACTTGGTCAGCCTTGGCAAGACCAAGCTGACGGCAGCCCACGTGTTGGCCAAACTCCAGGAGCAGGAGAGGATTTGGCTGACCCCCAGAGGCCTCAGAGTCGGAGAGGTGGTGTCCGACAATGGGGCCAATCTGGTTGCTGCCATAGACAGGGGAAACCTGACCCACATCCCCTGTCTTGCCCACGTGCTGAACCTGGTGGTGCAGAAGTTCCTGCGCACCTACCAGGGGATGGGCGAACTGCTGGAAACGGCAAGGAATGTTGTGCGTCACTTCCGGCGCTCGGCTGCAGCCTGTGCGAGCCTGGAAGACGTGCAAAAGGAGCTGGATCTGCCACGCCATCGGCTGATCATTGACGTTCCGACTCGCTGGAACTCCACCCTGGCGATGTTGGAGCGTATGGTTGAACAGAGGCACGCTGTCAACCAGTACCTTGCCCTGGCCACTGTTTCCGCAGCTCGGAGAAGGGACAAGACCAGCAACATCCCGTCCATCGTCCCCGATGATGACTGGAGGCACATGCAGCAGGTGTGCTTTGTGCTGGCTCCCTTCCTGCAGGCCACAAACATGGTGAGCAGGGACCATGCTATGGTCTGCGAGTGGGTGCCCCTGGTTTCTCTGCTGAACAGGGCCCTCGATGGTTTGCTGGAACAGGGAGCGGCAGCCTTGGACCAGCAGGAGCGGCAACCAGCTGCGCAGTCCACCTCTGAGGGGGAGGAGGAGGAGGACTTGGTGGAGGTCCCTGACCTGGCTGCTGATGAGGGGGATCAGCACAGCGCAGCTGAGTTGGTGCGGGGGTGGAGAGAGGATGAGGCGGCAGAGGAGGAGGATGAGGACAGCACTGACGTCGATGTGCCAGCAGACGTGGCCCGCCTCTTCCCAATGGCAGCGCACATGCTGGCGTGCCTGCGCAGGGACCCCAGGGTGATCCAGATGAAGCAGAGGGAGGACATCTGGATCAGCATGATGTTGGACCCACGCCTCAAGGGGAAGTTGAGCCAGTTCCTGCCGCCTGCAGGAGGAGACCCAGCGCAACAAATAAGGAGCTTGCAGCAGGCCCTTGTTGAGCGCTTGGAGGAAGCCTTCCCCCAGCCTTCCACCCCCACTGTCCAGCAGCCAGCACAGAGGCAGCAGCAGGTGCCTGCATCCAGCAGCAGCAAGCGCCCCACAGACCTGCTGTCTCTCAGCCACGAGCTCTACAGGACTGTAGAGGCTCCGGCAGCAGTGACTAGAGAGGAGATGCATGCAGCAGCATCCTCCTCCGGTCACAGCCAGCGCCTGACCCGCATGGTGGCTGACTACATGGGGTCGTACAGCGGGCTTGACAGCGATGCCCCTGTTGATCCCATGGAGTATTGGGTCAAGCGCATGGAGATCTGGAGCGAGCTAGCGCAGTACGCCCTGGAAGTGCTGTCCTGCCCCCCTTCCAGCGTGCTGTCCGAGCGCTGCTTCAGTGCAGCTGGTGGCGTGGTCACCGAGAAACGCTCACGTCTGTCTCACAAGTCTGTGGACAGACTGACGTTTCTCAAGATGAACCAGGCGTGGGTGGAAGGCGAGTTCCTGGCCCCTGTTGTCGGCGAGAGGGGGACATGAACTGGCTGCCGGAACCATCGTTAATGTGCCTTACCACCCTTTACCACCTCCTGGCTCCTGCTCACTAAGCCAGCCTGGTTCACTTTGACTATTACGTCGCCTGCAGCCACACATTTTACACCTACAGTGGGCTGCTGTGTACTGCCCTTCTGCTGTCTGTCTGTGTTTCCCACTGCCAGGGTACACAGAATGACCTTCTTCTGCTGCCACTCTGCCACCAGCTATTACGTCAAACAATAGCTATATTGGTTGCAAAACCGAAACCAAACAAACCATTAAAAAAAAAAAAGGTTTAATTTTTCTGAGGTGCCCGGGTTGAAAACTGTGTTGTCCCAGTTGTGTATTGGACACAATGTGGGCTGCACGACCGCTGTCTGGGACCTCCTGTTGTGTTTATTTACGGCCCTGGTATCACCGCTAGGTACCAGGGCTATTATGTCACGCTGCCTACCTGCTGCCACACTCACACTACTCCTCCATTCCTCCTGCTGCTGCTGTCTGTCTGTGTTTCCCACTGCCAGGGTACACAGAATTACCTTCTGCTGCCACACTGCCACCAGCTATTACGTCAAACAATAGCTGCTCACATAATTACTCTCCTCCATTCCTCCTCCTGCTGCTGCTGCTGTCTGTCTGTGTTTCCCACCGCCAGGGTACACAGATTTACCTTCTGCTGCCACTCTGCCACCAGCTATTACGTCAAAAAATAGCTATATATCTGTGTAATTGGTTGTAAAACCAAAACTACAAAACCATTACAAAAAAAGGTTTAATTTTTCTGAGGTGCCCGGGTTGAAAACTGTGTTGTCCCAGTTGTGTATTGGACACAATGTGGGCTGCACGACCGCTGTCTGGGACCTCCAGTTGTGTTTATTTACAGCCATGGTATCACCGCTAGGTACCAGGGCTATTATGTCACGCTGCCTGCCTCATTGACTGCATGCTGCCACACACTCATCCTCCTCCTCCTGCTGCTAAATTTACCTCCTGCTGTCTGTGTGTTTCCACTGCCAGGGAGCACATACAATGGCGCTTCCAACATGCGTGCGCCACCAGCTATTTGTTGTTACGCTCAAAAATAGCTGCATTTCTTTAAAAAAAAAAAAATGAAAAGAGAAATAAGTGACGAAGAAGACGATATAGAAGAAGATGAAGAAGAAGAAGAAGATGAAGAAGATGAAGAAGAAGATGAAGAAGATGAAGAAGAAGATGAAGAAGATGAAGAAGAAGATGAAGAAGAAGATGAAGAAGATGAAGAAGAAGATGAAGAAGAAGAAGAAGAAGAAGAAGAAGATGAAGAAGATGAAGATGAAGAAGATGAAGAAGAAGATGAAGAAGATGAAGATGAAGAAGATGAAGAAGATGAAGAAGAAGATGAAGAAGATGAAGATGAAGATGAAGATGAAGAAGATGAAGAAGAAGATGAAGAAGATGAAGAAGAAGATGAAGAAGAAGAAGAAGAAGAAGAAGAAGAAGAAGAAGAAGATGAAGAAGAAGATGAAGAAGATGAAGATGAAGATGAAGATGAAGAAGATGAAGATGAAGAAGATGAAGAAGAAGATGAAGAAGATGAAGAAGAAGATGAAGAAGAAGAAGAAGAAGAAGAAGAAGATGAAGAAGATGAAGATGAAGAAGATGAAGATGAAGAAGATGAAGAAGAAGATGAAGAAGATGAAGATGAAGAAGATGAAGAAGATGAAGAAGAAGATGAAGAAGATGAAGATGAAGAAGATGAAGAAGAAGATGAAGAAGATGAAGAAGAAGATGAAGAAGAAGAAGAAGAAGAAGAAGATGAAGAAGATGAAGATGAAGAAGATGAAGAAGAAGATGAAGAAGATGAAGATGAAGAAGATGAAGAAGATGAAGAAGAAGATGAAGAAGATGAAGATGAAGAAGATGAAGAAGAAGATGAAGAAGATGAAGAAGAAGATGAAGAAGAAGAAGAAGAAGAAGATGAAGAAGATGAAGATGAAGAAGATGAAGAAGAAGATGAAGAAGATGAAGATGAAGAAGATGAAGAAGATGAAGAAGAAGATGAAGAAGATGAAGATGAAGAAGATGAAGAAGATGAAGATGAAGAAGATGAAGATGAAGAAGATGAAGAAGAAGAAGAAGAAGATGAAGAAGAAGAAGAAGATATAGAAGAAGAAGAAGAAGATATAGAAGATAAAGAAGAAGAAGAAGAAGAAGTATATACAGTACTGAACAAAATTCTGGACACAACTTCTCTTTTCACCTTTTTTTTTTTTTAAAGGAACATCCCCACATAATCACTTGCTGTTGTCACTTGGAAAAAAATATGTTTCTTGCATCATTAACCCTCAAAACAAGTGTTGGGAAGCTATTTAAGGCCAATTCGAATAGTCAGCTCGAATAGTTAGCTCGAATACCGACTCAAATAGTGAGCTCGAAGTCCGAGGTCGAATCGAATAGTAAAAATTATTCGACTCGAATATTCGACTGACCTCGAATAATTTACTATTCGAATTCGACCAAACTCGAATTTTAAAAAGGGGTATTTGAGCATCACTAAGCGCCAGTGCTGTCAATGATTGATCGCAAGGGCTGCTTCCCCACTGTAACGACACTGGTCCTGGAAGGCAACAATCAAACCATCACATGGACAATGCCAGAGGGAATACAGACAGCCATTCAAAGATGGAGGCAGAGGTGAGGACCAGAGGTGGGGAAGAGCCCCTGGTCTATGGTATATACCAGTGATCTGCAAACTTGGCTCTCCAGCTGTTAAGGAACTACAAGTCCCACAATGCATTTGCCTTTATGAATCATGACTGTAGCTGTCAGATTCTCACAATGCATTGTGGGACTTGTAGTTGTTTAACAGCTGCAGAGCAAAGTTTGCAGATCACTGGTATATACAAAAGCTTTGAGAGAGAATGTAAGGCTTTCTCGCCCCTCTCTTTCAGAGCCCCCGACATCATGAACCATGTGGGCTGATATAGCTTTGGGTACAGAACTTCACTTGGTCTGGGCTCAGTAGCTACAGTGGTGTGAAAAACTATTTGCCCCCTTCCTGATTTCTTATTCTTTTGCATGCTTGTCACACTTAAATGTTTCTGCTCATCAAAAACCGTTAACTATTAGTCAAAGATAACATAATTGAACACAAAATGCAGTTTTAAATGATGGTTTTTATTATTTAGTGAGAAAAAAAACTCAAAACCTACATGGCCCTGTGTGAAAAAGAAATTGCCCCCTGAACCTAATAACTGGTTGGGCCACCCTTTTAACAATAACTGCAATCAAGCGTTTGCGATAACTTGCAACAAGTCTTTTACAGCGCTCTGGAGGAATTTTGGCCCACTCATCTTTGCAGAATTGTTGTAATTCAGCTTTATTTGAGGGTTTTCTAGCATGAACCGCCTTTTTAAGGTCATGCCACAACATCTCAATAGGATTCAGGTCAGGGCTTTGACTAGGCCACTCCAAAGTCTTCATTTTGTTTTTCTTAAGCCGTTCAGAGGTGGATTTGCTGGTGTCTTTTGGGTCATTGTCCTGCTGCAGCACCCAAGATCGCTTCAGCTTGAGTTGACGAATAGTGGTGCTCAAATACCCCTTTTTAAAATTCGAGTTTGGTCGAATTCGAATAGTAAATTATTCGAGGTCATTCGAATATTCGAGTCGAATAATTTTTACTATTCGATTCGACCTCGGACTTCGAGCTCACTATTCGAGTCGGTATTCGAGCTGACTATTCGAGCTGACTATTCGAATTGGCCTTAAATAGCTTCCAACACTTGTTTTGAGGGTGAATGATGCAAGAAACCTCTTTTTTTCCAAGTAACAACAGCAAGTGATTATGTGGGGATGTTCCTTTAAAACAAAATGTGGAAAGAGAAGTTGTGTCCTTAATTTTGTTCAGTAGTGTTACTGTATATACTTGTTCTTCTTCTTCTATATCGTCTTCTTCTATATCGTCTTCTTCTATATCGTCTTCTTCTATATCGTCTTCTTCTATATCGTCTTCTTCTATATCTTCTTCTTCTATATCTTCTTCTTCTTCTTCTTCTTCTTCTTCTTCTTCTTCTTCTTCTTCTTCTTCTTCTTCTTCTTCTTCTTCTTCTTCTTCTTCTTCTTCTTCTTCTTCTTCATCATCTTCTTCTTCTTCTTCTTCATCTTCTCCTTCCTTTTCAATATAGTCTTATTCTTCTTCACGTATTTCTCTTTTCAATTTTTTTTTAAAGAAATGCAGCTATTTTTGAGCGTAACAAATAGCTGGTGGGCGCACGCATGTTGGAAGCGCCATTGTATGTGCTCCCTGGCAGTGGAAACACAAAGACAGCAGGAGGTAAATTCAGCAGCAGGAGGAGGAGGATGAGTGTGTGGCAGCAGGCAGTCAATGAGGCAGGCAGCTCGCCGTGACATAATAGCCCTGGTACCTAGCGGTGATACCAGGGCTGTAAATAAACACAACAGGAGGTCCCAGACAGCGGTCGTGCAGCCCACATTGTGTCCAATACACAACTGGGACAACACAGTTTTCAACCCGGGCACCTCAGAAAAATTAAACCTTTTTTTTTTTTTTAATGGTTTGTTTGGTTTTGGTTTTGCAACCAATATAGCTATTGTTTGACGTAATAGCTGGTGGCAGAGTGGCAGCAGAAGGTAAATCATCTGTGTACCCTGGCAGTGGGAAACACAGACAGACAGCAGCAGCAGGAGGAGGAATGGAGGAGTAGGCGAGCAGCTATTGTTTGACGTAATAGCTGGTGGCAGAGTGGCAGCAGAAGGTAAATCATCTGTGTACCCTGGCAGTGGGAAACACAGACAGACAGCAGCAGCAGCAGCAGGAGGAGGTATGGAGGAGCAGTGTGAGTGTGGCAGCAGGTAGGCAGCGTGACATAATAGCCCTGGTACCTAGCGGTGATACCAGGGCTGTAAATAAACACAACAGGAGGTCCCAGACAGCGGTCGTGCAGCCCACATTGTGTCCAACACACAACTGGGACAACACAGTTTTCAACCCGGGCACCTCAGAAAAATTAAACCTTTTTTTTTTTTTTATGGTTTTTTGGTTTTTGGTTTTGCAACCAATATAGCTATTGTTTGACGTAATAGCTGGTGGCAGAGTGGCAGCAGAAGGTAAATCATCTGTGTACCCTGGCAGTGGGAAACACAGACAGACAGCAGCAGCAGGAGGAGGAATGGAGGAGTAGGCGAGCAGCTATTGTTTGACGTAATAGCTGGTGGCAGAGTGGCAGCAGAAGGTAAATCATCTGTGTACCCTGGCAGTGGGAAACACAGACAGACAGCAGCAGCAGCAGCAGGAGGAGGTATGGAGGAGCAGTGTGAGTGTGGCAGCAGGTAGGCAGCGTGACATAATAGCCCTGGTACCTAGCGGTGATACCAGGGCTGTAAATAAACACAACAGGAGGTCCCAGACAGCGGTCGTGCAGCCCACATTGTGTCCAATACACAACTGGGACAACACAGTTTTCAACCCGGGCACCTCAGAAAAATTAAACCTTTTTTTTTTTTTTATGGTTTTTTGGTTTTTGGTTTTGCAACCAATATAGCTATTGTTTGACGTAATAGCTGGTGGCAGAGTGGCAGCAGAAGGTAAATCATCTGTGTACCCTGGCAGTGGGAAACACAGACAGACAGCAGCAGCAGGAGGAGGAATGGAGGAGTAGGCGAGCAGCTATTGTTTGACGTAATAGCTGGTGGCAGAGTGGCAGCAGAAGGTAAATCATCTGTGTACCCTGGCAGTGGGAAACACAGACAGACAGCAGCAGCAGCAGCAGGAGGAGGTATGGAGGAGCAGTGTGAGTGTGGCAGCAGGTAGGCAGCGTGACATAATAGCCCTGGTACCTAGCGGTGATACCAGGGCTGTAAATAAACACAACAGGAGGTCCCAGACAGCGGTCGTGCAGCCCACATTGTGTCCAATACACAACTGGGACAACACAGTTTTCAACCCGGGCACCTCAGAAAAATTAAACCTTTTTTTTTTTTTTTTTATGGTTTTTTGGTTTTTGGTTTTGCAACCAATATAGCTATTGTTTGACGTAATAGCTGGTGGCAGAGTGGCAGCAGAAGGTAAATCATCTGTGTACCCTGGCAGTGGGAAACACAGACAGACAGCAGCAGCAGGAGGAGGAATGGAGGAGTAGGCGAGCAGCTATTGTTTGACGTAATAGCTGGTGGCAGAGTGGCAGCAGAAGGTAAATCATCTGTGTACCCTGGCAGTGGGAAACACAGACAGACAGCAGAAGGGCAGTACACAGCAGCCCACTGTAGGTGTAAAATGTGTGGCTGCAGGCGACGTAATAGTCAAAGTGAACCAGGCTGGCTTAGTGAGCAGGAGCCAGGAGGTGGTAAAGGGTGGTAAGGCACATTAACGATGGTTCCGGCAGCCAGTTCATGTCCCCCTCTCGCCGACAACAGGGGCCAGGAACTCGCCTTCCACCCACGCCTGGTTCATCTTGAGAAACGTCAGTCTGTCCACAGACTTGTGAGACAGACGTGAGCGTTTCTCGGTGACCACGCCACCAGCTGCACTGAAGCAGCGCTCGGACAGCACGCTGGAAGGGGGGCAGGACAGCACTTCCAGGGCGTACTGTGCCAGCTCGCTCCAGATCTCCATGCGCTTGACCCAATACTCCATGGGATCAACAGGGGCATCGCTGTCAAGCCCGCTGTACGACCCCATGTAGTCAGCCACCATGCGGGTCAGGCGCTGGCTGTGACCGGAGGAGGATGCTGCTGCATGCATCTCCTCTCTAGTCACTGCTGCCAGGAGCCTCTACAGTCCTGTAGAGCTCGTGGCTGAGAGACAGCAGGTCTGTGGGGCGCTTGCTGCTGCTGGATGCAGGCACCTGCTGCTGCCTCTGTGCTGGCTGCTGGACAGTGGGGGTGGAAGGCTGGGGGAAGGCTTCCTCCAAGCGCTCAACAAGGGCCTGCTGCAAGCTCCTTATTTGTTGCGCTGGGTCTCCTCCTGCAGGCGGCAGGAACTGGCTCAACTTCCCCTTGAGGCGTGGGTCCAACATCATGCTGATCCAGATGTCCTCCCTCTGCTTCATCTGGATCACCCTGGGGTCCCTGCGCAGGCACGTCAGCATGTGCGCTGCCATTGGGAAGAGGCGGGCCACGTCTGCTGGCACATCGACGTCAGTGCTGTCCTCATCCTCCTCCTCTGCCGCCTCATCCTCTCTCCACCCCCGCACCAACTCAGCTGCGCTGTGCTGATCCCCCTCATCAGCAGCCAGGTCAGGGACCTCCACCAAGTCCTCCTCCTCCTCCCCCTCAGAGGTGGACTGCGCAGCTGGTTGCCGCTCCTGCTGGTCCAAGGCTGCCGCTCCCTGTTCCAGCAAAGCATCGAGGGCCCTGTTCAGCAGAGAAACCAGGGGCACCCACTCGCAGACCATAGCATGGTCCCTGCTCACCATGTTTGTGGCCTGCAGGAAGGGAGCCAGCACTAAGCACACCTGCTGCATGTGCCTCCAGTCATCATCGGGGACGATGGACGGGAAGTTGCTGGTCTTGTCCCTTCTCTGAGCTGCGGAAACAGTGGCCAGGGCAAGGTACTGTTTGACAGCGCGCCTCTGTTCAACCAGACGCTCCAACATCGCCAGGGTGGAGTTCCAGCGAGTCGGAACGTCAAGGATCAGCCGATGGCGTGGCAGATCCAGCTCCTTTTGCACGTCTTCCAGGCTCGCACAGGCTGCAGCCGAGCGCCGGAAGTGACGCACAACATTCCTTGCCGTTTCCAGCAGTTCGCCCATCCCATGGTAGGTGCGCAGGAACTTCTGCACCACCAGGTTCAGCACGTGGGCAAGACAGGGGATGTGGGTCAGGTTTCCCCTGTCTATTGCGGCAACCAGATTGGCCCCATTGTCGGCCACCACCTCTCCGACTCTGAGGCCTCTGGGGGTCAGCCAAATCCTCTCCTGCTCCTGGAGTTTGGCCAACACATGGGTTGCCGTCAGCTTGGTCTTCCCAAGGCTGACCAAGTGCAGCAGCGCTTGGCAGTGGCGGGCCTTCACGCTGCTGCTGAGGCGGGGGGTTTGGCCAGGTGTGCCGGAGGATGGCAGAGGATCGGAGGAACCTGCTGCAGTTCCCCTGAGCCTGCGGGGTGGCACCACCCACTGTGTTGCTGCTGCTGCTGTGCCCGCTGCTGCTCTCCCATCCTCACCCCCTTCCACCAAGCTGACCCAGTGGACAGTGAAGGACAGGTAGCGGCCTGTCCCGAAGCGGCTGCTCCAGGAGTCCATGGTGACGTGGACCCTTTCACCAACCGCGTGCTCCAGCCCTCGCTCCACATTGGCCATCACAAAGCGGTGCAGTGCAGGAATGGCCTTGCGGGCAAAGAAGTGTCTGCTGGGGAGCTGCCAGTCTGGGGCTGCGCAAGCAAGCAGCGCACGAATGTCGCTCCCCTCCTGCACGAGCGTGTACGGCAGGAGTTGGGAGCACATGGCCCGTGCCAGCAAGCCGTTCAGCTGCCGCACGCGACGGCTGCTGGGAGGCAGAGCCCTAACCACCCCCTGGAAGGACTCGCTCAAAAGGCTCTGGCGTGGCCTTTTGCTGACACGGGAATCAGCAGACACAGCAGAGGAGGCCACTGAGGACTGGCTGCCAGAACAGGCCTCAGTGTCGGCGGCAGGAGTTGCAGAGGGGGGAGGAGCAGTGCGTTTCCGCACTCCTGCTGGTGCTGCTGGAGGAGCAGGAGGGCGGGTGGCTGCTGTTGCTGCTGCTGCTGCTGAAGGCTGTGCAGTGATGGGTGTGGTGCCACTGCCAGCACCAGATGCCTTCAGCCTCTGGAACTCCTCATGCTGGTGGAAATGTTTAGCCGCAAGGTGGTTGATGAGCGAGCTGGTGCAGAACTTTAAGGGGTCTGCACCTCTGCTCAACTTCCGCTGACAGTGGTTGCAAGTGGCGTACTTGCTGTACACAGTGGGCATGGTGAAATATCGCCAGATTGGTGACTTAAACATCCCCCTACGGCATGGAAGCGCTGCTGCCTGTCTCCCTGTGGTGGTTGGGGGGGGGGCTTGGGGGGCTTGGGTGCGGCTGGTGGTGGTACTGGCAGATGCTGCTGCTGCTGAGCCTGAGACACCAGCAGGCTGTGGGACCTGCCTACTGCTGCTGCCAATGCTTGCAATGATGCGCCTCCTTGCAAGGCCCACAAGAGCATCCTCCTCCTCCTCCTCAGAGCTGCTGAGGACGACATCCCCTGGAGGTGGTGGCACCCAGTCTCTGTCTGTCACCGGGTCATCATCATCCTCCCCCTCCTGAAACATGTCCTGCTGGGATGAGGACCCCCCAAACTCCTCTCCTGATGCATGGATGGGCTGCTTGACTGTCGCCACAGTCTTGCTGTCCAATCCCTCATCCCCCAAAGTGCCCATCAGCATCTCCTCCTCAAGATCGCCAACAACAGCAGACAATTTACTCATGATGCCTGGGGTCAAAAGACTGCTGAATGACAGGTCGGCGAGTGACGGTGAACTGGCCTCCTCCCCAGACCCTGCTGGGCGGCTGCTGCGAACAGGGGTGGTGGTGGTGGTGAGGGTGGAGGCCTCGGATGCAGAGCTGATGGCGGGCTGCTCATCCTCCGTCATGAGTTGCACCACAGTGTCTGCATCCTTTTCCTCAATGGGACGTTTCCGACCCGGCTGGAGGAAAATGGGAGCAGGTGCTACACACTGCTGCTGCTGTGTCTCTGCAGCGTGAGTTGCAGATGCTCCTGCTGGGCGGCGCCCAAGGCGTCCACGGCCAGTGGCTATGGGAGGAATGTTAGCCACTGACGCTGCTGCTGCGGAACTGTGCATGGTGGCGCGCCCGCGGCCGCGGCTTGCCACAATGCTGCTCCCTCTCCTCCTGATTCCCTTGCTGCCCTTCCCCTTGCCCAAACCGCGCTGGCTGCCACTTCCAGACATCTTAAATGTTTTGGGCGTATAGACAAAAGTTTTGTAAAAGGGCGGGTGAAAAGTGGGGTACTTTAATGGAGTGGGTTGGTTGGTGAGGTGACTGAGTGAGTGTCCCCTAGTACAGTAAGTAAGTAGTAACAGTCAGGAAGTACAACTAGCAGTTACAATAATCAGTAGTAATCACAAGTAAATTTAGTGTGTGTACACTCAGACAGTGAGTGCACGCACGCAGGAGCTAGTAGCCTATGAACACAGTGACTGAGTGTCCTAGACTCCTAGTACAGTAAGAGTAAGTAGTAACAGTAAGTAGAACTAACTAATTACAATAATCAATCAGCGATCAGAAGGAAATGGAGTGTGGGTGTGTGTACACTCAGACAGTGAGTGCACGCACGCAGGAGCTAGTAGCCTATGAACACAGTGACTGAGTGTCCTAGACTCCTAGTACAGTAAGAGTAAGTAGTAACAGTAAGTACAACTAACTAATTACGATAATCAATCAGCGATCAGAAGGAAATGGAGTGTGGGTGTGTGTACACTCAGAGAGTGAGTGCACGCACGCAGGAGCTAGTAGCCTATGAACACAGTGACTGAGTGTCCTAGACTCCTAGTACAGTAAGAGTAAGTAGTAACAGTAAGTAGAACTAACTAATTACAATAATCAATCAGCGATCAGAAGGAAATGGAGTGTGGGTGTGTGTACACTCAGACAGTGAGTGCACGCACGCAGGAGCTAGTAGCCTATGAACACAGTGACTGAGTGTCCTAGACTCCTAGTACAGTAAGAGTAAGTAGTAACAGTAAGTAGAACTAACTAATTACAATAATCAATCAGCGATCAGAAGGAAATGGAGTGTGGGTGTGTGTACACTCAGACAGTGAGTGCACGCACGCAGGAGCTAGTAGCCTATGAACACAGTGACTGAGTGTCCTAGACTCCTAGTACAGTAAGAGTAAGTAGTAACAGTAAGTACAACTAACTAATTACGATAATCAATCAGCGATCAGAAGGAAATGGAGTGTGGGTGTGTGTACACTCAGACAGTGAGTGCACGCACGCAGGAGCTAGTAGCCTATGAACACAGTGACTGAGTGTCCTAGACTCCTAGTACAGTAAGAGTAAGTAGTAACAGTAAGTACAACTAACTAATTACGATAATCAATCAGCGATCAGAAGGAAATGGAGTGTGGGTGTGTGTACACTCAGACAGTGAGTGCACGCACGCAGGAGCTAGTAGCCTATGAACACAGTGACTGAGTGTCCTAGACTCCTAGTACAGTAAGAGTAAGTAGTAACAGTAAGTAGAACTAACTAATTACAATAATCAATCAGCGATCAGAAGGAAATGGAGTGTGGGTGGTGTGTGTACACTCAGACAGTGAGTGACCGCACGCAGGAGCTAGTAGCCTATGAACACACAGTGACTGAGTGTCCTAGACTCCTAGTACAGTAAGAGTAAGTAGTAACAGTAAGTAGAACTAACTAATTACAATAATCAATCAGCGATCAGAAGGAAATGGAGTGTGGGTGGTGTGTGTACACTCAGACAGTGAGTGACCGCACGCAGGAGCTAGTAGCCTATGAACACAGTGACTGAGTGTCCTAGACTCCTAGTACAGTAAGAGTAAGTAGTAACAGTAAGTAGAACTAACTAATTACAATAATCAATCAGCGATCAGAAGGAAATGGAGTGTGGGTGGTGTGTGTACACTCAGACAGTGAGTGACCGCACGCAGGAGCTAGTAGCCTATGAACACAGTGACTGAGTGTCCTAGACTCCTAGTACAGTAAGAGTAAGTAGTAACAGTAAGTAGAACTAACTAATTACAATAATCAATCAGCGATCAGAAGGAAATGGAGTGTGGGTGGTGTGTGTACACTCAGACAGTGAGTGACCGCACGCAGGAGCTAGTAGCCTATGAACACAGTGACTGTCTGACTGAGTGTCCTAGACTCCTAGTACAGTAAGAGTAAGTAGTAACAGTAAGTACAACTAACTAATTACGATAATCAATCAGCGATCAGAAGGAAATGGAGTGTGGGTGTGTGTACACTCAGACAGTGAGTGCACGCACGCAGGAGCTAGTAGCCTATGAACACAGTGACTGAGTGTCCTAGACTCCTAGTACAGTAAGAGTAAGTAGTAACAGTAAGTACAACTAACTAATTACGATAATCAATCAGCGATCAGAAGGAAATGGAGTGTGGGTGTGTGTACACTCAGACAGTGAGTGCACGCACGCAGGAGCTAGTAGCCTATGAACACAGTGACTGAGTGTCCTAGACTCCTAGTACAGTAAGAGTAAGTAGTAACAGTAAGTAGAACTAACTAATTACAATAATCAATCAGCGATCAGAAGGAAATGGAGTGTGGGTGGTGTGTGTACACTCAGACAGTGAGTGACCGCACGCAGGAGCTAGTAGCCTATGAACACACAGTGACTGAGTGTCCTAGACTCCTAGTACAGTAAGAGTAAGTAGTAACAGTAAGTAGAACTAACTAATTACAATAATCAATCAGCGATCAGAAGGAAATGGAGTGTGGGTGGTGTGTGTACACTCAGACAGTGAGTGACCGCACGCAGGAGCTAGTAGCCTATGAACACAGTGACTGAGTGTCCTAGACTCCTAGTACAGTAAGAGTAAGTAGTAACAGTAAGTAGAACTAACTAATTACAATAATCAATCAGCGATCAGAAGGAAATGGAGTGTGGGTGGTGTGTGTACACTCAGACAGTGAGTGACCGCACGCAGGAGCTAGTAGCCTATGAACACAGTGACTGAGTGTCCTAGACTCCTAGTACAGTAAGAGTAAGTAGTAACAGTAAGTAGAACTAACTAATTACAATAATCAATCAGCGATCAGAAGGAAATGGAGTGTGGGTGGTGTGTGTACACTCAGACAGTGAGTGACCGCACGCAGGAGCTAGTAGCCTATGAACACAGTGACTGTCTGACTGAGTGTCCTAGACTCCTAGTACAGTAAGAGTAAGTAGTAACAGTAAGTACAACTAACTAACAATAATCTATCAGTAATCAGAAGGAAATAGAGTGTGTGTACACACAGACAGTGAGTGAGTGCACACACGCAGGAGCTAGCTAGTAGCCTATAAACAGTGACAGTCAGTGAGTGTCCTACTCCTAGTACAGTATAACTACAATACTATTAGTAAAGGACAGCAGAAATACTGGTATAGATGAGAGAAATAAACAGAGGACAGCTGCCCACAGAGGCAAGGCCCCCCTGAGGCCTAAACCTGTAAGCTTGCAGCAGCTGCCTGTCTCTAATGTAACACACAAGCTACTAACTAAAATACAATGTCTATCTAACTAACAACAATATAGGTGTATATGGCAGGTGTAGGTGAGCAAAAACGCTAGGTAAATGATCACAATAGAGCACTTGCTAAGCCAAAGCACAAAGGAGCAACTCTCTCTCTGTACAAGTCTCAGGCAAGCATGGAGAAACGGAACATGGCGGCCGCTATTTATAGGGTAGGGGCTGGCCAGGGTCCCCCTCTGTGATTGGCTGCCGTCAGAGGGCCTGGGAGCCCTCTGATTGGCTCTAAGGACATCAATCTGGGCTATGACGCTATTCGAGCTCGGTACCGAGCTCGAATAGCGCCGTTTGCTCGAATAGCTCGAATAGTGAATGGGCTATTCGAGTGTACTCGGATAGCCCATTCGAATAGCTACAGCTATTCGGAGCTCGAATACCGAGCTCGGATAGCTGAAAAAGAGCTCGAATATTCGAGCTACTCGAATATTCGAGCTCTGCTGAGCACCACTGTTGACGAACAGATGGCCATTCTCCTTCAGGATTTTTTGGTAGACAGTAGAATTCATGGTTCCATCTATCACAGCAAGCCTTCCAGGTCCTGAAGCAGCAAAACAACCCCAGACCATCACACTACCACCACCATATTTTACTGTTGGTATGATGTTCTTTTGCTGAAATGCTGTGTTACTTCTACGACAGATTTAACAGGACACGCACCTTCCAAAAAGTTCAACTTTTGTCTCGGCGGTCCACAAGGTATTTTCCCACAAGTCTTGGCAATCATTGAGATGTTTTTTTAGCAAAATTGAGACAAGCCTTAATGTTCTTTTTTGCTTAAAAGTGGTTTGCGCCTTGGATATCTGCCATGCAGGCCGTTTTCGCCCAGTCTCTTTCTTATGGAGGAGTTGCGAACACTAACCTTAATTGAGGCAAGTGAGGCCTGCAGTTCTTTAGATGTTGTCCTGGGGCCTTTTGTGGCCTCTCGGATGAGTTTTCTCTGCGCTCTTGGGGTAATTTTGGTCGGCCGGCCACTCCTGGGAAGGTTCATCACTGTTCCATGTTTTTGCCATTTGTGGATAATGGCTCTTACTGTGGTTTGCTGGAGTCCCAAAGCTTTAGAAATGGCTTTATAACCTTTACCAGACTAATAGATCTCAATTATAGTACTTTTGTTCTCATTTGTTCCTGAATTTCTTTGGATCTTGGCATGATGTCTAGCTTTTGAGGTGCTTTTGGTCTACTTCTCTGTGGCCTCAATTCACGGAACATTATCAAACGTTTATCAAACACTTTATCAAACATTTGATAATTTACCTCATGGGTAAAATCTCACTAAGGTGTTATATATTTGTTGAACGTTTTATCGGTAAAACATTCAATAAATATATAACACCTTAGTGAATTTAAAATGAGATTTTACCCATGAGGTAAATTATCAAACGTTTGATAAAGTGTTTGATAAACGTTTGATAATGCTCCGTGAATTGAGGTCTGTGTCAGATAGCTCCTATTTAAAGGGATACTGTAGGGGGTCGGGGGAAAATGAGTTGAAGTTACCCAGGGCTTCTAATGGTCCTCCACAGACATCCTGTGCCCGCGCAGCCACTCCCCAATGCTCCGGCCCCGTCTCCGGTTCACTTCTGGAATTTCAGACTTTAAAGTCTGAAAAACACTGCGCCTGCGTTGCCATGTCCTCACTCCCACTGATGGCACCAGGAGCATACTGCGCAGGCCCAGTATGGTCTGTGCCTGTGCCGTGTGCTCCTGGTAACATCAGGGGAAGCAAGGACATGGCAATGCAGGAGCAGTGGTTTTCAGACTTTAAAGTCTGAAATTCCAGAAGTGAACCGGAGGCGGAGCCGGAGCATCGGTGAGTGGCTGCACGGGCACAGGATGTCTGTGGGGAACCATTAGAAGCCCCGGGTAACTTCAACTCATTTTCCCCCGACCCCCCTACAGTATCCCTTTAAGTGATTTCTTGATTGAAACAGGTGTGGCAGTAATCAGGCCTGGGGGTGACTACAGAAATTGAACTCAGGTGTGATAAACTACAGTGAAGTTATTTTTAACAAGGGGGGCAATTACTTTTTCACACAGGGCCATGTAGGTTTTGAGTTTTTTTTCCTCACTAAATAATAAAAACCATCATTTAAAACTGCATTTTGTGTTCAATTATGTTATCTTTGACTAATAGTTAACGGTTTTTGATGAGCAAAAACATTTAAGTGTGACAAACATGCAAAAGAATAAGAAATCAGGAAGGGGGCAAATAGTTTTTCACACCACTGTATACCAGCCTGCAAGGGTGACAAAAGGTCAAAGCGGTTTGAAAGGGGGGACCCCACACTATCCGTTTTCTTACAATGTATAAAACATTTACACAGAATTTGGAACTCGGTATATATTAACTACTTACTGCACCAGGTGCAGTATAATCATGCCCTGGAAAACTTCACTTGAAGTCCCAGGGACGCGATAATTAGTCAATGGGAGCGGGCGGCTGCCGCCTGCTCCCGCGTGTGCAGTCGCGCGTGCTGCTGTTACCGCCGGTTAGCGGGGACATCAATCAATGGGAATGCAGTTCCCGTTCATTAATCTAAGTCCCTGATTCAATGAATGCCGGCATCTATGAAATTAAAGTGTGTTTAGAATAAAATAATTCTTAGCATAATGTACCTCCCAACGATAGCCGAATTGGTGGCGAAAAAAACAAGATATAGATCAGTGTGATTAGTTGTGATTAAGTTATTAGTGAAAGAATGGGAGGAGCGCTGACAGGTGAAAATTGCTGTGGTCCAGAGGGGTAAAAACCCTCAGTGGTCAAGTGGTTAAAGGTACTGCAGCAAAATATCATTTTACTTAGTTTAATTAATTTTCTCAAAAAACTATAAGGTCTTTTTGAACTTGTTCCCACTATTCCCCCTAACATAGCTAGCAAATTTGGTGACGATAGCTTGAATACCTCTTAACTACTGAAGTTGGCAGTATCGACTTCAATGTAAATGGCAGAATTCCATGGAATTCTGCTTGGAATTTGACATTACCAGATGGCATTTGGAATTTTATCAGACTCTGACTTTGGCAATTCTGAACATTCCTAATTGATACCTGATGAGGTTCTCATTCAGGCCTCTTTTCCATGGGCTGCTCAACTGCTCACTTATAGGGCAGCTCAGCCTCCTGGCTGCTAGCCACACCCTATAACAATACTGATGCAATTACAATGCATCCAAATGGTGGCGTTTGGTAACATCACAAGTTTGACATTTACCAGGCGGCAAAAAAAGGTCTCATGTTACTCAGATGCAACTCCATAGGCGGCTGCCAGTCCACTACCTGTGGCAAGCACTAGTAAGTGCCTGGCCAGTGAACAGGAGCAGCAGCCAGCTTGTAAATTCACCACCTTCAGCTGCCCATCGAAAAGAGGCCCTAACCACTTCAGGTTTTGGGGTTCTTACCCCTTAAGGTTCCTGACAATTTTGGCATATCAGCTGTATCTCATTTTATACAGCAGTAACTTTTTATTACCTATGCCATCAAAGTGATACACATATTTTTTTTTGCCAGACATTCTATGCTTTCGTTGAGTAATATTTTTAAAAAAGATACTCTACATGCCATATTTCAACACTAGTTGGGCATGTAGCATACCATTATCTCCAGCCTGTGTGTCTGTAGCGATTGCATGCGATCACTAGGGTGCCCACTTTGAGGACTCCAGTGCTGTTTAGATGCATTGCTAGGCAACAACATTTCAATGCATCTATACAGTGTTGGGTTCTCGAGCTGTCGCTATAGTGATTGCATCCGATCGCAATGTGCGGCAGCCATTACAGGTGTCCAGGAATCTTAAGGCCAATGTAGGTGACATAAGGGGCTAATTAGTTTGGTAGGGGTTAAAACTTCACGTACAAGACAAGAACGTTATTTTTTAATGTTACACTGTCAATTTAATTTAAAGCGGATCCGAGATGAAAAACTAACTATAACAAGTAACTTGTCTATATATCTTATCTAAAGTTTCGATAGTTTACACAGCAAATCTAGCTGCAAACAGCTTCAATATGATTATTTCTTCCTGTGATACAATGACAGCAGCCATATTGGTTGTAAACATTACAAACAGACAAACTTATCTGCATCTTCTGTAAAAAAAAAAAAAAAAAACTAATCCCCCCTCCTCCCCTCTGCCTCTGACATCTCTGGCTAGTAATACCTCCCCTCCTCCTGTCCAGACTGAGCTCCCATGAGCCCTTGCTACTGTCTGAAAATGCCAAGGCTCTCTGAAAAAATGTGGGAGAGGCTTGTTTAGTTTATAGGGAATTAGAGTATTAAAACAAAAACAAAAAAAGTATTTGGCTTGAGGAATGCCCTATAAACAATAGGAAAGGAACACAATTATGCAATAAGTAAAAGTTAATCTCGGATCCACTTTAAACAAAAATATTTTATTTTTTCCCCCTTTATGTGAATGACTGCTGCTGGTAGCAATCATTCACAATGGGATCAGTGCATGAGTGTGCACTAGCATGCACAAGCATGTACATGAGCGATGGGGGCATGCACAAGCAAACCCGGGGCCGTGCGTGCACGTGCACAATCATACCTCCCAACTTTGTGAGATTAAAAAAAGATACACTTAAGCCACACCCCTGCCACACCCATAATCCTGCCCCCGGCACACCTCTAGTCAGGCAAAACATAAAGATTTTATAAAAAAAATATGTTGTTTTGTCATTCATACCACCACGCTAATCCTTTTATCCTGGTTAATTTTCCTTCATATTAACATTTGACAACAAGAAATATAGCAATTTAAAGGATGGGAATAAAGTTAAAAGTCAATTAACCACATTCTTCAGTAGAAAAATACATAGGGCTCGATTCAAAAAAGGGTGCTAACTCAGTTAGCACACCTAAAAGCTTTGGGTGTGCTAACTACGGTGCTAAGCAGTTAGCACGTCAAAATCTTTCATTGATCGCGTGTAAAGTTTAGCACTGCGCGGTGCGTACGAAACGTCGCACTGGGTACGATTAAAACGTTGCACCAGGTGCGCCCCGAAACATCGCACCATACGACGTTTCGTGTGCACCCGGTGCGACGGTTTAATCGCACCCGGTGCAATGTTTTACTCACACCGCGCAGTGATAAACTTTGCACGTCCTAAAGGGCTTTAGGAATGCTAAAGGGGCTTTTAGGCGTTAGCACCCTTTTGTGAATCAAGCCCTTATATTTACACAGATCTGTACATCTGTCCTGAAAGAGGGACAAATGAGGAAGAAAGAGGGACAGAGGGACAGGGCTCCCAAAGAGGGACTGTCCCTCAAAAAGAGGGACAGCTGGGAGCTAGCTATGGCACAATTGTGGCAGTAGCTCTTAGTGCTGGATGTAAGTTTCACGTCCAGGAACCTGTAGTATTGCCGGTTTAGATGTGAGGCTTACGTCCAAGAACCAAAAGTGGTCGTTAAGGTAGAAGTAATTGTTCTGCCATGTCTTCCTCATGGGATGTTTTTTTTTTTTTTGTGTGTGTGTGTGTAACGTTCATCCTCTTTAATATATTTTGCCTATTTATGTCGCTCCTGGAATTAGCGTTCTATATTTCAAAGCTGTAATAAATATTTCTTTCCTCCAGCACAACATCTTTGGATTTAATTAAATATGTTCCTTACTCTGGATCATCTGCTTTAAATATTAATGAACGGCATCGTCTTATAGACAGCCAAGAAGAGAGCTTCTCATTGCAGACAACTCAAAGCCACCATGGGGGGAAATCTCAGCACAATCTGTCACTTCTTTTGTTTCTCGGGAATTTTATTTATAGAGTGTAAACGCACAGCTGGTAAAACTTATCCAATTTGAAACTGCTCCAATGCAATGCCGCGCAAAACTCATGAAAGGATCGGATCAGCTCTGACTACCTGGACCGATATCTTTCCTGAATGGAGAGGACTGTCACTAGAGGTACAAAGACTGCCCCAGTCTATTCATTCCGCATCCAAAATACCAACAAAGGATAGGAGGATAAAAAAAAATTCTATTTACCGTATATACTCGCATGTAAGCCGACCCGCATACAAGCCGACCCCCCCACTTTTACCTTAAAAATCTGGAAAAAATGATTGACTCTCATATAAGCCGGGGTAATGCAGTGGCTCCTGAGTTTCAATAACAAAAGTATGGTAAGTGCCAATAAAATTACATTAATTCAGACATCAGAACAGTATATGTTTTAAAATATTTATTTTAAAGAGAAGAACATGAGTCTAAATAATGTCTGCACTAAATTCTGGTATAGGCTCATTATACCATAGGCTATGACTCAAAGACTCTATGGTGAAGTTGCAATATCTCTAAAAAGACTAGAGAAACCTACGGCAACTGTAGTAAACTAGCTCTAGTGAAGAATAGGCACAACCAAGGCAATATGGTAAACAGTAAATAATAACTCAAAAGTACAAGCAGCAACCAAGCTAAAACAGTTCAAAATCCTTCAAAAATGGATTCCTCATCTGTATCTGTGAACACATCAGCAAGTGGTGTGGGGTCATCTGTATAGATGTCTTCATCACTGACTTCATTTTCATCCCCATCACTGCTGTCGTCCTCGTATAAAGCACTGTCCTCACTGCCATCCAAAGCATTGCTTATGCCACATTTCAGGAAGGCACGTCTCACCATCTCTTCAGGAATGTCTTCCCAGGCATCTCGGACCCACTGTGTAATAAGTTCTATGCTTGGCTTCATTAGATTTCCACCTTTTGTCAGTTGAGCTTGACCTGATGACATCCACTCATGCCACATCTTGCGCACACGGTCTTTAAAGGGTTTGTTTAAAGAAACATCCAGGGGCTGCAAAACAGATGTTAGTCCGCCTGGAATAACAGCTAAAGTAACTTGACTAGATTTTGCAAGTTCTTTGATGTCATCAGATATGTGGGCCCTGAACATATCCCAAACCAGCAAAGATGGTTTTTTCTTTAAGGCTGCTCCTGGTCGTCCACTCCAAATTTCTTCCAGCCATTTTTTTGTTCCTTGTTCATCCATCCAACCTTTAACTTGGGTGCGCACAGTGATTCGCGGTGGGAATTTTACATTTTTAGGCAAGGTCTTTCTTTTAAAAATGATGACAGGCCGCAGCTTGGTTCCATTAGCCAAACATGACAGGACAACTGTGAAATGATTTTTTTCATTTCCTGTGGTTCTGACAAAAATAGTTTTTTCTCCCAAACTTGCCACTGTTCTAGTGCTCGGAAGATCAAAAGTCATGGCTGTTTCATCCATGTTCCCGATGTCTCCCAGGTCATAATTATGAAGCCTCCTCTGTTTGATAATGAATGAATGGAAAGACGTCACTTTTTCTGTAAGGTCTTGCGGCAACTTCTGCGAGATCTTTGTTCTTTGTCGCAAACATAGGCCCGACCGATTCATGAAGCGGGTACACCATCCTGCTGACGCAGCAAAATTTTCAATGCCTGGTACTTTGTACTTGTCTTCCTTTGCCATTTGAAGGGCACGTAGCCGTATTCCCATACGTGTTACACAGTAACCATTTTGCCGACACTCTAGAACCCATTTGTGCAATTCGCTCTCTAGAGCCTTATAAGGAGTTGTTGGACAACGTTGAGATTTCTTAGCTTTTGGAATCTGTGTTAACTCGGCCTTCATTTTTCGCCACTCCCTCACTTGTTTTTCATCAACTCCAAATTCCCTACTTGCAATACTGTTATTGCTTTCTTCTGCTCTTGCCACCGCCTTGAGCTTGAAAGCTGCTTCATATGACCTGCGTTTTCGTTTTGGTGCAAGATTAACGGTATCCATTTCTAAAAAAAAGAAGAAAATACCAGTATAATGGGGGAAAAACTACTGTAATCTGCCACCATCTTAATCTTGACTGTATACCAGAGCATCCTAACTAATAAAATCCCCCTTCCCATAGCCAAATATGCGTAGTAATGGCCAGCCATTCTTCTTATAGCTAGATGTAGCCGCAGTAATGGCCAGCCTCCCTCTCCATAGTCAGATGAGCCCACAGTAATGGCCAGCCTCCCTCTCCATAGTCAGATGAGCCCACAGTAATGGCCAGCGCCCCTCTCCATAGCCAGATGAGTCCGCAGTACTAGCAAGCCTCCTCTTCTTGAGCCAGATGTGCATGCAGTTATGGCCAGCTTCCCTCTCCATAGTCAGATGAGCTCACAGAAATGGCCAGCTCCTGTCCATAGTCAGATTTGCTCACTATACTGGCCAGCCACCCTCTCCATAGCCAGCTTTGTGTGTAGTACCATAATGGCTATCCCTCTCTCCATAGCCAGTGAAACACCACCCTGAAGTTCCAAATGCACTTTGGTACCATCAGTGGCATAGCTAAGGAGCTGTGGGCTCTGATGCAAGTTTTACAATGGGGCCCCCCCATGCACTCTATACATAACAATTGATACGGCGCACCAAAACCTGCCAATGGCAACTACAGTGTCAGAGGTGCAAGAAGGGGATGGGGAGCAGTTTGTTAATGATTACCACTTTTCAAAGTATCTATAGAAGTGATTATTATGAGCACAGGACCAATAGAGAGCTAATACTGTAGTTGAGGGAGGGCCCTTCAGGGCCCCTCTGGTCCAAGGGCCCGATGCGGTCGCAACCTCTGCAACTCCTATTGCTACGCCCCTGGGTACAGTATTTTGCAAAGATTAATGTGAACATGAAATATGGCCTAAAACTGGAGACCTAGGCAGGAGGGTAAAGATCACAGTTGCACAAACAGCTAAAAGATGTTGGATCACAGCTTTCAGCAAGCAAACACTGTGATGAAGCATCTTAGTGCTGTTCAGTGCTGCTGTCATGTTTACCCTCCTACCTAGGTCTCTTCAGTTTTAGGCTATATTTCATGTCCACATTTATGTTCAAAACAGTAAAGCTGATAGGCAGTGTATGATACAGTGTATGATACTGGGATAATGGCAGGCAGAGCTTATTATAAATACAGTAAATCACCAGTATATTCTGGAAGTTGGCTGTATGTAGGACTTGTACATGTGTTCACTGTTAATATTACAGTAAGCACATGTACAAGTCCTGCATACAGCAACTTCAAGATTGTACTGAGATTTGATCAAAAAGCTCCTGCCTGCCATCAGTAATGTTGCTCTGCCAGCAATTTTACCAGCATATTTACCGCTGGTACTGCAGTGGGAGCCCTCTTTAGCCTCGCTTTCTCTCACCAGTCACCACTAGAGGGATGAGTCAGCTGACGTCACACACGCTGCGCTCCCAGTCTGCAGAGCGGCGCACCACGTGACTCCTGGATCATTGCTCATTGTACTTCCTCCTCTCGGGTCCCGGTGTGCCTGCAAAGAAAACAACATGCCGCCGGGTGCCCGCTCTGTGTCCAGGCAGTCCGCCCGCTTTTGCAGGAGGAGAAGGCAGCGCTGCACATGTCGCCGGGTGCCCGCTCTGTGGCCAGGCAGTCTGCCCGCTAATGCAGAAGAAGAAGGCAGCGCTGCACATGTCGCCGGCTCTCTGACACTACAGTCTTCCTCTCCGCCATGTATACGCTGGCTGCCCTGCACCGCTGTTCACTGCACGCTGCACTCCGGTGAGTGTACATGATACAAAAGTTTGTGACTCTCATGGAAGCCGAGGGGGGCACTTTTGAGCACATTTTTGGTGCTCAAAAATTCGGCATACATGCGAGTATATACGGTAGTTTAAAGACCTGGTGAAGAACTATATACGGAGGCTATCGGATACCTACTGTAAGTAAACATGTTAACATTTATATGTTGATTAAGGAAGTTCGGAAATGACGACTTTCGTTAACCGTGGTACATTGACGGTAATGCTTTTTCAGATTTTCCGAATTACCAATTTTCTGATTTTTTTTTTGTGGTAAAACGGAAAAGCAAAAAAATCAGAAATACTATTGGATCAATCAGAGAATTCAGTAAATTTTCTGTCTTACCATGAAAATTCAAAAAAAACTGAAATACTCGGTAGTGTTGGACCACTCACAGAATGTGGTAATTACCGAGCTGCAGGTAATCTGATTTCCGATTCCATTTTCCAATTGCCGATTTCCAATCAGAAATTTAAATTCTAGCAGAAATGATATATATAGAACAGGCAAAACATACGTTGCTTAATATTGTCCCCCTGGTGCCACCAAGACAGCTTTTGACCAATGAAGGCATAGACGCCACAAGACCTCTGAAGAAGGCCTTAGGTATCTGGCACCAAAAGGTTAGCAGGAGAGAATTTAACCACTTAAGCTTTCAGTCGTTTTCACTTTATGCATCCGAGCAATGTTCACCTCCCATTCATTCGCCTATAACTTTATCACTACTTATCACAATGAACTGATCTATATCTTGTTTTTTCCGCCACCAATTAGGCTTTCTTTGGGGGGTACATTTTGCTAAGAGCTACCTTACTGTAAATGCATTTTGACAGTAAGAATAAGAAAAAAATGGAAACAATTCATTATTTCTCCGTTTTCCGCCATTATAGTTTTAAAATCATACATGCCTCCATAATTAAAACCCATGTATTGTAATTGCCCATTTGTCATGGTTATTTCACTGTTTAAATTATGTCCCTATCACAATGTATGGCGACAATATTTTATTTGGAAATAAAAGAGCATTTTTCCCGTTTTGCATCCATCACTATTTACAAGCTTATAAAAAAAAAATATATAGAAATATTTCATCTTTACATAGATATTTAAATAGTTTAAACCCTTAGGTAAATATTTATGTGTTTGTTTGTTTTTAAATTGTAATTTTTTTTTTAATTAAACATTTTATGTGGGTATTTTTGGGAGGGGGGGGGAGTAAATAGTGTTTTATTTAGGTAAAAGTGTGTGTAATGTAATTTGTTTTACTTTTAGATGTAGTTTTACTCTTTGGCCACAAGATGGCAACCTCGAGTTTGTTTAAATGACGTCACTCTAAGCGTACAATGTACGCTTAGAGGGACATAGTCTCAGAAAAAGCGTAGCTTCCAAGAGAAGCTGTCGCTTTTTCAGCAGGGGAGAGGAATCAGTGATCGGGCACCATAGCCCGATACATTGATTCCTGGGCTACCGAATCCGCGGCCGGGAGTGCGCGTGCACGCGCGATCGGCCGCGGGAGCGCGCCTGTCCTCCTTGACGTTTTTATACGTCAAGGAGGACAAAGTGGTTAAAGTAAGACTAAAGTGAGGAAAAAAAATCAGATACTTACCTCTGGAGAGAGAAGGCTCTGAATCCAATAGAGCCTTCCCTGTCACCTCACAGACCCCTAATTCCTGCGCTGTCACCCCTGTTCCATGTATGAGACCTGCTGGCTGAATATGCCTTTGGGGACCCTCGGAAGGCTTTGGTAGCACTCGTGGCCCTGAGTGCTCCGGAAACCTTCCAAGGAGGCAGCAAATTTGAATGGTCTCAGCGCTGGAACCATGCTAATTTGAGTACAAGGTTTACCAATACCCTACTACATAATATTGGTAATATTTGCCAATATTTCACTATAACCTAATCTCTCCCCACTCTCACACAAAATCCCCCCGATAGTGCCTAACCTTAACCCTCCCCTGGTGGGCGCCTAACCCTAACACCGTGGCTGCCTAAGCTTAACCCCCCCCCCCAATCTTAACCCTCAAGATCATTTGTGCTCCCACTATGCAAGCTGCAGCTATTAATAGCGGGCGCTTTTTTTCCCCCTCGGATACTTTCGCACCTTGTCAATTAAATGCCTTTTAAATCCACCAACAAGCAAGGAAATACTGAAAATAATTTTTATAGTACCCTTTCACATACTTTTTGGTATTTTTTCAATTGCAAAGTACTGAAAAGTTAGTTTTAAAATAAAGTTTAAAAATTATCTCCTAGGAGAAAACAGGAGAAAAAGTTAATTGCATATGGGCCCAGGACTTTAAAGGCAAGGAGAGATTGCAGGCAACTTTGCCACCATGCTCCAGGCACCTCTGTATGTTCAGTGCATATCATATTTTGCCTGCTTACAGATAAATGTCCACATTTAAATACAACTTCTGTTTCTTGTCCAGTTGTCCAATAAAGTGTCTCTGTATAACATGAAATGCAAAAATATATTCAATGTATGTGAGAAGGTCCTGCTTTTGTAATCTTGTACAGTGCTACACAATTCAGAAAACTGCAAATGTTTTAAATATTTTTCTTTGGGAGGGGGGGGGGGGGGAACTATATTGCTTGAGACATTTAGGCCTCGATTCATAAACAGCAGTGCGATAAAAAAATCTTGTCGAGAAAATACTGCACTCGGTATTTTCCCGGTCTGTGTGCTAATTCATAAAGATTTCCCCAGCTGCCCTTGGAGGTCGTTAAATTACCGCAGCCCATTGAGCGGTAGAGTAGAGCAGTGTCTCGATCCTCTCTTTGCCCTGCAGAAATGAATCACACAGACGGCTCTCTCTGGCTCTCTCCACTGATGACTCAGACAGATGAGTCACACAGTCTTTCCCTGCCTGCTCAAATGATTCACACAGAGGGCTCTCTCCACAGATGAATCAAACAGACATCGGCTCTCTGCACTTTGCATTCATCAGAGCTGTCAGAGCTGTCGGTAACGTGTTAACGCCTCACTAGAGGTGTCAGTAACTACCGCAAGGCTTACCGCTTGTTGCAGGCTTTATGAATTGACATTTGCTGACAATTTACTGACATGTGTTGTCGGTAACTGCAGCCAAGTCGGTAATTTATCTCCCTGGTCGGTAATGTCAGCTTTTCATGCGGTAACAGCCTTTATGAATTGACATTTTGCTAAGTGGTCGGTAAAGTCAGCTGTTTTCAGCATTACCGCATGAGGTAATGCTTTATGAATCGAGGCCTTAATGTCTAAATGTTTGTATGTAATTACTTTTAGTGGAACAACAATAAACAGTGTTTTTTCAGCATATACAAACATTGGAATTTGGCTCATGTGACAATTACAACCCCATTGCCAAAAACATTGGGACACCGTGTAAAATGTTAATAAAAATAGAATGTGATGATCTGAAAATCATTTAAACCTCAAATGCAATTAAAAAAGTATAAACAATACATTTTCCGTGACAAAGCAGATACTTTTTTATTGCTTTATGAAAAAAACATATGTTCATATTTAATTTGATGCCAGCAAGCAATACATTTTCAATAAAGTTTGAAAAAAACAAATGCAACAATTTAAGACTGAAGTTCCTCAACATAAATGTAGATAAAAACCTCAAAGAGATGAACGATGAGAAAACTTGGGAGCCTCTAAAAGCCTATACCCCGGGCCGGATTTACCATAAGGCATTGTAGGCACGTGCCTACAGGCTCCTTATGTAGAAGAGGCAGCTCCCCTCCCCAAGTGTCCCCCTACCCATTAGGGGGCTACTTAATACTGAGATGGTGGCACATCTGGCCATGCTTAGGTTATTCCCCTACTAGTTCCTCTGCATCTTCAAACAGGATCCAAAAGAGTTAAATGTCTGAAGGGCTACAGAGGAAACCTCCGTTGTTCCGTTCTCTCTGCTCTGTTGCCTAAGGGGTAGAAAAGCTTGACCCTCCCGATAAGGCATCGCAACCTATCCAACAGCAGGACTTACAGGAGACAGAGGCTGTTGCTATTGGCTCTCTGCTCCTGTCAATCATAAACGATCCTCCTCTGCTTCTGGGAGTCACAGGCTCTGCTTCTGGGAGTCACAGGCTCCCGCACAATATCCACACTGTTTGCAACACACCAGAGCTGCCGATCATGTTTCTGGGCTTTACCACATGTTCTAGTCTTTAAGAATTGACATTTACTGACATGTGTTAAGGTAATTACTGCACAAGTCCGTAATTTACCTCACTGCTTGGTAATATCACCTTTTTCATGCGGTAACAGCCTTTATACATTGACACTATCCTAAGTGCTCGATAAAGTAACCGGTTTTTGCATTACCAAATGCAGTAATGGTTTATGAGTCAAGGCCAAAATCTCAGTTTAACAGAAGTAAAGTCTATCTTTAACATCTGCCTAACAACGTGCATGTCTGATTTGAATGGTAGGATCCTTTAAATAGACCCACATGACTACACTATTTAGAATGACAAGAATATACAAATTTCCAAACACACGTCCTCACTGTCATCATAATCAGAATGAGTCCTCTTCAAACACAGATGTTTTACCTTATATAAGAGATGTAAAAAAGTTTGTGCATTTTGTAGGAAACATTTGAGATTAACACTCAACGCCGTTCAACTCTAGATCATGATGAGCAAAAAGCTTTCAGCTATGAAGCTTCTATATATAATCAGAGCATGTTCTGCATCTTCTGAGGCCGTAACATCTGTGTAGCGTGCAAAATTCTGCCGGGTAAAAAGCACATTTCATTGAGTGCATTTAACCACCCATAAATTTGTTTATAGAAATGTTAGTGCTTACAGCTATGATGAAGACAGTAGGATTTGGTAATGAGTTAAAGCCTCAGTTCAGAGACAGTTTTTTTTTAGATTGCATTTATTAGGAAACTTTTTTGTTGTTATTTTTATGGCACATTCATTTTTATAAAAAAAAACAAAAAAAAACAAAAAAAAAACAGCAAAAATAAATAACACACATTTAGCATCAGTTTACCAATACTGTTCTCCAGGGGCATAGCAATAGGGGTTGCAGAGGTTGTGACCGCATTGGGGCCCTTCGGCCATAGGGGCCCAGAAGGGCCCTCCTTCAACTACAGTATTAGCTCTATATTAGTCCTGTGCTCATAATAATCACTTCTATAGATGCTTTGCATAGTGGTAATCATTAACAAACTGTTCCCCATCCCCTTCTTGCACCTCTGACACTGTGGTTGCCATTGGCAGGTTTTGGTGCGCCGTATTGATTGCTATGTATAGAGTGCTTGGGGGGCCCCATTGTAAAACTTGCAGCGGGGCCCACAGCTCTTTGGCTATGCCACTGCTGATCTTCTTACCACTGATGCTGATGGGTCCAATTATTCCTCAACTATCATATTATCGATAATTTCGGTAAATAAATAGTTTTGTGTCGTGAAGTATTTTTTATAGGTATAATCTCAACTAAAATCATCAATTGGATTTGTTAATGCTGTGAATTGTTTAAATACGATCCTTTCTGTCAATCTGAGGTTAGGTTCACAATGGGACGCCGAGTCGTCATGCAACATTAAAGTCACAACACAGCATTACAATGCAACTCAAAAAAAAAGTGGTAATGCACAGTAATGTTGCGCTACCGTCACATACAGTAGGTACAGTAAAGAATAGAAAGGGAGGGATCCGCAACAATGGCTTCAATTCATCAAAGGGTGTTCGATAACAAAACCCCAGTCCTTAAAATACCGCATTCGGTATTTTACACTTCACTGTGCTAATTCATCAATATTTTCCCATGTGTGGTAGAGGTTCGTTAAGTTACCGAACTACTAGGCTTCAATTCATCAAAGGCTGTTCGATAACAGCAGAGTGGTGCAGAGCAGCTTGGAATGTCCGTGTGTTGTTACAAGCTGATAACAATAGAAGGCATCCAGACATCCCTTTAGATGTAAAGGTGTTATAGTTACTGTTATTTATACTGCCTCTGCTGCTCTGAATCTGTCGATCAGTCTTTCTTAACATTTTATTTATTTGCCACAACGTAGATGAACTTCCTGGAGACATTACAAATGCCATGCTTGGTGATTTCACCACCAGCATCTTTGCATTATCAAACAGGGCCTGAAAGGGTTACACCACCGAAGGGAATCTGGGGATATATTTTGACCCGTTCTCTCTGCTCACTGCTTGGGGGGTCTGAAAGCTTGTGTGGAGAAGCCTGTGTGACCTATCAGCAGCACTTGCAGGAGAACAGGGGCTGTTTCTATTGGCTGCCTGCTCCTGCTAATCATGAAAACATTCACACAGAAGGCTTTCGAAGCCTGTAACGACAGGGGAGAGCTTGAGATAAACACCGAATGTGTTATCGAATGTGGGAACCTTGATGAATTAACATTTGTTGAGCACATGTCGGTAATTTATCTCATTGCTGTGTCATTTCAGCTTCTCATTCGGTAACAGCTTTGATGAATTAACATTTTCTAAAGTGCTTCGTTAAGTCAGCTGTTTTCAGCATTACCGAATGCGGTAATGCTTGATGAATTGAAGCCAATGTCTCTTAAAAAAGCTCAAATTCTTTATTCAGGACGTATCCTCATATCAGTGGAAGCACAGCTGACATGTTTCGGGCCAAGTTATGCCCTTAATCATAGCTAAGATTGAGGATATGAGGATACATCCTGAATAAAGAATTTGAGCTTTTTTAAGAGACATTGTTGCGGATCCCTCCCTTTCTATTGTTTATCTCATCTGGACTGAGCAACCTAGGGTCCAGCACTGTCTCTACTAGTCTGCAGTGCAGCGGTGCACCCTCTCTTTTATCTAGGTACAGTAAAGCATACAGGCAATGAAAAGTACCTGGTAACATGTGAGTTTTGAGGTAAGGCACTGCAGCACATCACACTGTGAACGTCCCATAGGGTTATCATTGCAGTGTGGTAAGTTGCTTTATAAGGCGACGCGGACACTTAGCAGAAACGCAAGCTGCGTTTTTGCTGCTAAAGGAAGTCTATGGGCCATATGAAAAAAATGCATATAAAAAACGCATATGCGTTTTGTATGCGTGCTTTTTTTAAATGTAGGATTTGTTGCATAATATTCAAAAACACGTAAAAAAAATGCACATAATGAAAGTCAATGGAAAGTTAGGCAATGTTCCCCCCACTATATAATGATTATGCACATTTTGCATAGTAGGTCTTTTTTTTTTTTGTATTTTATTTTAACATTTCTATTGTAAAATTATTTAATTTTAAAAAATTGATTGATCTGTCTTCTGTCATTTTTTTCTACAAACTTTTCTTTTTGTTCTTTTTAAAAATAGTGGCTAATCATTAAAAATATTTTTACTGAAATATTTTTCTTACTAAAGCATACTTTCTTCATTTATTCTTCTTCTCCAAAAACACATTCTGAGCATATTTTTTTTTAAAAATCTTATTAAAGCATACATTTTTTCTATATTTTTTTTTCAAAAACAATTGTTATGCCAAAACATTTGTGACATTTAAAAATATATATATATAACTTTTTTTTTATGGTGAATACCTAAGAATTTAAAAGACTGAATACAATATAAAATGAAAATGATATTAAATGGTTCTTCTCCTTTGCATCCATGCAGGTTCAAGTTTTGCATCCATGCGCATCATGGGTTCTGAAATTAGCTCTCCAGGCACCGCTTACATTCTCCAGAGCCCATTTAAAAATAAATAAATAAAAATTTGGATGATGTAGTTCGAGGAAAAGAAATCCAACTCCTGGTGATGCACACGCAGTAGTGTGTAATCGTGGCATGGTACATGAACTCCTAATCATTTCCTTGAAAATAAACAGATATTTGTTACGGTTATAATTAACTGAAATAAAATCAGGTTTATTTAAAGAATTGTTTTTGAACATTTTATTTAATTTTCCTGTTGTTTTGATTTTTTCCCTTTTCTTCTTTTATTTCTTGTCTCTTTCTTTCTTCTCATCTACAAAGTCTATTTGTACTTCCGTACAACAATGACTGTGACTATATGGAAGGAGGGTGGGCAGAGGGGAACAAGGTGGGAGAGTCAGAACAAAGCACATATGTTTATTAGTACAATATAGTATAGTTAGTAACACTCCTCTACCTTATATATTCAGCTTTAAACAACAACTAAAAAAAAGTCTCTTGTGAGTTTAAATGAGTTGGTTCCTCCAAATTATATAACATTTAATAAATTCTCAAATTTGAATTCCATTATTGTAGGAGACTCTAAATGTCCATAAAATTGAAATTATACATTAATGAATCGTGTGAACTGATGCTTGATGCAAATCTGACTTCTTGTAGCAATCTTATGCTGGGAATACACGGTTCGTTTTTGGTTAGATAGATTATTTCCGACATATCCGATCTCCCGTTCCATCGTTTTGCCGCTCGATTCCTGATAAAAGTGAATGGAAAAAGATAAGAAAAACGAGCGGAAGATAAGAGACTCTATCTGAATATCGATCGCCAAAATCAATCGAGCAGAGAATCAAGCGGCAAAAACAAACTGTGTATTCCCAGCATAAGAGGACAATAGTAATCCGTGAACTGTCTGAACTCCGCCCCCATCATCTCATCAACCACATGAGGTAGTCAGATTGAAGCAGGGAGGGGCAGCAGTCAGACATTCCCTGGCTGTGAACACAGAGCTTACTATGCCCACCTTTCCTGTACTGCGAACAGATTAACTCTTTGTGGCCAACATCTTGGAAGCAGGGCAGCCATCAGGTTGGTACAAGAGGGACAGTAGTATGATGCCCAGGAAGGGTCTGGGGCCCAAACATTGGCAGTGCCACTCGAGCCTCTGCTGGCAATTATTCTACTGTGGCATAACAGGAGTTGTGTGATCATCTCCCTCTTCCCTGCTGCGTGATTGGTGAACATGCATCAATGCAGGGGGGAGGTTGTTATGGGCGACAGGCAAGTTGCTTTGACTCTACCCCACATAAAGTGGCTCTGCCCTCACACAATCTACCTATCAGATTGTTGTTTGGCGTGAGGAGGGCCCTGTAGGTTTGCCAAGTATGGGGCCCAGAAAAATCTGATGGAAGAGTCACTTTAGTGGACCCCCCCTCCCTCACCTGGGTCCCCCATCTGCTCTCCTCCTCTAGCTTCAGTTCAGCAGCAGATGCCGCTATTAGTAAGAGGCAGTGGGTGGGGAGGACTCACCTCTTCTGCGTTCCAGCGTGCGTTCCACTGTCGTCACTTCCTGCAATGCTGCCCACTGTATTGTAAGTGGACGGCATTGCAGGAAGTGACGACAGTGGAACGCACGCTGGAACGTGAAAAAGGTGAGTCATCCCCGCCCACCACCTCTTACTGATAGCGGCGCCTGCTGCTGAACTTAAGCTAGAAGGGGAGCACAGATGGGGGACCCAGGTGAGGGAGGGGGGGTCCGACCCCCCTCCCCGCCGCTGTGCCCAATACCCCCTTCCTGCCAGCTACCCCCTCCAGCTCGGCGGACCCCCTCCCGTGGCTGGGGGGTGATGAAAAGTTTAGGACCGGCCTTGGGGGTGGGGCGCTACGTCTTTTTCTTGCTTGGACCAGCCCTGGGGGAAGGGCGCTACTACTTCTTCTTGCTAGAAGGTTGTGGCACGTAGCCTAATTATATATATATATATATATATATATATATATATATATATATATATATGTATGTATATAGATTACCGAGTCCCGGACATGGTGTCTCCTCCATTTCCTGGTTAGTTTGCCAGAGTCCTGCAGCAAGTCAATCACCATGCGGGGACTGAAGCCGTAAGGTGATTGGCTGGTGGCAGGACAGCTGCAAACTAACTAGGAAGTGGAGGAGATGCGATCACCCGGGACCAGGTAATGCATAATCAATGCTTCACCTCTGCCTACTCTAACACTGAACCCTCCCTCTATCTATGCCTAACCCGCAGGGCTGGATTTACCATAAGGCACTGTAGGCACGTGCTCACAGGCACCTAATGTTTTAAAAAGCTAACTCCCCTCCCCGAGTGCCTCCGTCCTTCCCTATGCAGAGTCCTGATGAGATAGTAAATAAGAGATTGCTCAACCTGCTCTCAGCGTTCAACTGACAAGATCTCCCTTCAGTCAGGGGCACCTCCAGCTACCTGATACTTGGAGACACCTCTAGCTACTTAATATTGAGGTTCCTTGAGCTACTTAATACTTGGGGGCAACTCTAGCTACTTAACGTTGAGGGTATGTCTGGGCCTGGCTACCTAATACAAAGGGGCACCTGTAGCTACCTATGATGGGCAAGGGAAGTAAGGGAGAAGTGACAGCTAGGACAGCCAGCATGCCTGCGGTGCAGTTCAGAGAGGGTTTGTAGATTCCTAGAGGGCAAAGTCTAAGGTGCCAGGACATCTGTGCCTACAGGCTCCTGAGAGGTAAATCTGGGCCTGCTAACCCAGGTGCCTAATCATAACTACTCCACCCCAGCTGCCTAACCCTGACCACTCCACCCCATGCCTAACCCTAACCATTCCACCCCATGCCTAACCCTAACCACTCCACCCTGACTGTCTAACCCTAACCATTCCACCCCATACTTAACCCTAACCACTTCACCCAGCTCCTTAACCCTAACCATTCCACCCCATGCCTAACCCTAGCCCCATGCCTAATTGAACGTACTCCCTGCCACCATAAATGGTAATAGTAAAAGCCGTGAATACCGGGAAGGATGCTCATCATGGTGCTCAATAAATAGAGGGCACTGGGCGCCATTCTTATTGGCACTCGTCCTGTGCAATTTTTATCTGTCAGAACACCATCATGCCCGCCTGTTATGTCACTAACTGTCCTGCAGTGGAGCTTACTATCTACTGACCTTGAATGACCGTCAAAACGGATCCCATCGGCAGATAGTCAATAATAGTCAGCAGTGTTTGCAGAGCTTTGAACGAATATTAAACAATGTATCCGCAAGCAGAGATGGACCGAACGGTTCGCCCGGCGCGTAGTCCGTACGGATATCAGCTACCCGCGCCCACGGTGGGTAGCGAATACATAGCGCGTTCGACCAGCCTCCTATACCTCGTCATTGGGCTAAACTTTGACCTTCTGCATCACAGTCAGACACATGACAGCCAATCAGGCTGCACTGCCTCCTGGACCCCTGCCCCCCCCCCCCCCTAAAAATTCTGCAGCGTCAGCCATGTTCTCAGTCTGCTGCTGATGCTGTAGTGAGAGGAAGGGAGAGACATTTGGAGCTAGGGAAAGCGTTAGTTAGACTGTTGTTAGCTTGCTCCTCGCTGAATTTTGTTGCTGAAAGCACCCCACAAAAGCTCTTTTGAGAGCTAATATTCTTCTGATGTGTTTTTTTTGTGTGTGTGACACAGACAGGCATAGATACAGCCCTGTCTGTCACAGATGGGCCTTGTTGCTGTACTGTGCCAGGCCCAGCACACTGTATTACCAATGCATATCTTTCCACTGTATTTGTGATCTACTTACTAAAGCATAGCTGTCTTTGTGGATGAAACTGCACATAGATAAAGTACAGCCCACAGACAGGTGCCAGCCAGGCCAGCTAGGATTTGTAGCCCCACCACTGGCAGCACACTGTATTACCATACCATTGCATATCTTTTCACAGTATTTGTGATTTAGCTTACTAAAGCATAGCTGTCTTTGTGGGGGACACTGCATAGATATAGCCCACAGACAGTAACCAGGCCAGCTGGGATTATAACCCTGCTCTGCGTCAAGTCCTTAATTTTCCCAGGTACTTTTGGCATGTATCCCACTCTGCCATGCCCCCCTCTAGGTGTCAGACCCCTTGAAACATCTTTTCCATCACTTTTGTGGCAAGAAATAGTGTTTGTAGTTTTTAAAGTTAGCCTGCCCATTGAAGTCTATTGTGGTTCGCCGCGTTCGCTGGTTCGCCGACTTTTGCAGAAGATTTTACCCAAAATCTGAGGTTTGAGCCATATCTATACGCAAAGTCTATGGCACTTGTCACACATTCTGCATCGCTTAGCGACACCATATCGCCCATCAACACATCAAATCATTCACATCAAGCTGGGTAGATATCCTGAAAGATGGATTGTGGGATGATTGTTCCTCCATCGAGTCACAAAATTGACCTGTGACTGTGTACGTACTTAAGCTTATGTCAAACCTAATATTCTAGCACTGCAAGGTGAGAGTGCCAATGTGCCTCTGTATAAAATGCGTTGTTGATCGGGGTCATTTGAGGTTGATAAGTTGTTTTAACATATTTATGTTATACTTATTCTTTAAAGGAAACATCAGGCAAGCTTAAAAGAAATGAGATATACTTACCTGGGGCTTCCTCCAGGCCCTGGAAGCCTATGCATACCTGCAGCTCCGCAGTACTTTTGCACCTGCGCAGAACGCTCCCGGCCACGGGCACACGGTAATGAGATGGCCACACGCTTGTGCATGCGCAGCAACTGCCGACCTGACTGGGTTAATTGCTGCTAACAAAGGGCCCCCGGGAGACAGGTTGGTAGCGGAGCTGTGACGAGGGATAGATAGGCTTCTAGAAGTTGAAGGAAGCATCAGGTAAGTAGATCTGAAGTTTGCCTGATGTTTCCTTTAAGGATAAAAAGTGAGCTGTCTGGCAGCTTTGTTGATCTGTCTAGTAAGGAACAGGTCCAAAGGTTTCCGCGTGCATTAAATAGGGGCATGAGGAAAAATGGGTGGCAGGTGAAGCCGATATGAGTCTCAATGCTAAATAAATGATCCCAATATAAGTTTAAAAATAAATACCATTGCGAATTTGGCGCCAAATGACAAAAAAATATTTACAGTAGTAATGATGATAGTAAAATATTTTACCACAATAAATCTGACGTTCCATTTCTCAGAAGTGAAAGATTTTGGTTAGATGGGCCCGGCACTCACTACTTATTGGGTGCCCAAATGACTGCTTTGGGCACCCAATAGCCGATATTTGCGTTAAAGGGACTCCGAGCTCTGAATAAAAAGAAAATTGGTACTCACCTGGGGCTTTCTGCAGCCCACCGTAGGTCGGGAGGTCCCACGGTGTCCATCTGGCTCTTCTCCCAGGGCCTGGCCAGAAATGGCTCCCCGGCGGCTCCCAGCAACACTGGGCCCGAGTGTCAGGCTCCTTCTTCCTGAAACGTCACGTCTGTCGTCACCACGCTGGCCGCCTCGCGTCATTACAGCGGCCGGTGTGACAGTACTGCGCATGTACGATTTAATCGCGCATGGGCAGTACTGTCACGCTAGCCGCCGTGATGACGGCGGCCGGCGTGGTGATGACAGACGTGATGTTTCAGGAAGAAAGAGCCCAACCCGGGGTGCATCTGGGTAATATAGGGCCTATGGCAAACACTGAAATTTTCAACCCCCCCCCCCACCACCCCTGTCACAGCCCCCCTCTCATCTAAAAACAGCATCCTTTCTCGCGTACATGTGTTATGGTTGCCTATGTTTTTTGCTCAGGATATTGCTGAAGTTACTTTTTTGGAAATATCTCTTCTTATTCCCTCTCTGTCCTCTTTTCTAACACTAAGCCAAGTGCACCCTACATATATAAATTAAGTACCCATGTTCCCCAGATAAGAGAATTAATCTGATCTGAAATTTGAGTCACAGGGGCAGGCATAGCGGTGCAGTACAGTGGTGCTGTGGCGCCCATGGCAAGAGCCATGCCTGCACCCCTCTAGATACGCCTCTGAGCCTGACGCTCGGGCCCAGTGTCGCCAGAAGCCACCGGGGAGCCATTTCTGGACAGGCCCTGGGAGAAAAGCCAGATGGACGCCGTGGGACCTCCTGACCTACGGTGGGCTGCAGAAAGCCCCAGGTGAGCACCAATTTCGTTTTTATTTAGAGCTCGGAGTCCCTTTAATCGCCCATCCGCTGCCGGTGCCCAAATCTCCTGCTTCCAGATTTCCCTAGTCTGCGAGAATAGAGTTCAGCCATTGCGATCTGGTCCCGCTGTATGTATAATACACAATAATACGTTCTTTGATGTTGCCAGTCCAGAGCCTGAGAAACCGGAGCCACCGCTGTGTCGTCTCAAGAATTCCGCTGGAAACACAGAAAATCATTTTCAGAGAGGATCTAATTGTGCTGGTTTTGATTTAGTTAATGAGAAGTGAAAGTCTGAGATGTTGCAGCCGCTGCGCGCCTCCGCTGCTCTGCCGTCACAGACAAAAACGGCGAAACGGCTCGCAAATAAAATTAAAAACCTTTCAATAGGAATGACAGCGTAACTCAAAACATCACAGTCTCCAGAATGTTTGCACAGAAATCTCTCCCATAACACAGGAGTGTTTCATTAGATACAGCCACGCGGATTGCGCATCTTAACATCCCAAAAAGAAAATATACAGTAACATATACATGAGGTTATATATATATAATGGTATGCTATTACTCTGGGTTTTTTTTTTACTATGACACACAGGAAAAATGGATAGTGTACAAAAAAAATGGAAACAAACACACTACTGTGTGAGAACGAACTGTTCACATTGTCAAAGAGCAGCATCTAAGGAGCTCTGGCCCCCGGTGCAAGTTTTACATGGGTCCCCCCAAGCACTCTATACATAACAATTGATATGTTGCACAAAACCTGCCAAGGACAACCACAGTGTCAGAGTTGCAAACAGGGGATGATTAACAGTGTGTTAAGGATTACTACTATTCAAAGCTTCTATAGAAGTTTTTATTATGAGCACAGACAGGACCAATAGAGAGCAAATACTGTGATAGAGGGTGGACCCCCTATTGCTATGCCACTGCTCTGAAGTCTCTTTGTTTTTGCCTTATTTTCTTCTTAAGTCCTCTTCAGCAATACATTTTAAGTGGATTCACTGCATTCCTGCAGCAGAACAAGTGATTTATAGCAAAGAAAAAGCCCAGCAAAGTTCTGTGCTCGCAGATTCTTCTCTTCCTGGTAGAGGCAGAGCTTTGTGCAGTAGCTCTGCCTCCTCTCCAGTCAATATCCGCTGCTCTCCGCCTCTCCCCGCCCCTCTCAGTCTTCTATTACTGAGAGGGGCAGGGAGAGGCGGAGAGCGGCAGAGATTGACTGGATACGAGGCAGAGCAACAGCACAAACCTCTGCCTCCCCGGGCAGCAAAATCTGCAACCTGCAAAGTCGTGGAACTTTGCAGGTCTATTTCTTTGCTATAAATCATTCTTTCTGCTGCGGGAATGTGGTGAATCCACTTAGAATTTAATGCTGAAGAGGACTTAAAGTGAAACTTAAGTCAATGATAAAAAATGAGATTTACTCACCTGGGGCTTCCCTCAGCCCCCAGCAGCCGATCGGTGCCCTCGCAGCCCCACTCTGACGCTCCAGGACCCGCCGGCGAACACTTCCGGTTTGGCTATCACTGGCCGACAGACATGGGAACGCGAGTGATTCTTCGCGTTCCCAGCCTGTATATCGCCCCCTATGCTGCTATTGCGGCCAGCTACGGCCAGCTACACAATCAGTGTAAGATTTATTGTTTCATCACATACATGTGCAATACATGTCTGACCTACAAGGGCCGACGATCGTTTCGGGGCCACTCAGGGTCTTCTTTGTCAAGGCAGTAAGCAGAGAGTGGCCCCGAAACGATCGTCGGCCCTTGCAGGTCAGACATGTATTGCACATGTATGTGATGGAACAATAAATCTTACACTGATTGTTCCATGAAGCCTGTGTGCGGACTCCTTCTTCACTAGTACTTTGATGAACAGCCTAGGAGCCCAGCACCAGCACATCCATGCATATGTGAGTGCGGTTCTTCTTTACTTAAAGAGGAACTCCAGCCTAAACAAACATACTGTCATTAAGTTACATTAGTTATGTTAATTAAAATAGATAGGTAATATAATCTCTTACCCACACTGTTTTAAAAGAACAGGCAAATGTTTGATTTCATGATGGCAGCCATCTTTTTAGTTGAAAGGAGGTGACAGGGAGCATGAGACACAGTTCCAACTGGCCTGTGTCCTCAGCATCTCTCCCAGTTGCTAGGCAACGTAAACAACAACATGGGAAATCCCATCATGCTCTGCACAGCATCAAGGAAAAAAGCCTGGGCTTTTTTCCTTTGATGGGTGGAGCTTAGCTAAAAATGCAGCTAAAAATGATGCTTTGGTAAGAAAAACAAAGTTCTGATGCTGTGAAACTGTTAAAGATACACCAAGCCTTTTCAGTTCTGCTGAGTAGATTTTTAGTCTGGAGGTTCATTTTAAGAAGAAAATCAGGTTAAAAAAAAAGACTTCAGAGTCTCTTTAAGTGGAAAAAAAAATGATTTTAACTTACCTGGGGCTTCTTGCAGCCTCCTGGAGAAGTCCTGTGCCCACAACGTCCTACCGTTTCCCTTGTTCTCTACGAGTAGCTCTTTATCAAAATTTAAATTAACTTGCACTGCCCATGGCTGAGGGGAGGTTAACACACCTATGCCTCTGCCAATAAAGGATGCGTTCAACTCACAGGCCACGTGACTACACTACTTCCTCCTTCAAACTCGGAAGGAGGAAGTAGAGCTACGTGGCACACAAGTGGAACGCATCGTCTGTAGGTGGCGGCATAGGTAAGTTAACCCCCCACGGCTGCAGGCAGTGCGATCTAATTTAAATTTCCGTTACGAGTAGCTGTATACTTGTAGCTACTCAAAGAGAGCAACACTATCCATAAATACAATATGGTTTTTATACTCTGGTGTCAATGGAGCCTAAAGAGGATTTTTAGTGCAAAACTGAACTTCATCCCAATCAGTAGCTAATACACATTGGGCTTGATTCACAAAAGCGTGCTAAGTGTTAGCACGCCAGTGAAAAGTCCCTTAGCTTTTGCACGCGCTAATATGCATGCAAAAGTTTGCGGCCGCAAACTACTTAGCACCTGAGTTTGCACGTGCAAAGCTTTTAGGCGTGCTAACTGTGTTAGCTCCCTTTAGTGAATAAAGCCCTTGGTTAGTGGGTGCATTTACAGATAAGGGCAGTTGCTGCTGTTCATTTTTTTTTAAATTCCTGCTAGCAGTATATGTAGGTAGAAAAAAACAAAGTCTTGTAAAAGTAATACCTTTTACTGCCAGCAGTAAAGATGCTCACCTGCAGGATCTTGGAGGATCAAACTAAGTAAACAGATTAAGTGGTGAGTATCAATCATTCCTTAATCTATCTTCTATATTTTAACTTCTCACTTTGCAATGCCTTCTTTATTTGTATTGCCCCCCTTCCGTCCCCACCGCTGTCTTTCAGTAACATTGGCATTGTCAGAAAAAAACAAAAACAAAATTCCATTTAACCTCTGCTCTGTGTTTATTATGCAGTCTACAACCTGACCATGCATTGCAAGCTTGTCATCTCCCCTCCCACATTCCTGCTCCTCACTGATTGGCTGAGGGTAGTTCATTGTGACAATTTGAGGCTGAAAAGCCAATTTCTGCAGAAGCTGCTGAAATACGATCTATGCTGAGCTCACATATGTTTACAAGGCACGCTAGATATGACAGAGCAGAAAAAAAAGTGTAAGGGCCGGTGCACACCGAGCTGGTTTTTTGGCGTTTTTGCAGCCGCTTGCGGCTGCGGATACGCTTGGTCAATGTATCTCAATGGGGTGGTTCACACCAGAGCGGGAGGTGTTTTGCAGAAACGCATACTCACGGGGTGAGGCATTTTTTGGATTGCGGAGGTGTTTCTGCCTCCAATGTAAAGTATAGGAAAAATGCAAACCGCTCTGAAAAACGGCACTTCAGAGCGGTTTTCCAGGCGTTTTTTGTTACAGTAGCTGTTCAGTAACAGCTTTACTGTAACAATATATGAAATCTACTACACCAAAACCGCTACACAAAACCGCAAAATGCTAGCTGAAACGCTGCAGAAAAAGAAGAAAAAGAGTTTCAAAATCTGCTAGCATTTTGCGGATCTGCTAGCGGGTTTTGGTGTGCACCGGGCCAGAGGGAGGAAATGACATCAGGCTTGGCTTCAGTCAGAGGCAGTAAAGATGGAAAATGTCTGGAATTTTCTCTTAACCATATACAATTCACTGAAATCAAAATGTGGCAGCACAATACATATTTTATGTAAGTAGAACAAGTATTTATCAACTTACATATGTGTTTTTTTCCTGTGATAGAATGGCTGTCCCTGCTGCTTTAAGTTGTGTGGAGGAAGGAATGATTTATGCACATGGGCTTTAAATATAATGGCAGGAGTTCTGTTATAATTCCACTGCAGAAACTTTTAAAATTAATAAAGACGCTTTACATGTTCGACATTTAATTTTTACGAGTTGAAAGTGTATTAAGATATTTTTCCTATTTCATTATCAGCAGAGAGACTGTCTGCAGCCGTGGTGCATTAGCCGAATGCTGACAAAGAGGATACATTGCTTTTTTTTATTATAAACTTCTTTTTCTTTGCTTAGGAAGGAACTTAGAGCTTTATCTGCTGTACTAAGTGAAGAAAGGTTTAGAGCCCCTCTGTAGACTGAGAATTAACGTTCAATAAAGAGTCTGCTCAATATGCAGCTCTTCTCGGAGGAACCCAAATCCCCGTCCCTGAGAGAGAAAGCTCCACGACTTGAGAGTTTTACAGCCTACACTGTAATCTTTTGTGATATCATAAATGCTTGCAGGATAGCCTAATCTGCTGATGTTTCTGAACACCTTGATACATTCCCCAGGTAATAGAGGGATTAAATAACAGCCTTTCCCTCTATCGTGGTTAATGAATCCCTTCCTACACACAAGGCAGATAGGCAGAATTCCTTCAGTTAAAGTGGACCAAGCACCATTTTAGCACCCAGGGCATCCCAATAGCACATTCAATATGCATGCCAACAATGTGACTCATTATTTAAAAAAAATTAAACGTTTTGCAGAGACTTTTTACCCTCCTTCTCACCGCAGATATTTCAGGCAGATAAGGAATGATGTTATTATTTTATTGCACACATTAGCAGAGAGCAAACAAAGGCTTTCATTAGCAAAGGGGCGGGGACGTAAGAAACTGTGCTTCAAATAATTCAGCGAAGTCCCATATACTATCTTCACATCCTCCCCTGGATAAATAATGGGCAGCTAGAAGGGGAGGGGGGAACATGGCAGCTCCTATAGCTATTAGAAACTAAGAAACAACAATGGCACTTTAACTACTTAAGGACCACTGTAGTTGAAAACTACGCCCTGTTTTGATGGCTATATGGCTGCCAGGGTGTAGATTTCAACTTGCCACCGCTGCGCTAAGGATAGCCGTGTGACACGACTGTTCCCTCTAGAGGCTCAGGAGTGATCGACTTTCATAGGCTAATAACATCCAATCACAGTGATTGGCTGGCGGGGAGAGGGAGGGTGGATTACAAAAATAATTAAAAAATAGGCAAATTTATTGAAAAAATAAACACACAAATATTTATAAAAAAAAAATAAACACTGGGGGGTGATCACAGCCCACCAACGGAAAACTCTGCGGGTGGTCAGAAAGGGGGGGGGGGGGGGAATCACTTGTGTGCTGAGCTGTACGGCCCTGCAGCGAGCCCTTAAAGCTGCAGTGGCCTAATTTATAAAAATAGCCTGGTCACTAGCGGGGTTTAAGCCCGTGGTCCTTAAGTGGTTAAATATATACGGTGGTCACGTTCCTGCTCTCAATTGAGTTTTGTCCACTAAGGTCTTATAGTATAGTTTTCATTGGTAAGCTTTCTTCAGATCTAATGGTCCTATCCAATAGAAAACAATGTTTGGTTTTGAGTTCTTTTACTAAGAAAAGGGGTTAAAAGCTTCTATTTTATTAAATGGTTACTTACCAGTAAGTCAAAATAAAACATCAGTTTAAAGAGAAACCGTAACCAAGAATTGAACTTCATCACAGTCAGTAGCTGATACCCCCTTTCCCATGAGAAATCTTTTCCTTTTCTCAAACGGATCATCAGGGGGCTCTGTATGGCTGATTTAGTGGTGAAACCCCTCCCACAGTGTGATGTCATCGCCTCACAGCACTGAGGTACTGACATGACACTGTGGGAGCCTTGTTGCATTGTGGGAAATAACAGCTGTTTCCAACTGTCAAAAAAGCAAGCAGCATCTCCCTCCAGTGACATCACCTGCCAGCAGTAAAAATGTCATCATGTGATAAATGTCAGAATGTAAATCAGGGAGAGGAAAGATTTTACAATGAGCAAACACTGACTAAATCATTTATACTTAATTATTGTAAAAATGAAGCACTTTTTTGATTACATTATTTTCACTGGAGTTCCTCTTTAACTTACCTGGGGCTCCTTGTAACCCCCTGGAGTCATCCTGTGCTCACGCCATCCATCAGAGCCCCTCCATCGAGCAGCTGTGACCCCCTCAAAGCTGGCCGATTGTGCCAGTCAGAGACTACTGCCGCGGGCACCCTGAGTGCAGCCCTGCTGCCGGGAGCACTCTGTGCATGCGTAGTAGCGATCTTTTCATACTGCACATGCGCAGCAGGCTCCTGGCCCCGGAAGCCCAGTGAGAAGGCGTGTGGCTGGCCAGCCTTGAGGAGGTCACGGCTGCTTAGCAGAGGGGCTCGGATGGACAGCGCAGGCACAGGATGGCTCCAGGTTTTTTTTTTTTATTTTGACTTTAGATTTTCTTTAACTACTTTGGCCTCCTGGACGTACTAGCTACGCCCAGGAGGCCATGTGCGCGTCCGCGCGCTCCCGCGGCTGATCGCGCGCGTGCACGCGCGCTCCCGGCCTCGGATCGTCAGCCCACGAATCAGTATATCGGGCTATGGTGCCCGATCACTGATTCCTCTCCCCCGCAGAAAAAGCGACAGCTTCTCTCAGAAGCTCCACTTTTTCTGGCTGTTGCGTCTCCCGTGCGTCCCTCTAAGCGTATGCTACGCTTAGAGTGACGTCATGTAAACAAACTCATGGCCGCCATCTTGTGGCCAAAAAGTAATACTACATCTGAAATTTAAAAAAAATAAAAATTAACACACATTTACATTATAAACACATTGTTTACCTCCCACCCTCCCAAAACTACCCAAATAAAATGTTTAATATTAAAAAAAAAAAACATTACAATAAAAGAAAACATGTAAATATTTACCTAAGGGTCTAAACTTTTTAAATATCAATGTAAAGATGAAGTATTTCTATTTTTTTTTTATTCTAAACTTGTAAATAGTGATAGATGCAAAACGGAAAAAATGCACCTTTATTTCCAAATAAAATATTGTCGCCATACATCGTTATAGGGACATAATTTTAACGGTGTAATAAACGGGACATATGGGCAAATACAATACGTGAGTTTTAATTATGGAGGCATGTATTATTTTAAAACTATAATGACTGAAAACTGAGAAATAATGCATTTTTTCCGTTTTTTTCTTATTCTTCCTGTTAAAATGCATTTACAGTAAAGTGGCTCTTAGCAAAATGTATCCCCCAAAGAAAGCCTAATTGGCGGCGGAAAAAAACAAGATATAGATCAGTTCATTGTGATAAGTAGTGATAAAGTTATAGGCTAATTAATGGGAGGTGAACATTGCTCGGATGCATAAAGTGAAAACGACTGAAGGCTTAAGTGGTTAAAGAGGAACTCCAGTGAAAATAATGTAATAAAAAAAGTGCTTCATTTTTACCATAATTATGTATAAATTATTTAGTCAGTGTTTGCCCATTGTAAAATCTTTCTTCTCCCTGATTTACATTCTGACATTTATCACATGGTGACATTTTTACTGCTGGCAGGTGATGTAGCTGCTGCTTGCTTTTTGGCAGTTGGAAACAGCTGTAAACAGCTATTTCTCACAATGCAACTAGGTTCACGGACAGGAAACTGCCAGGACCATGGTCCAGAGTTTCTTGTGGGAGTTGTTTCACCACAAAATCAGCCATACAGAGCCCCCTGATGATCCGTTTGTGAAAAGGAATAGATTTCTCATGTAAAAGGGGGCATCAGCTACTGATTGGGATAAAGTTCAATTATTGGTCACGGTTTCTCTTTAACCAGTTCGGCCTTTCTGGACGAGCTTTCTCGTCCAGAAAGGCACTGCTGCTTTCAATGCGTAGTGCGCGCGATCGGGCGCATGCCCGCGCACGCACCCGCCGCCCGCCGCTAGCCCCCCCGATTAGTGAATGGGAATATAATTCCCATTCACCGATCTAACTTCCCCGCAGAAATACCGACGCTTTCTCTCCAGAGAGCGTGGTATTTCTGCCCCCAGGAAACAACTCCTCTGAATTTTGGTTCCTGAATGCGAGATCGTTCGCATCCAGGACTTTTCTCACTGTGGCCATCTTGTGGCCAAATAGTAAACTGCACCCACATACATTTTTAATTAAAGAATTTGCTTATTTTACATGTAAAATAAGCAGTTTCCCTCCCACACCAAAAATTACCCACATACATTTTTTATTAAAAAAATAAATAAAAAAAATACAATAAAAAAAAAAAACAACATAAATAGTTACCCAAGGGTCTAAACTTTTTAAATATACATGTCAAGAGAGTATGTTATTATATTATTTAAAATTATAAGCTTATAAATAGTGATGGACGCAAATTGAAAAAATGTACCTTTATTTCTAAATGAAATATCGGCACCATAAATTGTGATAGGGACATCATTTAAATGGTGTAATAACCGGGACAGATGGGCAAATAAAATACATGAGTTTTAATTACGGTAGCGTATATTAATTTCAAACTATAATGGCCAAAAACTGAGAAATAATGAATTTTTTTCATTTCTTTCTTAATCTTCCTGTTAAAATGGATTTAGAAAAAAAACAATTCTTAGCAAAATGTAGTACCCAAAGAAAGCCTAATTAGTGGCGGAAAAAACAAGATACAAATCAATTCATTGTGATAAGTAGCAATAAAGTTATAGGCGAATGAATGGGAGGTGAACGTTGCTCGGATGCATGAGATTTTCGGCACTGCGGCGCTGAACCGGTTATGTCCTGTTCTGGCATCAGCAGCTTTTAAAATTTATATTTTGTAGAAATAAACAAGTGGTTAAAAAATCTGTTGCAGAAGTCACTAAACTCCAGGCCTCCTGTGAGTTTGCTTGGGAGACTCAGAAGCTGAAGTACTTGGGGGTCTATCTAACCAGCTGCTATAAAGATATGTTTGACGCAAACTACCCCAAACTCCTCAGGGAGATCACACAACTTCTCGAGTGCTGAAAGCGATACGCCATCTCTTGGATGGGACGTATTGTCGCTATCAAGATGATAGTATTACCTAAGTTGCTTTACGCTTTTAGAGTTCTCCCAGTGCACATTCCCCCCTCCTTTCTCAGAAAAGTACAAGCCATCGTGCTCTCTTTCATCTGGGGGGGGGGGGGTTCAGGCCCTAGAATAGCTAGAGCAACGCTCTATAGATTGCAATCAGACGGAGGCCTGGGGGTCCCCAATATTACTGAGTATTACAGGGCAGCTCAAGTATCTCAACTGACAGCATGGTTCATCGATCCTAAACCCCCCTTGTGGTGTGACATAGAAAAAGCATTATGTCACCCGATTGCTCTTCGCAATTTGCTCTGGCTAGAAACGCAACACAGGAACAAAATAAAAGACCCAATCATCTCTCACTCCCTAAAAGTGTGGAACCAAATTAAGAAAAAGGGCAGCTTAGCATCGCCTCATCTACCCCTTCTTTCCTTCCTGGGCCACCCTTCCTTCCCCTCGGGCTTACACAACCATTCCGCATACAAGTGGTGGCAGCAGAATGACCTCACAGTAATCTATAATTTAGTAACGGATAGCGCGGTTAAAACTTTCGCCTCACTGAAAGAACATAGGCAGATCCCCGACAATGAACGCTTTCGGTACCTACAAATTGCACACTTTATAAACAAAGAGCTGAACCACCGATCATCACTACGGACTAGGACCTGCTTCGAGCACGTATGCTTTACAGATCCCACCTCCCCGGGCCTTATCTCAATGATTTACAGATGTGTTCTTTCCCCAACCCCCTTGCCTAAACCACAGTATATTTTAAAGTGGGAACTGGACCTGGCCGCGACTATTGAGGCGGAGGACCTGAGCGACATTTGGAAGCTTTCCCCCAGGTGCTCCATTAGCGCATCCTTGGTTGAAACGCAATATAAAGTTCTTCTTAGATGGTACTTGACGCCAGACCGCCTGGCGAGATTCCAACCCGGCGCCTCGGGCCTTTGCTTCAGGAGCTGTGGCCATCCGGGCACCTTCCTACACATTTGGTGGCAGTGCCCTAAGGTGCGCAAATTCTGGATTAGGGTATATCAGGTAATCTATACTATCTTCAAAAAACAAGTCCCTAAGTTACCACAGATTGCTTTGCTCGGCATGAAGCCACCAGACTTACCTATCCTCCAATACAAACTTCTTCAACACATACTTCTGGCTGCGAAGAGGGTAATAGCCCGCTCGTGGAAATCCCCCTCTCTAGCCTTTGATACCTTCAAATCAAATCTGAGCTCAGCGTTATGTTTTGACAGGATGAAGGCCATCCTGGATGATGCTCTGCCTAAGTTTGAGAAAATGTGGAAGCCTTATTTCCTCAATTATTCTCATTGGATCCCACAATATATCACGGAAGTCTGAGTTGGGGAGTACCTCCACACCCGCTTAATACTTAAAAGCCCCTTTTGAAGCTTTCCTTACTACCTTGGAGGCAGGCCAGCAGTGTCATACCGACCCTTTCCACTTTCCTTACGCCCTTCTTCTCTTTTCCTCCCTTCCCTCTTCCTTCTCACTAAATCTTACTTCGCTTATCTTCTTACTCTCTTCTCTGTTCTAAATTTCCCCTTATCTCCTCACCCTCATCTGAGGTTCATCCTGATCACCTGTAGTCCTACAGCGATTGACCCGCCACCTCTGCAGGCGGTTCCTTGTCAGAATGTGTTCCTGGCAATATGATTGGACTAAGAAGGGTGCTGGTACCTGATGCCTCGCGCTGCCAGCGCCCATTTGAATTTTATGTGGGAAAAGTCGCCCCGGCGGCTATTATGAACATCAGGTTGTATCCTCACCAACAGTAGCCCAGGAGATTTAACATTCTTTGCCTTTAATAATGTACAATATGCCTTGACATGTATTTGACTATGATGCATATCTCCTGTCACCTTGTTTATTTCTGTTTTTTTTATTGAAATCAATAAAAAATTTTGAAAGAAAAAAAAAAATCTGTTGCAGAACGGTTTTGTAGGCAATACCCACCTATTGCTAAAACCTTTTATATTTAGATTGCATTTTAACACCTTTTTTGTAATATAATTACATTACTATAAACTGCAATTATAAAAGTAGAACCTAAACTATTATTATAATCCTTTTTTTATGTAGCGTCAGCATATTAACACTGTACATTTTATAAGGGGTGTGTAGAGTACACATTGAAGACAATCAGCACTGAGAGGCAGCACAGGAGGAGAAGAGGACGCTGTTCAAAGCCACTGATAGATCATGTAACGTACAGAACTATGCATTAGTATTATTTATTTATATAGTACTGACATTTTCCACAGCACTTTACAGAGTACATCATCATGTCACTGACTGTCCTCAGAGGAGCTCACAATCTAATCTTACCATAGCCAGAGTTTAATGTCCTACCATATTGTTACTGGTATGTATTTATATAGCACTAACATCTTCTGCAGCACTTTACAGAGTATATAGTCATGATGAGGATATGAATGAGGCTCACTTCCTGCTGCACTGCCCCAAATATACTGCAACCAGGAAAACCTTCTTGAAGAAATTGGGGACTCTATTTTCAGAGTTTTACACATTAAAGGATGAGAGAAAACTCTATATTCTACTAGGAGAAGAGGAATCCACAGTGATAATTGCTGCACACTATATCACAGCAAGCTACAGACTGAGAGGAGGAATCCACAGTGACAATCGCTACACAGTATGCCACAGCAAGCTACAGACTGAGAGGAGGAATCCACAGTGACAATCGCTACACAGTATGCCACAGCAAGTAACAGACTGAGAGGCGGAATCCACAGTGACAATCGCTACACACTATGCCACAGCAAGCAACCGACTGAGAGGAGGAATCCACAGCGACAATCGCTGCACACTATGTCACAGCATGCCATGGACTGAGAGGAGCTTAAATCAACTGTAAACCTAAAAATGTCCATGGACTGCTTACCCAGTGCATTATCATTGTATCCAGTGTATTATCCAGTGTGTTATCCTACCCCTGCTATGCCCCCTTTCATTTCCCCTTGCAATACCTGTGTGAATTTTGGTCATGCCAATAAAGCTGTTTTTGGTGTGACTGAAGGTGTAGTTGGGGTGTGTCTGGAGGTGTAGTGAGGGAATGTCTAGAGATGTGATTTCTTGGGAGTGAAGGCGTAGTTGCGATGTGTGTGGAGGTGTAGTGAGGGAATGTCTAGAGAAGTGATTGGTGGGAGTGAAGGCGTAGTTGGGGTGTGTCTGGAGGTGTAGTGAGGGAATGTCTAGAGATGGGATTGGTGGGAGTGAAGATGTAGTTGGGGTGTGTGTGGAGGTGTAGTGAGGAAATGTCTAGAGCTGTGATTGGTGGGAATGAAGGCGTAGTTGGGGTGTGTGTGGAGGTGTAGTGAGGGAATGTCTAGAGCTGTGATTGGTGGGAGTGAAGGCGCAGTTGGGGTGTGTCTGGAGGTGTAGTGAGGGAATGTCTAGAGATGTGATTGGTGGGAATGAAGGTGTAGGTGTGGTGTGTCTGGAGGTGTAGTGAGGGAATGTCTAGAGATGTGATTGGTGGGAGTGAAGGTGTAGGTGTGGTGTGTCTGGAAATGTGGTGTTTGCATATCTAGAGATGTGCAGATGGTGTTACTGAAGATGTAGTCAGGTAACGTTGTGCCTGGAGGCGAAGTGGGGGCATGTCTAGAGATGGGATTGGTCTGAGCAAAGGTGTAGTGGAGGAGTGTCTGAAAGTGTGGTGGTGGCCTGTCTGTAGATGTGATGATGGTGTGACATGAGACTGAAGTGGGGGTATGTCTGCAACTGTGGTGGTGGTTCCATGTCTGGAGGTGTGATGGAGGTATGATTGAAACTGGGAGATGTGACAAATGTGTCACTAAAGGCATAATGGGGTGTCTGGAGGTGTGGTGGTGGCATGTCTGAAGATGTGTGATTGGTGAAGGTGTGTTGGAGGTGTGTCTAGAGGTGTAGTGTGGGCATGTCTAGAGATGTGATGATGTGATTGGTGAATGTGTGTTGAAGATGTGTCGGAGGTGTAGTGGTGGCATGTATGGAGATGTGATTGGTGAAGGTGTGTTGGAGGTGTGTGTGTCTGGAGGTGTAGTGGTGGCATGTCTGGAGATGTGTGATTGGTGAAAGTGTGTTGGAGGTGTTTGTATCTGGAGGTGTGGTGGTGGCATGTCTGGAGATGTGATTGGTGAAGGTGTGTTGGAGGTGTGTCTAGAGGAGTAGTGTGGGCATGTCTAGAGATGTGATGATGTGATTTGTGAATGTGTGTTGGAGGTGTGTCTGGAGGTGTAGTGGTGGCATGGATATGTGATTGGTGAAGGTGTGTGTGTGTCTGGAGGTGTAGTGGTGGCATGTTTGGAGATGTGATTGGTGAATGTGTGTTGGAGGTGTGTGTGTCTGGAGGTGTAGTGGTGGCAGGTCTGGAGATGTGATTGGTGAAGGTGTGTTCGAGGTGTGTGTGTCTGGAGGTGTAGTGTGGGCATGTCTAGAGATGTGATGATGTGATTGGTGAATGTGTGTTGGAGATGTGTCGGAGGTGTAGTGGTGGCATGTCTGGAGATGTGATTGGTGAAGGTGTGTTGAAGGTGTGTGTGTCTGGAGGTGTAGTGGTGGCATGTCTGGAGATGTGATTGGTGAAGGTGTGTTGGAGGTGTGTGTGTCTGGAGGTGTAGTGGTGGCATGTCTGGAGATGTGATTGGTGAAGGTGTGTTGGAGGTGTGTGTGTCTGGAGGTGTAGTGGTGGCATGTCTGGAGATGTGTGATTGGTGAAAGTGTGTTGGAGGTGTGTGTGTCTGGAGGTGTAGTGGTGGCATGTCTGGAGATGTGATTGGTGAAGGTGTGTTGGAGGTGTGTCTAGAGGTGTAGTGTGGGCATGTCTAGAGATGTGATGATGTGATTGGTGAATGTGTGTTGAAGATGTGTCGGAGGTGTAGTGGTGGCATGTATGGAGATGTGATTGGTGAAGGTGTGTTGGAGGTGTGTGTGTCTGGAGGTGTAGTGGTGGCATGTCTGGAGATGTGTGATTGGTGAAAGTGTGTTGGAGGTGTTTGTATCTGGAGGTGTGGTGGTGGCATGTCTGGAGATGTGATTGGTGAAGGTGTGTTGGAGGTGTGTCTAGAGGTGTAGTGTGGGCATGTCTAGAGATGTGATGATGTGATTTGTGAATGTGTGTTGGAGGTGTGTCTGGAGGTGTAGTGGTGGCATGGAGATGTGATTGGTGAAGGTGTGTGTGTGTCTGGAGGTGTAGTGGTGGCATGTTTGGAGATGTGATTGGTGAATGTGTGTTGGAGGTGTGTGTGTCTGGAGGTGTAGTGGTGGCAGGTCTGGAGATGTGATTGGTGAAGGTGTGTTGGAGGTGTGTGTGTCTGGAGGTGTAGTGTGGGCATGTCTAGAGATGTGATGATGTGATTGGTGAATGTGTGTTGGAGATGTGTCGGAGGTGTAGTGGTGGCATGTCTGGAGATGTGATTGGTGAAGGTGTGTTGAAGGTGTGTGTGTCTGGAGGTGTAGTGGTGGCATGTCTGGAGATGTGATTGGTGAAGGTGTGTTGGAGGTGTGTGTGTCTGGAGGTGTAGTGGTGGCATGTCTGGAGATGTGATTGGTGAAGGTGTGTTGGAGGTGTGTGTGTCTGGAGGTGTAGTGGTGGCATGTCTGGAGATGTGTGATTGGTGAAAGTGTGTTGGAGGTGTGTGTGTCTGGAGGTGTAGTGGTGGCATGTCTGGAGATGTGATTGGTGAAGGTGTGTTGGAGGTGTGCCTGGAGGTGTAGTGGTGGCATGGAGATGTGATTGGTGAAGGTGTGTGTGTGTCTGGAGGTGTAGTGGTGGCATGTTTGGAGATGTGATTGGTGAATGTGTGTTGGAGGTGTGTGTGTCTGGAGGTGTAGTGGTGGCAGGTCTGGAGATGTGATTGGTGAAGGTGTGTTGGAGGTGTGTGTGTCTGGAGGTGTAGTGTGGGCATGTCTAGAGATGTGATGATGTGATTGGTGAATGTGTGTTGGAGATGTGTCGGAGGTGTAGTGGTGGCATGTCTGGAGATGTGATTGGTGAAGGTGTGTTGAAGGTGTGTGTGTCTGGAGGTGTAGTGGTGGCATGTCTGGAGATGTGATTGGTGAAGGTGTGTTGGAGGTGTGTGTGTCTGGAGGTGTAGTGGTGGCATATCTGGAGATGTGATTGGTGAAGGTGTGTTGGAGGTGTGTGTGTCTGGAGGTGTAGTGGTGGCATGTCTGGAGATGTGTGATTGGTGAAAGTGTGTTGGAGGTGTGTGTGTCTGGAGGTGTAGTGGTGGCATGTCTGGAGATGTGATTGGTGAAGGTGTGTTGGAGGTGTGTCTAGAGGTGTAGTGAGGGCATGTCTAGAGATGTGATGATGTGATTTGTGAATGTATGTTGGAGGTGTGTCTGGAGGTGTAGTGGTGGCATGTCTGGAGATGTGATTGGTGAAGCTGTGTTGAAGGTGTGTGTGTCTGGAGGTGTAGTGGTGGCATGTCTGGAGATGTGATTGGTGAATGTGTGTTGGAGGTGTGTGTGTCTGGAGGTGTAGTGGTGGCATGTCTGGAGATGTGATTGGTGAAGGTGTGTTGGAGGTGTGTGTGTCTGGAGGTGTAGTGTGGGCATGTCTAGAGATGTGATGATGTGATTGGTGAATGTGTGTTGGAGATGTGTCGGAGGTGTAGTGGTGGCATGTTTGGAGATGTGATTGGTGAAGGTGTGTTGAAGGTGTGTGTGCCTGGAGGTGTAGTGGTGGCATGTCTGGAGATGTGATTGGTGAATGTGTGTTGGAGATGTGTCGGAGGTGTAGTGGTGGCATGTCTGGAGATGTGATTGGTGAAGGTGTGTTGAAGGTGCGTGTGTCTGACTCTGGAGGTGTAGTGGTGGCATGTCTGGAGATGTGATTGGTGAAGGTGTGTTGAAGGTGTGTGTGTCTGACTCTGGAGGTGTAGTGGTGGCATGTCTGGAGATGTGATTGGTGAAGGTGTGTTGAAGGTGTGTGTGTCTGACTCTGGAGGTGTAGTGGTGGCATGTCTGGAGATGTGATTGGTGAAGGTGTGTTGGAGGTGTGTGTGTCTGGAGGTGTAGTGGTGGCATGTCTAGAGATGTGATGATGGTGTGACATGAGACTGAAGTGGGGGAATGTATGCAACTCTGATGGGGTTATGTCTGGAGGTGTGAATGGAAGTGTTGTGGGGTTTGTCTGGAGATGTAACAAATGTATCACCAAAGGCACAGTGGGGTGTTTCTGTAGGTGTGGTCATGTCTGGAGAGAGGTGGCATAAGTATGACTTTAATTTTTTTGGGAATGTATCTTTTTAATAATTATGCCTTCACTGAAAAGTGTCCCTCATCTCAGGAAGTTTTTTTTTTCTAACAAATATGTTTTATTACATTTTCACAGAGTGATAAAAAAAATACATATATAAACAACAACGCCCCAAACTCTCCAACTTACAAACCCATCCTACCCTCCCCCTTCTCGTGGTCTCGTCACACAGGCCCTCCAGTCCAATGTTCATATTTGATAATAGTCATTAATTACAGCGTTTCAAGTCTGATTCTCGTAGTCCAGTCCTTGATCTTTTAAGTATTCCAATTAAGGAATCCAAATTTTATCGAACTTAAAGGGGCACTATGGCGAAAAATTTTAAAATTTAAAATATGTGCAAACATAGACAAACAAGAAGTACGTTGTTTCCAGAGTAAAATGAGCCATAAATTACTTTTCTCCTATGTTGCTGTCACTTACAGTAAGTAGTAAACATCTGACAGAAGCAACAGGTTTTGGACTAGTCCATCTCTTCATAGGGGATTCTTAGCAATGCTTTTATATTTTATAAAGATATTTTGTAAAAAGGATTTAAAGCCAATGGGAATCCATACTTAAATAAAAAAAAAGTCAGATACTCACCTAAGGAGAGGTAAGGCTCGGGTCCTAATGAGCCTTCCCTCTCCTCTCTGGGTGCCCTCCGTGCTGCGCTGGCTTCCCCGTTCAAATCCCCCGCCGAGGGGACTTCGGAAGTCTTCAGGAGCCGAGTCCTCCCAAAAACAGGCGGGTCCATACTGCGCACGTTCGAGTGCGTCATAAAGGGTGCTCGTGCATGCTAAGTGTAGAGTGGCCCGTCTTCGGGAGCACTGGGGCTCCCAAAGCATTTCCGAAGCCTCCCTTTGGTGGGGAAACAGTGGTATTCGACCGTTAGGTCAAATACCGCTGTTTCCCTGCCAAATGGAGAAGCCAGTGCAACAGCGGGGACCGGGAGAGGAGAGGGGATGCTCTATGGGACTCAGAGCCTCCCTCTCCTTAGGTGAGTATCTGACTTTTTTATTTCAGTATGTGTTCCTATTCACTTTAACCACTTGCCGACCGCGCACTCATACCGCGCGTTGGCAAAGTGGCAGCTGCCACTGGAGGTGTAGTGAGGGAATGTCTAGAGATGGGATTGGTGGGAGTGAAGGTGTAGTTGGGGTGTGTGTGGAGGTGTAGTGAGGGAATGTCTAGAGCTGTGATTGGTGGGAATAAAGGCGTAGTTGGGGTGTGTGTGGAGGTGTAGTGAGGGAATGTCTAGAGCTGTGATTGGTGGGAGTGAAGGCGCAGTTGGGGTGTGTCTGGAGGTGTAGTGAGGGAATGTTTAGAGATGTGATTGGTGGGAATGAAGGTGTAGGTGTGGTGTGTCTGGAGGTGTAGTGAGGGAATGTCTAGAGATGTGATTGGTGGGAGTGAAGGTGTAGGTGTGGTGTGTCTGGAAATGTGGTGTTTGCATATCTAGAGATGTGCAGATGGTGTTACTGAAGATGTAGTCAGGTAACGTTGTGCCTGGAGGCGAAGTGGGGGCATGTCTAGAGATGGGATTGGTCTGAGCAAAGGTGTAGTGGAGGAGTGTCTGAAAGTGTGGTGGTGGCCTGTCTGTAGATGTGATGATGGTGTGACATGAGACTGAAGTGGGGGTATGTCTGCAACTGTGGTGGTGGTTCCATGTCTGGAGGTGTGATGGAGGTATGATTGAAACTGGGAGATGTGACAAATGTGTCACTAAAGGCATAATGGGGTGTCTGGAGGTGTGGTGGTGGCATGTCTGAAGATGTGTGATTGGTGAAGGTGTGTTGGAGGTGTGTCTAGAGGTGTAGTGGTGGCATGTCTGGAGATGTGATTGGTGAAGGTGTGTTGGAGGTGTGTGTGTCTGGAGGTGTAGTGGTGGCATGTCTGGAGATGTGTGATTGGTGAAAGTGTGTTGAAGGTGTTTGTATCTGGAGGTGTAGTGGTGGCATGTCTGGAGATGTGATTGGTGAAGGTGTGTTGGAGGTGTGTCTAGAGGTGTAGTGTGGGCATGTCTAGAGATGTGATGATGTGATTTGTGAATGTGTGTTGGAGGTTTGTCTGGAGGTGTAGTGGTGGCATGTCTGGAGATGTGATTGGTGAAGGTGTGTTGAAGGTGTGTGTGTGTGTGGAGGTGTAGTGGTGGCATGTCTGGAGATGTGATTGGTGAATGTGTGTTGGAGGTGTGTGTGTCTGGAGGTGTAGTGGTGGCAGGTCTGGAGATGTGATTGGTGAAGGTGTGTTGAAGGTGTGTGTGTCTGACTCTGGAGGTGTAGTGGTGGCATGTCTGGAGATGTGATTGGTGAATGTGTGTTGGAGGTGTGTGTGTCTGGAGGTGTAGTGGTGGCATGTCTGGAGATGTGATTGGTGAAGGTGTGTTGGAGGTGTGTGTGTCTGGAGGTGTAGTGGTGGCATGTCTGGAGATGTGTGATTGGTGAAAGTGTGTTGGAGGTGTGTGTGTCTGGAGGTGCAGTGGTGGCATGTCTGGAGATGTGATTGGTGAAGGTGTGTTGGAGGTGTGTCTAGAGGTGTAGTGAGGGCATGTCTAGAGATGTGATGATGTGATTTGTGAATGTGTGTTGGAGGTGTGTCTGGAGGTGTAGTGGTGGCATGTCTGGAGATGTGATTGGTGAAGGTGTGTTGAAGGTGTGTGTGTCTGGAGGTGTAGTGGTGGCATGTCTGGAGATGTGATTGGTGAATGTGTGTTGGAGGTGTGTGTGTGTCTGGAGGTGTAGTGGTGGCATGTCTGGAGATGTGATTGGTGAAGGTGTGTGTGTCTGGAGGTGTAGTGTGGGCATGTCTAGAGATGTGATGATGTGATTGGTGAATGTGTGTTGGAGATGTGTCGGAGGTGTAGTGGTGGCATGTCTGGAGATGTGATTGGTGAAGGTGTGTTGAAGGTGTGTGTGTCTGACTCTGGAGGTGTAGTGGTGGCATGTCTGGAGATGTGATTGGTGAAGGTGTGTTGAAGGTGTGTGTGTCTGACTCTGGAGGTGTAGTGGTGGCATGTCTAGAGATGTGATGATGGTGTGACATGAGACTGAAGTAGGGGAATGTATGCAACTCTGATGGGGTTATGTCTGGAGGTGTGAATGGAAGTGTTGTGGGGTTTGTTTGGAGATGTAACAAATGTATCACCAAAGGCACAGTGGGGTGTTTCTGTAGGTGTGGTCATGTCTGGAGAGAGGTGGCATAAGTATGACTTTAATTTTTTTGGGAATGTATCTTTTTAATAATTATGCCTTCACTCAAAAGTGTCCCTCATCTCAGGAAGTTTTTTTTTCTAACAAATATGTTTTATTACATTTTCACAGAGTGATAAAAAAATACATATATAAACAACAACGCCCCAAACCCTCCAACTTACAAACCCATCCTACCCTCCCCCTTTTCGTGGTCTCGTCACACAGGCCCTCCAGTCCAATGTTCATATTTGATAATAGTCATTAATTACAGCGTTTCAAGTCTGATTCTCGTAGTCCAGTCCTTGATCTTTTAAGTATTCCAATTAAGGAATCCAAATGTTATCGAACTTAAAGGGGCACTATGGCGAAAAATTTTAAAATTTAAAATATGTGCAAACATAGACAAACAAGAAGTACGTTGTTTCCAGAGTAAAATGAGCCATAAATTACTTTTCTCCTATGTTGCTGTCACTTACAGTAAGTAGTAAACATCTGACAGAAGCAACAGGTTTTGGACTAGTCCATCTCTTCATAGGGGATTCTTAGCAATGCTTTTATATTTTATAAAGATATTTTCTAAAAAGGATTTAAAGCCAATGGGAATCCATACTTAAATAAAAAAAAGGTCAGATACTCACCTAAGGAGAGGGAAGGCTCGGGTCCTAATGAGCCTTCCCTCTCCTCTCTGGGTGCCCTCCGTGCTGCGCCGGCTTCCCCGTTCAAATCCCCCGCTGAGGGGACTTCGGAAGTCTTCAGGAGCCGAGTCCTCCCAAAAACAGGCGGGTCCATACTGCGCACGTTCGAGTGCGTCATAAAGGGTGCTCGTGCATGCGAAGTGTAGAGTGGCCCGTCTTCGGGAGCACTGGGGCTCCCAAAGCATTTCCGAAGCCTCCCTTTGGTGGGGAAACAGTGGTATTCGACCGTTAGGTCAAATACCGCTGTTTCCCTGCCAAATGGAGAAGCCAGTGCAACAGCGGGGACCGGGAGAGGAGAGGGGATGCTCTATGGGACTCAGAGCCTCCCTCTCCTTAGGTGAGTATCTGACTTTTTTATTTCAGTATGTGTTCCTATTCACTTTAACCACTTGCCGACCGCGCACTCATACCGCGCGTTGGCAAAGTGGCAGCTGCCACTGGAGGTGTAGTGAAGGATGTCTAGAGATGGGATTGATGGGAGTGAAGGTGCAGTTGGGGTGTGTGTGGAGGTGTAGTGAGGGAATGTCTAGAGCTGTGATTGGTGGGAATGAAGGCGTAGATGGGGTGTGTGTGGAGGTGTAGTGAGGGAATGTCTAGAACTGTGATTGGTGGGAGTGAAGGCGCAGTTGGGGTCTGTGTGGAGGTGTAGTGAGGGAATGTCTAGAGATGTGATTGGTGGGAATGAAGGTGTAGGTGTGGTGTGTCTGGAGGTGTAGTGAGGGAATGTCTAGAGATGTGATTGGTGGGAGTGAAGGTGTAGGTGTGGTGTGTCTGGAAATGTGGTGTTTGCATATCTAGAGATGTGCAGATGGTGTTACTGAAGATGTAGTCAGGTAACGTTGTGCCTGGAGGCGAAGTGGGGGCATGTCTAGAGATGGGATTGGTCTGAGCAAAGGTGTAGTGGAGGAGTGTCTGAAAGTGTGGTGGTGGCCTGTCTGTAGATGTGATGATGGTGTGACATGAGACTGAAGTGGGGGTATGTCTGCAACTGTGGTGGTGGTTCCATGTCTGAAGGTGTGATGGAGGTATGATTGAAACTGGGAGATGTGACAAATGTGTCACTAAAGGCATAATGGGGTGTCTGGAGGTGTGGTGGTGGCATGTCTGAAGATGTGTGATTGGTGAAGGTGTGTTGGAGGTGTGTCTAGAGGTGTAGTGTGGGCATGTCTAGAGATGTGATGATGTGATTTGTGAATGTGTGTTGGAGGTGTGTCTGGAGGTGTAGTGGTGGCATGTGATTGGTGAAGGTGTGTTGAAGGTGTGTGTGTCTGGAGGTGTAGTGGTGGCATGTCTGGAGATGTGATTGGTGAATGTGTGTTGGAGGTGTGTGTGTCTGGAGGTGTAGTGGTGGCAGGTCTGGAGATGTGATTGGTGAAGGTGTGTTGAAGGTGTGTGTGTCTGACTCTGGAGGTGTAGTGGTGGCATGTCTGGAGATGTGATTGGTGAATGTGTGTTGGAGGTGTGTGTGTCTGGAGGTGTAGTGGTGGCATGTCTGGAGATGTGATTGGTGAAGGTGTGTTGGAGGTGTGTGTGTCTGGAGGTGTAGTGGTGGCATGTCTGGAGATGTGTGATTGGTGAAAGTGTGTTGGAGGTGTGTGTGTCTGGAGGTGTAGTGGTGGCATGTCTGGAGATGTGATTGGTGAAGGTGTGTTGAAGGTGTGTCTAGAGGTGTAGTGAGGGCATGTCTAGAGATGTGATGATGTGATTTGTGAATGTGTGTTGGAGGTGTGTCTGGAGGTGTAGTGGTGGCATGTCTGGAGATGTGATTGGTGAAGGTGTGTTGAAGGTGTGTGTGTCTGGAGGTGTAGTGGTGGCATGTCGGGAGATGTGATTGGTGAATGTGTGTTGGAGGTGTGTGTGTCTGGAGGTGTAGTGGTGGCATGTCTGGAGATGTGATTGGTGAAGGTGTGTTGGAGGTGTGTGTGTCTGGAGGTGTAGTGTGGGCATGTCTAGAGATGTGATGATGTGATTGGTGAATGTGTGTTGGAGATGTGTCGGAGGTGTAGTGGTGGCATGTCTGGAGATGTGATTGGTGAAGGTGTGTTGAAGGTGTGTGTGTCTGGAGGTGTAGTGGTGGCATGTCTGGAGATGTGATTGGTGAATGTGTGTTGGAGATGTGTCGGAGGTGTAGTGGTGGCATGTCTGGAGATGTGATTGGTGAAGGTGTGTTGAAGGTGTGTGTGTCTGACTCTGGAGGTGTAGTGGTGGCATGTCTGGAGATGTGATTGGTGAAGGTGTGTTGAAGGTGTGTGTGTCTGACTCTGGAGGTGTAGTGGTGGCATGTCTAGAGATGTGATGATGGTGTGACATGAGACTGAAGTGGGGGAATGTATGCAACTCTGATGGGGTTATGTCTGGAGGTGTGAATGGAAGTGTTGTGGGGTTTGTCTGGAGATGTAACAAATGTATCACCAAAGGCACAGTGGGGTGTTTCCAGGGGAGGACTGGGACCTTTTGGCCTGGAGGGAAAACAAAAACTAGAGGCCCGGTTTCACGGCAGCCCCAGCCCAAATGACGTCACATGCGCCCCATGTGCTACATACCGGTAGTCACATGATCATGCCAATGCAGAAATACAGCAAGGATACTCGAGGGACAGCATGACAGGTAAAGTATAAATGCACAGGCACCGTGGGGTGCATAATAGATTTTGAGGGAAAACGCCGGGGTTTCCATTGTGTACATCGTTTGTTATTAACGCACTTAATGAATACATCGTCCCGAGATTTCCCAGCATCTCAGATTGATACATTCAACTACTTTCCACCCGAAATAAGTCAAATTGTTGATTGGGCATGCTTGTGGCGGCACAGATTTTCATCCGATTGGTTAATTATCGAAGCAGTTGGTGCATCGGCCAGCCCTAAATCATTAATGGAGAGGCAGCCTGGGGGGAAATCTCCCCCCTTCCCCCCTGGCCAGTCCTCCCCTGGGTGTTTCTGTAGGTGTGGTCATGTCTGGAGAGAGGTGGCATAAGTATAACTTTAATTTTTTTGGAAATGTATCTCTTAAATAATTATGCTTTCACTGAAAAGTGTCCCTCATCTCAGGAAGTTTTTTTTCTAACAAATATGTTTTATTACATTTTCACAGAGTGATAAAAAAAATACATATATAAACAACAACGCCCAAAACCCTCCAACTTACAAACCCATCCTACCCTCCCCCTTCTCGTGGTCTCGTCACACAGGCCCTCCAGTCCAATGTTCATATTTGATAATAGTCATTAATTACAGCGTTTCAAGTCTGATTCTCGTAGTCTAGTCCTTGATCTTTTAAGTATTCCAATTAAGGAATCCAAATTTTATCGAACTTAAAGGGGCACTATGGCGAAAAATTGTAAAATTTAAAATATGTGCAAACATAGACAAACAAGAAGTACGTTGTTTCCAGAGTAAAATGAGCCATAAATTACTTTTCTCCTATGTTGCTGTCACTTACAGTAAGTAGTAAACATCTGACAGAAGCAACAGGTTTTGGACTAGTCCACCTCTTCATAGGGGATTCTTAGCAATGCTTTTATATTTTATAAAGATATTTTCTAAAAAGGATTTAAAGCCAATGGGAATCCATACTTAAATAAAAAAAAGTCAGATACTCCCCTAAGGAGAGGGAAGGCTCGGGTCCTAATGAGCCTTCCCTCTCCTCTCTGGGTGCCCTCCGTGCTGCGCTGGCTTCCCCGTTCAAATCCCCCGCCGAGGGGACTTCGGAAGTCTTCAGGAGCCGAGTCCTCCCAAAAACAGGCGGGTCCATACTGCGCACGTTCGAGTGCGTCATAAAGGGTGCTCGTGCATGCAAAGTGTAGAGTGGCCCGTCTTCGGGAGCACTGGGGCTCCCAAAGCATTTCCGAAGCCTCCCTTTGGCGGGGAAACAGTGGTATTCGACCGTTAGGTCAAATACCGCTGTTTCCCCGCCAAATGGAGAAGCCAGCGCAACAGCGGGGACCGGGAGAGGAGAGGGGATGCTCTATGGGACTCAGAGCCTCCCTCTCCTTAGGTGAGTATCTGACTTTATTTCAGTATGTGTTCCTATTCACTTTAACCACTTGCCGACCGCGCACTCATACCGCGCATCGGCAAAGTGGCAGCTGCAGGACCAGCGACGCAGTTCTGCGTCGCCGGCTGCAGGCTAATTAATCAGGAAACAGCCTCCTGTCATTTCACGGCGGGGGGCTCCATGATTAGCCTGCGGGCCGCCGATCGCGCTCGCAGGCTAAATGTAAACACAAGCGGAAATAATCCACTTTGTTTACATTTTTACAACGCTGCTACAGTAGCAGCGTTGTAGTAGATCAGCGATCCCCGGCCAATCAGCGGCCGGGGATCGCTGTCACATGACAGCGGGGAGCCTGTTAGAGACTGCACAGGACAGATCCATTCCTGTGCAGCCTCCAATCTCTCGGGGAAGGGAGGGAGGAGAGGGAGAGGGGGAATCCTGCGGTGGAGGGGGCTTTGAGGTGCCCCCCTGCCACCCACAGCATGCAGGAGCGATCAGACCCCCCAGCACATCATCCCCCTAGTGGGGAAAAAAGGGGGCGGTCTGGTCACTCTGCCTGTCATTTGATCTGTGCTGGGGGCTGTAGAGCCCACCCAGCACAGATCTGAAAAAGCAGCGCTGGTCCTTAAAGAGACACTGAAGCGAAAAAAAAAATATGATATAGTGAATTGGTTGTGTACTATGAATAATTACTAGAAGATTAGCAGCAAAGAAAATATTCTCATACTTTTATTTTCAGGTATATAGTGTTTTTTCTAACATTGCATCATTCTATTATATGTGCAGATTACACAACACTCAGCATTCAAAATAAGTCTTTCAGAGCAGTCTGTGAAGTAATGACCTCTCCTCTAGCAGAGAAAAAGTAAACAGTTTACTTACAGTTGAGATAATAAAAGTCAGATAACAGCCCTCTCCACGACTAACTTAGTCGGAGAGCTTAATGGCTTGTTTGCATAGAGATAACAACTGGAGTTTCTCAACTCTTCCTGTACTGGAAACAATTAGACTGATGTATCTGATCTTAATGTTTTATTTCTTAGCTGTACTACACATACAAATCATAATATCATAATTTTTTTTCCGCTTCAGTATCTCTTTAAGGGGGGGTGAAGGCTAGGTCCTCAAGTGGCTAAACAATGATGCCGACCAGCTTCCCTCACCGTTTTTTGGCAGTTGGACAGAGCAACTGCCATTCACTAAGTGCTTTTAAAAAATAAAACCCTGAGAATTGGGAAAAAAATGTACTTCTTATTTGTCTACGTTTGCACATATTTTACATTTTGCAATTTTTCACCATAGAATTTAAGAGAGCAATTACGCTGAAGATATGTACGTTTGTACAAAGGTAATGTCGTGTTAACTGTTTTCACCCAGCCCGCTCCTGTCGGCGCGACTGGTCGAATCCATCTCAGGAACTTTGAAGATATGCTGTCGATCCAAATCTACAAAAATAAAATGTTTCGGACGGAGTTAAGTTTTAAATTATATTATTGACTGTTTAAATTCACACTTCCGTGATTTTGAAAAGTACAGCAACTCAGAAAGAGTTTTTACATCCCCCCCCCCCCCTCTTCTTTTACAACTTTTTAGAAGTGTAATTACGCCATAAAACTTGCAGACGATAGACGCTGCAGCTAATAGCGCTTAGCTGGAAATGACTCTTAAAGGCACGCGCCCGTCTGCTTCCCTCCTCGCCTGATGATGCCTCCGGCACAGCAACGTGCCATTCATCTTACAGTCGGAAAGATTCCCATCAATAACTAACCATACAAATCAATCATGATGTAAAATGCTCACAGTTACCGCAGGGCAGGAGTATGATAAATGGATTAGTAGGTAGCGAATTTCTGCTTTTTTTTCTAGTTTCTACAGCACCTGTTCCAATGCATATAAAATACATGCAAATAGAAAAATGCAAACACATTAAGCAAGCCTGTTAAAATTCAGCAGTTTTTTATTTATTTAAATGTATATAATATTTTAATGTGAGCTTATAGGCTCCTTTCACACTTTATTTGATGCGTCGGACAATATAACCGCATTGAAACGTGAAGTCATTATATTTTAACGAGGCCTTTCATACTGCTCGGTTAGTCTTATTGTAGATTTTATTAAAGTGGACCAGAACTCTTGCACAGCACACAATGAAAAGTCTTTATCTCACAAATAAAACCAAATGCTGAAGAAATTGACTTAACTTTTTTATATGTTATTACAGGTTTCCTTAAGGGCCTGTTCACACGGACACTTGGCGGCGTTTACTGCCAAGCGCCCGGGACTCGTTTGTAAACGCTCCCATTCAAGTGAATGGGAGCGTTCACATTGCACGGTTACCATCGATTGCGCAAATGCAGCATTCCGATCCTGATTTTACAGAATTCTTTCAGCCAACCCTAGAAGCCTCTGGTGGCTTCTAGGCTTCTAGGGTCGATTCACCGCTGCGTCTTCATGTCCCTTTTGTTGCGGGGACGAAAACCGCCAATGATCGCCACAAAAAGCCCCCGAACGAGAGGCCCGAGAGTAGACAAGACGACACGTGAGAAGCCTCCCGTCTGAACTGGCCCTTAAATCACACATGAACTGAGAGTACTGTAGTGTCACACACCTGAAATGAGAATGTTGCTAATCCAGTCAGACTTCAGTCAGAAACATCTGATATGAATTCTCGTTCAAGGTCTCTGGCTAAAATATTAGAGGCAAAGGATCAACAGGACTCAAGGCAATTTGCATTGTTTAAAAGGAAATCAAATTAATATGTCAGCCTCCATATCCCGTTCAGTTTAGGTGTCCTTTAAATACACTCTGTAAAGCATTGTAAAAAATGTCTCTTAGGGCCCATTCACACTATAAAGTAGAACTGTAGCACATAGTGCTGCAGTTTTTCACAGGTGATTTTACCGCAATCGATTCCCGATGATCGCGATCATGTACATAATATGATTCACAATTTACATGCACAGTATGGATTGCTAATTGCATATTGCATTTGTCAGCGGGGATCGCTGAATTGGGAGGCTGGTGGGTGGGCAGAGTTGAGGGCCGGGCTTCCTGCTTTGGGAAGAAGGAGTTCCTGTGCCTGAAGGGAGTAAGCAGTATATTGAGGTAGCAGATGCCAGGGTGGGAGGGACATTTTGCAATCCTGGCTTCTGTGCTTTCGAGTTTTTAATGCTAACAATTATAATATTTTTTATATTATATTAATGGCTTCCAGATGATGCTAGTTGAAATCTATGCCCTACCACCGATCAGTCCTCGCTTGCGCTGCTAAAGGCCACTTGGCCTGCTGTTAGTACGACAGCAGAGCTCCATGAGCTGGTCAGGAGCCGCTTTCATTAGCTCCTGACCCCGTGATCACTGTGAGCTAACCTCATTGGCTCACATTAATCACAGTCAGGAGCCAATGAAATCAGCTCCTGACTGGCTCACAGAGCTCTGCTGCCATAGCGACGTTAGAGCGAGTGAGTTGTAGCAATGGGGGGTGAGCGGAATAAACGGCGACAGTGGTGATTCCATGCGGTGAGATGTCGGTAAACACAGTTTTTAGTACCAAAAAATAATGCTCCGCTGGAGAGCTGGGTGCAGGGAGAGCCAAATGACGGTGCCAGCTGCGTTAAATACTAACACCCCCCCCCCCTCTCCCCGAGTCGTAGCAACTCTGAGGTGTGCATGAAAAAAGGGCGCCTTGAAAAAAGGGCCTGTGTTGAGATAACGAAATGGTGCCGGTTATTAATGAAATCTGATAATGATAAACATCTTTGTCAAGCTTTGTTAACGATTAATACCGTTGTAAACACAGACGAGAAATAATAATGAAAAGATATTAACGTTAAATATTGTTACGTAATTCAACAATACAGCTTAGCCCAACCCTACCCTCACACAGAACCCTCCCCTGGCACTGCCTAAAACTAACCACTCCCCTGGTGGCACCTAACCCTAACCACCCCCCCCCCCCCCATGGCGCCTAACCACCCCCCGGTGGTGCCCAACCCTAACCCCCACCCCTGTTGGTGCCTAAACCTAACCAACCCCCTGGTGGTGCCTAACCACCTCCCCCCTGTGTCGCCTAAAACTTACCACCGCCCAGGTGGTGCCTAACCCTAACCACTCCCCCTGGTGGTGCCTAACACTAACCACTCCCTCTGCAGAAACACCTTTTTACACATAGTAACGATAAAATCTTTGATAGCATAAAATTTGTAAATATAACCGAAATAATATGACAAATAGTATAACGTTGAAAGCTTCTAAATCGATAACATACTTCAAAAACTATAATGTTCTAATGTTAACAATATTTATCATGGCACCCTTTCTTCTGCCTTTTTTCCGTATTAACGATAATTGCATTAAGGTCTATGGTGGTGCCCTTTTCGTTCACCCTCAGACGGCGCCCTTTTTTGCTGCTACCACTCTGAGGGAGGAGTAATTCAGGGTCTAGTATAACATTACTGCTTTGGTGGCGCTTAGTTTTGGCGCTCGGCAATGAGCAGCATGCTCTGAAATCACCTGCTTTGCCAGAGACTGCTGGTATGCAACTGGTTAATCATAATAATTATATTAGCTTAATACTAATAATTCTTATATATATATATTTTTTTACTCCTTTTAAAAAGGCTTCGAAAATTGTATTCTTATCTACATCACTTTCCATTTTCTGAAGCCCTCCACAACGGGGAAGAATTTCCATTTGCTACTGAGAAGCTCAATCTGTTGTACGCTGCGATACGTATCAGCTAAAATATGCAGCCTTAGCATGTTCCCTTCACACGTTTTACCGCGGCCATATGTTTCGGCGTCTTGTAGATGGAAAAGAAATGCTTGTCACTTTTTATGTTTTACATACTCGCCCTGCTACACAATCCCCTATGTTGCTTTTGCAGACGTGTCTGGGCCCTAAAAGTTTAATGCAAAGTTAATGCTCTTTTCAAGCTCGAAACTATTTTATTTTTGTTCCGTGTAATTCCGCGATATAAATTCCAGGTGTGAGTTAACAAGGCCAGGGGCAGCCGCGTGGGAGAGTATGATAAAACACACATGCCTCTAACTCCCATCCTCCCTGAATACACATGCCGAAAAATATCATTTGCGCTTCTGAAAATAGAGGTTTCAGCATTCGAGGAGGTGGGCACTGTAACTTATTATAGACGGTTTGGGAGCAAACAGTTAATTGGTCATAAATCCTGCATTCATACCTTTGTCATTCAAGTTTTAATGGAGGCGATAGCAGTACTAAAGAGGCACTTTAGCAAAAAGGGAAAAAATGAATCAATACATTGCAAAGTAAGAAGTTAAAAAATGAAGAAATGATTGATATTCGCCATGTAATTCACAATCAGCCTGCATGTCATCATCTTTACTACAAGTAGACATGAAAAAAACAGACAGCATCAACTGTCATTATCTATAACCACACCCACTAACAATGTGAAAGGCTAAAAGACTTGCTTGGCATTTGGAAAAAGCTGTTATTTCCCACAATGCAACAAGGCTCCCATAGAGTGATGTCAGCACCTAGGTCCTGACATCACACTGTGGGAGGGGTTTTGCCACAATATCAGCCATATAGACATCCCTGATGAGATATCTATTCAAGAAAAAGGTAAAGGTTTCTCATGGGAAAGGGAGTATCAGCTACTGATTGGGATAAAGTCCAATCCTTGGTCACAGTTCCTCTTTAAAGCAAACCTGAACTGAAAACATACATACTGACCTCCTGTGTAGTCTATCCGTCAATCTCTTTCTCCTCTCCTGTGTCCTGTTTGTCCACTGTGATCAATACAATTCTCTGTCCTCCATTTTGAAAATGGCCATTACCCCTTAACAGCTTCCTGATCAGCACACTGGTAAACCGTAATATCACCCATGTGAGAGATAAGGAAACATGGACATTATCTTGCTCATCAGTTATCCAATCAGTTATAACTGACAGCAACTGATATGCAGTCACGTAAAGGATTATTAGGAACACCTGTTCAATTTCTCATCATTAATGCAGTTATCTAATCAACCAATCACATGGCAGTTGCTTCAATGCATTTAGGGGTGTGGTCCTGTTCAAAACAATCTCCTGAACTCCAAACTGAATGTCAGAATGGGAAAGAAAGCTGATTTAAGTCATTTTGAGCGTGGCATGGTTGTTGGTGCCAGATGGGCTGGTCTGAGTATTTCACAATCTGCTCAGTTACTGGGATTTTCACGCACAACCATTTCTATGGTTTACAAAGAATGGTGTGAAAAGGGAAAAACATCTAGTATGCAACAGTTCTGTGAGCGAAAATGCCTTGTTGATGCTAGAGGTCAGAGGAGAATGGGCCGACTAATTCAAGCTAATAGAAGAGCAACGTTGACAGTAATAACCACTCATTTCAACCAAGGTGTGCAGCAAAGCATTTGTGAAGCCACATCATGCACAACTTTGAGGCGGATGGTCTACAACAGCAGAAGACCCCACCGGGTACCACTCATCTCCACTACAAATAGGAAAAAGAGGATACAATTTGCACAAGCTCACCAAAATTGGACAGTTGAAGACTGGAAAAGTGTTGCCTGGTCTGATGAGTCTCAACAGAGTCTGAATTTGGTGTAACCAGAATGAGAACATGGATCCATCATACCTTGTTACCATTGTGCACACTGGTGGTGGTGTAATGGTGTGGGGGATGTTTTCTTGGCACACTTTAGGCCCCTTAGTGCCAATTGGGCATCGTTTAAATGCCACAGGCTACCTGAGCATTGTTTCTGACCATGTCCATCCCTTCATGACCATCATGTACCCATCCTCTGATGGCTACTTCCAGCAGGATAAGGCACCATGTCACAAAGCTTGAATCATTTCAAATTGGTTTCTTGAACATGGCAATGAGTTCACTGTACTAAAATGGCCCCCACAGACACCAGATCTCAACCCAATAGAGCATCTTTGGGATCTGATGGAACGGGAGCTTTGTGCCCTAGATGTGCATCCCACAAATCTCCATCAACTGCAAGATGCTATCCTATCAATATGGGCCAACATTTCTAAAGAATGCTTCCATCACCTTGTTGAATCAGTGCTACGTGGAATTAAGGCAGTTCTGAAGGAGAAAGGGGGTCAAACACCGTATTAGTATGATGTTCCTAATAATCCTTCAGGTGAGTGTATAACTGGCAGCAACAGATATATTTCAGTTCTCACAAAAACTTGTCAGAAATAGAAGGAATTGTTGTAAGAAGAAAATCGTGAGCTTCTGAAAGGAACTGACAGCGAGGTAAGTATGTAATATTCATTTGCAGGTATATCATGTGTTTATTTTAAATAATTTTACTCAGTTCAGGTTCCCTTTAAGCTCTTGCTAGGAGATAAGCCAATCCACTAGTCAAAGCACGCAGAATCTCTAATACGATATGTGCTGACTGTGTCTCTGGCATAAAGCAACGACGTAATTATTTTAGTGGCGGTTTTGGGTATTGAGGTGGAGGGGGGAGATTCTTATTTTGTCTCTCTTAACCTGACTGAATAGTTTAATAACATTTCTTTATTAATAGATTTGTTCGCGAAACTGGATACACCGTGAGTTCTATGTGTGGAGAATCGATTTAGTGTTAACGCCTCGAAGAAACACGGCGCGCAAGACATAACATGGGACTGGAGCGCTGTTAAATCAAGCCAGCTGAGGCAAGAGGGGTTTGTAGTCAGAGGATTGGAAGCGAGTTTCCACCGGAGGATTGGAGCTCTCTGAGATCTTTTGGATACATTTTATAGTGTATATTAACCAAAATCACTGCCAGAGGAGAATGAAAGTGAGGCTTTGTTCTGCAGGGAACTGCTTCTGCTACAGCCAGAAAATAATGACCTGCAAAGGATGGTAGCAGATGGTAGAGAAGTAGCAGTGTGATGAGGTGACCTATTGGGGTGGGGGGGGGAGGTATGATGTCATGAGTTGACCAACAGGATGATGTCATGACCTGCAGGAGGATAAGAGCAGCAGGATGACGTCATGACCTTCAGGGGGATGAGAGCAGCAGGATGATGTCATGACCTGCAGGAGGATGAGAGCAGCAGGATGACGTCATGACCTGCAGGGGGATAAGAGCAGCAGGATGATGTTATGACCTGCAGAAGGATGAGAGCAGCAGGATGATGTCATGACCTGCAGGAAGATGAGAGCAGCAGAATGATGTCATGACCTGCAGGAGGATTAGAGCAGCAAGATGATGTCATGACCTGCAGGAGGATGAGAGCAGCAGAATGATGTTATGACCTGCAGGAGGATGAGAGCAGCAGGATGAGATGGTGACCTGTAGGGGGATGGAGGAGCAGCAGAGGTATGATGTCATGACCAGCAGGAGGATGAGAGCAGCAGAGATATGATGTCATGATCAGCAGGTGGATGAGAGCAGCAGGATGATGTCATAACCTGCAGGAGGATGAGAGCAGCAGAGGTATGATGTCATCACCTGCAGGAGGATGAGAGCAGCAGGATGAAATGATGACCTATAGGAGGATGAGAGCAGCAGAGGTATGATATCACGATAACATGCAGGAGGGTGAGAGCAGCAGCATGAGGTCGTGACCTGCAGGAGGATGACAGCAGCACAATGATATGGTGACATGCAGGAGGGTGAGAGCAGCATTATGATGTCATGACCTGTAGGAGAATGAGAGCAGCAGGATGATATGGTGACCTGCAGGAGGATGGGAGCAGCAGAGGTATGATATCACGACAACATGCAGGAGGGTGAGAGCAGCAGCATGAGGTCATGACCTGCAGGAGGATGACAGCAGCACGATGATATGGTGACATGCAGGAGGGTGAGAGCAGCATTAGGATGTCATGACCTGTAGGAGAATGAGAGCAGCAGGATGATATGGTGACCTGTAGGAGGATGAGAGCAGCAGGATGATATGGTGACCTGCAGGAGGATGAGATCGGCAGGATGATATGGTGAGCTGCAGGAAGATGAAAGCAGCAGGATTATATGGTGACCTGCAGGAGGATGAGAGCAGCAGGATGATATGGTGAGCTGAAGGAAGATTAGAGCAGCAGGATTATATGGTGACCTGCAGGAGGATGCGAGCAGCAGGATGATATGGTGACCTGCAGGAGGATGAGAGAAGCAGAGGTATGATGTCATGACCTGCAGGAATATGAGAGCAGCATAGGTATGATATCATGACCTGCAGGGGGATGAGAGCAGCAGAGGTACGATATCATGACCTACAGGAGGATGAGAGCAGAGGAGGTATGATATGGTGGCATGCAGGAGGATGAGAGCAGCAGAGGTATGATATCATGACCTGCAGGAAGATGAGAGCAGCAGAGGTATGATATGGTGACACACAGGAGGATGAGAGCAGCAGCGGTATTATGTCATTACCTGCAGGCAGATGAGAGCAGCAGAGGTATGATATCATGATAACATGCAGGAGGATGAGAGCAGCAGTATGAAGGGGTACCAGTAGCAGGGTGGAAGAGCAGCAGGATGATATGGTGGCCTGCAGGAAGATGAGAGCAGCAGAGGTATGATATCATGATAACATGCAGGAGGATGAGAGCAGCAGTATGAAGTGGGTACCAGTAGGAAGATGGAGGAGCAGCAGGATGATATGGTGACCTGTAGGGGGATGGGAGGAGCAGAATATGAGGAGTTGACCTGAAGTCATAGTTCAGCCTACTTTTTATTTCAATATTGTTATTGAATTTTACTGAGAAAAGAACATGAACAGTGAATACTAGTGATGATCGTAATCTGACAATTACGCACAATTTTGCGTCATTTTTCCAAATGACGGATATACTATTGATTTTACGTTATCCAGCCATAGATGTGTGCAATTACGTGCTGATTTTAGCTGTTAACAGCAAAGTCCCCATACATGTTATCACCAAAACTGCTACTGTGTTTCCCCGAAAATAAGACACTTTCTTATAATAATTTTTCCCTAAAAAGATGTGCTAGGGCTTATTTTTGGGAAGGTCTTATATTTTTTCGGAGTAGCCAGATTCCCTTTAGTATATAGCCAGTGTATATAGCCAGATCCCCGATGTATACAGCGGCTGCCATTACTGGGCAACACACTAGCCACCTTCACTGCAGGTCATGCTGATTTCCGGTGGGAAGTATGCTGCCCTGCAATGCAGCAGGGGGATCTGGAGGAGGGGGCTGGGAGCAAAGAAGATAAAGCAGGGGGGGGAGCAGGTGAACAGAGCATTGCCCCAACTTCCCTAGCGCTGGCCCTGCCCCCAGCCTAAGCCCGTGCTGTTCGCTGCGTCCCCGGCCTTTTCTGCCTCTTTAACTGCGGCTAGGGCTAATTTTAGGGGGAAGGCTTATATTTTGAAATATATGCTAGGTATTATTTTCAGGAGAGGTCCTACTTTCAGGGAAACATGGTACGTATGTTTAGGGAATATTGGGAACAAGTAAAAAAAAAAAAAATTTCAATAAAGAACTTGTAGTTTTTAAAATAATACATTTGATTTGAAAATGTAAAGGAAAAAGTGTTTTTAAACTTTTTTTTTCTGAGTTTAAAAAACATTTTTCCTTTGCATTTTCAAAATCAACTATCTTAAAAACTACAAGGGGCTTGATTCACTAACCGGCGCTAAGTGTTAGCGCCGAAGTGAAAAGCCACTAACAGCCACGCAAAGCTACATCGCGCACAGCAGTGTGCACAGCGCGCGCAGCGCGGTGCGTCGGTAATAAACGTCGCACCTGCTGCCCTGTAAACGTCGCACCTGGTGCGGCGAAAACGGCGCATCGGGTGCCCCTGAAGCACCGTGCACAATTACCGGAGCACTGTGCTGTGCGTGCTGTGCATGCTGCTGTGCATGCTGCTGTGCACGCTTAACGCTGGTTAGTGAATCAAGGCCAAGGTCTTTTTGAAAACTTCTCTGTTCCCAATATTCCCCTTAACGTACGTAGCAATTTCATGATGGCATGTAAGGGGCTTTGCTATTAACTGCTTAAGTCGGTACGAAATTACGCAAAATTTTGCGTAATCTCGTGCCGACTTTAGCAGTAAATAGCAAAACCCCCATGCATGCTACCCTCAAATTGCTATAACATTTTTTTTGCGTAATCATGAGAAATTACGGATGCATTATGCTTACATGTGAAATGAATTACAAATTTTCCCGAAATTTTCGCATAAAAATTTCTTATCGTAATTGCAATTTACGATGCGTAATTAGGATTATGCAAAATGTGTGCTCATCGCTAGTAAATACGCCTACATACAAATATTACTTATTGGTTGTGGAACTGCACTCAGTGGCCAAGACCCACTTCAAGGGATGAGACATGCTGGACCTGGGTACCACCAGGATCCACACAGCCAATATATTAATTGAAGTCTGTGGGGCTGGGCGGCTCAAAAAAGGGCAGGAGCCTGAAGCAGCAGACTGTCGCTGCCTTACAGCAATATGTTTTCATCAGGGATGGGACGAATCCAACATTTCTCTGAATCCGAATCAAAAAAGATTGTGCAGCAGCCCCTCTCTTTCATGTACAAGTCCTTTGAGCAGCATCTCTCTTCCTCATTTGCATCCTCAATTTTCATTTGCTGGCTTCTCTTCCATATTCCTATAGCAACCCTTGTGCATCCTTCCTTAGGCGGCAGTCGCCTAAGACCAGGGCCTTTGTGGCAGTCAACTGAAATGTATTTGTCCAATCAGACAATGCAAAAAGTTATAAAAAAAAAGACTCTTTGGAAATCGAAAAAAGGAATTTTAGCGAAAATACCGCATTACCATAACTCTGTAATTTAAGCCCAATCACAGAACTCGAGTCGAAAGCATTGGACCAATCAGAGAAACTCAGAAGTATTGACAAATCAAAGAATGCAAAAAATTACGATCAGAAATCGGAAAACAGAAATAGGAAATCTGCGGAATCGAAAATACGCGGAATCGGAAACTGGTATTTCCGATCATCCCTATGCCCTATGCATTGGCTGCACTACACTGGGGCAAATTGGGACACTCCCCCCCCCCCCCTCTTCCCGACATTCACTGTGCTACCCTGTTTTTAGTCTCCAGGAGCACACACTGAACAGAATAGGATCTGTGAAAAAAAAAACTCTCCAAAAACCACCTTGAGAGTCTTATCTATTTTCTGAGTTCTGTTTGTGATGTTTACATTTGGCTCCTATCATTGCTGAACTAGTTGGCCTTAATTTTATCACTTGCGATCACACAAATGGATACCGCCAGGAACCAGCATGCAGGAACGGATCAAGACCAAGTTGCGCCTGGGGCAAGGTCAAGTTTTGGCGCCTAAAGGTCAGGTTTTGGCGCCTAAACTGCCATTCATTTTGCCGCCTTTTTAAGAATTCAACAAACTGCGCCTGGGGCAAAATACCCGCTTGCCCCCCCCCCCCAGATCCGTCCCTGCCAGCATTCCCCCCTTTGTACCCCCTCAAAAACTTGAAGCTGGCCACTGTCCTAGTGTCCTTATGACTCTTGGTGGCAAATAGCGGAGAATGTGGTTGAATAAGACCGGTTTGGCCCCCCTGCCCAAACCCTTTATAAATGATCCCCTTAAATCGGCCACTTGTAAGAATGATTTTTCCTGCCAGACGAGAGATTAGTTATGCGGCGCAGAAAGCAGAGTTCTCGATACAGAAACACTGCTTCTTTGTCATGTCACAGAAGTTAATAAGGATGTGGTATTTGCACTGGAGCAGGCAGGATATTATCTACATAAACAGCCATGGCATGAAACCAGCAGAAATGCGAAGCGTTCATTAGCAGACAGGCATGGTGTGACAATAACGTATGCTAACCTCCAGCAGCATGATGGCTTGCAGACGTGAAATATGGATCGCTACTTGAGGCTGGCCAGAATGGGAGCCGCGTAGCCAATAACAGGCGCCGGATTAGGAAAATGTTTCTGAAAATGGAAGTCATGTTTTATATTGAATATACAGAGACCCTACCTGGATCCGCAAAGCTGCTTCATAAGAAACCAATCTAATTGCGATTCCTGTTCCAGAAACATGCAAGCTATTCTCTGCATGTAAAATGATGGAAACAATGTGAAATAATTATAAACGGGTTTCAGGGATAATTTGAAATATTGTTCATGTTCAAGCGATACTGACGCGGCGGGGAAAAAAAATTAGCATGATACTCACCTATGGAGAGGGAAAGCTCTGGGTCCTATAGAGCAGAGCCGGCAGGAGGCCGGATTTCTTTCCTTCCCCTCTATCCCCGCAGAGTCGCGAGGGGGCGATAAGTTGGTTAAAACTCTCCTGATTGCCGATTCCAGCTTCGAAACTCCATGGCAACAGGGCATCACATGACACGCCATCAGGATGTTCCGTAGTATCACACGCTAGCAGCCAACATGTAATACACTGGAACGTCCTGACGGCAAGTCATGTGAGTAAGCCTCCAGTCAATTGTGCACAGTATGGATCCACTTGTCTTTTGCAGTACTCAGTCCAAAGACTGTCTGGGGAGGGCTTACGATGTATTAGACCAATCTGGCAGGCCGTGTTCTGTGCAGGTACTGAAATAAGACAACTGACATTTATATTGTGCTTTTCTCCTGGCGGACTCAAAGCACCAGAGCTGCAGCCACTAGGACGAGCTCTATAGGCAGTAGCTGTGTTAGGGAGATTTGCCTAAGGTCTCCTACTTAATCGGTGCTGGCTTACTGAACAGGAAGAGCCAAGATTCGACCCCTGGTCGCCTGTGTCAGAGGCAGAGCCCTTAACCTTTACACCACCCAGCCACAAGCTCAAGATTTCCTGCTCAATCCACATGGGCATGCTGACTTTTGCATTAGTGTGGAGGCAGGGAAATAATGTCAGAGAGGGTTGAACATGCCATAAAAGTAAATGGCAACACATCATACTAGCAGCACCCACCAGGGGGAACATAACATCAAGTAGTAATGCCTAATATGCATGCAAGATGACCATTGCCCAAAATAATCTTTTAATATCATTTCAGGTAACAGATTAGGAATGACAGTGTACTAACCTCTCAGTATGCCGATCCAACAGTGTGCTGTCCCATCAGTGTGCTGTCCCATCAGTGTGCTGTCCCATCAGTGTGCTGTCCCATCAGTGTGCTGTCCCATCAGTGTGCTGTCCCATCAGTGTGCTGTCCCATCAGTGTGCTGACCCATCAGTGTGCTGACCCATCAGTGTGCTGACCCATCAGTGTGCTGTCCCATCAGTGTGCTGACCCATCAGTGTGCTGTCCCATCAGTGTGCTGACCCATCAGTGTGCTGTCCCATCAGTGTGCTGTCCCATCAGTGTGCTGTCCCATCAGTGTGCTGACCCATCAGTGTGCTGACCCATCAGTGTGCTGACCCATCAGTGTGCTGTCCCATCAGTGTGCTGTCCCATCAGTGTGCTGACCCATCAGTGTGCTGTCCCATCAGTGTGCTGTCCCATCAGTGTGCTGTCCCATCAGTGTGCTGACCCATCAGTGTGCTGACCCATCAGTGTGCTGACCCATCAGTGTGCTGTCCCATCAGTGTGCTGTCCCATCAGTGTGCTGTCCCATCAGTGTGCTGTCCCATCAGTGTGCTGACCCATCAGTGTGCTGACCCATCAGTGTGCTGACCCATCAGTGTGCTGTCCCATCAGTGTGCTGTCCCATCAGTGTGCTGTCCCATCAGTGTGCTGACCCATCAGTGTGCTGACCCATCAGTGTGCTGACCCATCAGTGTGCTGTCCCATCAGTGTGCTGTCCCATCAGTGTACTGACCCAACAGTGTATTGAGCCAACGAGAAATCCTAACGGTAAATTCACTGCTTTTGCTGGGCATATATGTACAGCTGGAAATCTGTTGGGTAAGCATACATTAATTTAACCGCATTTAGACGGCAATCTTTTGGTCACTATTAAGGGCTAAAATTGATGGGAAAATGTTGCTTCTATTTACGATCATTTTACTTCTATTCACCATCGCTTTTATGGAAAATCCTTATTGCCGATGAACGTGATTTCATGGTAAGAATTGGCTGCTGGTCTCATGGGAATCTCACTAAAGCTTCTGATCATTATTATTATGATTAACAGTACGACCGACCAACCAAAAACGAACATTGCAGTTTCGTGTTTCGATCGTAACATCGATCGTTATTACAATTGACAATACTTAAAACCTTAAATTTCCGATTGATTCGACAATTTTGTCTGATCGAGCATCCAAGCAAAAAAATTGTATCGTGTACCTTAACCACTTCACCACTGAGGGGTTTTACCTCTTGAGCACCAGAGCAATTTTCACCTTTCAGCGCTCCTTCCATTCATTCGTCTATAACTTTATCATTACTTATCACAATGAAATGAACTATATCTTGTTTTTTCCGCCACCAATTAGGCTTTCTTTAGGTGGCACATTATGCCAAGAATTATTTTATTCTAAGTGTGTTTTAATGGGAAAATAGGAAAAATGTGGGGAAAATTCATTATTTTTCAGTTTTCGGCCATTATAGTTTTTAAATAATGCATGCTACTGTAATTAAAACCCATGAAATTTGCCCATTTGTCCCGGTTATAAAACCGTTTAAATTATGTCCCTATCACAATGTTTGGCGCCAATATTTTATTTGGAAATAAAGGTGCATTTTTTTAAGAGAACCCGAGGTGGGTTTGAAGAATATTATCTGCATACAGAGGCTGGATCTGCCTATACAGCCCAGCCTCTGTTGCTATCCCAAACCCCCCTAAGGTCCCCCTGCACTCTGCAATCCCTCATAAATCACAGCCACGCTACTGACAAACAGCTTGTCAGAGCTGGCTGTGTTTATTTCTATAGTGTCAGTCTGCTGCTCTCCCCGCCTCCTGCAGAACTCCAGTCCCCTCCTGCATCCCTTCCCTCCCTGCTGATTGGAGGGAAGGGACGGGGCAGGGACCGGAGCTATGCAGGAGGCGGGGGAGCAGCTGAGACTGACACTACAGATGTAAACACAGCCTCACAGCATGGCTGTGATTTATGAGGGATTGCAGAGTGCAGGGGGACCTTAGTGGGGTTTGGGATAGCAACAGAGGCTGGGCTGTATAGGCAGATCCAGCCTCTATATGCAGATAACATTCTTTAAACACACCTCGGTTTCTCTTTAAGTTTTGCTACCATCCCTAATTACAAGCCCATAGTTTATAAAGTAACAGTGTTGTACCCTCCTGACATAAATATTTAAAAAGTTCAGTCCCTAAGGTAACTATTTATGTATTTTTTTTATTGTAATTTTTGGGGAGTGTGGGAGGTAATGAGTTAATTTTTTGTGTAAAAGTAGTGTATTTGTATGTGAAAAATGCTTTAGGGTATAGTTTTACTATTTGGCCACAAGATGGCCACAGTAACATTTTATTTATGCGACCTGCAAGCGTCCGGAAGGACGCTTGCAGGAAGTACAAAGAGGCTGGGAACTTTCTTTTTTCTTCACAATGATCGCTGCTTCTCATACAAGCAGCGGATCATTGCGGAGGCTTAGATCAACGAACGGGAATGGATTTTCCCGTTCATTGATCTTCGGGCGAGCGGCCGGCGGCGTGCATGCGAGCGGGAGTGCGCGCATAAGCGAGCGGAAGCGCAGGCAGCGGCGAGAGCGCGGGAAGTACGGATTTCTCCGTCCCTGGTGGTAAAAGGATGGAAAAAGGGACCGAGAAATCTGTTTGGGTGGGGGTAAAGTGGTTAAGCGAGATTAGGGCTTAAGAATTTTGTTTGCTCGTCCCTAGCATTAAAGCGGACCTGAGCTCTTGCACAGCACACAATGAAAAGTCTTTAATCCACATATAGCTGCTGTAGAATTCACATCTAATGTGTTATGTGTTTCAATATTAAATCAAAGTGTCTAATTAGCTCTTATCAGCAGCTCTGACTTCAGGGGAAATACAATTGTAATGAAGAAATGCATTTCCATAAAGGTTATCATGTTAGGGCTAATCTTTTAGAGCAGAGAGGAAGTCCTGAGTTTACCATATATTTCGGAATATAGGACACACCAAAAACTTGGGGAGAAAAGTGGGTGCGCCTATATTCCAAAGATACGGAATAAGCTATGCAGAGTGTGCAGGAAAGCTACCAGTATACTACACCTGCTCCTGCCACTGCAATCCTCTCCCCCTGGCTCCAGGTCCTGCATCCTCCACAATCCTCTTCTGCATCGCCCTCTCTGATCCTCTCCTCCCGGCAATGCATTCCTTTTCTGTCGCAGCGACAGGCAGGATCTACTGCTATGCACAACCACCGGGTCCTCCATACCGCTTGCTCCATGCACGATATCCCTGCACAGTAGCTGCGTATGTGCACCGGGAGTCATGCATGACTTCATGCATGACCCCCAGCACACATGCATCGCTAGTGTACATTAGTGCAGTGTAGCTGGGCAGTGTAGTATCGATAGAGTAGCTTAGGGACAATTTTTGGGGGGGAGGAGGGGGGGGGGGGGGTAAAGGTCCATAAGATGCACCTAGGTTTTGCAAAAAATTTTTCCTGATTTTTGCCCTCTAAACCTAGGTGTGTCTTATATTCTGAAAAATATGGTAGTTCCACTTAAAAGTGGACCTGAACTCTTGCACAGGACACAAGGAAAACATAACAGAAATGTGCCCTTTATGTATTTAAAAAGCTTAGCCTGTATAATTCCCCCTCATTTGCATCTAATCACTAGTTGATATTTGATCTCCCCTCTGTGCCACATGACTGCCTATGGCAGATAAGCAGATAAGTCCATTTGAAAGCACAGGCTGTAAACAATATGTCTGCTTCCATGAATCAGGAAGTGGAAACTGTACAGATTTATTTTAGGATTTGTATCAGCTGTAACAAAGAAATGTTTTTTGTTTAAAGGTTATTATGCTGTTGTGTATTTTTTAGCGCAGAGAGGAGTTCTAAGTTCAGGTCCACTTTAAGCATGACTTAGGCCGAGTGCCACGTTACTGAGTCACACGTACCATTTTTCCCTTTTCATTGAATTCCACCTCCCTCCTGTCCTGTATTGGATTACCTGATTTTCCTTACATTCTTAGAAACCCAGGATGGCTCTGCACGCTTGGCCAAGAGCATTTCTTTACTTTCTATAAAAACTGTCTAATTGCCTGATGGCTGGGAGTCTTTAGCCAATGCGCATTCTGAGCAGCTTGCTGGCTCTGTGTCAGGATGGAGTTAGGAGATGTCCATTTCCTCCAGCAGAGCCGTAAGACAGAAGGAAATCTGGGGCCGGAGTCATTTCCCTGATTTACTGTCTGACAGATGCATCAGGTGGTTGGGTGGAATAATGCGGAGTGTGGAAATGCGACTGAGAACATCCTACTGTGGACGGTTCATTGCCGAAATCTCAGGCATGGCGTCAAATTCCCCGTTTAGTCGGCTCTCTGCTTATCCAGCTGGGATATCTGCAAGTGTTACGATAGCTGCTGACACTGAATGTTATCCCATGCGTGGCCTTGTTCACTCACAAAGCACAACAGAACAGAATTTAAAATTTTCCTTTTACAAGGCAAAATAATTAAATCTAGTTTATAAATAACTTCTTTAATTTTTACCTTAATTCTCACAACAACAATAGTCATAGTAACAGTCACAACTACATCAATAGTAACAGTAATAGCCACAGCAGCAAGAGTAATAGTCACAACAGTAATAGTAATAGCCACAACAACATAAATAGTAATAGTAATAGCCACAACAGCAAAAGTAATAGCCACAGCAGAAATAGCAATAGTCACAACAACAACAACATCAATAGTAATGGTAATAGCCGCAACAGCGATAGTATTAGCCACAGCAGCAATATTAATACTCACAGCAATAATATCAATGGTATTAGTAATAGCCACAACAGCAATAGTTATAGTCACAACCACAACAGCAATAGTAATAGCCACAGCCACAATAGTACTAGCCACAGCAGCAATAGTAATAGCCACAACAACCAACAGCAATAGTAATAGCCACAGCAGCAATAGTAATATCAATAGCAATAGCCACAACAGCAGTAGTAATAGCCCAAAATAGCAATAGTAATAGTCACAACAACAACAGGAAAAGTAATAGTCATAACAACAACAGAAATAGTAATAGTCACAACAACAGCAATAGTAATAGTCACAACAATAACAGCAATAGTAAGGCCAGGTTCACATTAGCGTTCCCTGTCCGGATTCGCCGGGCCGCATCCGAACCGTATACTGTACAAACGGAACGTACGTTCCGCATAGCAATGCATGCTATGCGGACGTTCACACGCGTGCGTTCCGTACAGTACGGAGCCGGACCGGATCCGGACACTTTTCCAACATGCGCTATTTTTCGGTCCGGATCATCCGGCCCACGCATCCGGACCGGAGCCTGACTGCACCATCCGGATATAGAAAACCAATGGGAAACGGAAGCACAGAACACACTGGCTACAAACACCTGACGTTCTACCCCACTTCCTATGCATATTCTAGCTGCAATTTTGGATGGGGACACATGGGCAAGCATTTTGGAGTGGAGCAGCAGTGACTTTAACGAGCTGGAGCTGTTTGGCAGTATGTCGGAGGTGGAGGTGAGGCCTAAACAGCGGAGGACCTGATTCCACAGGTGCACCTTCTGCTGACCTCCCAGACCCCAAATTTTCTATTTATTTGTACTCTCTTTTGCCAAACGGATCCGGAGCCTGATGTACACCTGATGCAACCTGACCGGATCCGGATCCGATCCGGATAAGAACCGTACGGTTCCGATCCGGATCCGATCCGGATCCGGTCAGGTCATCCTGTCCGTTTGGCAGAGAAACGCAAGTGTGAACGGGGCCTAATTGTCACAAAAAACAACAGCAATGGTAATAGTAATAACCCCAACAGCAATAGTAATAGCTACAACACCAGCAATAATAATAATAGTCACAACAACAACAGAAATAGTAATAGTCACAATAACAACAGTAATAGTAATATAGTAATAGCTACAACAGTAATAATAATAGCAGTAAAGTATGGATCGCTGCAACCACCAGTGTAGCCAACAGGAGCCTGGGATAACAAAGCATCAGTATAGGCAATAGGCAAGGAAGGATATCCCGCTGCACAGACAACAGCTGTTGTCTGTGTTTTTGCCGATGTGTTAAATAAAGTTGGAGAAATCTTTTTACCCTACAACGGTGCAGCGGGATAGCCTTCCTTGCCTATTAGCAATAATAATAATCACAACAGCAGCAATAGTAATAGTCGCAACAAGAGCAATAGTAATAGTCACAAAAAATAACAGCAATGGTAATAGTAATAACTACAACTGCAATAGTGATAGCTACAACATCAACAGCAATAGTAATAGTAATAGACACAGCAACAGCAGCAGCAATAGTAATAGTCACATTCATTATCCATACTACACTTCCAATGCATTATATCATAAGTTGTTTTTTGTTTTTGTTTTGTTTTTTACTTCAAGTTTTTTTTAAAAGATGGGAATAAAGTTCAGAGTCAAACACATTTTTCAGTATAAAAGTACATACTGTGTATTTACAAAGATCTGTACATCAGTCCTGACAGAGACAAATGAGGAAGAAAGAGGGACAGTGAGGGATCTGACTCCGTAAGAGGGACTGTCCCTCCAAAAAAGGGACAGTTGGGAGCTATGCTTCCATATTCCTCTCACTTTACAGTAAGTTCCCTCGTATTTGTTTAAAAAAATGTATTCCACATGAGGTAAGAGTTTGACTTTTTGCACATGGTTGTATATATTTTAGACATTTATACTTAGAGAGTAATGGTGAAGATGATCATTTGAATTGTGCACTGTAGCAGTTGCCCAGCTGGCTGTATATTGCCCTAATTTCAGGCTAGCTCATCATCTACCATGGTCTAAGACACAGCCAGTATGCTCACTGTTCCCCTGATTTATGTGCAGGAGAAGACAGCTGCACAGCGGTGGTGTTGATGCTTTACAGTAGGGAGTGGGATGATTCTCCCTCTGTCTCTCTTGCTGACTTATTACAAGCGATGACAACCACAAGGTGATTGTTCTACAGTAGAATTAATGTGAAGAATCAGTGTCATGTAAGAAGAGGAAAACAATCCCAGGCCACCACAGTACAGCAGCAGCTCAGCAGCAGGGTAATTATTCCTCCAGGACCCCAGAGCAGACAGCGCGAGGGTTGCTAGTAGTAGTCACTACAGATCAGCTAAAGAAAGTAATTGTCTTTTGGTCATCTGTTCTAGAAAATCAAGAACATCTCTCTCTCTCTCTCTAGGGGATTTGTGATAATGGAGAAAAAAAAGCAAAGGGAGGCAGGGGCATGAGGAACAGAATTATATACAAGGATTGGAAATCAAAAAGCAAGAAGAGCTCCGGGAACCAAAAATAGTCTTAATTTTTATCTTTAATATTCAAAATGGCAAAAAATGACAAAAATAGGTCTTACATAGTTACATAGTTACATAGTTATTTTGGTTGAAAAAAGACATACGTCCATCGAGTTCAACCAGTACAAAGTACAACTCCAGCCTGCTCCCTCACATATCCCTGTTGATCCAGAGGAAGGCGAAAAAAACCCACAAGGCATGGTCCAATTAGCCCCAAAAGGGAAAAATTCCTTCCTGACTCCAGATGGCAATCAGATAAAATCCCTGGATCAACATCATTAGGTATAACCTAGTAATTGTAGCCATGGATGTCTTTCAACGCAAGAAAAGCATCTAAGTCTTAAGTTGTGTAAAGTGCATCCAACCAACAACATTAACAGGAATTTTTTTTACAACAATTAAGACTTGTATTCTCATTTTAGGCGACAATGTCTGCTTGTTTTTGGTAAGGCAACCCTTCTTCAGGCCCTAGCTGCATGCTTGTTTCTGGTGTTAATTCAGACACTACTGAAGCCAAATCGACCAGCAGGCAATTGGTATTGTTTACAATGAAATAAATATGACAGTATCCATATCACTCTCACTTGAGGTTCACTTTAAGAATTACAGCATTAACATAAAGCAGTCTCATATTTTTATTTTCAGTTTAACAACTGTATTTTAACCACTTCTCAACCACAGGGGTTTTCACCCAAAAACCACAGCAAATTTCACATTTCAGGGAGGCAAGGGTTAATGGGCTTAATGGGGGGTATAATTTATAAAAAAAAAAAAAAAACCTAACTGATGCTGATCACTCACTAATGCTGTATTAGTTATCTGAGATCCTCTCGCCCTTTTCCACTAGCAATCGCTAGCGTTCGCGCTAAACGCTAGCGATTGCTGAATCGCAAGTACAGGAAACTTCCCGGCGATTGCGTTCACGATTTTGCTATGCAATGCACTGCATAGCAAAATCGCGGCAAAGATCGCTCCGCGGTGCGATCGCGTTTGAGTCAAAAACGAATCGCGGTAGTGGAAATTACCTACCGCGATTCCTATGTTAAAAAGCAAACCGTAGCAATTTCAAAATCACTAGCAGTTTGCGATTTTGCGATTCAGCATCGCAATCACCGCTAGTGGAAAAGGGCCCTAACTGTAACAGCATAGTGACTCATTCATTGTTTACACACATTCTGAATGAATGAGCACTGTCATTGGCTTTGGCAGTGCTCATTCAAACTTGCAAGCACTTTGATTGGCTTTGTGAACACGTGTTCACATCAGCCAATCACGGAACAACGGGATGCCCGACGCATACGCGCATCCGCGTGCATGCGATCGCGGACGAGAATTTTAAAGGGGCGTAGATAAGCGTGGCAGAGGTTGCCAAGTGGTTAAAGATAGCTATCTATGCTATCTAGTGCAGCTACAGTATGACAGCACTAAAATGTATCAACACTCTTTTTTCATACAGATAAAAGTGTTTTGCCTTCTGTTTACTTTTCTGGATATCTACTGCCTCAAAGTAATAGACTTATGACAATTTCTTAGTAGATCTATTACTATACAGTATGTACCCATGTTTATCTCATTATGTCACATGTCACTTCATGTAGACTTTAAACAGAGGAGGCTTATGAATGTGGATAAGTAATTTTCTAGCAGAGTGGAGTTTCTCTTTGAAGAACAGTTTTGTTTATAGGGAATTGTACATTATTAAGAGAACGTATTGAAGAGAATGAAATAAATAAGGGGATTTGGTGCCAAAATGGGGACTGTCCCTCCAAAAACTGGACCGTTGGGAACTGTGCTGGACCTATTTGGGAACCAGATGCTGCAGGTGACTTAGTACAGCAGCCTCACGTGCCAGTTACAATCTGCAAGACTTCTGAAAGTGTGTTTCAGCATCTGTATTAATAAATATTTTTTGTCTTTCTGCTGTATTCGGCCCATAAATATCTACACTCAGCCTGCTTGTACGTGTTATTATCATCTTCCAAAAAAGGAGTGAGCGTTGTTTTTGTTTTATGGGTGACGGTAACCAGGAAAGGTACATAAAATGTGGAGTGACAGTTTATATGAGATCCCACGAGTCTTACAATCTGAGATCTGCATTCCGTTGTGTGATATTCTGATACTCTGGGCTCTTCTACTGTCAAATGGTGAATTGTAACGCTGGTTTGACTCTCTCGCATCGTGATCACTTACAGTACTTTACAGCTCTCACGGGGGACCGCGGCGAGCTCAGCCGAGAAGAGGGTCTGGGAACTCCCTTCGAAATATTCAGCAGAAGACGGGAGGAAACCGTTTGGCTGCTGGAAGGGAGACAAAACAAAGTTTGCTTGTCTTCATGGCTGACCTAAATAAACAAGGCAATTATATTGCGCTTTTATTGTTATTACTTATTTGAAAACGAAAGCCAAGATGTCCATCAGTTTTCTTTACTATTTAACCATGATACTAATGCTTCTTCTCATTAAATATTTGTTATAATCATTATTTATATTCAGTGCGTAATAATATATAATTTTAGTACTGCATACCTCCCAACTTTTTGATATAAGAAAGAGGAACACTTAAAGAGAACCCGAGGTGGGGTTCTGACAATGCTATCCGCATACAAAGGCTGGGTCTGCCTATACAGCCCAGCCTCTGTTGCTATCCAGATCCCCCCTAAGTTCCCCTGCGCTCTGCAATCCTCCATAAATCACAGCCGCACTGTGCGGGCTGTGTTTACATCTGTACTGTCAGTCTGCGTGCTCCCCCGCCTCCTGCATCGCTCCGGTCCCCGCCCGCGTCCCTTCCCTCCAATCAGCGGGGAGGAAAGGGATGTGGGCGGGGTACCGGAGCTATGGAGGAGGCAGAGGGAGTGCCGAGACTGACAGTACAGATGTAAACACAGCCTGCACAGCACGGCTGTGATTTATGGGGGATAGCAGAGTGCAGGGAGAAATTATGGGGGATCTGGATAGCATCAGAGGTTGGGCTGTATAGGCAGACCCAGCCTCTGTATGTGGATAGCATTGTCAGAAGAACCCCACCTCGGGTTCTCTTTAAGCCACGCCCCTGTCATGCCCCTAATCACACCTCGACACACCCCTAGTCACGCTTACCATAAAGATGTCAAAAGAAAAATATGCTGTTTTTTAATTTTAAACCACACTGGTCCTTTCTATCCTGGTTCATTTTCTTTCATATTAACATTTGAAATTAAGAAATATGTCAATTTAAAGGATGGGAACAATGGTTAGAGTCAACAAAATACATTTCTCAATAGAAAAATACAAATATTCACATAGATCTGTAAATCAGTCCTGAAAGAGGGACGAATAAGAGAGAAAGATGGACAGTCACAGAGGGATTGTGTTCCCAAGAAACCTCCGAAAGAGGGACAGTTAGGAGCTATGATACTGTATGTAAAAATTTACGTGGACATGATTAAGGATAGAAGTTTAAGATATTGTCCAGGAAGTGACAACGTTTGTTGCTTCACAGATCAGAATGTTCAAGTTAAAATAAAGCTGAGACCAAATTCACTATAAGGATTTATACTTACCTGGGTCTTCCTCCAGTCCCCTGTAGTCCGTGGACTTTCTCTGTGTCTGTCCGGTCCCCTCTGTTCTCCCGCTGCTAGTCCCGGTATTTTGGGACTACTCCACATGGGTCACCCTGGCTATGTGTCTCCTTGGTCGCACTTTCGTAGCTGGGAGCTTTCTGTGCCTGCGCCATTAGTTAAGGCTTGTGGTGTAGCAATAGGGGATGCAGCTTTTGCGACCACACCAGGGCCCTTGGGCCAGAAGGGCCCCAAGAAACCCTCATTCAATGGCAGTATTAGCTCTTTATTGGTCTTGTGCTGGTAACGATCACTTCTATAGATACTTTGCATAGTGGTAATAATTCACAAGCTACTGGTCTCATCCTATGCTTACATCTCCAATACTGTGGATGTCCTTTGCAGATTTTGGTGCACCAAATCAATTGTTATGTATAGAGTGCTTGAGGCCCAATGGAAAACTTACACTGGGGACCAAAGCTCCTTAGCTAGGCCACTGCTTGTAACCCTGCAGGCACTGAATGCTCCTGGGCCGGGGAGTGCGACCAAGGAGGCATGCAGCCAGGGCCGTGCATGTGCACTAGTCCCCAACTGGTTCATTCAGGGACTTCACCAGAGCTGACTGTGGGAGAACAGACGTGACTGGATGGACACCAGGGCAGCCCACAGGCTACAGGGGGCTGGAGGAAGCTCTAGGTAAGCATAAAGTGGCTGGATAGTGTAATGGTTAATAGTGTAAAAGTGTAATGGTTAAGGGCTCTGCCTCTGACACAGGAGACTTGGGTTCAAATTTTGGCTCTGCCTGTTCAGTAAGCCAGTACCTATTCAGTAAGGAGTTCTTTCCGACAGGAGAAAAGCGCTATACAAAAAAAGGAATTAAAAAAAAAGGAATTATAAATCCTTGAGTTTCATGGGTCTCAGGTACACTTTAAAGTGAACCTAAAGCCGATCAAAAAAAATGAGATTAACTCACCTGGGGCTTCCCTCAGCCCCCTGCAGCCGATCGGTGCCCTCGCAGCTCCGCTCCGATGCCTCTGCACCCGCCGGCGACGATTTCCGGTTTCGCCGTCACCGGCCGACAGGCATGGGAACGCGAGTGATTGTTCGCGTTCCCAGCCTGTATATCGCCCCCTATGCTGCTATTGCGGCCAGGAGGTCGCAATAGCGGCATGGGGGCCATATACAGGCTGGGAACGCGAACAATCACTCGCGTTCCCATGCCTGTCGGACGGTGACGGCCAAACCGGAAGTGTTCGCCGGCGGGTGCAGAGGCATCGGAGCGGAGCTGCGAGGGCACCAATCGGCTGCAGGAGGCTGAGGGAAGCCCCAGGTGAGTTAATCTCATTTTTTTGATCGGCTTTAGGTTCACTTTAAGGAGAACCCAAAGCAATCCAAATGCAAAACACTTAGATACTTACCTCAGGAGAGGGAAGCCTCTGAATCCTCCAAAACAGGGGTCTCAAACTCGCAGCGCGCGGGCCATTTGCGGCCCTCGATACTATATTTTGTGGCTGCGCCGGCAAAAGCTTCCTTATAGTTCGCTTCAGTGCTCCCAAGTAATCCGCCGCATCCCGCCGCTAAACGAGGGCTGCAGAGCCCCCAAATCGCCGGGGGGCAATCCACCGGCATTTCCTAAAATGGGCAGAGCTTTCAGCTTCTGCTCTGCCCCTCCTGACGTCAATCACCACCTCTCCCCGCCCCTCTCACTCTTCCTTCACAGAATAGTTTGCTTCAGTGTGAATTTGATTTTGAAATAAAAATCAATGCAATGGACAGGGGGAGGCAGGCTGGAGCTGCTGATTGTGAAATCCCTTATGCGGCCCAGCCTCATCCTGACTTTGCCTCCTGCGGCCCCCAGGTAAATTGAGTTTGAGACCCCTGCTCCAAAGGCTCCAAACGTCCTCCTCTAGACCACTGCCACTGCCCTCTAGAAGCCTGTGTACACAGTACACACCCTTCTTCATGCAAAAGCGCGGCCTTGCTGCACTTGCCCAAGCATAGCCATACCTGCGCAGTAGTATGAAGCAACTCATGGATGAGAGGAACGTGGCCAGGTCACATATGTGACAAGCTCTTGTTGGATATATTCCAAGGGTCCATATGTTGGAATAGTGGGGATCAGGAGGACATGGGAAGCCTCTGCAAGTCCCACAAGCTTTTGTTTTCTTAAGTATCAAGTACCGTGTGTACTCTTTAACATGCCCAACTGCCCATACACCCACTAATACTGTTGCCTGCAGTGATCGGGACTCAATTCCTTGGGTGCCATGCGCCCCGACCTGCCAAGCTATTGGGGCTTCTAACAGGAGAACGAGGAGGCGGAGGAAGATGGCGTGGGAGCGATCAGTTCGGAGGGGGCTGGAGGAAGCCCCAGGTATGTATACATTTTTTTTTACTTTTCATTTCAGGGTCGCTTTAAATACATTTACCAAGTGGCCAATTTCAACAGAACAGGAGCAGGAGATTTGGGCATAGCCGGCGCCAGCATAGACCGTAATAGGAATTACATTGAGTAATGTCGGTGCCGTCAGCAGACGGAGCTAAAGTTACTTTTAAAACACTGTAATCCTACCACCAGCAATAGTTGGCAGCCGAATTACATCATTCCCCACCATTCACGTGGACCAGGGCAGTTTCTAGGCTAAGTTGCACCTAGGGTGAGGGTGTAAAAGTTGCGCCCCCTTCCCACCCCACCCCGTGGGCTTACAAATTCTTACTCTTCAGGGACAGTCACACGGCCACACAGCCACAGGTCACAAGTAGATCTGCCTACTTACTAGTGACCAACCGCTCATCCAGGAGGAAGCAGGGACCAGGAAACCACACAGGCAAAGAGATCCCAGGAAGCCGACTCCTCCACGGGCGTCGCACACTGACAGCCTGCAGTACTGCCATAGCTCCCAACTGTCCCTCTTTAAGAGCCCTGTCCCTCTGTCCCGCTTTCCTCCTCATTTGTCCCTCTTTCAGGACTTTGTCCCTCTTTCTATGTAAATATATATATATATATATATATATATATGTCTCTACTAAAAATGTGTTTGATTGACTCTAAACTTTATTACCATCCTTTAAATTGATATATTACTAATTTTAAAATGTTACTATGAAGGAAAATGAACCAGGATAGAAAGGACCAGTGTGGTCTGAATTATAAAGCAACATATTTTTCTTATGAAACCTTTATGGTATGTGTGACTAGGGTTGTGACTGGGGCGTGGTCAGGGGTGTGGCAGGGGCATGGCTTAAATGTCCCTCGTTCTCATCTCAAAAAGTTGGGAGGTATGAGTACCGCTACAGGACATCAGGTGTCATCACGCGTTGGTGACGTGATGATGACTTGACGTCTGATGCAGGCAGCCTAGGAGGAGTTAAGGAAGGTGATTGAGCTGGTAATCTTCTTCCATTTGGCTGCACCGCGCATCATCAGCTCCCTATCGGTTATGTCCTTCTGCCTGCGCCCCCCTTCCAGTCTGCGCCCAGGGTGGTCGCCTTGCCCTCACTGCCCAAGGAACGGCCCTGACATGGACCTGACGGGGCAACAGTAATTAACGCTGCAAGGACTTGTGCAGGTGCAGGGTAAGCCGTATATCGGATGTATCCTGCGCCCAAGTCTCCCGGCGGTGATTTCACACGTACACAATATCACCATGTTATTGCTGTGTGGGGCTTGTTCTACTTCAGTTTACACTATAATAAACCAGGGTGGAAGGAAGTAAAAGACAATTTCTACACAGGTTTTCTATGTCTGTTGTCAATGCCTCAATGCTATTTAAAAATAAAAGCTGTCATGTAGATTATTGAACTGCATTTCCTCTGTAGTCAGCCACGCAGGGAGTGTGACTGCTACATTTCAAAGAGTTGTGCTAACACCGTCTCTGTGATGTGTCTGACAAAGTTACTGGGAGTTATTATGATTCAAAGCCAGAACTACATCGCAGGCTTCCATTCGTTCCAACACATTCTCTGCAGTTACAAAGCGACTCTATCTCTTTGCTTGAGGTAGCCTTTATAATTTATTTCTCAAATTACTGTTCAAACCAAAAAAAGAAATGCAGTGAGAGAAGATGGCAAGTGATAAGGTGGATGCGATAACATGAGTTTGAAGAGGAGCTGTAACCAAGGATTGAAATTCATCCCAGTCAGTAGCTGTCTGATACCCCTTTTCCCAAGAGAAATCTTTACCTTTTCTTGAATAGATTATCAGTGGGGATCTGTATAGCTGATATTGTGTTGAAACTCCTCCCACAGTGTGATGTCAGGACCTAGGTCCTAACAGTTTCCTGTATGTGAACCGTGTTGCATTGTGGGAAATAACAGCTGTTTCCAACTGCCAAGCAACCAGTATTTCCCTCTGTGCATATGTATATCTATAAAAAAAAACTTTTAGCCTATCACATTGTTAGGGGGTGTGGTTATAGATAATGGCAGTTGGTGCTGTCTCATTTTTTTCATGTTTGTCAGTAGTAAAAACGATGATGTGCAGGTTCATTGTGGATCAAACAACATGAACAAATTACATGGCGAATATTAATCACTTCTTGACCTCTCTTCTGTTTATTAACGTCTCACTTTGCAATGTATTGATTTATTTTGTACCCTTTTCACTAAAGTTCCTCTTTAAGGCAGAGTACGAATTGTAGTGGCTGCAGTTGGGCACCAGATGGTGCCACACTAGTAGTAAAATAATGGTAATTTGGTTTCCTGGCACTCATTCTCACTTGAACCCTCCAAACCGACCAAACTCGCCTACCTAATGCCTAGTCCTAACTAGTGTTGGGCGAACATCTAGATGTTCGGGTTCGGGCCGAACAGGCCGAACATGGCCGCGATGTTCGGGTGTTCGACCCGAACTCCGAACATAATGGAAGTCAATGGGGACCCGAACTTTTGTGGTTTGTAAAGCCTCCTTACATGCTACATACCCCAAATTTACAGGGTATGTGCACCTTGGGAGTGGGTACAAGAGGAAAAAAAAATTTAGCAAAAAGAGCTTATAGTTTTTGAGAAAATCGATTTTAAAGTTTCAAAGGGAAAACTGTCTTTTAAATGCGGGAAATGTCTGTTTTCTTTGCACAGGTAACATGCTTTTTGTCGGCATGCAGTCATAAATGTAATACATATAAGAGGTTCCAGGAAAAGGGACCGGTAATGCTAACCCAGCAGCAGCACACGTGATGGAACAGGAGGAGGGTGGCGCAGGAGGAGAAGGCCACGCTTTGAGACACAACAACCCAGGCCTTGCATGAGGACAAGAAGCGTGCGGATAGCATGCTTTGTACCACCATGCAGTCATAAATGTAATAAAGATAAGTGGTTCAATAAACAGGGACCACGCGGCAACGCTAACCCAGCAGCAGCACAAGTGATGGAACAGGAGGAGGCGCAGGAGGAGAAGGCCACGCTTTGTGAGACACAACAACCCAGGCCTTGCATGAGGACAAAAAGCGTGCGGATAGCATGCTTTGTACCGCCATGTAGTCATAAATGTAATAAAGATAAGAGGTTCCATAAACAGGGACCGGCAACGGTAACCCAGCAGCAGCAGCAGCAGCAGCACACGTGATGGAACAGGAGGAGGCGCAGGAGGAGAAGGCCACGCTTTGTGAGACACAACAACCCAGGCCTTGCATGAGGACAAAAAGCGTGCGGATAGCATGCTTTGTACCGCCATGTAGTCATAAATGTAATAAAGATAAGAGGTTCCATAAACAGGGACCGGCAACGGTAACCCAGCAGCAGCAGCAGCAGCAGCAGCACACGTGATGGAACAGGAGGAGGCGCAGGAGGAGAAGGCCACGCTTTGTGAGACACAACAACCCAGGCCTTGCATGAGGACAAAAAGCGTGCGGATAGCATGCTTTGTACCGCCATGTAGTCATAAATGTAATAAAGATAAGAGGTTCCATAAACAGGGACCGGCAACGGTAACCCAGCAGCAGCAGCAGCAGCAGCAGCACACGTGATGGAACAGGAGGAGGCGCAGGAGGAGAAGGCCACGCTTTGTGAGACACAACAACCCAGGCCTTGCATGAGGACAAAAAGCGTGCGGATATAGCAGCAATGCTTTTTGCCGCCATGCAGTCATAAATGTAATACAGATGAGAGGTTCAATAAACAGGGACCGGAAACGCTAAACCATCCCAGATGTTCATCGGTCATGTTACTTGGTTGGGGTCCAGGAGTGTTGCGTAGTCGTTTCCAATCCAGGATTGATTCATTTTAATTTGAGTCAGACGGTCTGCATTTTCTGTGGAGAGGCGGATACGCCGATCTGTGATGATGCCTCCGGCAGCACTGAAACAGCGTTCCGACATAACGCTGGCTGCCGGGCAAGCCAGCACCTCTATTGCGTACATTGCCAGTTCGTGCCAGGTGTCTAGCTTCATGCCCGGTTTCAGGTCCAGCGGTGCCAGCCACAAATCCGTCTGTTCCTTTATTCCCCTCCAAATTTCCTCCCCTGTGTGCTGCTTATCCCCAAGGCAGATCAGCTTCAGCAACGCTTGCTGACGCATGCCAACAGCTGTGCTGCACTGCTTCCACGATCCTACTGCTGCTGGTGCTGGGTTAGCATTTCCGGATGAGGTACAGCTTTGAGATGCGTTGGAGGAGAAGGAGTCAGAGAGGTAGGTGCTGCTGTTGTTATCCAGCTGTTTGCGGCGTGGGCAACACCCGCGCCGTAGCAGGTGAGGAATCGCTGCCAGGCTCCACAAGGTTCACCCAGTGCGCGGTAAGGGAGATGTATCGACCCTGGCCGAACGCACTCGTCCAGGTGTCAGTGGTGAGGTGAACCTTGCAGGCAACGGCATTCTTCAAGCTTCGGGTTATTTAGCTGACCACGTGCTCATGCAACTCAGGCACTGCAGAGCGCGCAAAGTGGTAGCGGCTGGGAACCACGTAACGTGGGATGGCCACTGACATCATGCCCTTGAAGCTGTTTGTCTCCACCACTCGATATGGCAGCATTTCGCAGGCCAGAAGCTTGGCTATGCTGGCTGGCTGTTACTGCCACGGCCCGGGGGTCATTTGCTGGCAATTTCCTCTTGTGCTCAAACATCTCAGAGACAGACAACTCAACCGTAGCGCTGCACACCGAAGGGCTGTTGGTTGTTGTGTTTGATGAACACTGGGAGACCTCAAGAGCACTAGTCCGGAAAGTGACAGTGTCAGCATCGTCTGATGTTTGTGAATGTTGTGAACCACGCAATGGCTGGGCTACTGCTGCTGCTGAGGCGGGTCTGGTGGTGAGTCTGGTGAACCCAAGGGAGGCAGTGTTGCTGGTGGTACCCTGTCCTGCCGCGTTTGCCCACAGAGTGGGATGTTTGGATAGAATGTGGCGGCTCATGCTGGTGGTGGAGAGGTTGTTAATACTTTTCCCCCTGCTCAGGCGGGTCTTGCACACCTTGCAAATCGCCATGGTAACATCCTCAGTGCAGTCTTCAAAGAAAGCCCAGACTTTAACTGGCTGAGGACTCGGACCTCATGCGTGATGTGCTGGTGCTGCTTAACCCACTGCTGGACGCTTGAGAGGTCATCCAAGTAATTATCTGGTCCTGTTCTTTTGGATCTGTGAGGGTTGTTGTCCTGGACAACATGGGCAGTATTGAGTGGGTTTTCTTGGGTGCTCCCCTGTGGCCTGTACGTGAACCGTCAGGGGAAACACCTCTTCCCTTGCCCCTCCCTCTTTCACCGGATTTCTTACTCATTTCACTTATCCTTAAAGTACACGCTGACTGGCAGCAGTACAGTGGCAGTACAGAAATGCTATACAGTGGTGGGTGAGCGGTGTACCACTATTGTCAGCAGTGACACAGAGCACAATGCTATACAGTGGCGGGTGAGCGGTGTACTACTGTTCCCAGCAGACACAGAGTGGAAGTAAACACAATGCTATATAGTGTGGCTGAGCCGTGTACACAGAGTGGCATTAAACACAATGCTATATAGTCTGCTATATAGTCACCCCGAACAGGGTGATGTTCTGCAGAACCCGAACAGTGGCAAACACTGTTCGCCCAACACTACTGGGAGGGAACGCAGATTTTAGTACCTAAACACACGATACAACATGTTTTCCGGGGTCGGACTCTGAGGCACATACAGATGGTCCCGATCATCATCCTCATCATACAACTCTTCTCCTGAGTCTGACCCACCCACCACCTCTGCCACCCCAACATCCCCAGACACAGACCCCTCATCGTCCTCAACATTAACTTGGGATGCTGGCCTGAGCCAGACCTCCTCCTCCACATCAGGCCCCATCATCTCCTCAATGGCAGCCCTCATTAATCGCTCTGGCGACGGACTGATGGACACAACGTTCTCCTCCGGGGAGGGCTGCTGCTGACCACTGGCTGCTGGGGTGGATGTTATAGCTTGCGTGGGGCGTTGGCTGTTGCTGTTGTTGGGAGTGCTGCTCACAGCGGAGGTCTCTGGGGAACTCATGTTGAGCTCATATAGTGGTTGACGGTGAGTGGAGTATTACTGATCCCAGCAATATACACACTGACTGGCAGAGTACGCAATGCTATATAGTGTGGCTGAGCGGTGTACACAGAGTGGCAGTAAACACAATGCTATATAGTCTGGCTGAGCGAGCGGTGTACTACTGTTCCCAGCAGAATCAGAGTGGCAGTAAACAATGGTATATAGTCTGGCTGAGCGGTGTACACAGAGTGTCAGTAAACAATGGTATATAGTCTGGCTGAGCGAGCGGTGTACTACTGTTCCCAGCAGAATCAGAGTGGCAGTAAACAATGGTATATAGTCTGGCTGAGTGGTGTACACAGAGTGTCAGTAAACAATGGTATATAGTCTGGCTGAGCGGTGTACACACAATGCGATATAGTCTGCTATATAGTGTCAGTAAACAATGGTATATAGTCTGGCTGAGCGAGCGGTGTACTACTGTTCCCAGCAGAATCAGAGTGGCAGTAAACAATGGTATATAGTCTGGCTGAGCGGTGTACACAGAGTGTCAGTAAACAATGGTATATAGTCTGGCTGAGCGAGCGGTGTACTACTGTTCCCAGCAGAATCAGAGTGGCAGTAAACAATGGTATATAGTCTGGCTGAGCGGTGTACACAGAGTGTCAGTAAACAATGGTATATAGTCTGGCTGAGCGGTGTACACAGAGTGTCAGTAAACAATGGTATATAGTCTGGCTGAGCGGTGTACACAGAGTGGCAGTAAACACAATGCTATATACTCTGGCTGAGCGAGCGGTGTACTACTGTTCCCAGCAGACACAGAACAGTAAACAGAATGCTATATAGTGTGGCTGAGCGAGCGGTGTACCACTATTCCCAGCAGACACAGAACAGTAAACAGAATGCTATATAGTGTGGCTGAGCGAGCGGTGTACCACTATTCCCAGCAGACACAGAACAGTACACAGAATGCTATATAGTGTGGCTGAACGAGCGGTGTACCACTATTCCCAGCAGACACAGAACAGTACACAGAATGCTATATAGTGTGGCTGAACGAGCGGTGTACTACTGTTCCCAGCAGACACAGAACAGTACACAGAATGCTATATAGTGTGGCTGAACGAGCGGTGTACCACTATTCCCAGCAGACACAGAACAGTACACAGAATGCTATATAGTGTGGCTGAACGAGCGGTGTACTACTGTTCCCAGCAGACACAGAACAGTACACAGAATGCTATATAGTGTGGCTGAACGAGCGGTGTACCACTGTTCCCAGCAGACACAGAACAGTACACAGAATGCTATATAGTGTGGCTGAACGAGCGGTGTATTACTGTTCCCAGCAGACACAGAACAGTACACAGAATGCTATATAGTGTGGCTGAACGAGCGGTGTACTACTGTTCCCAGCAGACACAGAACAGTACACAGAATGCTATATAGTGTGGCTGAACGAGCGGTGTACTACTGTTCCCAGCAGACACAGAACAGTACACAGAATGCTATATAGTGTGGCTGAACGAGCGGTGTACTACTGTTCCCAGCAGACACAGAACAGTACACAGAATGCTATATAGTGTGGCTGAACGAGCGGTGTACTACTGTTCCCAGCAGACACAGAACAGTACACAGAATGCTATATAGTGTGGCTGAACGAGCGGTGTACTACTGTTCCCAGCAGACACAGAACAGTACACAGAATGCTATATAGTGTGGCTGAACGAGCGGTGTACTACTGTTCCCAGCAGACACAGAACAGTACACAGAATGCTATATAGTGTGGCTGAACGAGCGGTGTACTACTGTTCCCAGCAGACACAGAACAGTACACAGAATGCTATATAGTGTGGCTGAACGAGCGGTGTACTACTGTTCCCAGCAGACACAGAACAGTACACAGAATGCTATATAGTGTGGCTGAACGAGCGGTGTACTACTGTTCCCAGCAGACACAGAACAGTACACAGAATGCTATATAGTGTGGCTGAACGAGCGGTGTACTACTGTTCCCAGCAGACACAGAACAGTACACAGAATGCTATATAGTGTGGCTGAACGAGCGGTGTACTACTGTTCCCAGCAGACACAGAACAGTACACAGAATGCTATATAGTGTGGCTGAACGAGCGGTGTACTACTGTTCCCAGCAGCGACACACAATGACTGGGGGGGACCCTGGCTAGCGTGGCTGGAGCGCGAACTACCCTGCCTGCCTACCCAAAGCTAAACCCACAGACAAATGGCGGAGATATGACGTGGTTCGGGTATTTATTTACCCGAACCACGTGACAGTTCGGCCAATCAGAGCGCGTTCGGGTCCGAACCACGTGACCCGTTCGGCCAATCACAGCGCTAGCCGAACGTTCGGGGAACGTTCGGCCATGCGCTCTTAGTTCGGCCATATGGCCGAACGGTTTGGCCGAGCACCGTCAGGTGTTCGGCCGAACTCGAACATCACCCGAACAGGGTGATGTTCTGCAGAACCCGAACAGTGGCGAACACTGTTCGCCCAACACTAGTCCTAACCCCCTCTGCAAGTGTCTAAACCAGGCGTCCCCAAAACGTTTTGGGTCGAGGGCCGCAGGGGCAAACCCAGAATTTTGAAGGGGGGTATTCCTGAAAGGTTTTCCTCAGTCACAGAAAATACAGTATAATAATATGGTAGGACATCATGCTGGGTACACATAATGCAATTTCCCATCTGACTGACAGAATCTGACGATTATTTACGGCATGTCTAATCTGTTCCCGATTGACAACGGGATCGATCATGAGCAGTTTGGATACAGATAATAATGAGGACAGTTACTAAACAATTAGAGCTATGTGTAAACACTTATGTATACAGTACTGTCCCTTTCAAGGCTGAAATACTAATAACTAATAATGAGGATAGTTGACATTGGTAATGAAAGTGAAGCATTCACCCAGCAGGGGCACAGGGCTGTACTCATACCTGACTCTGTGCTCTGTCAAGTTCCCCCAGAGCTGCTTCATTCTCTGTCCAAATACTGCTGCTACATCCAAAGTCAACTGTAGCAGGGAGAGAAAGGATGCAGTGCTGTGAGCTGCAGGATACCTGCAGGTATTCTGGTGTCTGAACTTGTGCCTGTCCCCAGACACTGCATTGGGCCTGGTCTGAGGGGGGGATTCTGGGCAGCTGTAATCCCCCCGTGTTTGCCTATGGGCCGGGTCAACATACTTCAGGCTGCTGGGGGACTGGAGTATACATAAAATGATGTAGAAGTCTTTGCAGGCCAGACAGTGAAGCATACCCAGGTGACAACCTGCAGTCCAATTGGACAGCAGTGACCTGATGTGGAATTTGATTGGAAACCAGCGAATTACTGCTTTCTGGCTTCCATGTGGATGGGTGGTGCCAGCACTGCTATTCTATATTAGGACCATCAATATTTAAAGATGTATCTGACGGCATCTATAAGTAATACATTTTGTGTGTGTGGGACCGGTAAAAAAGCCTCAGGGGGCCACATTCGGCCCGTGGGCCTTAGTTTGAAGAGCACTGGTCTAAGCCAACCCCCCCCCCCCCACACACTTGATGCCTAACCCTAATCCCCTGTAAGTGCCTAAACTGACCCCCCACCCAATGCCTAGAGGCCTGTGCGGAAGCAGGAAATTTGGGCGCATGAGGCAGGTGGACAAAAAGGGCGCCGCCATTCACTCCCATAATAAATATCGTTTAATCGGCGCCCAACAGGAAAAAAGGGCGCCGGAGAAAAATAACGTTTTAAAAGCGGCGCTCGGAGACTTTTAATGTTTTATAACTGCTTCTCATGATTACACGTTATTTAATGATTTATAATTTTCTAAACATTATTTTTAAACGAAAAACAGTACAATATTTTTTAAAACATTATTTATAAACGAAAAATTTTAAAATTTTTTCTTTTTTAAATCATTATTTTTAAACGAAAAACCGCACAATATTTTTTAAAACGTTATTAATGCTTATCACAGGGGGTCTTAGGTTTAGGCACCACCAGGGGGGTCTTAGGTTTAGGCACCACCAGGGGGGTCTTAGGTTTAGGCACCACCAGGGGGGTCTTAGGTTTAGGCACCAACAGGGGGGTCTTAGGTTTAGGCACCAACAGGGGGGTCTTAGGTTTAGGCACCAACAGGGGGGTCTTAGGTTTAGGCACCAACAGGGGGGTCTTAGGTTTAGGCACTAACAGGGGGGTCTTAGGTTTAGGCACCAACAGGGGGGTCTAGGGGTTAGGGGTAGGTACAGGGAGGGTTACTTAGTATTTTTTTTTTAAACGTTATACGTTTCACTTTTTAAACGGAAGATTAACGTTTTTATAATTGTCGATTTCATACACATTATTTAATGATTTATAACTTTATAAAACATTATTTTTAAACGATATATAGCACAATTTATTTTTTAAACGTTATTCATGCTTATCGTTTAAAACCGTGCGCCTTTTTTTCCCGGCGCCCTTTTTTAACGTACGCGGCCTGTGCACCCGCACAATTAACGTCGTCTGAGCAGGGCACTCCCCTGCCTGCCGCGTGACGTCATGCTCTGTCATTCCTCCGTCCACTCACATAGCAACACAGCCTTTCATCAGCTACAGCTGACTATAAGCCCAGGGTTGTCGCCTGAAGAATTGGGTGCAAAAGGTGTGCTGTCACAACAGCCTCTCTATATCTTATTGAACATTGTTTATATTTTTTCTGTAATAGTATATTCCACTTTCTCTGCTAGATTTAGGTAGTTAGCATATCCCAACTGTCACTCCCTGCTCAGCAGCCATTTCTTGATCATTCTGTTATAGAGTGGAGTCAGTTGGTGTTGGTGAGGCAATCCTGTAGGCACCGTTGCAATCGCATCATCTTTTTACCTATGAAAAAGCTCTGAAAGATACTTCGGATTACACTTGGAGTTTTATTTCATCGAGTTAAGCTGCCTGTAGAGGTTTCTGAATCAGTGTGGAGTCATATTCCTATACAGACTGGGTCTTCTGGAGAGTGCCTCACACATAAAGTGGGAATCGAAACAGAACAAAAGGTGTCAAAGTTGTGTACGCACATTAAGGTTATGTTCCCACATGAGCCAGACCACAAACAGCCAGCAAGAACAGTATAGTGCCTGCTCCGATGGTCCAATGTGGTCCGGTTGAAGCTTGGGACAGATTCATTTCTACCAAATCTTTATGGGAAAAATCACAGACAGCACAGAAGTGCGATCCGCTTAACACAACAGATCCAACAGGTCCGATGCAGACTGAGAAGTGTAAATGGATCGTATTTATAAAATCCACTGAAGACTGAATTCTAAGCGTGCTTTCTACTGTGGTTGCCTCTAGCAACCTACCCTTGAAAGCAGCACTCCTATTGCTTCTTATCCCAATAGTACTACACAAATTTTTTGCTTCTGTTTTTTTTTTAAGTTTTTTTTCTGTTGCTCCTTTTCCATTCCGGTCATGGAATTCATCTACTGAGAGACCCTCACTGAATACACTGACTACAGCTTCTTGAAGACGGTTGACATATTTTTCTTGGTCATCCCAACATTGTAACTTTATAGATCTGGTGTGGTGACCATCCAAGGTTTGTCCTTGATTGTTCCCAAACAAATTATTAAACACTATAGCTCTACCAGTCAGGAGGGCTATATAATCTCACTAGTATAAAAAAATATGAAAGTTTGGATGTTTGTTACTCGATCACAAAACAATGGCTGAACGGACTTGAATGAAATTTGGCACACACATAGAACATTACTTGGAATAACATATAGGATACTTTTTATCCCCATAACCAAAAAGTGTCCGAAGATAAATACAAGACAAATACAAATTTCACTGGGAAAATGTAAACTGCAGCCATTCTTACACTGTTAATGGCAGGGTTCAGGGGCGTAGCAATAGGGGGTGCAGAGGTAGCAACCGCATTGGGGCCCTTGGACCAGAGGGTCCCCGAAGGGCCATCCCTCAACTACAGTATTAGCTTTCTATTGGTCCTGTGCTCATAATAATAACTTCTATAGATACTTTGAATAGTGTTAATCATTAATAAACTGCTTCCCATACCCTTCTTGCTTCTCTGGCACTGTCGTTGCCATTGGCAGATTTTGGTGCTCCGTATCAATTGTTATGTATAGAGTGCTTGGGGATCCCCATTGTAAAATGTGCATCGGGGCCCACAGCTTCTTAGCTACGCCACTGGTAGGGTTCCCAAACTTTGCACAGTTTGGTCACTGGGTGACTGGGATTAGTATTCAGAAAAGTGGGTGGAGCTTACAAAAGCCAATCAAAATTCACCTATTGATTTTCAAGGGGAATATTTAATTGCTGCCATTCTTGCACTGTTAATGGCACAAGCCTCAAATCTGGTACAGGTGGTCATTGGGTGACTGGGGTTCAAATTCAGAAAAGGGGGTGGTACCACAAACAGCCAATCAGATTTGTTTCATTTCAATGCAAATTATTGGTGCCAAAGACTGCAAAGCTCACAAACTTGGTCATTAAGTAATTGAGTAATTATGTGTTAGGGTTAGAAAAGTGGCACAGGATAACGCAATGACAATGCAAGGCAATGGGCTAGCACGCTTACCACGTCACGTCGTATTGTGCCAGAAGTGCCTGATCCACCGCCAAGCTGACGCAAAGTCAACAGTGCGTTACTGGGCAAACTTACACAGTGGCAGTAATGCAAGTCAATGGGCGATGTATATACTTTAAAAATGTTGGAAGTGGCATTGCGGCGCGCATGCGGAGAATGATGGGAATACGTCAGGGAAACCATACTTCCTGTCCAGTAGGGAGTACATCACTGGGTGAGGGGCGGCGAGGGATGTGCAGGAAGGGGGCGGCGCTATGCATAGGAACCTGTGGGCATACTCTGCCGCAGGTCATATGTTTGTGGTTTTGTGATTTGTGTGGGGTGTTGCGCCAGGGGCAGGGCATCAAAACGCAAACACACATTTCAACTTTACAACCGGCTTCAATTATAAAATGGCTGATGCTATTGCCATGTAACAATATGTTCTGTTGACTTTGCTTTTTCTGTTGAGGTGGAGTTACCTTTAAAAATAATGAGCAGCAGTAAAAAAAAAAATCTGGACTTACCTGGGGCTTCTTCCAGCCCCGTAACCCAGGAGGTCCCTCAGCATCCTCTGGGTCCCATCCGTGGTCCGTTGGCGGCTCCAGTAGGTGCCCGACTTTGGCCAAAGTCGCACATGCGCGGCCTGTCCAGGCACCCGGAACGTCATTGCACCCATTGCTGTAAGGATCCAGCACATGCGCTGTACTCGAAAGACTGAACCGTGCATACACAGGATGCTTATAGCAATGGGCGCTATGAGCCTGGATGGGTGGTGCATGCGCAACTTCAGCCGAAGTCACCAGGTTTATGGAATCACCTGCGGGACCACGGAGGGGACCCAGAATACACCAAGGAGCCTAGTGGGCTATGGGGGGGGGGGGGGGGGCTGGAGGAAGCCCCACATAAGTCCACATTTGCTTTTTTTACTGTTGCTCAGGGTCTATTTAAACCGGTTAAAAATGAAGGTTGTAGGTTGAGCCAGGGATTGCCTCATACCCCTTTATATTCGCCCTATTCTGAAAATGTTGAACATATCTCAGACATCTGCTTTAGATATCACTTCACTTGAAGTCACCGACCTCCATGAAGAATCCCCCGCTATTATCTGCGGTCTCTCGTCTGTACCATAAAGTAATACGCAAAGTCGTAGTCACAGAGCGGCGCTTGTATCTGCAGCTATTGGTGATCACTTGGAAGCACAATTAAGGGATTTGGGAAGGAAGTCATCTTGTAATTAAGTGAAATCAGTTGTGAGCATTCGCCGAACGAGCTGTAATCTCCAGCGTTTCATCCATACTGTGCGGTTTGCATTTAACCCCCGTTCCCAAGCACTGAATCACTGCTAAAGCTCACCACTCATTTCATACTATGACGACAATAGATACATTCTCTGCAACTGGAAAGCAACATTGGTTCTGGGTCTTCATTCGCCTCCTGAGCGGCATCCAAGAGGAGAAATTCATTGTGTTTGTTGCATATCTGTTTTTTTTTTTTTCATAAACAGTGCTGTTTACACATTTTCACCAAAGTCATTTTCACATCAAAAATGCTATTTTCAATTTATAGAAAAAATTCTCAAAAAATAGCTTGTATTTTTGCATTTTGAAAAACGCTAAATATTTTCACCGCAAACATTTGTGAAAAGCGCGAAAAAACAGGAAACTATATTTTTACCGTGCACATTTTTACAGTGAAAAATCAGTAATGCTTACTAATTTAACATCATTTTCTCGAAAATGTATGCAAAAAAAAAATAAAAATTGGTATTTTCGCTCATCACTGGTCATAAATTGCATCCCAGGTGTTACAACAAGAAATATTTTAGCAACCAATAGATTTCTTACTGTAATTAATGCCCGAAATATGGACTGCCAATCTTAAAACCACTTCCTACCAGAGGATGTGAAAATAAGTCACTATGATGAACACAAATAAACTTAATAAATAGGAGAGCTAGACAAATGAAATGTGTGGGTTTAATGTGCAATAGAACTGTTAACATTACAACTATAATGGTTGAAAATGGATTAATTGTGTTTTTTTCTCTCTTTGTTTTCCCTTTACAATACACAGAAAGCAAGGTAATTACTAATATATATATATATATATATATATATATATATATATATATATATATATATATATATATATATATATATATATATATATATATATATTACTCACAAAAGCTAATTTGTCCTGAAAAAAACAATATATTACATTTATACATATTTATACACTTAGGTGTGATAGGGAGTGAAAAAGTTATTGTCAAAGTAATCAGAGCTGCGCTGAACTGTGAAAACAACCTCAGTAGAACAAAAGAACTATCCTAAAATAGCACCAAGCCAGAGAATATTCAAAATTCATAAATCTTTATTGTAAATACCATAAGGGCTCAGTCAGAAGCGGGCAGTGTGCCCACGATACTCGTTAAGGCCCGCGAGCAACAGGCATCAGCAGCCAGGTTCCTTGGTATTCATATCTGCATGTAAGCACCTTAATATTTCCTTCTTTGGCTCTTTTTTTGTGCCCTTAGCATCAATATTGCATTATGTCCACTGTGACTGGTAGTTGGATTTCATCACTGATGCGTTTCTTGCAATGACCTGCATATGCCTTTTTCTCTAGTACTTTATTGTGATAAACTTAACTAACCACTCCCCTAGTGACGCCTAACACTAACCAACCCCCCCCCCCCCCCGGTAGTGCCTAACCCTAACCATCTCCCTGGTGGTGCCTAACCCTAACCACCACGCCTGGTGTTGCCTAAAACTAACCTATCCCTCTGCAGAAAAACGCTTTTACATATATTAACGATAATACCTTAAAAACTAAAAATCTGTACTTATTATTGAAATAACAACATTATGGCTTTGCTATAATGACTCAGCTATAATGATTTCTGAGCAAAGCCAGACTGAATGCTCAGTCGGGGATTTTATCAGGGCTGGTAAGAAGCAGGCTGAGTAGTGAATAATGAAACAGAGAGCAGGGTAGGTGTTTTCTCTAATGTTCCCACTGATATATATGGTAAAATACATTAGGGTGCTTCGTCTCTGCGTACGTTAAAAAAGGGCGTCGGGAAAAAAGGGCGTGGGGTTTAAACGATAAGCACTAATAGCGTTTATAAAAATATTGTGCTGTATTTCGTTTTAAAATAATGTTTTACAAATTTATAAATCATTAAATAATGAGTATGAAATCGGCAATTGTGAAAACATTAATCTTCCACCAGGGGAGGGTGCCTAAACCTAAGACCCCCCTGGTGGTGCCTAAACCTAAGACCCCCCTGGTGGTGCCTAAACCTAAGACCCTCCTGGTGGTGCCTAAACCTAAGACCCCCCTGGTGGTGCCTAAACCTAAGACCCCCCTGGTGGTGCCTAAACCTAAGACCCCCCTTGTGGTGCCTAAACGTTAGACCCCCCCTTTGTGATTGCTTTATTGTGTGGAGAATAATGTTTTAAAAACAGTAAAGGATAAATTATATTACAATTTACGTTACGTACTGATCGCTTTATTTTGTGAATAATAATGTTTTAGAAACAGTAAGGGATAACATTTTAATATGTTAACGGCAATGATCGTCGGGAAATGTGGAAAACATAAATTAGCAAAAATGTAATAACAAAACGTTATTTTACGCGGGCGCCCTTTTTTCCCAGTGGGCGCCCATCAAACGATAATTAATATGGCAGTCTATGGCGGCGCCCTTTTTGTCCACTTGCCTCATGCACCCGAATTTACTGTTTCCTTCATCTCTGGTTCCCTTTAAGAATATCATCATGTATAATTACTGGCCCTGCTCCCCTCACTCTTTTAGGTGTTTTTAATTGTTTTTAATCATTTGTTATGTTATTGATAATAAACATTTATGAATTTTGAATATCCCCAGGGTTGGTGCTATTTTAGGATAGTTCTTTTTCCATTTTTGGATCTGCTGTTCAATCTCATGTGCACATACTGAATCATTAAGGGCTTGTTCACACCTAGGAAGTTTTCTCTGTTTTTTCTTCAGCGCCGGCAATTTTCAAAATCACCTTAAAGCGGATCCGAGATGAAAAACTTACTATAACAAGTAACTTGTGTATATATCTTATCTAAAGTTTAAATAGTTTACACAGCAAATCTAGCTGCAAACAGCTTTAATAGAATATGAATATTTCTTCCTGTGATACAATGACAGCAGCCATGTTGTTTGTAAACATTACACAGAGGCAGGCTTATCTGCATCTTGAGCAAAAAAAAACGAATCCCCCCTCCTCCTCCCTCCTCCCCTCTGCCTCTGAAATCTCTGGCTAGTAATACCTCCCTCTCCTCCTGCCCAGACTGAGCTCCGATGAGCCCTTGCTACTGCCAAGGCTCTCTGAAAACCTGTGGGCGTGGCTTGTTTAGTTTATAGGGAATTAGAGTATTAAAACAAAAACAAAAAAGTGTTTGGCTTGAGGAATGTCCTATAAACAATAGGAAAGGAACACAATTATGCAATGAGTAAAAGTTATGTGTGCAATGATTCCTTATGGGATAGTTCATATCAGCGTGTTGCGTCCGCTTTCCGTTGACCAAAGCGCTGCATGTACCATTTTCAGGGTGATTTTGCTACAATGGAACTAATAGGAAAAGCGCAAAACGCTAAAAAATTGCTGTATGCAGTGATTGCGTTCGCGCTTTTAAGAATAAATACATTGTATTTATTCTTTTCCAAGTCAAAGAGTTCATTTCCTGACTTGAGTCAGGAAGTGAAAAAAGAAATCGCTCTGCAAAAGCTCTTTGAAAAAGCGATTTACACAAAATCGTAGCGCGCAGGTAAGTGCCGAGAGGGGAAAAAATTGCGCACAAAATCACAAAACGCGCCCATCAGCGATTTTGATTTTAGATGTGAACAAAGCCTTAGTGCATTTGATTACTTTATCGTGCTCTTCTATTTCTTTTTTTTTTCCCGAAATGTGGACGGTTCCAAATACAGAGGTGTGGGTAAAAGCTGCAACAAACTGTGTTTGAGCAGTATGTCCCTTGTATGTCCCTTGTCTCCCTCTGCTGTTAGGAGGGTTGCATTGCAGGTGTTAGCAAAGGAGAGGTAGGAGGCATTCTGAGTATTCTTTTGTGGTTGTATGTATATTTTAAAATATATTGAGATACATAATTCGAAAGGTATAAGACATAAACAGTCCTACCTTACAAAGTACTCCATTCGTTTTATCTTTAAAAGAAACTTTTATTGGGCACTTATGAAAACGCCCAGGACAGCACTACCTTTGCTTAAGGCACAATATTAGACCTGAGGAAGCGGGTTAAACCACGAAACGCGTTGTCATAAGTGCCCGAAAAAAGATTCTTTAAAAGCTAAAATGAACTACTACTTTGTAAGGTAGGACCATGTATGTCTTATACTTTTCGATTTATGTATCTCAATATATTTTAAAATATACAAACAACCACACAAGAATACTCAGGGCGCCTCCTACCTCTCCTTTGCTGACGTTCACCCCGAGACAGGGGTTACCACCTTGGAAGGTGGATTTTTCTAAGGAGCTGCGACCACCATTACACCTGCAAGGCCGAGTGGGGACGGTACTTCTCCACACGCGAACTACAGTGGTTGCCCATTCGCAACCCAGCCTTGTGAGTATAACTGACACTTACTTTGAAGCCATTTCCCTAACTAACGGTCAGGCCCGGCCCTAGACTTTTTGCCGCCTGAGGCAATTTTCAAAGAAATCGCCGCCGCCCCCGCCCCCCCCCCCCAAGCCATGGGTGTGGGGGGCCGCCCGAGCTGGAGGGGATAGCGGGCAGGAAGGGGGTATTCGGCCTAGCGGCGGGGAGGGGCGTAGCAGGAAGTGACGTCAGAGGAGCGCACGCTGACCTGGAACGAGGAAGAGGTGAGTAATCTCCGCCCGTTGCCTCTTACAAATAGCTGCAGCCAGCACGGAACTTTTTAAAGCTGGAGGGGAGCGGAGGACGGGGGACCCAGGCGAGGGAGGGGGGGTCCGACCCCCCTCCCTGCCGCTAGGCCCAATACCCCCTTCCTGCCCGCTATCCCCTCCAGCTCGGGTGGCCCCCCACACACATGGACGGGCGGGTGCCGCCCCCCCCAGAAGTGCCGCCTGAGGCAAAAGTTTCACCCCGCCTCATGGGCGGGCCGGCCCTGCTAACGGTGCTGCACTAGATTGGGCTCCCGGCTTTCCTCCCGCAGTTTTCTCTAACCTTCCAACCTGCATTGGCAGCAGATAAGCTTAATTCACTTGAAAGAGGAGAAGAAGAGTAGTAAATAAAATCACTAACCTTTATTACAGTACTTCCCAAAGAGACATCAGTGAGCATACAGGTGCTGGAGAGGCAGGCTTGTGGGCGGCAGACACTAGAGGGCTTGACATCAGCTTTGCATCTTTGCCATCACTTTAGCAGGAAAAAAGGGATCCGGCTGAGGGTGGACGAAAAGCTCGCCGCCATAGACTTAAATGTAATTATCGTTAATACGGCAAAAAAACAGAAACAAGGGCGCCATGAAAAATTTCGGTAAAAACATTAGAACATTATAGTTTTTGAGGTAGTTATCGTTTTAGAAGTTTACAACGTTATAGTTTTTGTCATATTATTTTGTTAACAAGTACAGATTTTTCGTTTTCAAAGGTATTATCGTTAATATATGTAAAAGGGTGTTTTTCCAGAGGGAGTGGTTAGGGTCAGGCACCACCAGAGGGAGTGGTTAGGGTTAGGCACTACCAGGGGGAGTGGTTAGGGTTAGGCACCACCAGGAGGAGTGGTTAGGGTTAGGCAACACCTGGGAAGCGGTTAGTTTTAGGCAACACCAGGGGTGGTGGTTAGGGTTAGGCGCCACCAGAGGGGTGGTTATGGTTAGGCACCACCGGGGAGGTGGTTAGGGTTAGGCGCCACCAGAGAGGTGGTTATTGTTAGGCACCACCGGGGGGGGGTGGTTAGGGTTAGGCGTCACTAGGGGAGTGGTTAGATTTAGGCACCACCAGGGGAGGGTTCTGTGTGAGGGTAGGGGTGGGTTAAGCAATATTGACACAAAAAATTAAAGGACATTTAACGCTAATATGTATTCGTTATTATATCTCATTTGTTTTTTGCAACAGTAAATATCGTTAACCCATTCGCGTTCCGTCGTTTTCACTTGAGCAATGTTCACCTCCCATTGATTAGCCTATAACTTTATCACTACTTATCACAATGAACTGATCTATATCTTGTTTTTTCCGCCACCAATTAGGCTTTCTTTGGGGGGTACATTTTGCTAAGAGCCACTTTACTGTAAATGCATTTTAACAGGAAGAATAAGAAAAAACGGAAAAAATTCAGTTTTCAGCCATTATAGTTTTAAAATAATACATGCCTCCATAATTAAAACTCACGTATTGTATTTGCCCATATGTCCCGGTTATTACACCATTAAAATTATGTCCCTATCACAATGTATGGCGACAATATTTTATTTGGAAATAAAGGTGCATTTTTTCCGTTTTGCATCTATCACTATTTACAAGTTTAAAATAAAAAAAATATAGAAATATTTCATCTTTACATTGATATTTAAAAAGTTTAGACCATTAGGTAAATATTTACATGTTTTTTTTGTTTTTTTAATTGTAATGGTTTTTTTTATATATTAAACAATTTATTTGGGTATTTTTGGGAGGGTGGGATGTAAACCATAGTTTTTTTAATGTAATTGTGTGTTTGATTTAAATTTTTTTTACTTTTTGTTGTAGTTTTATTTTTTGGCCACAAGATGGCGGCCATGAGTTTGTTTACATGACGTCACTCTAAGCGTAACACACGCTTAGAGTGACGCATCGGGGAGGGAACAGCCAGAAAAAGCGAAGCTTCCGAGAGAAGCTGTCGCTTTTTCAGCGGGGGAGAGGAATCAGTGATCGGGCCCCATAGCCCGATTCACTGATTGCCTGGCTAACGAACCACGGGCCGGGAGCACGCGTGCACGCGCGCGATCGGCCGCGGGAGCGCGCGGTAGCGCGCATGGTTCCTGGACGTAGTTTCTATGTCCAGGAACCAAATTAGGTTAATAAAGCTTCACAACGATGGTTCTCATCATCAAATTTCGTTAATACCTGGTGCCAAATTCGTTAATAAGTCAGGCCCTTTTTTCACGGCACCCTTTTTTCATGCACGACTTTCTCGAAAGCTCATTCAAAGACAGCTCAAGCCATTAATTTTCTGGCACCCCAGCCCTGCCCAGCACCTGTGTGATCTCCAATGCATCTTTGTGAAGTACTACAATAAAGGTTAGTGTTTTATGTAGCTGCGCCTGGATACTCATCTCTCCTTTCAAATGGATATTGATTGCCTGCAACTTTATTGTCTTGTCTGGAACACGCTGCTGCATGCAAACACAACTTTACAGTCTCATATTTGTGTTGAGGACTGTTACAATCTACTACTTGTATTGTGGTGTATTTAGAAACTAGCAAGTGACCATCCTGCCCTTTTGTCACACTGCAGGAGAAAAGGTTAAGACAAGACAAGACAAATAACATTTATATTGCGCTTTTCTCCTTGCAGACTCAAAGCGCCAGAGCAGAGCAGCAGCCACTAGGGCGCGCTCTTTTGGCAGTAGCAGTGTAAGGGAGACTTGCCAAAGGTCTCCTACTGAATTAGTGCTGGCTTACTGAACAGGCAGAGCCGAGATTCGAACCCAGGTCTCCTGCGTCAGAGAAAGAGCCCTTAACCATTACACCTTCCAGCCACGTCTTAATACATCTATAAATTGATGATCTGTTTGTTAAAAGCGGACCTGAACTCAGAACTTTCCCTCTGCTCTAAACGATAAGCAATAGCATAGTCACCTTTAAAGAAAAACATTTCTTAGTTACAGCTGATACAAATCTAAAATAAATCTGCAGGGTTTCTAATTCCTGCTTTCATAGAAGCAGACATATTGTTAACATTTGTAAGGTAGAGGTGCCTGGCTCATCTACTGACCACATATGCTATTGCTCCGTTGTTGTTGCCTGATGAAGCGGGATCAAACCTGCGAAACGCGTTGCATATTTGGAGTTCATAAATAAAATATATTGACTGTCTTTAGTACAGTCGTTGTGTGTCTACTTGGAGGAGGTAAGTCCACCACTACCTCCTCTATTTACCAAGAATTTGTTTTTTAAGCTCATTTAGCTTCCTTTTATCCTTTTGGCGCCTCTGTTCTCCTGCATAATATTGTTAACATTGTGTGCTTTCAAATAAGCTTATCTGCTGTGACAGTGAGCTGACACAGCTGAGAGATCAAATTACAATTGTGCTTAGTCACAATGAGGGGGAATTAGACAGGCTAAACTCTCTACATACAGGGTGCATTTCTCTCTGTTTCCTTCTGTCCTGTGTAAGAGTTCAGGTGCACTTTAAATAATAATAAGGAGTTGTGTGCTGGTATCTATTCTTGAGAGCAGGTGGCATCAGTGCCAAAGGAAAGAGCATTGGCATTCAGCACTTTGGCAGCATTCCAGTGTTGTGTGGGCGCTGGCTTTGGGCAGTACGTGGCAGAGAAGATGTTGGCAAAGTGCCAGTGATCTGGGCACCACTTGCTAAACCTGAAACAGACAACAAAAAGTGACTATTGGTTTGGGTGAGGCATAGTTAAGGAAAGTTAGTGGTAACAGCTGTTTACAGCTGTTTCCAACTGCCAAAAAAGCAAGCAGCAGCTACTTAAAGTCAGTGGTGCTCGGATACCATTTTCACTATCTGGAACTAATTTGGATCCAGATACCCAGATATCTGATCCGGGTTGGATATCCGAGTTCAAAATTTTCCAATCCGGATCCGAATCAGATATCCGGCCGGATTCGGATATCTGGATAGAAAAAACGGAAGTGCCCTTTAAATTGCTTTAAAAAGGGTTTTTAGAGTCAATGAGGCATGTATCATCATTATTTTGCAAAGGGGAACACTAATTGATGATGTGGGGACTTCAAGCCCCCCTCCCAAAAAAATGGATGTCAATTAACATAAGGCCTAGGTTCCAGACAGCGGTCATGCAGCCCACATTGTGTCCAAAGTGCAAAGTGCAAAGTACCTGTGCAAAGTGGCATGTGCAAAGTGCCAAGTGCAAAGAGCCACGTTCAAACACGTGCAAAGTGCCATGTGCAAAGTGCCATGTGCAAAGTGCCAAGTGCAAAGTGCCACGTGCAAACACGTGCAAAGTGCCATGTGCAAAGTGCCAGGTGCAAAGTGCAAAGTGCCACGTGCAAACACCTGCAAAATGCCACGTGCAAAGTGCCAAGTGCAAAGTGCCATGTGCAAAGTGCAAAGTGCCACGTGCAAACACGTGCAAAGTGCCATGTGCAAAGTGCCAAGTGCAAAGTGCCACGTGCAAACACGTGCAAAGTGCCAAGTGCAAAGTGCCAAGTGCAAAGTGCCAAGTGCAAAGTGCCATGTGCAAACACGTGCAAAGTGCCATGTGCAAAGTGTCAAGTGCAAAGTGCCACGTGAAAACACGTGCAAAGTGCCACGTGCAAAGTGCCAAGTGCAAAGTGCCACGTGCAAAGTGCCAAGTGCAAAGTGCCACATGCAAACACGTGCAAAGTGCCAAGTGCAAAGTGTCACATGCAAACACGTGCAAAGTGTAAAGTGCCATGTGCAAAGTGCAAAGTGCCACGTACAAATGTGCAAACACGTACAAAGTGCAAAGTGCCACGTAAACACATGTGCAAAGTACAAAGTGCCACATGCAAACATGTGCAAAGTGCAAAGTGCCACATGCAAACACGTGCAAAGTGCAAAGTGCAAAGTGCCACGTGCAAAGTGCCGCGTGCAAATCTCGCATGCTCACGCGATCGGCCGCGGTAGCGCACGGGAGGCCACATGGCCTCCTGGACGTAACTTCTATGTCCAGGAAGCTTAAAGAGAGACTGAAGCGAGAATAAATCTCGCTTCAGACCTCAGAGTTAGCAGGGGCACGTGTGCCCCTGCTAAAACGCCACTATAGCGCGGCTTAATGGGGGTCCCTTCACCCCCAAATCCCCCTCCGTAATGCGGGGGAGCGCTTCCTGGTTGGGGCAGCCCTGCCCCACACGCGTCTGTCAGCGCGTATCTCCGCCTCTCCCCCGCCCCTCTCAGTCTTCGTTCACTGAGAGGGGCGGGGGAGAGGCGGCGATGCGCGGCTGATAAACGCGACTGAAGGCAGGGCTGCAGCTGTTTGCCCTGCCTCCAGGAGCGACCAAGTCTGCGACCAAGTGGCGCAGTGGGGGGTTTGGGGGTCAAGGGACACGTGCCCCTGCTAACTATGAGCTCTGAAGCGAGATTTATTCTCGCTTCAGAGTCTCTTTAAATGGTTAAAGAGGAACTTTAGCAAAAAGGGGAAAAATATAAATACTACATTATAACCACACCCCTAACAACGTGATAGGATAAAAGGTTGTTTTTTTTATAGGTATACATATGAACAAAGGGAGATACTGGTTGCTTGGCAGTTGGAAACAGTTGTTATTTCCCACAATGCAACAAGGCTCACAGACAGGAAACTGACAGGACCTTGGTCTTGACATCATACTGTGGGGGGGGAGGGGGGTTTCACCACAATATCAGCCATACAGACCCCCCTGATAATTTATTGGAGAAAAGATTTCTCATGAGAAAAGGGGTATCAGCTACTGATTGGGATGAAGTTAAATCCTTGGTTACAGTTCCTATTTAAGTCAAGCAGGAAAAAGCACTATACAAATGTTAGCATTATTGGCAGGCCCTTTTGGTCCACGGACCCCGGAGCAGCAGCCTCTGCATCAATATTTTGATGCCACTGGCCATCATTATATTTCTATCCTCACAATGTGATATATTCAGTTCACCGACTCTTTCTCTCTTGTTCTCACTTGCCTATTCTCTCTCATTCCTCACTCTGATTACCTCCCCTGCTCTTCCTCCTCCCTCTCTTTCTCTCCCTCTGTATTTCTCTCTCTATCTCCCTCCACTTCTCTCTTCCATCCCTCCCATACAGTATCTACCATAACAATAATAATCTCATATACTGGCCGCATAAGGCATAGCCTGCAAGGAAGATTTATAGTCCCATTTTGCATACCGCGGCTCTCCTGCTGGTAACCCGACTTTATATCCTAAATAAATGTAAAGCTTTGATTTACTTGATTGATGACTTATATCTCAGTGAAGTAAAACTGCAGAACAAAGAAATAGAAAAATACATTTTTAATGAAGTAAGACAGGCTTTTCACAGTGACCGAGCCGGCCAACCGGCGCGGCGAATCTGCAGATTCCGATTCCTCTGTTATTAAGATGTATGAATTATTATGTTGAAACCAACCGCATCAGACCACTCAGGAAAAATAAACTCCCACTTTCACTGCTCTGACTTTAGGGGGGCCGCGCCGTGATGTCATCCACGCGTAGGAACGCTCTGCGGATCCGGGCGACGACTGGTGGCATCCGAGGGGTAAAAAAATACTATTACAATATTTAAATGAGGCTTTAATAGTCTTCATTAATCTCTTTTAAGCCAAATAATTGGAGAGCGGACAGCCTGGGCGGAAAAGAGGAACAAAGTATCCAATATATGGAATATTTTCAGTTCCTGCAATGTTTCAAAGAGGACCAGTCACCAATAGGTATTCTGAATAAGCTCCATTCCGGCAACCAAACAAAAACCTTAAAGGGAAGGTCTGAGGAATTTAAAAATAAAAAATCCTCTTACCTGGGGCTTCCTCCAGCTCCCTGCATCCGCCCCCCCCCCCCCACTTCCGCCACTCCTCCTTGCGTTCCACCGCAGATGCTCCTCGCTCTAGTGTCTGACGCTACTTCCTGTTTATACAGGAAGTAGCGTCAGACTCTAGAAAGAGGAACATCCACGGTGCAACGCAAGGAAGGTATGTGTATCTTCCGCTGCCCGCCGCCTGCACATACACTGTGATTGATGTGGGAGGGGAGCACAGAGGGGAGCGCAGAGGGGAGAGATGGGGGGACCGGCCATGCTTCCCTCTGGTGCTGCGACCCCTCCTGCCCCACAAAATGGCCGAGAGCGGGCCCGGGGGGGCAGGACAGCCCCCACCCCAGTGGGTGCAGTGGCTGCATCCCCTATTGTTACGCCCTTAATCGGGACATTCCAGCCTGAGTAACTAAGTAACTATCCATTTTTTATACTGATGTAAAACAATATCAGAGTTTTTTTCTATATACTACCCTTTTCCCACTGCGAAGAAAGCTAATACAATTCTAAATCTAAAAAAGAGATTATAATATATCAAAATTAAAATAACAAGAGAAAGAATGTCCACATCGCAGCTCGTGGCAGATCATAGCCGGTGCCTGTGAAACCGATTACATTGCGTTATTTCTGTGTAATGGTCTCTGTGAAATCTGCAATGCACTTGTCTGGGAAATGTGAGCGCTTCTCCGCTGGGAATCGGAAGTTCGCTGCAGACAATTAATGTCTTTAAGTCCTGACATACCAGTCTGTAGAGTCACTGCTCTCCCCGGCTGCCAACACACACACACAGCGAGTGGAGGAGACGCGTGGCGGGAGGATGAAAGATCCGCTCGGCAGGCCTGACCTACCTCATGCTGCAGATATGTCTCACCATCACGCATCTCAGCTGAAGCTCGCACCTTCTCACTCTACCAGCTTTCAGATCTTACTAGATGCCCAAGTGATTGTGAAAATCCTAATGCCTGGTACACACTATGCAATTTCCTGTCCAACAGACGCATCCAATACATAACTTCCAACAGGTCCAATCTAATTTCGGATCATTTTTCTGAACAATTTTCCAATCACTTTAATACAAAATCGATCAGAAAAACGATCAGAAATCAGATTGCACCTATCGTAAATATTCTAGTCAACCCATCTATCTGGTGGGAAATTGCATGGTGTGTACCAGGCATCTCCTGCAAGTCTATGTGAAATGCCTCATCTGCTAGGTACACACGACAGATTTACTGTTAGATTGATTATTTCCAACGTGTCTGTTCTGATTTCCGATCGATTTTCCAAAGTAAACGGAGAATCGATCAGAAAACAGATTGGACATGTTGGAAATAATCAAGTTGACAGTAAATCTGTCAGAAAATTGCATTGTACTTAGCATTAAGCTGGAAGTCTATATGAAATGCCTCATTCATCTGCTTATGCCTGGTACACACCATGTAAATTCCTGTCCGACAGATGGGTCGAATAGATCATTTCTGACAGGCCCAATTGTATTTCCAATTGAATAGAATACAAGGACAATGTAGGGTAATATTGGATGATAAGGATGTAATATTATTATTACAGTATTATACATTTATTTATATAGATCTGGCATATCTGGTAACATTAGTTAACTAGTTAAGCCATTTGGATGTAGCTTCTACATACAAAAGGCTACTGCTGCTTTGCTGCGTGCTCCCACGGTCGATCGCGCATGCTCCCGTGCCACCGCCCTTTAGACCGGAGATCAATGAATGGGAACGCACTTCTCATTCATTGATCTAAGTCACGTTAGTAAGACCGATAGCTTCTATGAGAAGCCGCGATTGTTCTAAGTTCTACGTTCCCTCTGCACTTCCTGTAAACATACATGATGTTACGCATGCAGGACGCATACAAAGAAAATCACTGAGGCCATCTTGTGTCCAAATAGTTAAACTACATCTACATACTTTTTTTTTTCAATAAACAGACACACAATTACATTTAAAATGAACTGTTTACCTCCCACACTCTCCCAAAAAATACCCAAATAAAATGTTTAATGAAAAAAAAAACATAAATAGTTACCTAAGGGTCTGAACTTTTTTTTTAATATGCATGTCAAGAGGGTATATTACTATTATTTTTTAAATTATACGCTTGTAAATAGTGATGGTTGAAAAACTGAAAAAATGCACTTTTATTTCCAAATAAAATATTGGCGCCATACATTGTGATAGGGACATAAATTAAATGGTGTAATAACTGGGACAAATGGGCAAATAAAATACTTGGGCTTTAGTTATGGTAGCATGTATTATTTTAAAGCTATAATGGCTGAAACTACGGTTTTTTTTCCCATTTTTTGCTTAATATTCCTGTTAAAATGCATTTAGAAAAGAAATAATTTTTAGAAAAATGTACCACCCAAAAAAAGCCTTATTGATGGCGGAAAAAACAAGATATAGATCAATTAATTGTGATAAGTAGTGATAAAGTTATTGGCGAATGAATGGGAGGTGAAAATAGCTTGGATGCATAAGCTGAAAAAAACACTGAAGGCTGAAGTGGTTAATAAAGGCGGTGACAACTCAAAAACAGACCAGAGGAATTGAGGATTTGAGTCAGTAAGACAAGTTATAGGTAGGCGGACACTTATACTTTGGGGGGCCCAGTGTGTGCGTGTAGGCAATGGATACCTCTCTGATCAGATTCGATCAGAGAGGGATCTACAGTAAGTGTCTGATGGTTGATCTGCTGGCAGATTGACAGGTGTATGGCCACCTTTGTACCGCTTATGTTACCTTGATAACGGGGGCCACGTTGATTGCTCAACATGCTTTATGATGCTTTATGATTCATAAAGGCAAATGCATTGTGGGACTTGTAGTTCCTTAACAGCTGTAGAGCCAAGTTTGCAAATCACTGCCCTAGGCCAAGTTGTTGTGGTTCCCCTTCCATGTGCAGCAGAGCCCCTCCCAATCCACGTGCAGCCCCTCTTCCATGTGAATCATCCATGTACTATAGCCCTTCTCCTTCACAAACAGCTTCCTTGGGCATCAGTTTCCCTTTTTTTCATGTGCTGCGCCCCATTTTCAACCTCCTCTTTCATATGTATCAACTCATCTTTCCTGTTCCGGTCCCTCCTTGGTCTGCAGCTGCCCAAGGCCCGGGCCATTGTGGTCTTTCCAGAAATCCGTACCTGACTTTACATATATTTAGTGCCTATCCCCCTTTGTCACTACAGGTCTACAATGGCCGGGCTCGGGGTTTTTCTTTTTCTAAAATCAAAGCTTCAGGTTTCTTTGTGTAAAAGTGTAATCTATGGCACTTACCGTATCATACGAGAAACATATTTTAGATCTCACCGTGTGCAAAAGGATGAGATTTATAACTGCACTTTAAAGTACCAGGTAAAGTAAAGTAATACGTTCGAATAAAGCATCCTGCTATGTCACAAGGCTCGCTGGTAATATATATATCTCTCTATTGCAGACCTGTGACGGCCATTAATCATTGGACATACATTAGCTCTCCCGGTATAGGGGGCCCTGCGGATCAATACCCTGTGTATGCAGTACATGAATTACTCCTGTCCTGCTAATTGGACATTTTGCTGCTTCTGGAAAAAAGAAAAAAAAACAGCCTAAGAAATGGCATAATAAAATAAAAAAGAAGAAAAGAAAAAAAGACAGTTTGGGTTGTCATGGCGATGCCGAGCGCTGCCTCTTAAGCAATCGGTTCTAAACAGTTTGACTGTCAGATAATAAACTCTTTATTAAAAAAAAGAATTGTACTGCCATGCTGGAGACACAAAGGCTTCAGCAGCTTGTTAGGTTCAGAGGCCAATCAGGGACTCCCAGCTTCTCTCTGCAAAGTGTTCTTGTGCTGGAGCTAAATACAGAGCGGCGAATGGAAGATTTTCAGAGACATTTCTATTTATCCATTACTACAGAGAGGCAGTAAGTGAAGTCCCTGCCTGCATGCCAAACACAGTAACTAATTGCAAGATATCGCCCCATTGGCCTATCATTAGCCAATCCCCAAATTACCCCTCCCACACCTGAAGCCTCCTCTGTCCCCACCCTCATTTACAGCCTCCTTATCCCCACTCTTACCTGCAGCCTCTTCTTGTCCCACTCCCACCTGCAGCCTCCCCTATCCCCACTCTCACCTGCAGCCTCCTGTATCCCCAATCTCACCTGCAGCCTCCCTATCCCCAATCTTACTTGCGGCCTCCCCTATCCCCACTCTCATCTGCAGCCTCCTCTATCCCCAATCTCACCTGCAGCCTCCCCTATCCCCACTCTCACCTGCAGCCTCCTGTATCCCCCTCTTACCTCCAGCCTCCCCTATTCCCCTCTTACCTGCAGCCTCCCTATCCCCCTCTCACCTGCAGCCTCCCTATCCCCGATCTTACCTGCAGCCTCCTCCATTCCCACTCACACCTGCAGCCTCCTCCATTCCTACTCTCACCTGCAGCCTCCCCTATCCCCACTCTCACCTGCAGCCTCCTGTATCCCCCTCTTACCTCCAGCCTCCCCTATTCCCCTCTTACCTGCAGCCTCCCTATCCCCCGCTCACCTGCAGCCTCCCCTATCCCCCTCTTACCTCCAGCCTCCCCTATCCCCCTCTTACCTGCAGCCTCCCCTATCCCCCTTCTCACCTGCAGCCTCCTGTACCTCTACTCTCACTTGCAGCCTCCATTATCCCCATTCTCACTGGTAGCCTTATCTATCTTCACTCTCACCTGCAGCCTTCTCTATCCCCCTATGCAATTCAACATATGTTTATTGTAATATCCTTATCTTTTAAAGTGAACCCAAGGTGAGAGTTATATGGCGGGTGCCATATTTATCTCCTTTTAAGCAATAGCAGTTGCCTGGCTGTCCTGCTGATCCTCTGCCTCTAATACTTTCAGCCATAGACCCTGAACAAGCATGCAGCAGATCAGGTGTTTCTGACAACATTTTCAGTACTGACAACATTAGTTGCATGCTTGTTTCTGATGTCATTACAACACTGCTGCAGCCAAATAGATGAGCAGGGCTGCCAGGCAACTGATATTGTTTAAAAGGAAACAAATATGGCAGCCTCCATACGACTCTCACCTCGGGTTCATTTTAAAGCAATGGTATACAGAGACATCTAAATGACTGTGCTCATCCAGCTTTTTTTTTTGTGATGGAAAGAAATTGTTTGCAACTCCTTGACTATCCTGCACAGAGTCCAGACCTAAATCCAACCCAATTCTTTTGGTATAAACCAGGAAGTTGCTCTAGCAGAAATCAGTGCACAACTCCATATCGGTGTTTACCTTCATCTTAACGTTTATGGCTTTTACAATAAATGTCTTGCAAGCACTTAGAGGCGTGTTTTAGTTTCCAGCATGCTACTAAAGTTAACAATTTTGGACAGACTTGTACCTTAATGTATTAAGTTGGTAAACGGAATTTTGTAGGGCGTTTTATCATTCCCGACATTTGCCCTCTCCTCCTCTTATCTCCCGGTATTTTCACAAAGAACGAAATGACGTCCCATTTTCCATTTCGAGTCTCATGTTTCATTTTACTATCCATTTTAACCTTCTTCTTCCCTCTGTGCTATTTTCTTTGCCTTTCCAATTTATCACCCACGCTTATCGCTATCATTGGTTCTTCATATTAATTTTTATGGGGTTCAGTCTGTGCCCTGTGGTTGTAGTCGCACGGCGCCCCCTGCCCTCACCTCCCAGAATTATCTGCGTTTGACATTTCCCTTCTAATGTTCCTGCCAGAGGCTTTCTCGCTACTTTTTCTCTGTTCTCTGAGCTGTGATGGGTTTTTGCTTCTCATTTTTACAGCAGGCGATTTTATTTTATGAAACCGAAAACTTGATTAAACTGCTGCTTTCAAGGTAGGATTTTACAATAAAACAAACCCTAATTAGTGTGTGTGGGTAGAGGGAGCTTTTTGTAGCGAGCGGCGCTGGGATTCAGCGTGACGCGTTTTATAGACAGTCCTGTGTTCAATCCTTATCTAATGAGATGGAAAACACAAAATAACCTGCAAACACTTCTTTTCTCAGCACTGATTGGGCTTGTTTGCACTGCTAGAATGTAAAAAAAAAATGTTTTTCGGTATGTTTGATAGCAGGAATATGATATTAAAAGAGTGTTTCACTTTTTGAGAAACATGCAGTCATATTACGAGGATTAACAAAAATACATTATTATAGCTTGTTTGCTTTGCCTTGATTTGCATATAATAGGCAAGCATTTTACACTGCTTATGATAGAATAACATTTATTGGTAGATGGCTGGATAGAGTACTCGTTAAAGGATACCCGAACTGACATGTGACATGATGAGATAGACATTTGTATGTACAGTGCCTAGCATAGAAATACTATGCTGTGTTCCTTTTTTTCTTTCTCTGCCTGAAAGAGTTAAATATCAGGTATGTAAGTGGCTGACTCAGTCCTGACTCAGACAGGAAGTGACTACAGTGTGACCCTCACTGATAAGAAATTCCAACTATAAAACACTTTCCTAGCAGAAAATGGCTTCTGAGAGCAAGGAAGAGATAAAAAGGGGAATTTCTTATCAGTGAGGGTCACACTGTAGTCACTTCATATCTGAGTCAGGACTGAGTCAGCCACTTACATACCTGATATTTAACTCTTTCAGGCAGAGAAAGAAAAAAAGGAACACAGCCTAGTTATTTGTGTGCTAGGCACTGTACATACCCATGTCCATCTCATCATGTCACATGTCACTTCGGGTATCCTTTAAGGGCTCTTCCTCTGACACAGGGGACTAGGGTTTGAATCTCGGCTCTTCCTGTTCAGTAAGCAGGGGTGTTGCTAGGATCCTAAGAGATCCGGGGCACTTTCGGGCACTCCAGGTGGAAAATGGGTGTGGCCACACACAGGTCCCGGCCCTAGACTATTTGCCGCCTGAGGCAAAAAAAAAATTTCCGTCGCCACCCCCCCCCTCCCCCGGTGGGGGGCGCGCTCTGGGGGGCCGCCGAGCTGGAGGGGTAGCTGGCAGGACGGGGGTATTGGGCCTAGCGGCGGGGAGGGGGTCGTACTCCCCCCTCCCTCGCCTGGGTCCCCCGTGCTCCGCTCCCCTCCAGCCTTAAATACAAGCAGCCGCTATGTGTGTGTAAGAGGCACGGGCGGGTAGGACTCACCTCTTCCTCGTTCCAAGCGTGCGCTCCACTGACGTCACTTCCTGCAACGCTGCAGGAAGTGACGTCAGTGGAGCGCACGCTTGGAACGAGGAAGAGGTGAGTCCTACCCGCCCGTGCCTCTTACACATAGCGGCTGCTTGTATTTAAGGCTGGAGGGGAGCGGAGCACGGGGGACCTAGGCGAGGGAGGGGGGGGTCCGACCCCCCTCCCCGCCGCTAGGCCCAATACCCCCGTCCTGCCAGCTACCCCTCCAGCTCGGCGGCCGGCTCCCTGCACCCACGGACGGGCGGGTGCCGCCCCTGGAATTTTGCCGCCTGAGGCAAAAGTTTCACCCCGCCTCATGAGCGGGCCGGCCCTGGCCACACAACATAATGTGGGTGTGGTAATGGGTGGAGCCAAATTTACATGAACTTAACAGCGGTCTAAGTAGGCATGCCCAGCAAAATGTTGGATGAAGCTCCGTCTTCAAAAACAAAAACAAAGATGCAGCATATCACATAAATAGGCAGTCACTTATACATAACTAGGCAGAGTGCTAGCTTCTGTGCTGCCTGATCTTGCATTCTGCTGGGCAGGCTGGCCTGTTGACAGGTTGTGTGGCAGTCCCCCCATAGCATTCCCTGACCTTCTAGTGGACCCGCTCCCATGCTTCCACGGAGCTACCCTTGATGCACCACAACTCCCAGAATGCCCCATAACAGAATAAAAGAACCACAGCTTCCTGCATGCCCCCATAAAGGCATCACAGCGCCCAGCATGACACCACAGCACCCAGCATAACCCCGATTGATGCACCACAGCTCCCAGTATGCCTTCCTTTGAGGCACCACAGCTGACTCTGCCTGGGGGACATCCCGGGCACAGCAGAATGGATCCAGGGCACGTGCCACTGATCTTTGGGGCTAGCAACACCCCTGTCAGTAAGCCAGCACCTATTCAGTGGTAGACCTTGGGCAAGACTGCCTAACACTGCTACTGCCTATAGAGCATGTCCTAGTGGCTGCAGCTTTGGCGCTTTGAGTCCGCCAGGAGAAAAGTGTGATATAAATGTTCTGTGTCTTGTTTTGTGTCTAGATGAAGATGGCCAAAAATATATCAAATAATTAAAAAAAACATTTAAAGGATTCCTCAGTCCTTAATTAATTATTTAATTGATGCCCTGTGTGTGTGTGGGGGGGAGGTGTGCATAGGCTTACCACACCTCCCATGACCTTGCGTCTGTCTCCGTTCATCAGTCGAAAGCAGTGGTCCGTGGGGAGTACACGCGCACTCGTGTCTGCCCTCTGACCTGGACATATTGCATGCGCATGCACAGTATGTCCGCTTGGGCACCTGAGGCAAAAATGTCATATTAACATTATACAGTCAGCATTGTAATGTCCTGTTGGGAAAAATACTACCTTCCTTTTAAAGATCCTTTTAACCACATAAGTACCAGCAGTCTCTGCCCCTTTAAGGACCAGAGACCGCTGGTGCAGAAACGTCGGAATCCCGCACATAGCCACTGCAACCGCCATCACCACCGCACGTCGGGAACCTGGGCCACCCACTCTGCCGTCTCTGAGCCTCCAGAAGCTGCTTTCATTGGCTGCTGGCCCTGTCTTTCAATGTAAACCAATGGTAGTTGTCTGACCCGCTCACAGGGTTCTGCAATGATAGAGACTTCAGAGCCGAGTGAGCTGTGGGCAGGAGACGGCGGAGATTCAGCGTCGAGAGCGGCGGGGAGCGACAAAAGGCAGATGTGTGCACAGGCGGTGAATTGAAATCTACACCCTGGCAGCCAGATAGCCATCAAAACAGGGTGTAGATTTCAATTAGTGCAGTCCGTAAGTAGTTAATCTAAAATGTATTTTATTCTTTGCTGGCGCCTCTCTTTTTTGATTGTTAATATCTATTGATATCCACTCCTGGTGGAGGGATGTTACCTGTTTTTCCTGTACTACAAAGAGTGACTACTTCATCTGAGTAGGGTCAGGTTTAAAGGATACCTTAGCTCTTAATTAATTATTTAATGTGAGGGGGGGGGGGGGGGGGGGGAGGTGAGCATAGGCTTAATGCACCTCCCGCTGCCTCCATTCATGTAAAAAATGTCCTGGTTTTAAGCAATGGTTGGTGGGGTCGGCGCAGCTGCAGTATGTCAGCGCCAGGGGGAGAACACCCCCACTCCCGTGAGAAGTTGTAGAAGGCGCACATAGTCACAGGTGCCCAAGTGGACATATTGTGCATGCACACACAGTATATCCTGGTCAGAGGGCATGCACGCGTGTATTCCCGCGGACATACTGTGGTTGCGCCATGCCCGCCAACCACTACCACAGGTGCAGTAAGCCTATGCGCACCTCCCCATACACACAGGGCGTCAATTAGACAATTAATTAAGAGCTAAGGTATCCTTTAAAAAGGAGAGGTATCGTTGGCTTACTTCTCCCGTAGGTTTGAAAACAGTCAATAAATAACTCGATATCAATCAAAGAGGTAATTCCACACAGTAGAGTCAGACAATGCATTTCACAAGCATTTCCCACTTCCTCAGGTCAATAACAACCACAAAAAGGGCCATTGGCCAGAGAACGTCGTACTTCAGCGCCAGCCAATAATCGAGTTACATTGACGTATTTTGATATATTGAAACCCACGGGAGAGGCAAGCCAACTATACCTCTTTTTAAACTGTTTTAATTGATTTTTTTTGGCCGCCTCCATCTACCAATTGCTACTGTTTACACCTGTATTGGTAGGTTGTATTTTTAGTGCATGTTGTGTCCCCAGGACCTACCTAACTACCAGGAGTGCGACCATTGAGGACCCTTGCAGGCCTGGCAGGAACTCCTCCATAAGCCTTATTGGTGGTTTTATTGCCACCAGCAATGGGTGAGTTACTCTCTTTACCTCATTCATCCTTGTGTTCTAATACTGTATACCAGGAAACCCCCGATTCTCAAAAGAATTGCATGTGCCGCACACACTCTGAGTCCACAACCACTGCCTTCTCTAAGCCGCTGCCCACAGTAAGCTACCACCGCCCACACTAAGCCTCCTCCCACAACTGCATTGCCCACACTAAGCTTCCGATGCACCATCTGGTTTCGTGCATACAGGTTTTGGGCAGCCTCGTGTGCGCACAGGAAGAAGAAGTAATTCAGGGTCCGGATAATCACTGGAACCCCAAATTACCCTTATGTTCCCCACAAAGCGTGACATTACTGCTATGGCGACATCTAGCTGTTTACCAAAACCACCTGCTTTGCTAAATCTTGCTAAGATTGTCAGGATAAAATGATAATTGCCAGAAGGAAGTTAGCAGGTTTCTTTCCCGTGTTCTTTCAAGCCTCCTGATTGGTTCATTAGTGATGGGGGACTTCACTGGCCAATTGGGGCGCTCAGCTCACTTTACTCTCCGATTCATTTACATCAGCTCCAATATGCGTCTATGCCAAAAATACAAAAACTTAATTTTCACTGCAGGTATAAGCTGATTATGTATTACATGATCATTTGCTTAGCTTGTACAGTCCACATTTACATCAGGGTGACTGTTAAGCAGAATCCATTGACTCATTGCACTAACCAGTTTAACAATTTCAAGGTTCTCAGGGAAAAAAATAAAATATTCTTAAATAGGATTCTCAGCTTTGTTGGCAGCTGGATGCGCACCGTGCCATATCCTCCTCTCATTATATTCTTGGCCACACAGAAGTGAAATCACAGTAAATCAGTCCAACCTTAGTAAAATAGCATCTGAAGTATTTTATTGTTTTCCAAATTGATTGGCTGACCGCAAAGAACATCTTCAATATCTCCAATTCCTCAGCAAGCCAGGAACAGAGAGCAGCCGAGGGTTCCAATGTTTTACTTGGCATGGGAAATCCAGGTTATGATATCTCAATGCCGTGATGCCATGCCACGCTGCCATGCCATACTCCATACTGCATGCTGTCCAAGCATCATTGGGAAAGTGAACCTGTCTCTTTGTGAAATATGACCAAACTAAGCTACAGTCATGGCCAAAGGTTTTGAGAATGGCACAAATACTGGTTCTCACAAGGTTTGCTATTCCAGTTTTTTTCAGATCTTTTTGTCAGTTGTTTCTGTGGTGTATTGAAGTATAATTACAGACATTTCATATGTTTCAAAGGCTTTTATTGACAATTAGTTGGCATGCTGTCAATCAACTTCTGGGCCAAATCCTGACTGATGGCAACCTATTTTTTCATAATCAGTGCTTGGCCTTTGCCAGAATTTGTGGATTTTTGTTTGCACACCAGACTCATGGGCGTAGGGCCTGGGGTCGCAGCAGTCGCCTTCGCGACCGGGCCCGGCTCCTGAAGAGGCGGGGGAGGGGCCCGGGGAGCCCATACCCGTTTCCAGGCCCGTGCTGCCTGTGCCGCTCGCTGCCCTGAGGGTGTGCGCTGTAATGGAGGGGGGAGCCGGAGCCGCGGGGAGGGAAGCCCGACCTCTCCCTCTCTTCCTCTCCCCGGGCTCCCCCCTCGAAATTCTGAGTGAGCGTGCAGGGTAGCGGCGCTATACTAAACTACTCACCTCCGTCTCAGGTTCCAATCGTCGCTGGTCTCCTCCCGCTCCGCATAGATGCTGATACACACGCTGCGTACACGCTGACGCAGCGTGTGTATCAGCATCTATGTGGAGCGGGAGGAGACCAGCGACGATTGGAACCTGGGACGGAGGTGAGTAGTTTAGTATAGCGCCGCTACCCTGCACGCTCACTCAGAATTTCGAGGGGGGAGCCCGGGGAGAGGAAGGGAGGGAGAGGTCGGGCTTCCCTCCCCGCAGCTGAGGCTCCCCCCTCCATTATTGGGGTGGGGGCACCTACCTAACCTGACCTAACCTGGCGGGCAGCTACCTATCCTGGGGGGCACCTACCTATTCTATCCTGGGGGGCAGCTACCTAACCTATCCTGGGGGGCAGCTACCTAACCTATCGTGGGGGGCAGCTACCTAACCTATCGTGGGGGGCAGCTACCTAACCTATCGTGGGGGGCATCTACCTAACCTATCCTGGGGGGCAGCTTCCTAACCTATCCTGGGGGGCAGCTACCTAACCTATCCTGGGGGGCAGCTACCTAACCTATCCTGGGGGGTAGCTACCTAATCTAACCTATACTGGGAGGCAGCTACCTAATCTAACCTATACTGGGGGGCAGCTACCTAATCTTACCTATCCTAAGGGGCACCTACCTATCCTATCCTGGGGGGCACCTACCTATCCTATCCTGGGGGGCAGCTACCTAATCTAACCTATCCTGGGGGGCAGCTACCTAATCTAACCTATCCTGGGGGGCAGCTACCTAATCTAATCTATCCTGGGGGGCAGCTACCTAATCTAACCTATCCTGGGGGGCAGCTACCTAATCTAACCTATCCTGGGGGGCAGCTACCTTATCTAACCTATACTGGGGGCAGCTACCTAATCTAACCTATACTGGGGGGCAGCTACCTAATCTAACCAATACTGGGGGGCAGCTACCTAATCTAACTATATACTGGGGGCAGCTACCTAATCTAACCTATACTGGGGGGCAGCTACCTAATCTAACCTATACTGGGGGGCAGCTATCTAATCTAACCTTTACTGGAGGGCAGCTACCTAATCTAACCTATACTGGGGGGCACCTACCTATCTAACCTATACTGGGGGGCACCTACCTATCTAACCTATACTGGAGGGCAGCTACCTATCTAACCTATACTGGGGGGCAGCTACCTATCTAACCTATACTGGGGGCACTTACTTATCTAACCTGTATTGGGGGCACCTACCTACCTAGTTAGCCTATACAGGTGGCAACTATACTGGCTACCTATATTGGAGGCACCTACCTAACTAACCTATACTGGGGGCATCTACCTATCTAACCTATGATGGGGGCAACTATTCTGGCTACCTATATTAGAGGCACCCACCTAGCTAACCTGTACTGGGGGCACCTACCCATCTAACTTATACCGGGGGTGCCTGCCTATCTTACCTATACTGGGGGCAACTATACTGGCTACCTATGCTGGAGGCACCTACCTGGCTAACCTATACCGGGGGCAACTATACTGGCTTACCTATGCCTGGCTACCTATACTGAAGGGACCTATAGCTGGCTATAGGGATTTGTGTGCGTCGAGTGTTGCTGGGAGGGGGGCCCACATCCAGATTCCGCATCAGGGCCCAGAGGTTTGTAGCTACGCCACTGACCAGACTCTTGAAGAGTTACACAAGTTCTGAACTGGATTAAGATCTGGGGCGTTTCTTGGCCAGGGACCCAAAATGTCAATGTTTAGTTACCAGAAGAACCACTTAGTTTGACCTTATGGCATGGTGTTCCACCATGCTGGAAAAGGCATTGTTCTTCCACAAACTGTTCTTGGATGGTTGAAAGAAGTTTTTGCTGGATGATATACCATTCTTTATTCATTGTCCACTCCCTTGGATGAGAAGCAGCTCCACACATGAATGGTTTAAGGATACTTTACTGTTGGCATGGGACACTCCACTCTTCTGACTTGTACCTAAGCTCCGCCCTTTTCCAGGACTAAGCTCCACCTTCAATAGTTTAAAAATACAGTGACAGAGCCCTACCCTACCTGTACTCTGTGTTGCTCCGTTGAATGGTATGACGTTGACACTGCTCTACTTCTTGCCACAGGACTGGACTCCCTTATTCCCCACCCCTACAATGACGGCGGCCGCAGGTGTTATTATGTGCTGTTTGTTTATTTTTTCATGTCTGTCTGCAGTTAAAGAGAAACCATAACCAAGAACTAAACTTCATCCCAATCAGCAGCTGATACCCCCTTTCCCATGAGAAATCTATTCATTTTCTCAAATGGATCATCAGGGGGCTCTGTATGGCTGATATTGTGGTGAAACCCCTCCCACAGTGTGATGTCAGCGCCTCACAGCAATGAGGTACTGACATGACACTGTGGGAGCCTTGTTGCATTGTGGGAAATAACAGCTGTTTCCATCTGCCAAAAATGCAAGCAGCATCTCCTTCCAGTGACAACACCTGCCAGCAGTAAAGCTGTCACCATGTGCTAAATGTCAGACTGTAAATCAGGAAGAGGAAAGATTTTACAATGCGCAAACACTGACTAAATCATTTATACATAATTATTGTAAAAATTAAATCCTTTTTTATGACATTATTTTCACGTGAGTCCCTCTTTAAGTTAATGACTCGCAGGATGATGATCAGATCAGACATCATAAACAAATTTCACGGCGAGTGTCAATCATTTCTCGATCTATCTATTTTTTAACTTCTCACATTGCATTGTAGTGATTTATTTTGTTTTCCTCCCTACTACTATCCTGTGGTAATATCCCTCTTTAAAGTGGACCTGAACTCTTGCACAGGACAGAAGAAAAGCATAGAGAAATGTGCCCTGTATGTATTTAGAGAGTTTAGCCTCATCTCTTCACTAGTAATCACAAGCATAATTTGATATCTCAGCTGCATCAGCTCAGGAATCCCGACAGTCCTCGGCAGAGCAGCTAATTTTAAACACATGATGTTAACCCTATGTCTGCCTCCATGAAAGCAGGAAATAGACACACTGCAGATTTATTGCAGGATTTGTAGCTGTAACAAATGTTTTTTTCTTTAAAGGTTATTATGCTGTTGCTTATCTTTTCGAGCAAAGAGGAAGTTCTGAGGATCAGGTCCGCTTCAAACAATGCCAGTTGCCTGGCAGTCCTGCTGATGTCATTGACTGCAGTAGTGTCTAAATCACACATCTGAACCAGTCAGACTTCAGTCAGAAACATCTGATCTGCATGTTTGTTCATGGTCTATGAGTTGAGGTCCGCTTTAATGAAACTGATCCGCAGGCATTATGCACACTGCAGAGCCACTGCCTATTTATTTCATATGAGCAGCCTTCCCACCAAGCAGTACAATGTCTGGTGATGAATAGGGAAACCTGTGCACACATCCATTTTCCCCTTTCATTTTAATGGCACACCTGACGGCATGTGAACAGCAGCAGAAGTGTCTGTGTATTGTGGCTGCTCGCTGCCCCGCGATCGCATTTCATCTTGTGAATGTTGCCATACTGAAGGCAAGAGATCAAATCGTGCCTTTATCATTTCTCCTCTTTACTTTTCCACCACTGCGTCTTCTCTTTTGTGGACAGGTTGTGTTGAGTGAACTGAAGTGTCATATTGGCTTTTCTCTTTCCTAATTAGAGACTTCGTGAGCAGAGATAAAAGCTCAGCCACATTGCAAATCCTTAATTTGCACTTGGCATGGATTATTTGTGAAATCCTTCTATTATCAGGTCATGCCGTTCTCATAAAAATCACCAGAAACGTCGGGAGGTGCAGAGAAGCAGCAGGGAAGGAGGAGGTTCGTCTGTAGTGTGTGTGTGTTACCTGCCTGACTGTCCTTCACAATCTATACCGAAACTACTGTTTTGTTATAACAGGGGAAAGAGCACTAACGGACTTCTTCTGCAGAACATTTGCCTAATCTATACATCACTTTGGCCATGGGAGCCAGAAGACAGTGTACCACCATAAACCCAAACTGAAATCTATTTCCCACACTAGGAATATGCTTACAAAATGTTTTCAACACACAAAAAATATGGCATTGTCCAAAGAGTCATTTTCATTAAAGCGGAGCTGAACTCAGGAAGAAGGCTCTTATTTACAAAGCCAGATGCTGTGTAAAGGTGCGTACACACATGCGACTATAGTCGTTTGAAACGATCGTTCCCCGATCATTTCAAACAACGATCGTTTAAAAAAAAACAGCCAACGACCATTAACTGTAACGACGGACGAGCTAGATCGTTCATTTTTGGCGGATTTTTTCCAACGACGATCGTTTGCAAAAGTAGTACATCGTTGGAAAACGGTCGTTCGTACTAGGCTTGACATGCGCATTTTGCTATTTCTCCATGGAACTTTTCATTTTTATGCACAAGCGCAATAGTTGCTTTACATGATGTAACGTTCGTTCTAACAAACAGATCGTTACACACCTTTAAAAGCTAACTTTACTTAGGTCGTTCTTTCGTCAATTAAAAGTTCGTTCACAACGAATGATCATTGTCGCATGTGTGTACGTAGCTTTAGTGGGGTTGAGGCATGCAATGCTAAACTATCAGGGATGCTCGAATGTACCCAAATTCGATTCAAGTACATTTGAATTCGGGTCTGGGTCAAATTCGGATTCGGCCGGTTCGAATGGACTCGAATTCGATTCGGGTGGATTCGAATCCAGGTCAGGGGAAAATTCGGCCGTGATCCCGAATTCGTGATTCAAAACCCGCTGACTTTAAGGGTTAATTGCAAAGCCCCCTTAAATGCCAGAATCACCAAATTTCCAGGTTATGTTAAGAAGAAAAATGGGAGCAAGGGGAAACATTTTAAACATTTTTTTTTCAAAAAGACCTTATACTTTTTGAGAAAATCGATTTTAAAAGTTCAAAGAAAAAAACGATACATTTAAATGCCAGTCAATGACAGATCGTGGGGAATATTTCCCAGCAGTTAATAGCAAAGGCCCCTTACATCCTAGCAACACCAAATTTGCAGGATATGTTAAAAAGATAGTGAGAAACAATATTTAAAAAAAAATTAAAAATGTTTATTTTTGAGGAGTGTGGGAAATCCGAAAAAAAAATGACGTGAGGTCCCTCCTCCTGAGCCTCTGTAACCCCTTGTCCCCCATGCAGGCTGGGATAGCCAGAATGTGGAGCCCCAGTCCGTTTTTTCTTTGAACTTTTAAAATCGATTTTCTCAAAATGTATAAGGTGTTTTTTTTTTTTTTGTTTTTTTTTTTTTTAATGTTTTTTCTTTTCGAACTCAGCTTGGCTTGACCACGCCCTTGCCAGACCATAGTTTGGGCTTCATTGAAAGACTCCTTGTGTCCGGCTATTAGTTGCATCATAGTTCGATAATTAGTCTCATTTTTATTAAATCATCTAATAAACCAAATTAATATCGTAAGATACCTTGCTAGGGCTGAGTACACTCTAGGCCCAAAAACAATACCGCACATTCATCCCTCCTACAGCCCCCACCCTCCCCCTTTCCTCCATCTCACAATTCCACTTTAGGCTAAACATACAAACCCACCTCCGACGCCCAAATTACCAATCATCCCTCATTCAATCCATCCCTTCCCCCCCTCGTTCTTTTTCACCATTCAGACCACAACATACTCATTTATCTATTTAGCCAGGTCATCCCTTCTGTCTCCCCCCTCCCTATCAGGTCCATCCAAAAGTCATACAGTCCCTTTATCTTATTTTGTTCCTTTATATTCTCTGTCCTCACCTCACATGCCTCCTCCCAAAAGGAACACATCCCAGCAAACCACGTCTCAAGATCTAGTGGATTCTTATCTTTCCAATGTTTTGCCAAGATATTTCGTGCTACCAAGCTCCCAATTTCTCTTAGTTCCCTTAATTGAATATTCTCTTCGTTCTCTACAATTCCAAATACCGCTTCTAAACATCCTATATATACGTTTTTTTGCGTATATTTGCTCCAAAACCCCTCTATTCCCCGCCAGGACTGGAGCACCTGTGGGCAGGCCCACCACATATGAATCTGGTCGCCTCCCCCCCCGGTCACTCCTCCAACAACGGTCTACACCATCCTTAGCGAATTTAGCCAATCTTGCCGGGGTAAGGTGCCATCTGGACAGTATTTTATATTGAGAAAGTTGACACCTACGGTTTGGATATTTCCAAGTAATCTGAAAGATCTTATGCCATACTTCTTTACCCCAGTTACTTCGTATATCCCTTTCCCATTTTATTTGCCACACAAGGGGTTTCTCTGGTTTTTCCCCGCGAATAAATTTATATACCCTTGATAATAATTTTGATGGTCTTTCTTTAAAGAAAATGCACTTTTCTACCATATTTATATTTGGATTTATACCTGGTCTTTTCTTATCCAGTGCTCTCAAAAAGTTGCTGATTTGTAGTCTGCCCCATGGGCGAATATTATTCTCCCCTCCCAGATAACCGGTGATTCTCAGCTCGTGATTGCCCATTAAATCCAAGATCCTCGTATCACTGTCCAGTCTGTTAAACGCAAACCAATTTCTTTGGCCACCAGGAGGAAATTCCACATTATATCTCAGCGTGACCAGGGGGGAAGCGCCAGCCTCCCCATTCCAATCAACCACAAGGTCATATAAAGTTTTAAGTGTTGGGCCAATAAGCGGGTGTGTCGCCCCATGTTTTGTAGCCCGAATGTTCCCCGGTTTCCATGTAAATATAAGGTTGAGATCTATTTCACCCTCTTCTGTCATAACCCACAGTTTCTCCTCAGAGCCTATCCTCCAATCTATCACTCTTGAAATATGAATGCTTTTATAATAGGTTTCGATGTCCGGGACACCCATTCCTCCTTGTTCTTTCCCCCTCATCAACTGTACATATTTAATTTTACGTTTTTTATTGGCCCAAATAAATTTTTGAAAAATATTATTCCATTCCATAAACCAATGGTGTGGCAGAGCTATTGGGAGACATTGGAGCACATATAAAATCTTTGGCAGGATTAGCATCTTGATAATATCTATCCTTCCTAGGGCGTTAAAACAAGGGCGGTCAGCTCCCCTTAATATCCTCCTACAATTTTTAACCAACTTGGGAAAATTATCAGAGAAAAGCTTATTTGGGTTGCTACTCAATAGGATCCCTAGGTATTTGACAGAATCTTCGCACCATCCCAATTGATTTGTTTTTTGAATTGCTTTTCGTGTCTCATTTGAACATCCTATATTTAGAATCTTAGTTTTCCCATTGTTAATTTTAAAATTTGAAAAGTTACCAAATTCCTCCAGTAATTCCCAGGTTTTCTTCAGTGAACTTATTGGTTTTGTTAAGGTCAGCAATATATCATCCGCATATGCTAATAATTTGAGTTCTGTCCCTTTTAGTGGCATACCTTCTATCTGCGGATTGTTCTGAATTGTATATATAAAATGTATAAGGTGTTTTTGAAAAAAAAATTTCCCCTTGCTCCCACTTTTCTTCTTAACATAACTTTTAACATAAAATTTGGTGATTCTGGCATTTAAGGGGGCTTTGCTATTAACCCTTAAAGTCGGCGGGTTTTGGGCGACGGCAGCTGAATCCGAATTCTTGATCACAGGTTTAACACCCAAGATCACGGCCAAATTCGAGAGTAAAATTCGGATACAATCGAATTCGAATCCGTGATCAGTATCGATCTTCGAATTCGACTTCTGGATTCATAAAAAAACTACCCGTGATCTTTCAAATTCGCGAAATCTGAGAGCAACCCTGTAAACTATAGCAAGCCCCAGCAAAGCCAGTTTAAATGTGCCACTGGGAGAAAATCCATTGGTCTGCTAAAGGACTTCACTATATTTTATTATAGCAAGTGTTGGCGGCGGGGAGCAACATGTGTATGGAGATCTTCAATCAAGATCTTAGAAAATATTTGCATGGAACTGAGGATAGTGGCATGGGATCATTAAAGGGAAGGTTCAGGGACTAGCTAAAACAAATAAAAATCCATTTCCACTTACCTGGGGCTTCCTCCAGCCCGTGGCAGGCAGGAGGTGCCCTCGGCGCCGCTCCGCAGGCTCCCGGTGGTCTCCGGTGGCCGACCCGACCTGGCCAGGCTGGCGGCCAGGTCGGGCCTCTTCTGCGCTCCATGGTGCGTTCCACGCCGGCGCGCTGACGTCATCGGACGTCCTCCGGGTTGTACTGCGCAGGCTCAGAACTACTGAGCCTGCGCAGTACAGCCCGGAGGACGTCCGATGACGTCAGCGCGCCGGCGTGGAACGCACCATGGAGAGCAGAAGAGGCCCGACCTGGCCGCCGGCCTGGCCAGGTTGGGTCGGCCACCGGAGACCACCGGGAGCCTGCGGAGCGGCGCCGAGGGCACCTCCTGCCTGCCACGGGCTGGAGGAAGCCCCAGGTAAGTGGAAATGGATTTTTATTTTTTTTAGCTAGTCCCTGAACCTTCCCTTTAATTAAAGGACAACTGAAGTAATCCTGCCATCCTGCCTGAAATCATGTGCACAGCAGCTCGCTCCTGTTCTTTCCTCCATCTTCACCAAATCGCTCCAGGTAGGCAAAGTTCCAGGGTGTTTCAAGAGGTCAACGACCATCCCCGTCCCCAAAAAAACAGGGCGTCTCTGACCTCAATAATTTCAGGCCTGTGGCTCTCACTTCTGTCATTATGAAAACCTTTGAAAGAGCGGTTTTGCCCCTCTTAAAAACTTCCACGGAACCACTGATGGATCCGTTCCAGTTTGCCTACAGAACAAACAGGTCCACGGATGCGCCATAAACATCTGCCTGGAGCTTGTCAACGACCACTTAGACAAACCGGACTCATACGCCAGGATCCTCCTACTCGACTTCAGTTCGGCGTTCAACACCATCAGCCCCATATACTTCAGGAGAACCTGGCCACGCTAGAGGTCCATCCAACCCTGCGCCTGTGGATCACGGACTTCCTCAGTAACAGATCCCAGGCTGTTAAGCTAGGCCCTATCCTCTCAAAACCAAGGATCACCAACACAGGGGCCTCTCAGGGATGTGTACTGTCGCCTTTCTTATTCTCCCTGTACACGAACAACTGCAGATCCACGTCAGACTCTGTCCAAGTGATCAAGTTCGCTGACGACACCACCATAGTGGGCCTCATTACCAAAAATGAGGAGCAGGAGTACCGCCACCAGGTTGAGAGAATCTGCCTCTGGTGCAGGGAAAATGGCCTGGTCCTCAACACTGCAAAAACCGTTGAGGTGGTTGTTGACTTTAGGAAACGCGCTCCCGCCCCCACCCACCCCCCCCCACCCCCAATCTGCATTGACGGCTTGGAAGTGGAAATAGTCCCCTGTGCACGTCTCTTGGGCACGACCATCTCCAAGGACTTAACCTGGAAATCCAACACCACATCCACAGAAAGAAAGGCCCAGCAGAGGATGTTTTTCTCCGCCAATTGAAGAAGTTTGGTATGTCCCAGAAACTCCTGACGAGTTTCTATTCCGCCACAATCGAATCTGTACTCTGTTCATCCTGGTCTGGTTCACTGGTTCCTCCGCCAGCGACAGACACAAACTACAGAGGGTGATAAGATCAGCGGAGAGGATAATCGGGAAACCACTCCCCCTCTGGATCTCCTCTACAATTCCAGACTGCGCTCCAGAGCACTGAGGATTACTAGCGATCCCTCTCATCCAGGTTACCGCTTTTTCAGCCGACTCCGTTCAGGCCGAAGGTTCAGGTCCATCGCCACCAGGACTTCAAGGCACAGGAACAGCTTCTTCCCCTCTGCTGTTAACTCTCTAAACTCTATTCATAAACTCCCTACACACGCTGTTAATCCTCCCTCGCAAGCAGGGTTGGTCAGAACCCGATTACATTGACGCACCTTACGCAATTTGTAAACCTGGGGATGAGAATGCGGAATCATCCAGGATGATGATCTATGGCAGTCCAAAGTTAAAAACATTTTATAGCAGTAGCGCAATTGTGTTCGAAACTGTATTTGTATTGTATTGTGTTTTGTTTAAAGTGAACCTCCGGACTAAAAATCGACTCAGCAGCACTGAAAAGGCCTGGTGTTTCTTTAACAGTATCACAGCATCAGAACTTTGTTTCTCTTATCCAAGCCTCATTTTTAGCTGCACAGAAGAAAACTGCCCGGGCTTTTTTCCCCTGATGCTGTGCAAAGCATGATGGGATTTCTGATGTTGTTGCTCTCGTTCTGCTGTTTTGGTGTAAATTTGTTTTTTTTACATTTTGAATTTGACATTTGAAGCCTAGCGTGTGCAGCTGGGAGGGGACATCAGGACACAGGACAGTTGGAACTGTGTCTCCTGCTCCTTGTCACCTCCTTTCAACCAAAAAGATGGCTGCCCCCATGACAAAGATGGCAGCCCCCATGAATCACAAACATTTGCCTGTTCTTTTAAAACAGGGTGGGTAAAAAATTATATTACCTATCTATTCTAATTAACATAACTAATGTAACCTAATGACAGTATGTTTGTTTAGGCTGAAGTTCCCCTTTAACATTTACACTGTGTTTTGTGTTGTTCTCAGCCCTGTATGCCAAGTCCAATTCCGGGCACGACCCAGTCGTGCTTGGCGAAATAAAAATGATTCTGATTCTGATTCTGATGTAAGAGGTATTTGGAGGCTGACATATTTATTTCCTTTTAACCACTTCACATTCCGAGGTCTTTACCCTATATGATTCTAAAAAGGTTTCCCCTGTCCTCCTGAGCAGAGGCGATCCATCAGTGGGATCACTGAAAGTTCGCTTGTGGGTGCTTGTAGCTGCTGCGTGTAGGTGCACTAACAGCTTTTTGCTACAGCCAATGCCCATCATGTTTGCTCATTTACTTGCGGAATAGGATTGCACAATGCGGGTAGTGAAAAAGCACCCTAACTGTGTGGGTTTCCCACCATCTGAGTGATGTGTATGTTTTTACCGGCAAATTTCATTGAAAGTGTGCCTGATAGTTCCCTTGTTTGCCTCTTTGCTGCCTCCCACCTACTGTTTGCAGCAATTGCAGCACTTGGAATTGTGCTGTGTAGTCCCTCGCCTTACCAACTAAAGTATGGTCCGGGGTTAGTCGTGGAGCAGAAATGCAGACCTCAAACCAAGATACCTTTCATGACTTATTGTACATGGTTTATTGCAAGTTTTTGAGGTAAGTTTCTTCTTCAGGCATTATACAGAACTAGATCAGAACTCGCCTTACCAAATGACCCTCAGACAGTACTAGAGACAAGATTAGCATGGAAAGGAGGTCAGTAATAATGGAAGCTTGCAAATTTCATTCACAAAGGGCTGCTTCCTTACCAACTGCCCATTCATCCATCCATCCATCCACTGGTGTAACAATAGGGGAAGCAGCCCCTGCCCCCTGGGGCCCGCTCATGGCCATTTTGGGGGGAAGGAGGGGTCGCAGCATGAGGGGAGAGCTTTGCACATCAGCAGGGTGGGGGGACAGTTCCCCCCTCTCCCTCATCTCGGGCTCTCCCCTCTGCGCTCCCCCCCTGGCATCGATCTAAGTGGCAGCAGCGGTGGCGGCAGCAGCTATAATTACCTCCATTCACCACGGAGGTTGCCGATCTGCAAAGGCTTCACATTACTTCCTGTTAAAACAGGAAATAATGTGAAGCCCTTGGAGATCGAAGACCTCCAAGCGCAGAGGGGAGAGCCCGAGATGAGGGAGGGGGCTGTCCCCCCTCCCCGCTGATGTGCAAAGCTCTTCCCTAATGCTGTGACCCCTTCTGCCCCCCCCCCCCCAAAACGGCCATGAGCGGGCCCCAGGGTGGGGGTGGGGGGCCCACTCAAATTCTTGCAGGGGGGCCCGGGGACTTCTAGTTACACCCCTGCATCCATCCATCCAATTCAGCTCTCTCTCTCTCTAAGTGAGCTCTAAGGGGCAGAGGGGTGCCAGGCAGGGATCGGGAGGCTGCTACTATGATGGGCTGACAAACCACATCCCAATAAGTTTGCATATCACTACTAGTTAGTAGAACTGCAGACTTAGGACATTTGGATGCTTGCAGCTAATGGACGATTTGGGCGACGCCATAGTTGCTAATGCAAATATCAGCTATTGGGCGCCCGAAAGCAGATTTTTTTTTCTTGAGAATAAGAATGTTATAGTTCTTTTAAATTAATTTTATTTTGAGAACATTATAATGTTCTAGTTTTTAAATTTTTTATCATTTTGAAAATTAGAAACTTATAGTTATTGAAATGTTAAGTCTTTTCTATTAAACAATCATGATCATTATCATTTTCAAATGTAATTAGAATATATAGGTTAGGCGTAAAAAAAGGGGGTTTTAGGGTTAGACGTCAGGAAGGGGGGTTTGGCGTCAGGGAGGGGGTTTAGGTTTAGCTGCCAGGAAGGGGGATTTTGAGGTTAGGGGTCAGGGAGGGGGGTTTTAGAGTTAGAATCGGAGGGGGGAGGGTTCTGTGTGAGAGTAGAGGTAGGGTCAGCTGTAGTAAAATATTGGTAACATTATCGTATTATCTTATTTATCGTTTTCATTCACCGACCAATTCATTTATTGTTTAGACTTATATTGGCTTCACCCCTATTTTTTTATCGCACCCCTATTGCATGCCACGCCTAATAAATGCTAAATGTGAAAGCACGTTTCTGTGGGGACTTCAGGTGTGACCTTCGTTTGCAATGGAGTTCCCTTATTTAGGTGCACTTTAAAGTGACACCGAAGTGAAAATAAACTGCTGAGAATGAATTGTATGTGTAGTACAGCTAAGAAATAGGGCATTAGTAGCAAATACATGATTCTAATATTGTTCCCAGTACAGCAAGAGTTAAGAAACTTCACTTGTTATCTATGCAAAAGAGCTTCTCTGAGCTCTCCGACCCAACTTGGGTCGGCTACACTGCTGTTTTCTGGAGCACTTATACATCAAAGAAACAGTCAGAGACAGATTTAGATAAGATTTTGTTACTGCAGGGAAGTTGAAAGGGTAATTAGCTCTGCTCGTTTTATAGTTTAATATACAGAGTATTTTTACAGTAATATACAGATATTTTGATATCTGAAAATAATAATATCAGACCATTTTCTTTGCTACTAATGTTCTATTAATTATCAGTACTACACATACAGTTCATAATATCATAAGCTTTTTTTTACCGCTTCAGTGTCTCTTTAAAGTGGACCAATTAAAAATACAAGATTTCAGAAATAAAATCTATTTTCTAAATTATAATGATAAATAGCAGCCTTTTTTCTGCTGCATGATGACAAATTATAAAATATTTTACATTTATTGGATAAACCACTCCCTTCCTTTCATATTGCCGGGACAGAATCCGGCAGACTGGTGGAGGAGATAAAAAAACAAAACACAGGCTGCTACTGATGATGTCACAGGGGAGGTGATCTCAGCTTGTGAGAGATTTCACATAGACGACGCCCCTGTGAGGGATGGTAGCTGATGACAAACACACCCATGATCTAAAACCTCCTACTAAGCTCAGAAGTAATGGCTGCCACCTGTATAACCCTAGTTATGAAAAGAGAAGGGTGAAAAGCATACACTGAAATGCTCATAGGCTTAAAGGCGTGTTTATTTATCTTTGTATGTGTCAGAGTGGTGCAACTAAATATTTTGAATTAAAAAAATGTTTGGTTTGGGTCCTCTTTAAGATGTTAGAATTTAATAAACAACATGGGAAAGTTTTCATTTAGCCTCAGAAAAAGTTCATCACCTTTTACAAAAACACCTCACAATGTGGCAACATGAAGTGGTATATTCAAAAAGCCTTTGTAGTGAAATCGAGTTTCTTCAGATTACAGTACAATGGTCTCCAGTGTAGTTAGCAGAACATTTTCATAATATCGTTAAATGGTAAATGCTGTTTCGTGTTGATCTGTGCTGTTCTGTGGTGCAGAGTGCAGTATAGAGGGTGATAATGGAATGCTCGCTGGTCTATTTTATATTGCATACAAACATGAAAGAACACTTCACAATTTTTGTTCATTTTTGATGCTCCAAATAGAAAACTATTGGTTTACCAACAAAAGAATATCACATTAAATAAACTTTTAATGCTTTTAAAGAGGCACTCAAAGTCTCATAAAAATCATCTTTTTATTTCAAAAATGTCTTTAACATGATAGCTCTAACTAAAACGCTGCATCCCAGCAGCTGAAATCTAACTAAATCCCCCCTAACTCCCCCCTCCCTCTCCCCCGCAAAATCCACTACTTTTTTGATCGTGGATTTTGCTGCTGGAGGAGGCAGAGCTTTCAGCTGCAGCTCTGCCTCCTTACGCGTCAATCAGCGCGGATCTCCGCCTCTCCCCCGCTCCTCTCAGTGAAGGAAGACTGAGAGGGACGGGTGGAGGCGGCGATCCGGCGCTGATAGACACGTGGAGAGGAAGAGCTGCAGCTGAAAGCTCTGCCTCTCACGGAAGCGCTGCCCGGATTGCCCCCGGGGAGTTTGGAGGGATTTAGTTAGATTACAGCCGCGGGGATGCAGCGTTTTAGTTAGGGCTATCATGTTAAAGACATTTTTTAAATAAAAAGATGATTTTTATGAGACTTCAGAGTCTCTTTAAGGGGACCTTGAGCAGACGCCGTTGGTATGCATATAAGCAAACCAACGACTATTTGGTAAAGAGTATACACTTACCAACCCCTTATCTAATAGCTCCTGCTCCCGGGGTGACCGCAATAAATCACATTGCAATTGGCGACTCTCACATAAAGTCGCGCTGTGACTTGGCAGATGAAGACTCTGGGACCTCACAGTGCATGCGCAGTCTTACAGGCTTCTTCCTCCCCTTAGCCGCTTCTGCTCAGGGTCCTTCTAAAGCAGTCGTCATTCAGCAAGAGATGAAAATGTCCACTGAATCAACTAATAATGTTGATTAAAAGTGAACCTGAAGCAACATGTGACATGATGAGATAAACATATACACATATGATACTACCCCTACTAAGAAATTATGTTAAGTCCCTTTCTGTTTTCCAGTACACGAAGAGTTAAAAAAAAACACTTGAGCTGTTATCTATGCAAAAGAGCTTTTCTGTGCTTTTCAAAAGCTTGTTGAAGTCAGTCTGTTTTTTGAAGAGCAAATAGAAGCTTAAAGAGACTCTGAAGCGAGAATAAATCTCGCTTCAGAGCTCATAAATAGCAGGGGCACGTGTGCCCCTGCTAAAACGCCGCTATCCCGCGGCTAAACGGGGGTCCCTTCACCCCCAACCCACCCCCCGCAAAAGTGTGTCGTAAAAAGGTCGCAGAATTTCCCTTCCTGGAGGCAGGGCTAACGGCTGCAGCCCTGCCTCCAGTCGCGTCTGTCAGCGGCGCATCGCCGCCTCTCCCCCGCCCCTCTCAGTGAAGGAAGACTGAGAGGGGCGGGGGAGAGGCGGAGATACGCGCTGACAGACGCGCGTGGGGCAGGGCTGTGGCGGTTAGCCCTGCCCCAACCAGGAAGCGCTCCCCGGGTGTATCGAGGGGGATTTGGGGGTGAAGGGACCCCCGTTAAGCCGCGCTATAGCGGCGTTTTAGCAGGGGCACACGTGCCCCTGCTATTTATGAGGTCTGAAGCGAGATTTATTCTCGCTTCAGACTCTCTTTAAACAATCAAGAAACAGTGAGAGACAGCTTAACTACTTTCACCTCCTGGACGTACTAGCTACGTCCAGGAGGCCATGTGCGCGTGCGCGCGCTCCCGCGGCCGATCGCGCATGTGCACGCGCGCTCCCGGCCTGCGGTTCGTTAGCCAGGCTATCACTGATTCCTCTCCCCCGCAGAAAAAGCAACAGCTTCTCTCGGAAGCTTCGCTTTTCCTGACTCTTACGTCTCCCTACGTCCCTCTAAGCGTAGGTGTTACGCTTAGAAGTGGTGTCATGTAAATAAACTCATGGCTGCCATCTTGTGGCCAAAAAGTAAAACTACAGCTACATACAAAAAAAAATAAAACAAACATATATTTACATTTAACAAAATACCCAAATAAAATGTATAATAATAAAAAAAAAACATTACAATAATAAATAAAAAAACACATAAATATTCACCTAAGGTCCTAAACTTTTTAAATATCTATGTAAAGATGAAATATTTTTAATTTTTTTTTATTATAAGTTTATTTGTAAATAGTGATGGATGCAAAACGGTAAAAATGCACTTTTATATCCAAATAAAATATTGTCGCCATACATTGTGATAGGGACATCATTTAAACGGTGTTATAACCGGGACCAATGGGCAAATACAATACGTGGGTTTTAATTATGAAGGCATGTATTATTTTAAAACTATTATCGCCGAAAACTGAGAAATAATGTTTTTTTTCCGTTTTTTTTCTTATTCTTCCTGTTAAAATGCATTTACAGTAAAGTGGCTCTTACCAAAATGTACCCCCCAAAGAAAGCCTAATTGGTGGCGGAAAAAACAAGATATAGATCAGTTCTTTGTGATAAAAAGTGATAAAGTTATAGGCTAATAAATGGGAGGTGAACATTGCTCGGATGCATAAAGTGAAAACGACTGAGGGCTGAAGTAGTTAAAGTGAACCAGAGACAAAGCACCCTCATGTATTTTACCATATATATCAGTGGGAACATTAGAGAAAACAGTCAGGGATTTTATCAGGGCTGTTAGAAGCAGGCTGGGCAGTGAAGAATGAAACCGAGAGCAGGGTAGGTGTTTTCTCTAATGTTTCCATTGATATATATTGTAAAATACATGAGGGTGCTTCGTCTCTGGTTCACTTTAAGGCTCCCTGCACACTGCAAATCCGTTTTCCGATTCCGATTCCGATTCCGATTCCGTTTCCGATTTTCCTTGAATACATTCAACAGAAAAACGGATCAAAAAACGCAGCATGCAGTTAAGATTAAAAATCGGAATCGGAATCGGATGTAAAAACAGATTAAAAAGCGGAATCGGAATCTGAAATGCATGCAGTGTGCAAGAGGCCTAAGATACGGTTTTACTGCAGGGAAGTTCAATGGGTCATTACTTCTGTTTGTTTTACAGCTTAAAAGACAATATGAGGATTCTAAACTGCAACTATGACAGTACGATGCAATGTTATAAACAAAGCTATATAACTAAAATAACTACTGATGATGTACTACATTATTATCAATACTACACATAAAATGCATAATATCATAAGTTTATTTTCACTTCAGGATTACTTAAAACATTTATTTTTCTGGAATAAATGGACACATATTTCTGATTTCAGAAATAATTTGTTAATGAAATTATCAAATTTGTGGCAACATTGTCAAGTTTTACCACTCAGCAAATGATGATGTTTTATCACCATGTATTTAGTACAGAAATTGGTTCTTTATAAACTTCTGTAGTTGCTACATGTGGGGTTATTTGTAAATTGTAATTATGCTGTTATAAAGTAATTAAAATATTTTCAGACACTTATTGCAAGCAGTTTTAGTTTTTTCAGCTGTACTTATTAAAATTATTTTTACTCAGTAAATATTTTTTTGTCAAAGCATCAGTGTTTTTCATACTTCATTTTTTTTTTACAAAAAAATAAATATTCTATCAAATATCTGATAATAAACAAATAAGCAGGGATTTAAATTAAAATTAAATTAAAATGAACGATGTGCCACTATACCAAGTTATAGGCAATTAAATTGTCCTTTAAATTGACTTATTGTTATCTTAGTTTGTGAAATATTTATTTGGCATTTTTTTTAATAAAGAAATTAGTTACAGTGTGAATTAGAAAGATTGTAAACCACACAATTAAAGCTAAACTGTAACAATCAAAAAAGGCTCATTTTCTATAATGAGGACCTTTTTTTTATAATTGTATATTCTGCAAAAAAAAAAAAAAAAGGTCCAAATTTATAGCTACTACACATGTAAATAAGAACAAGAACATTTGAGCATGGAAGCTCTGACACCGTCTCACCAGGCATCAGCCATGAACAGCAGAGGACACTTTACTAAAAATTAATAGAGCAATGAATCATACAGGATGATTGCAGGTGGGGCATTATGTGGAAAATTGCCTAAATACCATTTTTTTTTTCATTTCTTGATTTTAGGTACTAAGCTGTAAAAAGTTTGAATGAATGATTAATATTTAAAAAATGACAGAAGCTTTTTAAATGTGTTTTATTTGTCACAATAAAAATAATAAAATAACCTAAAACAAACTCCTAGTAGGTATGCCTATTATACCACCCCACCTTGTATTCCTCCCATTCCTTTAGATCAGAGCAGAGGTGTCCACACTTTTTTGAATATTGAAAAAAATAGCAAGTCAAAATGATCTACCTATGTACAATTTTAGGAGCACACTTGTATATACAGAATGGAAAATGTAGTGGGGTTGGAATCTACCATGAAGTGCCCATTAGGTAAATTGTGATCTACCTAATGGGCACCCCTGCTTTAGATTGTAAGCTTGCAAGGGCAAATCTCACTTCCCCTTTTGTGTCTTGTAATCGTTGTACATTTTATTCATCATGTTACATTTGTCACTGTAATTACTATGTCTACCAATTCAATACTTTGTACCAGTGTGTATATTTAAAAGGTGTTTACCATTGTCTGTATTAGGCTCCCTGCACTCTGCATGCGATTCCGATTTTTAATCGTTACTGCATGCTGCGTTTTTTTCTCTGTTTTTCTGTTGATTGCATTCAGGGAAAATCGGAATTGCAAAACGGATTTGCAATGTTCAGGGAGACTTATTATGTACCCCATAATTGATTCTTACATTAAACAGCATACGATGGTGCTTTATAAACCGGAGGGTCAGGGCCGGATTTAGGCCTAGGCCGCCTAGGCCATGGCCTAGGGCACCACAGTAGCAAGGGCACCAAAGCAGCAGACTAAACTGGTGCAGCATTTGCAAGTTTGCAAATGCTGCAATGTAGAGAGAACAGGTGAGCGCCTGAACTCCCTGCTGCCAGCCACCTGTGCAGCGGCCACCTTGCTCTCTGAGCATGTTGGCATTGTGGCATGAGGATATGGACTTGGGCAGCATTGGAGATGGAGGAGAAGAGGAAGCTTCTGCAATGGAGATGAACAGAGAAGTGAGTGACACTGATGACTGCTGTGTGGAGGCAAGCTGCACTGAAAGGGGGGGAGTGGGAAAGGGAGGGATTAATGGAGTCATCTGGCTACCTATACTGAATGGGGAGGGGAAGGAGTAATCAGGCTACCTATACTGGAGGGAAGGGGGGAGGGGTCATCTGGCTACCATACTGGAGGGAAGGGGGGGGTCATTTTGCTACCGAAACTGAAGGGGGGCAGCTGGTGACATTGGCCTTGGGTGGCAAAGAGTACAAATCCAGCCCTGCGGAGGATCCAGTTCAAACTCTAACGCTAGCTTAGAAAGCTCTCCAAAACCTCTCCCCTGTGCACATCTCCTCACTCCCCAACCTTTGATATTTTTACACGTGCCCACAAAACTCACTTTTTCCATCATGCATACGCTCTACCTTCGGCCAGTTCAGCTTTTGAACTCTGGCTAAGTTGTACTTTGTACTAGATAACTTAAAACACATTGCCTCTAACAACAATAACAATAATATTTATATAGCGCTTTTCTCCCTTGGGACTCAAAGCGTTGTGACCCTGCATTATGCAGTCTCAAAGGCTAGGGAAAAGAGGTGAGTTTTTAGCCTTTTTTAAAGCTGTCCAGAGAAGGAGCCTCTCGTACTGATGAAGAGTTTGCAGTACTGGGGTGATGTGTGAGCTGCGGGGGGCATTGGCTAGGAGTCTGGCTGCATGCAGCATTCTGTACTAGCTGTAAGGGGCGCAGAACCTTATCTGTAGATCCAATGAACAGGGCGTTGCAGTAGTCTAGGCGGGAGGATACAAATGCATGAACCAGGGCAGATAGGTCTTCAGCTGGGATAAGGTGTTTGATTTTCGCTATATTTCTTAGATGGAAGAAGGAAGACTTGACGACAGCTGATACCTGCTGTCTGAGTTTTAAATTTCCATCCAGGATCACACCAAGGTTTCGCACAGAGTCTTTATACTGTACAGTATCTCCCCAAATTGCTAGTTTGAGGTGGTGAGCGTTTTGAACTTTATCCATCATGTGTGGACCACCTACCGCCAACACCTCTGTTTTGTCAGAGTTCAGCCTCAGCCAGCTGGTGTTCATCCAATTTTGTAAATCCACTAGACACGCATTTATGGATTCTGATGGGTCTTGGGTGCCAGGCTTGAAGGACAAATACAGTTGTGTGTCATCTGCATAACAATGGTATCCTAGGCCATAGTTCTGGATTATTTTGACCAGTGGGAGCATGTAGACTGCAAAGAGTAATGGTGATAGTACAGAAGAAAAGTTAATCAATAATAAATGAATCAATATCTATATATATAAAATCGGATGTATGTGTGTGTGTGTATGTGTGTGTGTGTGTGTGTGTGTGTATGTGCCACGATCACGCGAAAACGGCTTGACCGATTTGAACGAAACTTGGTATACAGATCCCTTACTACCTGGGATGATATGTTCTGGGGGTCTCGCGGCCCCCCTGCACACCTGGGCGGAGCTACAAACAGCAAATCAGATTTCACCCATTCAAGTCAATGGAAAAAATGGAAAAGGCTGCCATTCTCACAGTAATCAAGCCAGAGTCCCCACACTTGGCACAGTTGGTCACTTGGTGACCGATGTTACAAATCCAGGAAAGGTGGGAGGAGCCTAACACAGCCAATCAAATTTCAGCCGTTCATTTTAAATGGAAAAATGTAAATTGCAGCCATTCTTAGACTGTTAATCGCAGGGTTCTCAAACTTGCCACAGTTGGTCACTGGGTGAATGCGATTAAGATTCAAGAAAGTGGGTGGAGCCTACAACTGCCAATCAAAATTCACCTATTGATTTTCAAGGGGAATATTAAAACTGCTGCCATTCTTACACTGTTAGTGGCAGAGGCTTCAAACCTGGTACAGTTGGTCATTGGGTGACTGGGGTCCAAATTCACTAAAGGGGCGGGGCCACAAACAGCCAATCAGATTTCCTTGCTGGATAAACTGCTTCCATTCACACATTTTTGATGCCACGAACCTGAAAGCTCACAAACTTGGTCATTGAGTGACTGTGTGTCAAGGTTACAAAAAGTGGGCGGAGCCAAAAATAAAGTTCACTAGGAAAATATAAACTGCAGCCATTTTTACACTGTTTCTGGCAGGGTTCTCAAACTTTGCACAGTTGGTCACTGGGTGAGTGGGATGGATATTCAAGAGTGGGTGGAGCCTACAACAGCCAATTAAAATTCACCTGTTTATTTTCAAAGGGAATATTTACATTGCTGCCATTCTTACACTGTTAATAGCAGATGCTTCAAACCTGGTACTGTTAGTCACTGGGTGACTGGGGTTCAAATTCGGAAAGGGGGCGGAGACACAAACAGCCAATCAGATTTGTTTAATTTCAATGAGAATATACAAATAATTGATACCAAAAGCCCAAAGCTCATAAACTTGATCATTGAGTGACTGTATGTTAAGGTTAGAAAAAGTGGGCTGAGCCAACAACTGCATTTTATTCCAGGGGAAAATATAAACTGCAGCCATTCTTACACTTTAAATGGCTTGGTTCCCAAACTTGACACAGTGGGTCACTGGGTGACTGGGATTAATATTCAGAAATGTGGGTGGAGCCAATAACAGCCAATCAAATTTCACCTATTGATTTTCAAGGGGAATATTTACATTGCTACCATTCTTACACTGTTAATGGCAGAGGCCTCTTAGCTGATAGGTGACTGGGGTCCAAATTTACTAAAGGGGGCGGAGCCACAAACAGCTATTCAGATTTGTTAGATTGATTTCAGCCATTCTGTTATTGGCAGGGTTCTCCAACGTGACACAGTTGGTCAATGGATGAATGGGATTAATATTCAGGAAAGTGGGTGGAACCTACAACAGCCAATCAAAATTCACCTATTGATTTTTAAGGGAAATATTGAACCTGCTGCCACTCTTACACTAATAATGGCAGAAACCTCAAACCAGCTACATTCAGGCATGAAGTGGCTGGGGTTCAAATGCAGTAAAGGGGTGCAGCCACAAACAGCCAATCAGATTACTTTACTGGATAAACTGCTACCATTCACACAATTTTGATGGCAGAAACCCAAAAGCTTAAAACTTGGTCACTGGGATTTTCTGGTATTTATATTCAAAAAAGTGGGTGGAGCCAAAAAAGAAAATCAAAATTCACCTGTTGATTTTCAAGGGGAATATATACATTGCTGCCATTATTGCACTGTTAATGGAACAAGCCTCAAACCTGGTACAGTTGGTCATTGGGTCACTGGGGTTCAAATTCAGAAAAAGGGGTGCAGCTACAAACAGCCAATCAGATTTGTTTCATCTCACTGGTAAATTACAAATTATTGATGCCAAGGACCCCAGAGCTCACAGACTTGGTCATTGAGTGACTGTGTGTCAAGGTTACAAAAATTGGGCGGAGCCAAAAACAAATTTCACTAGGAAAATATAAACTGCAGCCATTCTTACACTGTTAATTGCAAGGGTTCTCAAACTTTGCCCAGATGGTCACTGGGTGACTGAGATTAATATTATGGGAAGTGGGTGAAGCCTATAACAGCCAATCAAAATTCACCTGTTTATTTTCAAGGGGAATATTTAAATTGCTTCTATTTTTGCTCTATTAATAGCAGATGCCTCAAACCTGCTACAGTTGGTCATTGGGTCACTGGGGTTCAAATGCCAGAGAGATGCAGAGCCACAAACAGCCAATCTGATTTGCTTAATTTCTATGGGAATATACAAATTATTGATGACAAAGACCCCAAAGTTCACAAACTTAGTCATTAAGTAATTGTGTGTTAGGGTTAGAAAAAGTGGCCGGAGCTAACACCAGCCAAATACATACCCGGGCAACACCGATTCATCAGCTATTATTCATAAAAGTGGATGGAGCCTACAAAAGCCAATCAAAATTAATCTATTGATTTTCAAGGGAAGTATTTCATTACTGCCATTCTTGCACTGTTAATGGCACAAGCCCCAAACTGGGTACAGTTATTTATTGGGTGACTGGGGTTCAACTGCAGAAAAGGGGTGGAGACACAAACAGCCCATAAGATTTGTTTCATTTCAATGCAAATTATTGATGCCAAAGACTGCAAAGCTCACAAATTTGATCACTGAAGTAATTGTCTGTTACTATTACAAAAAGTGGGCATAGCCAACGCCAGCCAAATACATACCCAGGCAATGCTGGGTCATCAGTGGGCGGAGACAAATAGAAATTTCACTGGGAAAATGTAAACTACAGCCATTCTTACACTGTTAACGGTAGGGTTCTCAAACTTTGCACAGTTGGTCACTGGGTGACTGGGATTAATATTCATAAAAGAGGGTGGAGCCTACAAAAGCCAATCCAAATTCATTTATTGCTTTTCAAGGGGCATATTCGATTGCTGCCATTCTTGCACTGTTAAGGACACAAGCTTAAAACCTGGTACAGTTGGTCATTTGGTGACTGGGGTTCAAAATCAGAAAAGAGGGCGGAGCCACAGCCAATCAGATTTGTTTCATTTCAATGCAAATTATTGATGCCAAACAATGCAAAGCTCACAAATTAGGTAATTGAGTCATTGGCCTCAATTCACTAAACTTATCTCCTGTCTTTAATAACTCTTCTAGAGTTGTTACCATGGTGATAAGGCATGTAGTATTCAGGAAACATTTTACCTCAGGCAAGCCTAAAGTTATCTCTTCTGTCTTTAAATTAACTCTCCAATCCTTAAAATAACTCCAGAGTTAAAGACATAGGACCATATGCAATTCACTTTTTCACCTGACTTTTCTCCTAGGTGATATTTTTAAATTTGTCAATAAAATTCAGTTTAAGCATATTGATGATATTTTTAAATTTGTCAATAAAATTCAGTTTAAGCAAGCAAGAAAATACTCAAAATAATTTTGATAGTACTTTTTCAATTACTTTTTGGTATTTGTTAGTTGAAAAGTGCTGAAAAGTTGTTTTAAATAGAAGATGAAAAATTATCTCCTAGGAGAAAACTCAGGTGAAAAAGTGAATTGCATATGGGCCAGGCTGTTAATTAGCTGCATGTGAAAATAACTACAGAGGAGGTAAATTAACTACAGAGGAGGTAAATTAACTACAGAGGAGGTAAATTAACTACAGGAGAGGTAACTTAAGGAATGAAGAGGTAAGATAACTCTCTCATGTGTGTAGGTAAGTTTTCTCTTGCCTTATTATCCCTAGCATGATCTTAGTGAATTGAGGCCATTGTGTGTTAGGGTTAGAAAAGTGGGCGGAGTCAACACCAACCAAATACATACCCGGGCAACGCCGGGCGTCCAGCTAGTTTTATTATAAAATCAGAAATACATACATAATCCACATGCATTACCATCAATCACGCTAAACCCACACGTACATGGGAGTCATATGGTGTCCAAAAATATGTAAATTCCACATATACTTAGAGACTCTGCGGGGGTTTTCTTTAAAAAATACTTAAAAACTGAAAAAGTATCTCTGATCAATCCCACAGTTCCGTGGCTATTGTCATTGTATACTTATCCCAAACAAATGATTGTCCACAAATGTGCACTGTATATACCGTTTTGCATGTGTTAAAAAGAAGAGGTTAATATCACCTGCCACTGTAGTATTCCATATGCCTTGTACGTTGTAATCTCCCAACCTGAGTAGCAGCGGTCTACGCTGTGGTCTCCGTGGCTCCACGTAGGTATTGAACGGTGTCACCGGTCGAGTTCCCCTAGAGTCTCGCGGGAACTCGCCGGACTCTCCAGTCGTACAACTCAGAGCGCTCCTGCGCGGTGACGTCACGTCTCTTCCCAGTGGTATGGGGCTGCGTATTGGTCCGCTCTATTTTGTATTCAAATTCAGGTTTTCACCCCGCTGTTATGCGTTCCACGGCGCTTCCTGGATTAGATGCGTTCCACAGCACTTCCTGGATTACAAAGGTTGGAATAAACAGCAGATTTTTAGCATTAAGCTTCATATGTCAGTAGAACCTCCTAGTTCGGTACTTTAGCAGTCAATGGGGCGCCCCTACAGACTGACTTTGATTGACATGTTTCGACAATAACTATTGTCTTCCTCAGAATCAGTACCTCCTGTTCACTAGTGGTTTCCATCTTTATAAATCCTATAGGATCCTCCTCTTCCTTTGTAGGGGCGCCCCATTGACTGCTAAAGTACCGAACTAGGAGGTTCTACTGACATCTGAAGCTTAATGCTAAAAATCTGCTGTTTATTCCAACCTTTGTAATCCAGGAAGTGCTGTGGAACGCATCTAATCCAGGAAGCGCCGTGGAACGCATAGCAGCGGGGTGAAAACCTGAATTTGAATACAAAATAGAGCGGACCAATACGCAGCCCCATACCACTGGGAAGAGACGTGACGTCACCCCGCAGGAGCGCTCTGAGTTGTACGACTGGAGAGTCCGGCGAGGTACCGCGAGACTCTAGGGGAACTCGGCCGGTGACACCGTCCAATACCTACGTGGAGCTACGGAGACCACAGCGTAGACCGCTGCTACTCAGGTTGGGAGATTACAACGTACAAGGCATATGGAATACTACAGTGGCAGGTGATATTACCCTCTTCTTTTTAACACATGCCAAACGGTATATACAGTGCACATTTGTGGACAATCATTTGTTTGGGATAAGTATACAAGAAATTTTGACAATAGCCACGGAACTGTGGGATTGATCAGAGATACTTTTTCAGTTTTTAAGTATTTTTTTTAAAGAAAACCCCGCAGAGTCTCTAAGTATATGTGGAATTTACATATTTTTGGACACCATATGACTCCCATGTACGTGTGGGTTTAGCGTGATTGAGGGTAATGCATGTGGATTATGTATGCATTTCTGATTTTATAATAAAATATTGATTCATTTATTATTGATTAACTCTTCATCTGTATTATTCAGCACCTGCGCGCCCATAATCAGGATTTGAAAGTAGTGCTTTTCGAGGTGGGAGGAGGGGGATACCCACCTCATCTGGGAAGCAGCAGGTGGGCAGTATTAGGATTCTTTTTAGTTACATATCAGGCAGCGCCATCTAATCTTTGTTGTGTGATAGTACAGAACCCTGTGGAACTCCATAGGCAAGGGGCACTGGATTAGGTATGAATATTGTATACTACCCTACCTCTTGTTCCTCCCTATACCTTTAGATTGTAAACTCCTAAGGGAAGGGCTGTCTCATCCTTCTGTGTTTTGGATTTTGTTACACATTTATTCATATTCTGTCACTGTTATTACCAATTCTGTACTCTCTACCAATTCTGTATCTGTATGTTGTACCAACTCTGTATTTTGTATATTGGTGTATACCATTGTTTGTATTATTTTGTGTCACATGTTTGTTTCTTGCTTTGTACCGCGCCATGGAACATGTTGGCGCTTAATAATAATAATAATGGTCTTCTGCACCTGATTTTAAAATCAGCAATTCATATAAATCCTAGTCTTTTATGAGTGTCTGCAGTTAGGGCCAGATTCACTCATGGGTACGCTAGATATATGTAGAGAGATGGCAATGCTAAGAAGTGTTTGGTTTCCACCAGCAGCATTGCTATCCATGTTGTCATTGAGAGCCGGCACAGTTTTCGCCATTGCCCACATTAGTGCTGAATAAGCATTGTAATTAATTTAAGGCAGTCAAGATTTAATCACTTAAGTCTATCTGCACGGATATATCCGTCCAGATAGACTGTGCTGCTACCACTGCGCCAGGTGCGCTCCCACGCACGCTCCTGCTGCCTTCCGATAGCCCCCAGATCGATGAATGGGAGCATAGTTCCCATTCATCGATCTAAGTCCCCGGCAGAAAAACCAATGGTCTCTTATCAAGTTAGCAGAGGCCATGGTCTTTCTGCACAAAAAAAAGTTTCCTGTCCTCCTTGTAGTTCCTGGAAGTGAGATCGTTTGCTTCCAGGACTTTTTGACTGTGGCCATCTTGTGGCCAAATAGTAAAACTACACCCACATACATTTTTTTTATTAAACAAACCCACAATATTACATTTGAAATTAACTGTTTACCTCCCACACAAAAAATTACCCAAATAAAAATGTTAATAAAAAAAAAACATAAATAGTTACCTAAGGGTCTGAACTTTTTGAAAATGCATGTCAAGAGAGTATATTACTATATTTTTTAAAATTATAAGCTTGTAAATAGCAATAGACGCAAATTGAAAAAATGCACCTTTATTTGCAAATAAAATCTTGGCGCCATACATTGTGATAGGGACATAATTTATAAGGTGTAGTAACCAGGACAAATGGGCAAATAAAATGCATAGGTTTTAATTATGATAGCCTGTATTAATTTCAAACACATATAAAAAAAGGAATTTTTATCTAAAAAAATATATATATAAAAAAAAAATAAACAACTGTGGAGCGATCAGACCCCACCAACAGAGAGCTCTGTTGGTGGGGAGAAAAGGGGGGGGGGATCACTTGTGTGCTGTGTTGTGCGGCCCTGCAGCTTGGCCTTAAAGCTGCAGTGGCCAATTAACAATAAAAAGGCCTGGTCTTTAGGGGGTTTAACACTGCGGTCCTCAAGTGGTTAATATGGAACCTAATCTTCATATGAAATACCAAATCGTAATATGAAGACTTGGCTCACGAATCTGTAGACTGGGTCACTGGGTATCAAATGACACCAAAACTCCACCATAGAAGGGGAGTGGGTGGAGGGGGGTATTTTTTTTTTTTTTTCTGTTTGAACTGATAATGCACCTACAATGAGAATACACTCACCACTGTAGAGATCAAAAGAGTTTGGTCTAATTGCTTTTGTGCCAGACAGCAGAAGAAGTCAACAAGAGGCAAATAATTCCAGTGTGCATGCAAATGTATTGCAAATGATATGCATTTTGGAATTGAGCTAATCAAATTCACACTTCTTGCTGATGTTGATTGGCTCAGTTCCAATGATGATGATGAATCTCCTGTTCAGTCCTTGAGGCTGGAAACACACTTGCAGTTCGTGAAAGGTCACGTTTTCTGTCATCTGTGCGTTTTTAGTGCGTTTTCATTGCACTTTCAGTGCATTTGTGTTTTGTGTTTTTTGCTGCATGTGCGTTTTTCTTGTGTTTTTTTGTACGTTTTAATGCATTTACGGTCTGCATATACAAAATGCATATGCGTTTTGTATGCGTATTGCATGCATTTTTTGATGCATTTCCTGCAAATCACTAGGAAGTCAATAGGAAGTGGAAATACATCATCAATCTTTTTTTATTTTTAAAGCATATAAAAATGAATGCAAAGCGCACTAAATTGCAATACTTCTGCATCACCATTGTCTTTTATTATGTGCGTTTTTGATGCATTTTTGAAAATATGCAACAAAACTAGCATTTTTAACCATTTCTGCTGCCCGGACGTGAAGTTCACGCCCGGGCGGCTGCACTGCTGCAGTGCCACGCTCTCGCGCGCGATCGCGCCCCCGCGCCTCTGTGGTGTCCTCCGGTAGCCCTGGGATCAGTGAACAGGAACATGGTTCCCGATCACCGATCCGTGTCCCCAGCAGGAAAACCGAAGCGCTCTTACAAGAGGCTTCAGTCTTTCTGCACGTCGAAATTTCCGCGCCCTCCTTGTGTTTCCGCTTAGCGAGAAGCACAAGGAGAAAATAAAAAACTCAAGGTAAATATACATAGTAAAACTACATCTACATATGTTTTACATTACAATTTACACATATAACAACATTAAAAATTAACTGTTTATTTCCCACACCAAAATATTACCCAAATAACATTTTTAATGGGAAAAAAAAATACAATAAAAAAAAAGACATAAATAGTTACCTAAGTGTCTGAACTTTTTAAATATGCATTTAAAGGGGGTATACTACAAACATTTTTTTAATTATAAGCTTGTAAATAGTGATAGACGCAAAATGGAAACAATGCACCTTTATTTCCAAATAAAATATTGGCGCCATACATTGTGATAGGGACAAAATTTAAATGATATAATAACCAAGACAAACGGGCAAATAAAATACATAGGTTTTAATGATGGTAGCGTGGATTATTTTAAAGCTATAATGGCTGAAAACTGAGTAATAATTATTTTTTTTCCATTTTTTTCTTATTACATAGTTACATAATTATTTTGGTTGAAAAAAGACATACGTCCATCGAGTTCAACCAGTATAAAGTACAACACCAGTCAGCTCCCTCACATATCCCTGTTAAAATGCATTTATAAAAAAAATAATTCTTAGCAAAATCTACCACCCAAAGAAAGCCTAATTAGTGGCAATAAATTGTGATAAGTAGTGATAAAGTTATCAGCAAATGAATGGGAAGTGAAAATTGCTCTGATGCATAAGGTGAAAAATCACTGAGGGCTGAAATGGTTAAAAATGCACATTGTAAAACTTAAGTATATGCAATTTTACATGGGGCCCATTAACTTGCATTATGTACGTTCTCGCTGCGTTTTCCGCAACAATAGCGTTTCTGCTTAGTGTGTCCTGTCTGTGAACCATGTTGCATTGTGGGAAATAATTGCCGAGTGTGCAGCATCTACTTCTCTGCATAGAACTGTCAGTATAGATGTGGCCACCTGAGATAAATTTCATAGTGTAAATCGGAGGGAGGAAAGATTTTTCAATGGGCAAGCATGGAATAAATAATGTATTAATTAATATTGTAAAAAAAAAGCAATTTTTATTTTATTAATTACATTAATTTGATCACAGTTCCTCTTTAATATTTATCATATTTAATATTTATCAAGTTCAGACACAAAATTTATTTTTTAACTTCCCTGGTGTTATGATTATTTCCAGATTAAAGGTCTAAAAGCCATACAATTTTTCACAAGCTTTTAGACCCTAAAAACAAGAAGAAAAACATACCTCCGAGAGGCCTGCAGCAGCTCCTGCATAAAACTCTCTCAGGCACGGGTTTACCACCCTGTTCTGCGGCTTTCCGTCCCGAGCTTGACTCGGGATAACTGCTAAGGAGGTTAAATCTGGGTGGACACACACTGTTGCTGAGCTTTTCTAGGATTACATATAAGGTCCTTATAAATAAGTTGCTAGTCAAACATTTGGTAAGGAGATCAAGACCTTTTCTACATTACAGACTGTGCTATAGGCTGCAATCTTCGCCGAGAGACTCAGACTTCACCAGCCTACTTGCAGTCTGAACGGTGGAAATGATGCAATCCAGACACCAGGACTAGCCAGTTGTGTGTGAGAATCCGAAGACATAACAGAAAAAGTTGTTTGGGTGATACCTTTAATGACTAACTGTACAGGATTTCTAAGCTGTCGTATGGTTCTGATTACAATCCAAGGACTTCTATCTAGAAAATTAATTTTCTTTAATTAATTTAATTTAATTAATTTTATTTTAATTATGTAATTAATTATGAAAAAAATATGGCTGCCTTCAGATTCCTCTCTTTACAGATGAAATTCCACATTTCTTTTAGCACATTTCTATAAATATATATATCTATATATATATTTATATATCTCTATATATCTATATCTATCTATCTATATATATATATATATATATATATATATATATATATATATATATATATATATATATATATATATATATATCTGCACAGAAATTCAAATCAAATTGCTATTTTTTATTTTTTTTATTTTTTTTTACTTCCAGTCTGTACTTTTTGGTGAACTGTCTAAAGAACATCCAGGGCCATATGCAATTCACTTTTTCACCTGACTTTTCTGCCAGGAGATAATTTTTCAACTTCGATTTAAAATAACTTTTCAGCACTTTTCAACTAAAAAAGTACCAAGAGTAGTTGAAAAATGACTATCAAAATTATTTTGATTATTTTCTTGCTTTCTGGTGGCTTAACCACTTTACCTCCGCAGTGCTAAATTTCTCCGTCCCTCTGCGCACTGCTTCACCCCCAGGGACGGAGAAAGGCGTATGTTTCTGTTTACATGCCGGGAGTGGGCGGGGCAACACGCTCGCACACTCTAGCCAGCCCGCACAGCAGTTGACTAATTGGACATTAGGAACAAGTGTTCCTAAATCCAATTAGAGTCCCCGATTGATGTATGAAGGCTGCTTCAAAGAGAAGCAGTCTTCATAACAAACCGCTGGCACATTGTTATTGTGTCCGTGTGCGTGCGATCACGCATGCACACACCCACCGGCACAGCCCCTGCAGTCCAATGATTGGTTATTTGGGACCCCAGTCCCCAATAACCAATCATACCACATGACAAATAAATGAATGGAGACTGTCTCTGCTTGAGGCAGTCTTCATTCATAACAACAGTTGTAAACAAAGGTGCAGCGCGCGATCGCGCGCCCCCGCACCGCGCGCGCGCACGTGCACACCAGCTCCACAGTCCAATGATTGGTTTTGGGGACCCCAGTCCCCAATAACCAATCATATTGCCTAATAAATAAATGAATGAAGACTGCCTGGGAGGAGTGAAAAATGCTCTGGTTTTTAAGGGGAAAACCCCTCAGTTGTGAAGTGGTTAAAAGGCATTTTATTGACAACTTTAAAAATATCACCTAGGAGAAAAGTCAGGTGAAAAAGTGAATTGCATATGGCCCCCTGCCCAGTAATTCTCCTTTTCCTACATGAAAAGACCTCCATACATGCTATCTGCACCAACATTGTTATGTATGTTAAGGGGAATAGTGGGAACAAGGCAACAATAGTGGGGAAAAGGCAAAAGAATTTTCAAAAAGACCTTATAGTTTTTGAGAACATGGATTTTAAAAATGCAAAGGAAAAATTGGATTTCCCCCCCAAAAAAACTATACAGTCTTTTAGAAAAATTATTTTGTTGCCCTGTTCCCACTATTCCCCTTAACATGCTTAGCAATTTTGGGGATGATAGCATGTATGGTGACTTTACTATTAACCCCTAAATTTGGCATTAAATTACACAAAAATACACAGGGATTACACTAAATCAGTTTTCAGAGTTTAAGAAAATGATAAATCTTATTTAAACAATACCAAATTAATATTTTTGCTAATTAAAAGCAATAGTAAATGCTTGGAAAGTGTTTAGAACCAATTATAATGTACTACCATCAAATATATGTTTGTCAAGGGGTACTTGTGATAATGTTTACTATGCTAGGGGGTACTTGGTGAGTACAGGGTTTTAAAAGGGGTACATAACAGTAAAATGTTGAGAAACACTGGTCTAAATCATAATTACATATGACCTCAAAGCGGACCCAAACCAAACATTTTTTAATTCAAAATATTTAGTTGCACCACTCTGACACATACAAAGATAAATAAACACTCCTTCAAACCTATGAGCATTTCAGTGCATGATTTTCACCCTTCTCTTTGCATAACTAGGGTTATACTGGGGGCAGCCATTAGCAATTCCTCCTTTGCTGGACACCACCTACTCCATCAGTTTGCCGGATTCTGTCCCGGCAATAAAAAAGGAAGGGAGGGGTTCCTTCAATAAATGTAAAATATTTTATATTTGTCATCATGCAGCTGAAAAAGGCTGCTATTTATTGCTATAATTTAGACAATAGATTTTATTTCTGAAATCTTGTATTTTCAATTTGGGTCCACTTTAATTGCAAAAATGTAAGTGAAATTTTGCGTAATTGTCACTAGTATCAGTTAAAGGACCCATTCAACTGGCATTTCTCCACTAGAAACCCGATGGAATGGCTGTATCTGCTTCTTACAAATAAGGCCCATAAAACCAAGCTAATAAAATTATAAGAGATTGCATTTGCAAAAGAATCCTTCTAATTAATCAGTCTAGACCAGAGAGGGAATAACTCTTTTCTCAATAAATGTGGAATTTCACTGTGAATACGTTTTCTTGGTGTATGCAAAGTACCCACCCTGGCGTTCTGATTAAATCGCCAGGGTGGCTGCGGGAGGGTTTTTTTTTTATTAAAAAAAAACTATTTCATGCAGCCAACTGAAAGTTGGCTGCATGAAAGCCCACTAGAGGGCGCTCCGGAGGCGATCTTCTGATCGCCTCCGGCGGCAAGAAATAACACGGAAGGCCGCAATGAGCGGCCCTCCGTGTTTCGCTTCCCTCGTCGCCATGGCGATGAGCGGAGTGACGTCATGGACGTCAGCCGACGTCCTGACGTCTGCCGCCTCCGATCCAGCCCTTAGCGCTGGCCGGAACGTGACCCTCTTTCGCCGCTGCACGCGGCGGATCGCCGCGCTGCAGCGGCGATCAGGCAGCACACGCGGCTGGCAAAGTGCCGGCTGCGTGTGCTGCACTTTATTTGGTGAAAATCGGCCCAGCAGGGCCTGAGCGGCAGCCTCTGGCGGTGTTGGACGAGCTGAGCTCGTCCAGACCGCTCAGCAGGGTACTGACGGCTATTCAGTCATCCATTCCTATACATTTCTGTGAAAGGAAATTATGAAATATCCTGTAAATTAGCTTACATAAGATATAGAAATGTGACTGCATTTTTGTTCTTAAAGTGGACCTTCACTCTTGCAAAGGACAGAAAGACAGCGTAGAGAAATGCAGCCTGTATGTATTTAGAGAGTTTAGCCTGTCTTATTCCCCCTCATCTGTGACTAATCACAAATGTAATTTCATTTCACAGCTGTGTCAGTTGACTAACTCGCCAGAGCAGCTAATTTGTAATCACAGGATGTTAACACTATGTCTGTTTCCATGAAAACAGAAAGTAGACACGCAGCAGATTTATTGCAGGATTTGTATCAGATGTACCAAAGATATGTTTTTTATTTAAAACTTTTTATGCTGTTGCTTATCTTTAAAGGAGATCAGTACGCATCTATGCGTACTGCACAGCTGCGGCAATCCTGGCGGCCATCTAATGCGGAAAAAGCTAGCCAGACCAGTGCTGTGGGGTCGGGATGCGACCTGGGTCTGAATACAGTTACAGAAACTGCGTGGAATGGAAGGGAGGGCATGGATGACGTCCCCCATAGAAGAAGAATGCACACAGGTGTTGATCTTAATAACAGTTTTTCACCTCGTAAGTCCTTTAAGGCTGCTTTCACAGTGGGACGTTACAGGCGCACGTTAACTTAGAGCAGCCCGTAACGCACCCCCACCGCACAGCAATGAAAAATCAATAGGCTGTTCACAGTGCCCAGGTTGCGTTACACAGTAAAGCTTCACGTCAAGACAACGTACTGCATGCAGTACTTTATACATGGCTAAGCCGCTTTAGACTGTTTGCACATGCTCAGTACGGGTGTTTTTGTTTTTTTTAGGGGCGGAGAGGAGGCGGGGAGAGGCTGCTACGTAGCCAGGCACATGGCTACTTGGCATTCACTGCACTTGCAGTGTTTACTCTTTGGAGCGGCCGCTGATTGGCTGGCGGGACCACGTGGTCTCCACAGCGCCTCCGACAGAGCAGGCGCACCAAGAGCCCGCTTGTAACATGGCTCTTGGTAGCTTCCTGCTCCAACACCACCAGGCGTTGCGTTAGGGGCACATTATGTGCCCTATTACGTCCCGTAAACGCAACGTCCTGGTGTGTAAGTAGCCTAAGTGCAGAGAGGAAGTTCTGAGTTCAGGTCTGCTTTAAGAGTGAGCCTTTGCTGTAGGAACCGTGAGTGAAATCTGGGAAGGGGCTCCATTTGTGACGCGCACTGCCTGTCACTTGTGATGAAGATTTCAGTGAAAATGGAATATAATGTACTGGAATTGGGATCATCACGGAAAGGACAGCTGATGACCTGAGAAGTAATCCTCGGTGAAATGAAATGCCAATGTCCGTCTTACATGCTGGCTCATTATTCTGCATAATTCGCTGCATTATCACTCGTCTCAGAGACAGAATAAGAGATTTGCATACGTCAGGCAAGAGCTATCTTTAAAAATAAATTTCGTGATTTATTATTTAAAGGGTAGATACACTGATTTAGCATACTAAGTACTTTAAACTGTAGATTTTGTGTTTATTTATTTCAAAGTGAGTCTGAAGCCGAAAAAAAAAGATACTTACCCAAGCAGAGGGAAGGCTCTGGGTAATAAGCCCCCCCAGTTCTCTCATGGTCCCCACGTTCCAACGCTGGCTCCCCCGTTAGCAGTCTCCGACCAATGGGTTGGAGACAGCTCTCTGCTGCTGCGGGAGGCTTCGGTAGTCTTCAGGAGCCTGAGGGCTCTCGAAGACAGGACACTCTGCACTGCTCATGCGTGAGCACGTATTCTTGCGCACATGCGCAGTACAGAGCTGCCCATCTTCAGGGGCACTCGGGCTCCCGAAGACTTCCAAAGCCTCCCACAGTGTTTTTAAGTGATTGAACAATGAGAAGACTATGAGACCCATAGCTTTCCTCTCCTTAGGTAAGTACCTGTTTGGCTTTAGACTCCCTTTAAATCAGGGAAACATAAAATATTGCAGATAGAAGCTAATGGCCAGGGATCCTTTATCCCTCGACATCTCCACAGTGTCCCCTCCCCCCACTTTCAAAAACATACATCTCCACTTTCTCCAAAATGGAAAGTGGAGAAGTGCAAGGTCTCAACATTCACCAGCTTCATCCTGAAGGAGTGAATGAGGATTCCAGTGGCAACCTGTAAAGCTCTAGTGACCTCCATGCCCAAAAGAGTTAAAATAATTGGGAATCGTACGAAAAAAAAAAACAGATGCTTACCTAAGGAAAGGTAAGGCTCTCGGTCCTATAGAGCCTTCCCTCTCGGTCCCCTTGTAGCAGCGGCAGCTCCTCCGTTTGAATCTCCCACCGCGGGGGACTTTGGAAGTTTTGGGGAGCTGAGTCCTCCTGAAGACAGAAAGCTCCATACTGCGCACGCACGTGAGAGGGTGCATGCATGTGGGCAGTATGGAGCGGCCCGATAGCCTCCAAAGGAGCTTCCAAAGCCTCCTTTGCGACAGAGAGACAGCAGTATTTGACCAGCAGTACTGGCTCCCCGGTAGCAGTATTGGTTAAATACTGCTACCGGGGAGCCAGCGCTGGAACTGAGACCGAGAGAGGAGCAGGAAGGCTCTATAGGACCCAGAGCCTCTTCTCTCCTTAGGTAAGTATCTGGCTTATTTTTTTCTTATTAGTTCCCATTCACTTTAAAGGTAACCTGTACTGAGTAAAATTATTTAAAATAAACACATGAGGTAAGTTCAAATGAACATTAAATAGTTACCCTGCTATCAGTTCCTCTCAGAATCTCACCACTTTCTTCTGACAATGATCCCTTTCAGTTCTGACAAAATGTTGTCAGAACTGAAATATAACAGTTGCTTTCAGTTATATATCAGTTGCTGTCAGTTATAGCTGAGTGGACAACTGATGTGCCTGGTAATGTTCATGTTTCCCTATGGCTCAAGTGGACGATGTTACAGTTTAACAGTGTGCTGACCAGAAAGCTGTTATGGGGTAATGGCCATTTTCAAAATGGAGGACGGAGAATTCCATTGATCACAGTGAGCAAACAGGACACCGGAGAGGAGAAAGAGATTGAGGAGTGGACTACACAGGAGGTAAGTATGACTTGTGTATGCTTATTTTGACTTTTAATTTAATTTTCAGTTCAGGTTTTCTTTAAGGAAGTGCTGAAAAATAATGGTGGGTACACAAAATATTGACAATTTGAGCACAATTTTGACATTGTTCAATTAGGGGTGTTACTAATCATTGAATACCACAGAATTCTAGGTGTTTTTTGTTAGTGGGAGTGACACACCTATATTCCAGGGGGAACATTTGTTGGGTATTAATTCAAGTCAATTGTTCAAGTAAAGCCCTTCCTTCCTTAATTCACTTTAACCACAGAAAAACAAACAGGGGATAAAATCCCCATTACAACATGGATTGAGCATGCTATGACGTCTAAAAACACAGCCGGCTGTGTGTGCACATACACCAAACCGTTCACAGCCACTTATCGCACCAGTCTTGGATCCCACCAAACTGAAAGTCCAGCTAGGCTTTGTCAATGGTTTTATAACTGTCAACCGAGCACTGACACCCTGAAGAAAATCGGCAAGGGCTTGTTGGTAGGAATGTCAGGGCAGCGCTCCTCTTCAGCCATGAGCACGGATGTACTACACATGTGCCAGTAGTACGGCCACACCTTTGCAGTAAACCAGAGCCGCTTGTGCACGAGTGGCTCCACGCTACTGTGCAGGGCGGCCATGCTCAATCAGGTACAGCACGGACACACTTGTTCCAGGAGCACCAGAGTGTGGCCTCAATGTTCTGTAGGGTCCTGGCAAATAGTGGCAGTGGCGAGAGGACAAGGAAAGTCTCTATAGGATCCAGAGCAGTGGCGTAGCAATAGGGGATGCAGAGGTTGCGACCGCACTGGGGCCCCTGGACCAGAGGGGCCCACTAGGGGCCCTCCTTCATCCATGTTATGAGCTTTTCCTTGATGTTATGCTGGTAATGAACACTTTTATGTGCATAGCATAGTCCTTAACCCTCCTGGCGGTATAAAAAAATCCGCCAGGAGGGAGCGCAGCAGTTTTAAAAAATTTTTTTTTTTTCTATATCATGTAGCGAGCCCAGGGCTCGCTACATGATAGCCGCTGCTCAGCGGCATCCCCCCGCCCTCTTCGATCGCCTTCGGCGATCTCCGATCAGGAAATCCCGTTCAAAGAACGGGATCTCCAGGAGGGCTTCCCCCGTCGCCATGGCGACGGGCGGGATGACGTCACCGACGTCACTGACGTCGGGACGTCATTGGGAGTCCCGGGCCACCCCTCGGCGCTGCCTGGCACTGATTGGCCAGGCAGCGCACGGGGTCTGGGGGGGGGGGGCGCGCGCCGCACCGAATAGCGGCGATCGGGCGCGCGGCGGCGGCAATCGGGGTGCTGGCACAGCTAGCAAAGTGCTAGCTGCGTCCAGCAAAAAAAAATTAGACAAATCGGCCCAGCAGGGCCTGAGCGGCACCCTCCGGCGGCTTACCCCGAACTACGTTCGGGGTTACCGCCAAGGAGGTTAACATACTGTTTCATTACTCTAAATACACCTCTCTGACACTACAGCTGTCCTTGGTAGGTTTTAGGGCTCCTTATCAGTAGAGTCCTTGGGGCCCCATGTAAAACTCGCACTGGGGCCCCAAGCTCTTTAGTTACACCACTGATCCAGAGGCTTTCCTTTTCATAGGTAAGTATGTGTTTCTGAACCCAAACTTCGGTTCCAGTTCTCTTTAATTACGGGGGGATTTTTTTTGTAATAACCATTCAGTACTGAAACTGTGGTGGCTTCAGTTGTGTTATGATTAATTTGCTTTTACATCGTTTTGGCGATTACTCTCTCGCTCTTTCTCTGTAACTCAGATCGCTGGTTAGCGTTCAGTTTGCCGTGTACGAAGTTGGAAACTCCCGCTACCCAGAGAATTGTGCTGGGTAAGATTACTGAAGTCACCATGGCGATAGACTCTTGTTGCTGTCTACAATGGCAGCTGCCAAGACGCCAGCACAATGGTCCGCATAGAAAGTGTAATTTTCACAAACGGGCTCGTGCTAAAATATCATTTCCTTGTGTCATTTTTTCCAAACGCTGAAATTACTGAAAATGTGTTTTTATTGTTTTGGGTAATGCTACCATTCTTTTTTTATTTGCAGTTATTTGAAACACAATATAAAGTGTAATAAAAATAGCAATTTTTCTTGCTGGCGCTGTATCTCCACTTAATCTCTTTGTGGCTTAATATTGCGCTCCATAGGATGGGGTATGTCGCCCTCCCGCTCGTCTTTATTGATCTAGAGTAGGAGTTTATAACCTCTTAAAGGACATGCCGGCCGCTGTAGATGGAGCGTTCCAGTCTTTGTGTTTTCAGATGCTGGTGACCAGTGGTTTAGGGAAAAGAATTTCAGTGGTTTTAAACAAAGGTAGACAGGGGGAGACAACTCAATTTGTTCTCTTTACAATGCGACTTCAGCTAAAAGCTTTTTTTCATAGACAGAATGGGGAAGAGTTAGAAACCTCGCAAATTGTTTTCAATTTTTGTAGGCTTGTTTTGGAAGATTTTGCATTACACTGAACACAGAACAAAAATCAGTGGCAGCCCTCATGATCTATTTGGCTGCAGTAGTGTCTGAATCACACCAGAAACAACTATGGCTAAAGGTACTAGAGGCAAAGGATCAGCAGGATAGCCAGGCAACTGGTATTGCTTATAAGGAAATAAATATGGCAGCCTCCATATACCTCTCACTTCAGTTGTCCTTTAACACATTTACCAGTATTAAGTGGGAAGTGTTGAGGAATCTCCTGAGAGACCAATTGGTGGAACTTTGTTCTGGAAAGTGTTGGTGTATGAATTTGGGATCCTGCATGTCGAAACCCAGATTATGCTGAAAACCGTACTTCAAAATCCGAAGCAGTGGACAAAGTCATGTGGAGCTCACACACTTGCAGGTTCATGATGCATTTCACATGAGCGTAATGTGGACCCCAACCCCATGACCCTGTGCACAGACTTGGGTGCTGAAGTGTGATGTTCTGGGGAGGCAAGTTGCTCTTTTCTCTGCTAGGCTCAAATGCCCACAGGTCCCCTGAGAAGCCCTGACAGTTTCCTGTATGTTAACCTTATTGCATTGTGGAAAATAATGGATATGCTGTGTGTGTGAGTGTGTGTGCGTGCATGCGTGCGTGCGTGTGTGTGTGTATATACAGTCATGGCCCAAATTGTTGGCACCCCAGAAATTTTTCCACTATTTCTCACAGAAAAGAATTGCTATAGACATGTTTATTCCCTTTATGTGTATTGGAACAGAACAAAAAAAAGGGAGGAAAAAATGCAATTTGGACAGAGTGTCACACAAAACTCCAAAAATGGGCTTGACAAAATTATTGACACCCTTAACATAATATTTGATTGCCCACCCTTTGGAAAAAATTACGGAAATCAGTCACTTCCTATAACCATCAATAAGCTTCTTTCACCTTTATGGATCGATCGCTCTTCCTTTGCAAACTGCTCTAGGCCTCTCTTTTTGGAAGGGCGCCTTTTCCCAACAGCAATTTTAGGATCTCTCCACAGATGTTCAATGGGATTTAGGTCTGGACTCACCGCTGGCCACTTCAGAACTCTCCAGCGGTTTGTTGCCATCCATTTCTGGGTGCTTTTTGATGTATGTTTGGGGTCATTGTCCTGCTGGAAGACCTAAGATCTCTGACGCAACCTTAGCTTTCTGCCACTGGGCTCTACAGTGCGACCCAAAATCCTTTTGTAATCCGCAGATTTCACAATGCCTTGCCCACATTCAAGCACCCAGATGTTTTCCCAGAAGGATTTTGGTTTACTCAAATATATTTTGGCAAACTGTAGAAACAAAACTGTACAATCCACAAACAGCCAACCAGATTTGTTTCATTTCAATAGAAAAAATTAAATTATTGATGCCAAGGACCCACAGCTCACAAACTTCGTCATCCTTGTTGACACACAAGAAAAAAAAAAATAAAAAAAAAAAAATATATATATATATATATATATATATATATATATATATATATATTTATATTTTTTTTTTTTTTACCTTGTGTGTCAGCAGTAAAGATGAGGCTGGCTGTAGATCAAGCAACAAGAACACATTACACAGTGAATATAAATCATTTATTGATTTCTCTTCTATTTTTAAACATCTCACTTTGAAATGTCTTGATTTATTTTTTCCACAATACAATCTTTTTGTAAACTTCCTCTTTAAATCTCTGGTGAGTGATTTTCATCAAGGTGGGAAGGTTGGAGTTTAACCTCAGGTAGGTGATTTTCATCAAGTTGGGAAGGTTGGAGTTAGACCTCAGGTAGGTGATTTTCATCAAGGTGGGAAGGTTGGAGTTAGAACTCAGGTAAGGGGTTTTCATCAAGGTGGGAAGGTTGGAGTTAGAACTCAGGTAAGGGGTTTTCATCAAGGTGGGAAGGTTGGAGTTAGACCTCAGGTAGGTGATTTTCATCAAGTTGGGAAGGTTGGAGTTAGACCTCAGGTAGGTGATTTTCATCAAGGTGGGAAGGTTGGCGTTAGAACTCAGGTAAGGGGTTTTCATCAAGGTGGGAAGGTTGGCGTTAGAACTCAGGTAAGGGGTTTTCATCAAGGTGGGAAGGTTGGAGTTAGAACTCAGGTAAGGGGTTTTCATCAAGGTGGGAAGGTTGGAGTTAGAACTCAGGTAAGGGGTTTTCATCAAGGTAAATTTGTAGTGCAGCTAAGAGATAGAAGATTAGTAGCAAAGATATGAGTCTCATAGTGTTTCCAGTACAGGAAGAGTTAAGAAACTTCACTTGTTATCTATACAAAAGAGCTTCTCTGAGCTCTCTGACTAATTTAGTTGGCTACAGTGCTATTTTCTGACGCATTTATACATCAAACAGTGAAAGACAACTTTAGATTTTATTGCAGGGAAGTCCAAAGGGTCATTAGCTCTGCTCTGTTTCATAGTTTAACATGCAGAGTGTAGTTTTTAAACTGCACATATTAGGGAATAGTGCAATAAAAGAAGCTATATAACTGAAAATAAAAATATGAGACTCTTTTCTTTGTTTAAGTGATACCTTTAATGACTAACTGTACAAGATTTTACTGCAAGCTTTCGAAACTTTAAGTCTCTTCTTCGGGCATATTTCAGAACAGATTCAGCACCAGCTCTGAAACATGCCTGAAGAAGAGACTTAAAGTTTCGAAAGTTTGCAGAAAGATCTTGTACAGTTTGGGCCATATGCAATTCACTTTTTCTCCTGAGTTTTCTCCTAGGAGGTAATTTTTCATCTTCGATTTAAATAACTTTTTAGCACTTTGCAATGGAAAAAGTACCAAAAAGAAGGTGAAAAAGTATTGTCAAAATTATTTCGAGTATTTGTATGCTTGCTGGTGGTGTAAAATGCATTTTATTTACAAGCTGTGAAAATATCACCTAGGAGGAAACTCAAATGAAAAGGTGAATTGAAGGTATCATCTAAACAACTTTTGTCATCTCTTCGGATTCTTTCCATGACTAATATCGGATCACACGCAACTCCTTTCTTTGCTATTAATGATCTATTTCTTATCCATACTACACATACAATTCATTATATCATAAGGTTTTTTCTCTTCAGTGTCACTTTAACTCGTTGTGCACCGCTGTTCAGGTTAAGAGATACAAGGCATCCTTAGTTTTCAGACATAATAATCTATGTGAAGCCTGACCAACTATATGATGTCTATACTCGTAAGTTCTTACGAGCTAGAAATGTTCCATCTATTAATATGTAGAATGTACTACAGCATGGCTTTCCCTGGCAGTGAGAAATGGCACAGCTGGAGGAAGGCAAAAGCCCAACCCTGGCCATGTGAACGGGCGTAGTTCCTGCTTGCCAAAATTCTGCCTAATGGCAAGCTTAGAGTACACATGTCACTTACTCTGACTAATTAACTTCTGCAAGTCTAAGCAATTTTCTTGAAAATGAAAATTAGCCTTTAACTGATTAAAGAGGAGCTTTAGGACCTGTTTCCACTGGGGCTGTTAGTGCCGATTTCAGGTGCACAAATGCGCATGAAATCACACGCACAATAGACTGCTTCCGAATTTGTGCACGTTAAAAAAATTCTGAAGCACTGCATCAGAATTGTGGTCAATGTGTCCAAATTCCCATAGCCACGCAGCTACAGGGATTCAGATGCATGATCAGCGTGCACAAATGCCGGTGTCCGTCTCAAAGACAGACAGCTGGTGCTAGTGGAGACCCGCCCAAACTGTGTATAACATCATGAATAAAATTGCTTATTGTTACAAAAATCCTTTATAAATCAATATTTAGCCAGTGTTTGCCCTCTGCAAAACCATATCTCACCCTCATTCATTGTTTAATGTATCAGATTAAGATATGCCGGCATCTTTATTGCTGGCAAGGTAAATACATGAAACATATTTTCTTTTCCCCTCTGTGAAGTGGAGTGAGCAGGAACATCATATGATCTCCCAGAGTGTCCTTGGGCAGAATTGTAGTCACTTTGTAAAATGTACTCGCTACTTAATATTCTATCCAAACCATGGCCTGCGGTTAGTGGTACTATAACAAAGTAGATGAATTTGGGAACAACAGCAGCTCAACCACAAAGTCTACTCTTAGGCAACATAAAATCACTGAGCGCGGTCAGCACAAACTGAGGCACATGTTGTGAAAAAGTCACCAACTTTCTCTAGAGTCAATAGCTACACACCTCCAAACTTTGTATGGTCTTCGGATTAGTTCAAGAACAGTGCATAGAGATATTTACATGGTCAAGCAGCTGCATGCTAACCTCACATCACCAAATAAATGCAAAACATTAGATTAAGTGGTGTAAAGCATGCCATCAGTGGACTCTAGAGCAGTGGAGATGTGTTCCCTGCAGTGATAAATCTCTGTCAATTTTATGGATGAGTCTGAGTTTGGTGGAGGGCAGGAGAAAACAGTACTTGGCTGACTGCTTTGGGCCGAGTGTAGAATTAGTTGGAGGGGAGGTTATGGTGTGTATTTTTTTTTTCGTGGTCGGCCTTGGAATCTTAGTTCCAGTGAAACTCTAAATACTTCAGGGTACCAAGACAAATTCATGCTCCCAACTTTGTGGGATCAGTTTGGTGATGGCCCCTTCCTGCTTCAACAGGACAGCACACAAGTGCACAAAGCAAAGTCCATAAAACATGGATGAGTGCATTTTTTGTGGAGGAACGTGACTGGCCTGCACAGAGCCCTGATTCTCAATCGGCCAGAACCCTTTTGGGATGAATTAGAGTGGAGACTGTGATCTAGACCTTCTTATCCTACGTCAGTGGCAGTGCCTAAACTCCGAAAAGGAGTTTAGGCACTGACGTAGGGAGAACGCTCAAATGTTACCATAGACATACATCGTGGAAAGCCTTCACAAAAGGGATGATGTTGTTATAGCTTCAAAGGGTGGGCCAACTCCATATTAAAGGCTGAGGGTTATAGGACCAATATTGCAAAAAAAATGTAAAATTTAAAATATATACATAAAAAATGTATCTTTCTCTGAGAGTAAATTGCACTCATGGGAGATTCTCAGAATTCCCTTAATTCTTTTCAAAAGCACACCCTGGAAAGTATCTATGCAGAGATGTTGGCCAGCCACCCTACTTGTTTACGCTGTATTTTGACAATTGGTCTGAGCAACTGCCATTCACTAAGTGCTTTTATAAATATGGAAATACCTGAGAATCCACAATGTGGAGATGGACTAGTCAAAAACCTGTCAGATCTGTCTGATTTTCACCAGGTACTGTAAATGACAGCAACATAGGAACAAAAGTAATTTATAGTGCATTTTTTCTCTCGAAGAAACCCACATTTTATATGCATGTATTTTATATTTGTGTTCGATTTTCTCAGTAGTTGTCCTTTAAGAATGGGTTGTCATGAAAGTTCATGTGTGTGTAGAGCCAAGCATTCTAATACATTTGGTAATATAGTGTATGTTCTTGAGCTAGAAATGACAGGAGATGATGAAAGAGAGCAGTCAAATAATACTCCTAAGCAACATGCTTGGAGAATTGAGGTTATAAGGGTATTATTGACATTTATTGTCATGTCAGGCAGAAAAGTGGATAGAGATAGTGGAAAAAATGATCACTTCTCTTATACTCATGTTGAGTTTTAGAAAGTGAGAGGTCATGAAAGAAGAAATAACTGACAGACAACAACCAGAAATGTGTGATAGGAGAGAATTAGGGTCTAGAGCTGAGCAGAGGGTGTCATAAGCATGTAAATCGTATTGAAAAACAATCAACTGTATAAAATACATGTGCATCTAAATGGAGGAAAGAAAAGGACCAAGAACAGAGCCCTGAGGCACCCCACATGAAGAGGGTATTTGATTCAAATAAGAGACAGCAAAGGATCATCCTAAATGGAGGAAAGAAAAGGACCAAGAACAGTGCCCTGAGGCACCCCACATGAAGAGGGTATTTGATTCAAATAAGAGACAGCAAAGGATCATCCTAAATGGAGGAAAGAAAAGGACCAAGAACAGTGCCCTGAGGCACCCCACATGAAGAGGGTATTTGATTCAAATAAGAGACAGCGAAGGATCTTCCAAAGCAGAGAGATGGGAAAGCATCCAAGAAAGAGCAACTAAGGAAATATGTGAATGTTTAACCACCCTGGCGTTCTATTAAGATCGCCAGGGCAGCTGCATGAGGGTTTTTTTTAAATAAAAAAAAAAATATTTCATGCAGCCAACTGAAAGTTGGCTGCATGAAAGCCCACTAGATGGCGCTCCGGAGGCGTTCTTCTGATCGCCTCCGGCGCCCGGAATAAACAAGGAAGGCCGCAATGAGCGGCCTTCCTTGTTTTGCTTAGATCGTCGCCATAGCGACGAGCGGAGTGACGTCATGGACGTCAGCCGACGTCCTGACGTCTGCCGCCTCCGATCCAGCCCTTAGCGCTGGCCGGAACTATTTGTTCCGGCTGCGCAGGGCTCAGGCGGCTGGGGGGACCCTCTTTCGCCGCTGCTCGCGGCGGATCGCCGCAGAGCGGCGGCGTTCGGGCAGCACACGCGGCTGGCAAAGTGCCGGCTGCGTGTGCTGCTCTTTATTTCATGTAAATCGGCCCAGCAGGGCCTGAGCGGCACCCTCTGGCGGTAATGGACGAGCTGAGCTCGTCCATACCGCTAAGGTGGTTAAGAGAAGCAGAGGAGAGATCAAGAAGGATGAGTATGGAGCGAGGGCCTAACATTTTTAGTTTGGATTACCAGTAGTGATGATGAGCGAAAATGGCAATATTCTTTTCACATTCATTTTCATGGAATAATGTTAAATCTGATTTTTGATCGAAAATGCCATCAAATATATGTTTTTCTTGTGCTTTTTATGAATTTTCATGGTAAAAAAAATGATTTTTCCTGGTAAAATGTTTGCTGTAAAAATATTGTATATCCACATTTTTTGAACATTTTGCAAATCATTGTGGTAAAATATTTATTTTTTTTGCGGTTTCGCAAAAATGCAAAAATACTAGCTATTTTCTCAAAATCAAAAATAGCATTTTCAATGCAAAAATTTGCTAGCAACACTGATTACCAGTCTATGTAAAATTATTTCAAACGCTCAGCACAAATACCCCATTGAAGCACCCCAGATTTTGATGGACATACTTCTTTTCTTGCAGATTGGATAAGTTCTTTGCAAAGAGTAAAGTTGAAGTGAAGAAATTCATTATTTTCTAAATGTATTTTCAAGGAGTTGAGCTTTTTAAGGGATCACTACAATTAGGCACCACAGAAACAGATGTACAGATTTAGATTTGTTTTTCTTATGCATATTCACATTGTATTTTTTTTAAACAGAATGCCTACTGAAAGGCACAAAGCCAGTAAACACAGAATTGATGTCTATGGCACCATTGTGTTGAGACGCAAAGGTACTTTTGTGATCTATAAACAAAAATTGTGCGTTCAGTGAAAAACTTGGGAAGATTACAGATGAGAATTGTAATTAAAAGAGAAAGTGGTGGAGTGCGATGGGCGGGACATGGAAGCAGGCAGTTGACGCCGCACCATCCAAACACATGCAATATAAAAATGTCACACGCGTACATTGCATGCTAACTTACCAGTTCTGACTTTCTTAGTTAAAGGACCACTGCCGTGTGAATTTGTTAAAGAGAAACTCTGACCAAGAATTGAACTTTATCCCAATCAGTAGCTGATACCTCCTTTTACACAAGAAATCTATTCCTTTTCACAAACAGACCATCAGAGGGCGCTGTATGGCTGATATTGTGGTGAAACCCCTCCCACAAGAAACTCTGAGGACCGTGGTACTCCTGGCAGTTTCCTGTCTGTGAACCTTGTTGCATTGTGGGAAATAGCTGTTTACAGCTGTTTCCAACTGCCAAAACAGCAAGCAGCAGCTACATCACCTGCCAGCAGTAAAAATGTCACCATGTAATAAATGTCAGAATGTAAATCAGGGATTTAAAAGATTTTCCAATGAGCAACCACTGACTAAATCATTTATACATAATTATTGTAAAAATGAAGCACTTTTTTTATTACATTATTTTCACTGAAGTTTCTCTTTAAAAGGGGAACTGTAGTGAAAATAACATATTGAATAAAATTGCTTATTTTTTACATTCATAGATTTTTAGCATTTGCCCATTGTTAAATCTGTCATCTCCTTGATTTATATTCCGAAATTAATCACTGGTGGTGATATCTTCTGCCAGGTGATCTGTATGGAATGTATGTTACTGAGAGTTCTATGCACAGAGGGTTATATTGCATGCTTCGTAGTTGGAAAAAGACTTTCCCACAATGCAAGGAGGTTCACAGTCAGCAAACTGTCAGGACTATGGTCATGACATCACACTGTGGGAGGGGTTTCATCACAATTTCAGCCATGCAGACCCCCTGATGATCTCTCTGAGAAAAGGTAAAGATGTCTTGGGGAAAGGGGGTATCAGCTACTGATTGGAATGGAGTTCAATCCTTGGTTGAAGTTCCTCTTGAAATTTAAAATTCATACATATAAAATGTACATTTCCACCAGCGTAAAATAATTTATAAATAACTTTTTTTTCCTGTATTGCTGTCAGTAGGTAGTGTTCCTAGTAGTGATGGGCGAACAGTGTTCGCCACTGTTCGGGTTCGCCCGGATTTTGGCCTGTTCGGGTTCGGTTCGGCACCCCCCGAACACCTCATGGTGTTCGGGAGGGTGCTCGGGCACGCTGCCCGAACCCGATCAGGCCGTGTCCGGCCGAACACAGCCCCCTATAGAGTCCCAGCATAAAGGGAGAGCATGCCCCGAGCGTGGGGGGGGGGGGGTCGGAAATGCCCCCCACCCCTCCCCGCTAAGCTCTCCCTTGAGATTGCAACAGAGGCTGGGCAGTATAGGCAGACCCAGCCTCTGTATGTGGATTGCATTGTCAGAACCCCACCTCGGGTTCTCTTTAATAGGACACTTGCCATTGTCAAGTTAATAATAAGACTAACATTTTGTACAGCACTTTTCTCCTCTCAAAGGAGACTCAAAAAGACTCAAAGGGCTTGAGTAGCCACTAAGGTCACTCAACAGTCCACCCTGCAGTGTTAGGGAGTCTTGCCCAAGGACTCCATACTGAATAGGTAGTGGCTTCAGAGGTGTAGCCCTTAAGCTGTACTCTATCTAACCAATCATCTGATAGTGTAAACAGAGGAGCAAATCACAGTATAAAATGTGTTACACTGTCTATCAGTTGATTGTCTAGTCCACCCTTGGTGGAGGGGTGTTTTTCCCCTTTTTTTCATATCTACAAAGAGCGACTTCTTAAGGGGCCCATACACTTATACTATTTCCCGCCGATATACAGCAGATTAGATCACTGTGATCGAATCTGCTGTGAAATCCTTGCGCAAACACCGACCGAACGATCGATTTCCATCCGAAATCGATCGTTCCCGTCGATCAGTCTGTGAGGGCTGGTGCACACCGAGCGGCTTTTTGGGCGTTTTCAGATCCGCTTGCGGCTGCGGATCTGCTTGGTCAATGTATCTCAATGGGGTGGTGCACACCAGAGCGGCAGGCGTTTTGCAGAAACGAAAAATGCCTGGGTGAGGCATTTTTTGGATTGCGGATGCGTTTCTGCCTCAATGTTAAGTATAGGAAAAACGCAAACCGCTCTGAAAAACGCCTGTTCAGAGCGGTTTTGCAGGCGTTTTTGTTACAGAAGCTGTTCAGTAACAGCTTTACTGTAACAATATATGAAATCTACTATACTGAAAACCGCAGCAGCAATCCGCAAAACGCTAGCAAAACGCCTCATAAAAATAAAAAAAAGTGTTTAAAAATCTGCTAGCATTTTGCGGATCTGCTTGCGGTTTTTGGTGTGCACCAGCCCTCAGGAAGATTTTGCTCGATCGACGGCGGGTCAGGAATGCGTCGATTGCTACGTTCAAATGTCCGACGACCGACGCTAGTGGCAATACATTGCCTAATCTGGCCGACGTGTGTCCCTGCTGTCACCGCTGCTCCTTCTCCGCTGGGCTCTGGCAGGCTTCACTTCCTCCTGTCCTGGCAGGAAGTTTAAACAGTAAAGTGCCCTCTACTGTTTAAACTTCCCCGGACAGGAAGTACAGTGAGGCTGTAGCCCAGAGCGGAGAAGAAGACAGCGGAGACCGGGGGACTTGCGCCGGCCAGATCAGGTAATGCATGCAGGGGGGGCGGCGGCAGCTTCACAGATGGTGAATCGATTTCATGCTGAAATCGATTCACAATCTGTTTGCAGTAAAGGCAGCCATAAGATCCCTCTCTGATCAGATTCGATCAGAGAGGGATCTATCTGTTGGTCGATCTGATGGCAAATCGACCAGTGTATGGCCACCTTAACCTGAATGGGGTCAGGTCTAATTTCCCCACCCGCCTATACAGTGGTTGCTTTGCGGTAACTCACGCTTGTGAGTATAAACTTTGAAGCAACCTTTTACTTTTATCTTGTATTCTCAACATACTACTCTATTGTGGGCTCCCATTGTTCCCTTTTTTGTCTATCTAGGCACTACTTGCCAGAGTCCCCTGCTCATCCTTGACCATTGATTAGTGGTCCAGTGAATCATGATAAAATCTGCTGATCTTCTTCAGACACCATTATTTAGTTCAGACCGAACAGAAGATTTGTGACGCATTTGACTTCAGCGTGAATCCGAAAAAACAACACTGTTAACTGTTAGAACAACATGTTTATCTGCGCTGGGTTTACTTTTTAGCAGCAGTTAGGTGTTTGTGACCCCTGTATATATTTGTAGCAGTTTATGTTGGACTTTTTTTAGAGTTATTATAATTACACCTTTTTTTTAAAGAGAAATACTAATATGTGCTTTGGAAAAAAACAACATATTTGTACTCGGATATAACTCCCATTATGTTGGCTAGAGCAGCAATCTGCATTCATTATTCCTCTTCATCTATTTATTCTTGCTAAGTTTAAACACTCCTGCTGTTTCTTTTTCCCCCTGCAGATTTGTGTACCAGAAGCAGGAATTACATCAAACTGGGTCAGGCTGAGGCAACTCGATATTTAAAGCAGATCCTTGAATTGGAACAGGGGTTCTTGTCAGGTCACATATGCCTTTTCCGAGCAAAAAACTGTTTATCTTTTCCTGATCAGATCCTACAACCAAAGAAGCCCTTTTATAAGGACAGACAGGGGTGTAACAATTGCCCCCTTGACCCCCGAGATCACAGGGGTTACCCAGGGGCTGTGGGGGCCGCTCTTCCTCCCTCTCCCCACCTGCATGCAGAGTAGCGTAGGGAGCAGAGTAATATTTACCTATTCCAGCGCTGGGGGTCTCATCCATGCATCACAGTCTCACACCCTCTGCTGCCATTTGATGGCTCCAGATCACATGATCGATGCAAGTCACATGACCAGGAGGCAGCAAATGGCAGCAAAGAGCAAGTAAGTATTACTGCACTCCCTGTGCTACTCTGCAAGGATGTCAGGCAAAGTGTGTGCATGGAGGGGATCGGGTACAGTGGGGAGCAGTTTGGATCCCAGGAAGCTCCATGGGTTGTTGTTATGCCTCTGAGAACAGAGTGGAGAGTCTGTGGTCATTATTGCTGCAGCCTATCACATTATTATTATTTAGTATTTATATAGCGCCAACATCCTCCGCAGCGCTGTACATAGTATATAGTCTAGTCACTAACTGTCCCTCAAAGGAGCTCACAATCTAATCCCTACCAGAGTCTTATGTCTATGTATGTATCATGTAGTGTATGTATTGTAGTCTAGGGTCAATTTTAGGGGGGAGCCAATTAACTTATCTGTATTGTTTTGGGGTGTGGAAGGAAACTGGAGTGCCCGTAGGAAACCCACGCAGACACGGGGAGAACATACAAACTCCTTGCAGATGTAGACCTGGCTGGGATTAAAAACCGGGGACCCAGCGCTGCAAGGCGAGAGAGTGCTAACCACTACGCCACCGTGCTCATCATGCGATGTGAGCATTAGAGCATGACCTGAATCAAGTTAGCGTCCCATGACCTAATATAGCACAAATGGTCGGAATCACCTGCCATGATAAGTGCAACAAATTGCAGCTACAAATCAGGAAGGGCTCATTCACATGAAAAGCTGGACAGTACGTCTTACGTGCAGTTCAGCTATTGATCTGCTGGGGAAGGAGCACCATTTGGTAGCTGTGTAATGCAACTGAATGGTAGTGTTTGTAACCACGTGTGTCTGCGATTACTGTGTTGTATGAACCATTTCCTCGCTCAGGGTTTTTTCCCTTATGGACCACAGCAATTGTCACCTTTCAGCGCTCCTCCCTTTTATTCACCAATAACTTTAACAACTACTAATCACAACAAAATGATCTATATATTTTTTTTGCCACCAATCAGGGTTGCTCGTAAACTACGCCAGTGCGAATCTATGCGTCGTAGTCGCAACTGTGCATCGTAGTTCATAGACGAAGTTCAAAAACATCACATACGTATTTCCGCGTAGTCGTAGTACTGCTATTCGAAGCTTCGTTCGCTATGTGTAGTTGACGTATGCATTGCGAAGTCAACGACGCGTGCAGTAACTGCGTCTGTACGGATCATTGCGCATGCGCAGAAATACTATTGCCCTTCTATACGTATACAATTTTGCATTGGAAGGTGGAATGTACGCATATATTAGTTCACCCATGCGCATATTTAGCGGATTATTGTGGAATTTTTTCCGCATAAGGGCATAAGCCTCCGCATACACTACGCTTCGCACTACGTGAAGCTGCCGTATTTTAACATGTAGTCTACAAAATGCAAACGTAGTGAAGCTTCTGATTTCGAAACCGTAGTTTGCGAAGGAAGCGTAATTGCATAGAACTACGCGTAGTTCCAGCGTGGCGAAGTTGGCTGACTACGACCATGCTTGCCACCAATTAGGCTTTCTTTGGCTACTTTTTTATTTTATTTTTTTTATAAAAGTGTTTTATTTTGTTAACTATGGGAGGGGAGGTAAGGTGTTAATTAATGGGATATTTTATGTATTTTCTTTTATTGTAATGTATGTACATGTAATTTTACTATTTGGCCACTGGATGTCCCTCCACTTTATCGTCCTGTGCGTACTGTTAGTATGCTAACAGGAAGCAATGTGTGTATGTGATTACTTTTGTTTTATCAATGACCACGGCATCTCATTGATGCTGGTGGTCATTGATCACATGCACTTAGTTCGGTAATTGGGAATGGGAACTGTGTTCCGATTCACTGATCTGTGTACTAACAGGCAGCAATGTGAACATGTGCGGGAGCACGCGCAGTGGCGAGATACGTATATCTACACCCTTGAAGCTAAGATGAAGTCTCCGGGGGAGTAGATATACTGTAGCAGACGCATTAACTGGTTAAAGGGAACCTAAAGTAAGAGGGATATGAAGGATGCCATATTTATTTCCTTTTAAACAATGGATATTGCCTGTCTGACCTGCTGATCATCTGCCTCTAGTACTCTTAGCCATAGACCCTGAACAAGCATACAGATTAGGTACTCTGACTGAAGCCTGACTAGATTAGCTACATGCTTGTTTCAGGAGTCTGATTCAGACACTATTGCAGCCAAACAGATCAGCAGGATAGCCAGGCAACTGTTATTACTTAAAAGGAAATAAATATGGAAGCCTCGCTTTCGGTTCCCTTTAAGCAGGAGTAGGAGCATACATGCAAAAAGGGCATTGGGAAAAAATTTGACGCCAGAAATAACTGCTGGTAGAATATCAGTAAAATTACAGATATTCTACTATTGTGCAGTGGTAATTCCAATACGAAGATATTGGTAAATTTTACTGATGTAAACCTAACCCAAGTCTCATATGATGAGCCCTCTCTTTATCGAAGGTTAACGCTAACTGAGCACCTCCCACAATGCACCTGTGGTGCCCAGCTTTACCTTTATAGCCACAATTAACATGGTAGCCGGTGGTGGTACCCAATTTTTGAGGCGCCTCCAGCTGCCAAATTTCCCATTATTGGAAGAGGAATGAGTTTATTAACCACCTGAGCGTTACGGACGAGCTCAGCTCGTCCAGTAACGCCGCGGCGGATTGCTCAGGCCCTGGTGGGCCGATTTCCATAATTTTTTTTCAAACACGCAGCTAGCACTTTCCTAGCTGCGTGTTTGTTCCGATCACCACCACTCACCGCCGATCCGCCGCTACCCGCCATGAAAGAGGCCCCCCCCCCCGCAGACCCCTTGCGCAGCCTGGCCAATCACCGCTAGGCTGCGCTATGGGGTGGATTTGGGACTCCCCCTGATGTCATGACGTCAATGACGTCATTCCAAGCATCGTCATGGCGACGGGGGAAGCCCATACAGGAAATCCCATTCAGAACGTCATTTCCTGTTGGGTATTTGCGCCAGCGGCGATCGGAGGGGTGGGTGGGAAAGCAAAGGGAGGGGGGAAGCATGTAGCTAGCGCTAGGCTAGCTACATGTTGAAAAAAAAATTAACTATAAAAACCCTCCCGCGGCCATGCGCCAGGGAGGTTAAAGTGAGGAGATTGACATCTATGATCTGGTCCAGCACGTAGTTTCATTTTTGTAATAAAAAATTTATTGCAAAAATGAAATAAACTTTTTTTTTTATTTGCACCTTAATTACATGCAATGTAATATTATGAAAACAATATAAACAAAGAATTTCTTTTAAACCAAAGTGTGATCTTGATTTTTAGAAATAAATAAATAACATCGTTTTACTGAGTTCAAGAAAAATGATCTAGTTTTACCAATAATTTAATGATATTTCTTTTCAAAGCGATGTTGTTGGTTCTTATTTTCAATAACAATTTCTTTCAAGTCTTCAATAAATCTTGTGAGATAGGAAAAAGCAAAAAGTTATGAGAAAACTTCACATAATCATTATTGTTGCTTGACTTGGGAAAAAAAAAAATCTTTCAGCGAGGCCTCTGGGAAATTCTGAGACTGAAGTTTGGGTAAGTCAACTGGAAAGAAGGAATTTGGGCAGGCAGGTATAATGATGTGCTGTAAGATTAATGATGTCACGGGGCTGCCATCATTATGGAGCTGACATTCTGTGCATTACAATTTTCTCTGGAAATGATTAGGATTACTTAGAATAAATTATTATCACTGAGTCTCTGGAGCGGAGAACAGCTTAAATACTGGCATAACGCTGCGATATGAGTGGATACCTTATGAAACGTTTCCTCAGCAGACATGCCTGACAAGGTCACCTGCAAACACAAAAATAGTGTTTATTTAGATTTGTACTATTATTTACTGGTTTTTTTTTTGTTATATAAGATGCACTTTTTCTTCCCAAAAAATGAGAAGACAAAAGTCTCTTCGTCTTAAATTCCAAAGACAGGGATTCAGGGGCGTAACTAGCAATCACTGGGCCGCCTGCATAACTTTGGCCCACTCTAACACCCTCTCTCACCCCCCCTCCCCCCCCCCCCCCGAGAACCAATGCTATTCAATTGGCTTATTAATTACATTAGCTTCTGTGATAAAACATGTATGTTTTCACACAAACTGACACACTCGGATGGAGCAGAACTGGCTCTGCAGACTCCTCCAGCATCACTACAGGAAAGAGCACTTGGGGAGATGTAGAAAGGCTGGGGGTGGAGCAGCCTTGTACACAAGACCCTGCTGAACACTGAATAGGGACTGTCTACAAATCTTTGTCTTCAAAACTTTGTATGATTCCTTATCAATGACTGAGCAGATGCAGTCATCAGAACAATTGTGCAGAGAGCAGAACGTTTTTTTTCACTCTGTGCCTTTAGTTGTCATTCTCTCAGGACAGGAAAAATAAACTTTTACCCCCAGGGGGCCCCCTGCTGCTTCTGCCCCCCCCCCCCCCTGCAGCTGCATACCTTGCAGGGTCTATTGTTACGCCCCTGCAGCTAGTCCTGGCTTATGATCGTCGACTCTCGGCGGGGACTCTCTGCCTTGTCCTCCTGTGTGTCTCCTCTGCTCCCTGTGTGTAAAATTGATTAGCAACAGTGTGGCTCACTTCACCAGCGATTACAGCGGTGAGCGCAGATCTCTCATCTCCAGTGCTGCACCTCTAAAGGTGGCTTCTGCTAATGACGCGATCATCAAAAGCCATCACTTGGTATAGCTGCACGGGAGAGGAGAGGTCTGCACTCGCCGCTGGAATCGCTGGTCAGGTGAGCCATGCTGCCACTAATTGATTTTACACACGGGTAGTGGAGGAGACAGAGGTGGAGGAGACAGGGTGGACCGAAAGACCACACAGGGGGACAGGTGGGGACACAGGGACAGGAGGGGACACAGGGACACACAGGGGGTAAGAGGACCACACAGGGGAAAAGGAAACACAGGGAGACACATGGGGACTGGAGGACTACACAGGGGAAAAGAAGGGGACACATGGGGCAAAGGAGGACTGGAGTAGGACACAGGGGGAGATAAGGGACAAAAGAGGACACAATGTGACACACAGAGGGACACAGGGGGACAGAAAGGACACAGAGGACAGAGGTGGACAAATAGTGACAGAAGGGGACACAGAGGGACACATGGGGGACACAGGAGGACAATGATTGGGAGGAGAAACTCTACAAGATGCTCCTGGACCATGGATGAACCCGGTTTAGTATATATTTTTCCCCTGGCTTTTACCTTCTAAACCTATGTGCGTTTTATATTCCAGAAAATACTGTACTTATTTTACATTCAATAATAATAATTAATCTTATTTAATCATGTATTTTTACATTTTTCGAAAGCCCAGCTCCAATCCCAATGCTAAATATATCACCTTCTGTTAGCATAGCAAGCAGAGTGTACAAATGTGGAGTATGTTTATGTTTGGCAGGGCTCGGCTCTGTGTCTGCATAAGATCTGCCTATGTTGCTGTTACATCAGCTTTTCAGAGATATTTTTGGCAGCTGTTTAGTTTTCTTCACAGTTTTGTTATTTTGGGTTACTGTAATCAATACCCACTAATGAGGACCCCTTCCCAATGCCTAACATTAAAGTGTACCTGAAGCGGAAATAAACTTATGATATAATGTCTGTGTAGTACAGCTAAAAAATAGAGCATTAGTCGCAAAGAAAAGATTCTCATATTGTTTTCCAGTACAGGAAAAGTTAAAAAAAAAAAACTTTAGTTGATATCTATGCAAAAGAGCTTCTCTGAGCTCTTCAACCCACTGAGTTGTATACAGTCTGAAGCCGTTAAACAGCAAAGAAACAGTGAGAGACAGTTTGAGATAAGGTTTTACTGCAGGAGTAATTCAAAGAGTCATTATTTCTGCTTTGTTTTATAGTTTTTTCACACTTTGCCACACCGGCTTGACCTTTTGTGTACCATACAGTTTAATAAAACATTTCCCTGTTAGACATGCGGTTGTTCATGGTGTACATGTGCAGACTCAGGGGTTGACTACACCTAGCAAACTGACACATTCATTGATGATTAGCATATAGTAGTGCACTGGTTTGTTTATATTGGTCACTTGGTGGTATAGACCCGCGAGGGTCTTTGCTGATCCCCCCCACAACTAGTAGTCTAGTGGGGTGTAGCTATCTCGTAGATGATCCACCTGTAGGTGACCCCAAACAATTGTGACCAGTGCACTTGCTGCAATGTGTGGTCAGATTTAACAGCTAGGTCAAATACATATGTGCATGCGTTATACGCCAGCACATATACACTGGTGAGTGTTTAAATTTATATCAGAACGTCCCCATAGGGGACATGAATTCCTTCACAGAAGGTAGCTGTGAAAAAAAAAAACCCACGCAGACACAGTGAAAAAAATAAATAAATATGTTGACATGCAAAGTATGTGTTGTTACCGACACAGTATCAATTTTAGGACCGCAGAAAAGAGAAAAACGACTCATTTTTCATTTATTTTTCTAAAGGTGGCCACTAATGATACACGTTTTGCAATCAATTATTCCTGAAAACGACTGGAAATGATTGTTTGGGACCACTAACAGATGAAAATCTTCTAACCAATCTGATTAGATTAATGAAATCAATCCGATTTCCGGTTCTACTTCGTCAATCTGGTTGAATTGGCCAGGAGATTTTTGTCTTTGATTGACACCTCATTGGGCTATTTGTAAAAAAACAGGCTGTGCAGCATCGTGTTTGCTTAAATGTCTGTAGAGTTTTGCCTTAGAGCGAACCTGAACTCAGAACTTCCTCCCTGTTCTACAAAATGAGAAACAGCATAATAACCTTTAAAGAAAAACATGTCTTTGTTACAGCTGACCCAAATCCTGCAATAAATCTGCAGCGTGTCAACTTCCTGCTTATATGGAAGCAGTTAACATCCTGTGTTTACCAATTAGCTCTCTGCCGTGGCAGGCAGGTGACACAACAGAGATCAAATTACACTTGTGATTAGTCACAGATGAGGGGGCATTAGACAAGCTAAACTCTCTATAAATATATACAGGGTGCATTTCTATATGTTTTCCTTCTGTCCCGTGCAAGAGTTCAGTTCCACTTTAAAGGAAACCTAAAGCAAAAAACAAGCAAACCAAAAAACAGTTAATACAATACAATAACATTTGTAAAGCGCTTTTCTCCCATAGGACTCAAAGCGCATAGTTGTGTCTCAGATCAATACAGGGTTGCAGGCTGGGTTGTGTTACAGAGGAGATAGTCAGATGTTCATGAATGCCAGACTGAAGAGGTAGGTTTTCAGTTTAGACTTAAATGCTTCCAGGGATGGAGCTGTCCTGATTGGGTGTGGCAGGGAGTTCCAAAGTGTAGGGGCAGCAGTTAAACTTACCTGGGGCATCTTCCAGCCCCCTGCAGCTGCCCTGCGACCATGCTGTGATTCTATGATGCTCCTGTCACCTGCAGTGCAGACATAACAAGTCCTTCCTATAAATGTTAAGAGAAGTTTATAGCCACTCTATGAAAGAATATTATACTGTGTTTGAAGCCTGGTTCTTTTCAGATCCTAAATTGCAAGAATCAATATAGATCGAATCAAAACAATTCTAGCTGAATTAGCTCATGGACAGTACCTGCCATTCATTGTTATGGTATTCAGGTAACGTTTGTTATATTAATCAGTAGCATCCATTTAGGTGTTAACATTCATCCATGTCTTAAAGCAGCAGGGACAGTCATACTATCCCAGGAAAAAAATACATATATAAGTAGATAAATACTTGCTCTATTTACATAACAGATGTATTGTACTGTCCATGTTATGATTTCAGTGATTTGTATACACTAAATAAAGAAAAAACTGTTTCAGGCATTTCCATCTTAACTGCCTCTGGTTGAAGCCAATCCTGATGTCATTTCCTCCCTCACTCTTTTTTTCTCCTATAAACTGCACTGTCATATCCAGCTTGCTTTGTAAACACATGTGAGCACAGCATAGATCTTAGTTCAGCAGCTTCTGCAGAGGGATGAGGTGTATTTCCCTTCTCAGCCTCAGCCTGTGACACTGAACTGCCCTCAGCCAATCAGTGAGAAGCAGGAATGTGGGGGGGGGGGGAGGGGGGATAACAATCTTCCTTCTCCTCGGCAATGTACCAAATACAGCCAGGCTGACTGAGATAAGATTCATTACAGCTGAAACATTTATGATTATATCAGAATGCTTGCAATGCAAGGTCAGGTTGTATATTGCATAATAAACTCAGAGCATTGGGTAAATGGAATTTGATTTTACAGCTGACAATCCCGCTTTAATGGAGCGAGCAGTTGTACATAAGAATGGCATAAAGCACAGTCTTCTAAGAATAGCTCATTGGTGCCCCCTCAAGCACCTGCCTGGTGTGTCTATGCCTAAAAACAGCCCTGGTGTGGGAAGCAGCAAGTTTAGCTGTGATTCCACTCCTCAGTAGCCAGTTTGAATGGCTGGATGTTAATAGCTTGGATAGGGCAAAAGAAATGATGTCTGGTGTAAGAAATATCTGTTTCAGGACATAACATTGGATTCATATGTGTGGATCCACCACAGGGTCACTTTAAAGCAGTTTCGGGTCCTGTCTACATATTAATTCATTGTGACAGCTCATTAAAATATAAATAATTGCAGTGAGGATTTTACATGCTTCCAATTTGTGGATTTAGCAAATATTATTTGAATATTTTGGCGAGACGGCTTTAATGCCTCCGTCCAAAACTAAACTGTTATGGAATTCGCATATTTAAATAGCGCTCAGCGCTTGCTGGGATTGTAAATGGGTTCTCTGTCAAGTAAAGCTCTGACGAAAATACACTCTGGTTATTATTAACACACAAACCTACAGAAATGAACCCAATTAATTATTTTATATTGGGGTATTAGGGGGGGGGGGGTCTGTGACGGTTACGGATGGTGTGCAGGTATGGGGCGCGGCGGAAGCACGCACAGCGGCGATGAATCAGGCTACGAGTGACTGTACAAAAATAACAATAGTGGCATTAGTTTTATTCCAGCGCTGTCACACTGCAGTCTTTTCTTTAGCTTTTGTGTGAGCTCGACATGCACTAATCCCTTTTCAGTCTGTGTTTCAAATTGAAAAATGAATTTAGGATTCACAAAAAAACTATTTTTGCACATTGTAGCCAGAGTAATACTAAATGAAAATGTGTCTAGTACGGTAGAGTTTGCAGGAAGCCCACTTTTACATAGCTCTCCCCTTCTCAATCATTCATTCTCTGTTTCACTCTTCTATTTTGTACTTTCTCCCTCCGCCTGTGTTTTATTATCTATCTACTTTCATTGTTTTTGTTACTTCTTTTTTTTCTAGGATCTTTCACTTTTCTTTTTTCTTTTCTTTAGGGCTCTTTCACACGCGTACGTTAAAAAAGGGCGCCGGGAAAAAAGGGCGCAGGGTTTTAAAAGATAATCATGAATAACGTTTAAAAAAAATTGTGTTATATTTCGTTTAAAAATAATGTTTTATAAAGTTATAAATCATTAAATAATGTGTATAAAATCGGCAATTTTAAAAACGTTAATCTTCTCTGTTTAAAAATTTAAATTTCTAATAACGTTTTATAAAACATTAATAAGAATTTTACTAACGCTATACCTAACCCTACTCTCACACAGAACCCTCCCTGTACCTATCCCTAACCCCTAGACCCCCCTGTTGGTGCCTAACCCTAAGACCCCCCTGTTGGTGCCTAACCCTAAGACCCCCCTGGTGGTGCCTAACCCTAAGACCCCCCTGTTGGTGCCTAACCCTAAGACCCCCCTGTTGGTGCCTAACCCTAAGACCCCCCTGGTGGTGCCTAACCCTAAGACCCCCCTGTTGGTGCCTAACCCTAAGACCCCCCTGTTGGTGCCTAACCCTAAGACCCCCCTGTTGGTGCCTAAACCTAAGACCCCCCTGTTGGTGCCTAAACCTAAGACCCCCCTGTGATAAGCATTAATAACGTTTTAAAAAAATATGGTGCGGTTTTTCGTTTAAAAATGAGAAAAAAAAAATTTGTACGGTTTTTCGTTTAAAAGTAATGTTTTAAAAAATATTGTACTGTTTTTCGTTTAAAAATAATGTTTTAAAAATTATAAATCATTAAATAATGTGTAATCATGAGAAACAGTTATAAAACATTAAAAGTCTCCGGGCGCCGCTTTTAAAACGTTATTTTTCTCCGGCGCCCTTTTTTCCTGTTGGGCGCCAATTTAAACGATATTTATTATGGGAGTGAATGGCGGCGCCCTTTTTGTCCACCTGCCTCATGCGCCCAAATTTCCTGCTTCCCTTTCACACTAAGACGTTGCGTTTGATGCGACGTTAAGGCCGCATAACGTGCCCCTAACGCAATGCATGTTAGCTTAGAAGTTGGACGAGGTGAGGGAGGGGGGGGCCATAGCTTTCCCCTCATGCTGCGACCCCTCCAGCCCCCCAAAACGGCCCTGAGCGGGCCCCCCGCAGAAGCAGGGGCTGCATCCCCTATTGTTACGCCCATGGCACTGGATCCACCTCTCAGCTGTCTCCTCTCCAGGTAGATTTGGGTGCTTCAATATACACCCACGCTGTTGGGCCTGGCTTGGGGACGAGGGATGGGACTAGGCGCTACTGTAGGAAAAACCTTACATTTATTATATGTCTGCAACTTTTGCATTCTAGTAAGTGCAATATGGTTCTTGATTATAAATAAAAAAGGTTAATGTATGATAGCGGGCTCATTGTTCTCCTTAGATCCCCATCACTGATCCACAGTATTGGAGTTGCACTCATTGCTGCCCCAGAAATTGATCCCATTGGTCCGATAGCACAGGTATCTTACTGTACCATCCCTCTACCTCTGTCTGGGGTTGATTTACAAATCTATCTTATGAATTAAATGTCTTAGTTCATCATTTTTCTCTCATTGGGTCTGAAGCATGTACCGCCGGTAAATGCACAACCACTGTTTATGGCGCACTCTTATCTTAATTATTTTGTGCAGCAACATCGGACGCAACTGTCTCTTGCTATTTTGGTCTCATTAGTGTAAGGGTACCATACATTAGTCGACTTTGCGGGCCTAAAGAATTTCTGATCTGATCATTTTATTGAAACAGTGCCACAACATGGCCACCTAATTAATCTCCCGATCAATAGCCATACAAAATTGGTCGAATTAATCGATCAGGCATGGTGGAAAATCATGAGCGTAAGGGCTCGATCGGCTGCATTGCTGTAATGGCGTTCTATTTCCCACTGACTGATAGTGGTGCTCGGATACCCGCAATCACGGATTCGAGTAAATCCGATCACGGTAGTATCGAAATCCGGATACGCCATGGTCGTGATTCGGACTTGATGCCCAATTACGAATTTAACTCGGATTTTAACCGTGATTAAAAGTGATAATCACGGCCGTGATCATGATTTGACTTTAACAGTTAATAGCAAAGCTGCATGCTAGAAATACCAAATTTGCCAGATATGTTAAAGCGGTTTAAAACCCTGACATAATATTCAATAAAAACATGTTTTCCTACTTTTTGTATGCCATATGGTTATCATATTTGCATTTGTGCATAAGTATTATTCATTTAGAAATTATAGGTTCCCAAAAGTACAGTTTTTTGCTTTGTGAGCTGACTTTGCATTTTTTAATAACAGGTTTTATTCATTATGTAGTGAAGGCAGACAGGCTTTCAGTGTCTCTCTGTCTCCAGCTGCTTCTGCACAGTCAGAGAATGTGTCACATTCCTCACTTGATACATTTAAGTAAACACAAGATAACATTATCTACAACTTCGGAATGCGTCCACATTTCAATGCACTGAACTTTCAAGCTCTGTGTGTAACCCTTCCAATGCTGGTCTAGTTAAAAAAAAATGCTGGTTGCATATAATATGCTGTAAATAATTTTTGATAGCAAAGAAGAAATACTGGGTTATATTTTATTTTAAGAAGAACAGCAGGAACAAGAGGAAAACATTTTTTCAAAAAGACCTTATATTTTTTGAGAAATTCGATTTTAAAGTTTCAAAGGAAAAAAGTATACATTAAAATGCGGTAAATACATCTGTCATTTTTCCCATTTAAATGTATACTTTTTCCCTTTGAAATTTTAAAATCGATTTTCTCAAAAGCTATAAGGTCTTTTTGAAAAAAATCTCTTCCACTTGTTGCCACTGTTTCTCTGAACATATCTGGCAAATTTGGTGTTTCTAGCATGTAAGAGGGCTTTGCTATTAACCACTAAAGTCAGCGGGTTTTTAATCACGACTACTGACTAGTGATCACAAGTCGGGTAACGAGTGCAATCATGAGTGCATTTGTGATCGGTTTGTGTGATCGAGAGCCGATCACAATTGCCGATTACGACCTTGTGATCGGCAAAAATGACTCGTAATCATAAGTTACTCATGATCACGAGGTCGTGACGAGCACCACTAATGACTGACAGATCCCTAGCTGGTGTCCCCCAAAGTGTATGTGTTCCTCGTCCCCTCTGTGCCTGTGGTGAGTATTGAAGGCTATGCTGTCACGTCGAGATGACTCCTGGCCTCCGGCAATGTCCAGTGTCACTGCGGGGACCTGTTCCACGTAACACCGGCACATATAGTGACTCCACTACATCCACTGAGTTACGTAGAACAGAGTCACGTACAGGCACTCACGGGATTCTGGACACAGGAGGAGGCCATTGATAAGTCAACATGTTTATTTTAGATAGAATTGATGGCTTTAGTACTTTGCTAAAAAATAATTGGATCCTGTCAACCTGAACTGTGGTTGGACAGGGGAAGCTCTACAAATAAAAAGAGTTTGCTCTGAATTATATTGTTAATTTTTATCTCAAATTCTGCTAAAAAGCAGATTGTTGGCTAATTTTGAGACAGTAGCCTATTCGTGACGCCATGACCCTTGCCCTATTTCTTTTCCAACTCTGCCATTTTTTTTCTTTCTTTCCCCCAGCAAATAAAGCCATTTTATTCCGGCCAATCTCAGAAAATCAGCACACAGATGCATTATCTGTGATCACAGACTTTACACTCCATCGTTCCAATCACTTACTGAACAAAGAGATAAAGAAGGAGCTGAATGATTCCTTCAGCTCTGTAGGAATCTCGGCATGTCTCCCGTTTCCATCCATACATAAGCTGCCAGTCACACTGTAATAGTATATCACACAGAAGCCTTTATCTGATTATACTCGCAGCGGCTGCAATAGGTATCATTATATCATTGTTTACCCGTCGATATGCTGATGAACACACCGTAAGGCAAATGAACTAGGGAAACTAACTGCTCAGACTGTGCCGCTCTAAAAGAAACAGAGGTGAAAAGATAATTATCATCTGGCACTTCTCAAAAGAAGTTTTACTGGTAAAAATAAAAAAAGTCGAGCTTCTTCTGATGTTCTTTTGAAATGTCCTTTTTCCCCTGGCAGAATAATCACCGTGGTGTGTCCTACTGCTAAAATTCAAGCACTGATGTGTGACAGTAGCCAATTCTCCAAACTTATCAGCGCAATTCTGAACTCGTGTGGTCAATCCATGGCCATTAGGACGTCGAGAGAAAGAGATCCAACTGTTTCTGTCCTGTGATTGCATTCATTACCAAGACTATCTTCCCTCTTCTCGGACTGTTCTACATTTAGAATGGGGGGAAAGAAACTCAACATTCCGACTCTGAAAGTAATTTTTTAAAAGCTACGGAAAGAAGTTTTTCTGTGGAAAGGGAACCAGTCATGCTTGGACTTCTACAAGAATAGGAATATGCTGGTAAACAGGGGCGTAGCAATAGGGGTTGCAGAGGTTGCGACCGCATCGGGGCCCTTAGGCCAGAGGGGCCCCAAAGGGCCCTCCCTCAACTACAGTTTTCGCTCTTTATTGGTCCTGTGCTCATAATAATAACTTCTATAGATACTTTGAATAGTGGTAATTATTAACAAACTGTTCCCTATCCTCTTCTTCCACCTCTGACACTGTAGTTGCCATTGGCAGGCTTTGGTGCGCCGTATCAATTGCTATGTATAGAGTGCTTGGGGGGCCCCATTGTAAAACTTGCATCGGGGCCCAGAACTCCTTAGCTACGCCACTGCTGGTAAATTAAACTACACAAATAAAGGTTTGTGGGAACAGGGGCACCACTCGTATGTTGGATAGTTACACGTAAACGTAAACCTGAGGCGAACCTAAGTCTGGTGGCTGGATGGTGTAATGGTTAAGGGCTCTGCCTCTGACACAGGAGACCAGGGTTCAAATCTCGGCTCTGCCTGTTCAGTAAGCCAGCACCTATTCAGTAGGAGACCTTTGGTAAGTCTCCCTAACACTGCTACTACCTATAGAGCGTGCCCTAGGGACTGATGCTCTGGCGCTTTGAGTCCGCCAGGAGAAAAGCGCAATATAAATGTTATTTGTCTTGTCTAAGCCAAAATTAGAGGCTTCCCATTTCCTCCTTGTCCCGACCCTGGCAGCACAGGACCCTGTGGAAGTTCATTCATGCATTAATGGCTCCGGCACATTGCACAGGCATGGCCATACTTGCGCAGGCGCAGTAAAGACATGCCCGTGCATGATGATCATTTTCCTGACAAGCTCTTGTAAGAAATGTTCCAAAGGTCGGCAGGTGACAACAGTAGGGTCCAGTAGGACATGGGAAGCCTCTGCAGGATCCAGAGGCTTCTCTCTCCTTAGGGAAGTGTTGGTTTTTTAAATTTTATTTTGCCACTTTAATATGTTTCTTCCCCTACCCCATATGTCATGACAGTAGTTCATCCCCATTGCACACGTGACATGGTGCAGCATGGTACTTAAGGGCATGAAAGTTTCTGATTTTTTCTCACACTTTGATCCACATAGGCTGACACTGTGCCAGACTAGATCCGGCAACAGTGCCCCTAGCGGTGAGCCCAAATGCACCCGCATTATTTCTAAATTACCTGGACTAGTGGCAGAGTGGGAAGCCAGCGGCAGTCGACGTGTTGGGCTTAGTCCAACACTTTGATCTACAGAGGATGATGCTATTGTGGCGGCCATGTTTTCCTGTACAACTAGGGTGGCCATTTTGAACTGGGGCGGCCATGTTGAACTATGTTCAACATTGGACCTATACTAGAAAGTGCAAATGTTGGACGTAGTCTGACATAAATTCGGAAAAGGTTAATAGCTTGCAGAAATAAATACTGTATCACCCCATCAGCCCTAAACATGTTCACAATATTCCTTTGGGCTATCTCCCTGGTAGCGAGCGGCCATTACATCAACCAATTTTGTGGGTCACTATTTTACTACATGTATGTTGGCATTCCAGGTGTGTGCACCGGGAGTGTATGTAAAATTAATCTCATGTGGGAGGGTAAGCCTCTGACCTGCTCATACAGCAGCTGTGTAGGCTGTGATTTGGTCTCACAGAGTAAAGATAAATATCCACCAGCAGATCATGGCCAGATGGATAGGGGATCTCCGCCCCTCAACTGATCCATCTGGCCAAAGCCAGAAGCATCCTTTATGGTAGCGTAAATGAGCGGTCATGCAACTGATAGTTTACACAATTGCTCCGATCCTCAATGACTTAAAGGGAACCTAAACTGAGAGGGATATGGATGTTTCCTTTTAAACAATGTCAGTTGCCCGGCAAACCTGCTGATCTCTTTGCTGCAGTGGCGGCTGAATCACACACCTGAAACAAGCATGCAGCTAATCCAGTCTGACTTCAGTCACTCGGAGCACCTGATTTGCATGCTTGTTGAGGGGCTGTGGCTAAAAGTATTAGAGGCACAGGATCAGCAGGAGAGTCAGGCAACTGGTATTATTTTAAAAGGAAAAATCCACATCCTTCTCAGTTTAGGTTCCCTATAATCGGACATGTTGGCTGTTCACAAAACAATGCGGCATGGGTCATTAAACATCATTTAACAAATTTTCATTAAACAGTGTTGCGTGATATCATGAAAAATGTTTTAGTGGGTAATATCATGAAAATCGTTTAGTGGGTATAGGCCTTAAAGCGGAACTGAAGATCATTTTTTTTTTCATCATAATAGTTTTTATTGAAAAATTTAAGTCATATTGCATTGGCAAACGTTTCAAAATTTGTAGCTTAAACAAACAATGAATACAAAAATCATGACATATGTTGAACAGAGAAATCCTCTTGTAGCTTGCGGTCGGGTTGAATTATTCTTAACAGTGTGTTGGAGACCATGTCAAGTCACACGTTATAGGTCTACAATCAATTGTTTTAACTGAACCTTAAATAGGTAACAATCGGTTGATAGGACCAAGATGGTAGTATCGAGACAGAGAGCCACATGGCTCACGATACTGGATATTTGGTTAGGTGGCTAATAACATAGACTTGAAGTCTCTGGTAAATTGTGAGAGGTTACTAATTATACGACCGGATCGAGAGGGAGGGAGATAGAGCTTAACACTTAAACTGAAGATCATTTTAAAACAAACAGTTTTACTTACCTGGGGCCTGCAAGCCCACAGCAGCCGTCCTGTCCCGGGCCAGTCCTCCACGCTCCTCTGTTCTCCCGCCGCCGCTCCGTTTCATTCCTCGACCTGTAAGTCGAGTCCTGTGCAGCCCTGCCAAGCATATCCTTTCTATGTGTTCCTGTCTGCAATACCGCTATTGCAGACTGGAACACGAAGAAGGATATGTGTGGCCAGAGCCGCGCAGGCGCAGTGGCCCGGCGGCAAAAAAGAAAGTAGCTAGCGGAAAACGGAGGACCGTGGAGGACCGGTGCGGGACACGACGGCTGCTGGGGGCTTGGGAAAGCCCCAGGTAAGTGAAACTGTTTGGTTTTAAATGCTCTTCAGTTCCGCTTTAAGTCATAGGAGATATCTGCAGCATTTCCAATTGAAAGCACAAGATAACAAGTAAAAAAACATTTAAAAATAGGTTAATGGATTTTAGTCTGATAACTCTGGAAAACTGTACAGACTCATTTCCGTAGCTGTTTATACAGTTTAGTTGGTACTGGTAAGCGGGCCTCTTGGTAGCACAGAGATATGATGGGAGCTAGTGTGATACTGCAGGTAGGTTATTTCTGCAACTCTGTTAGTGACCAGCTGTTACCACAGTGTAGGCGGTGCTCAGATCTCTGGTCACGGCCACCGGAGTGGAGCTTCTCGCTGTGTAGCTTCTCGTACATTGCGAAGACGGCTCTTCTATGAAATCTGTACAGCCACAGGAAACGCTCTGGCCACTTCATGTGCTTACTAGATGATTTCTGACCACACGCTGGAAAAGAAATTATTTCACTGTGGGAGATGTGCCTTAACCAGCTGCCTCCACCAACAGTCAGTGGGATTGTTCGCAGAACCTCTGAAGGAAGCCAGCCGTTTAAGTCAGCAAGAACAAATTGTCTCAGTGACAAGATCGGAATACATTATGAAATGTTTTCTCATCCCTGCAGAATTCCATACTGTACGTCTATCGCTGAAGGTCAGTCCAAGAATAATATCACACGATGGCTCTTAGGCTCTCTCTCTCTCTCTGCTCCTCTCGTCATTTTGAAGTAACAGATGTAACCAGCACTGTATTCCAGGAGCTTCGTTAAACAAGTGACCACGTTTTGAAACAGGAAGTAGGTTGGAGCACGACAATGTGACGAGCCTAGTAAAAATATTTTCTAAAAATGTAGTAAACATCAGTCTGAAAAAAGTTCTTCTATAATTTAATTTTGACTGCCAGATTCCCCCCATGGTTTTGTCTACACTCATGAAAAAAAAAAATATAACATCTGGTCTATGAGGTTTTTGTAAGTTTCCGGTGGTGACTCAGAACAGGAAAAATACAATTTTTTACAGGAAAAATGAAAAATTTTTCAAGACATGAATAAATAAGACATGTTTTTGTCAGTGGTATAACTTACAAAAATAATGGAAGATATATTGGAACTACTTAACTATTCCTGAAGTGAGTGCCAGTGACCTCTGATCAAGGCAACATGACAAACTCAACATTTATTTTTTTAAAAAGAAGAAAAAACAGCATAGGTTTCCCCGTTCCTTTCCCTCTGATTGATCATAAGACTCTTAATGAATCCATGCAGATTTGATGGCAAATTAAGGCTTTGCTGGGAGGGGAGGGAGGGGCAGTTGAAGAGGAACTTAAACCCAGGATTGAATTTCATCCTAATCAGAAGCCAATACCTCCCTGTCTGTGAACCTCATTGCATTGTGGGAAAAAATATAGAACAAACTTCTAGCCAATCACATTGTTAATGGGTGTTGGTGCTATTTGCTTTTTTCTTGTCTGCCAGCCAGCAGTAGATATGATTACCTGCAGGGCCACTGTGGGTCAAACAACAAGCCTGACTTACATGGTGAATATCTATCATTTCTTGATCTATCTTTTATTTGTAACCTCTAACTTTGCAATGTATGGGTTTCCTCCTTAATTCCCTTTGCCCCCTCTGTAAAGTACCTTTGTCTCAGTAAAGAGGGACTCTTTGTGACCTCCATCTTTGTGACCTCCCCAAACAAATAATGGAGCTATCTGGTCACCCTGTTAAAGATTAAAAAAGAAAGATAATAATTAATAACATTTGATTTCAAAAGGAATTGTCCAGCATCTATAAGTTAATTTACTTATAATAGTGTTTTTATATATTTTTTAACAGAATTTAAATTTCCCTTTTATTTATTGTTCTCAAGATTCAAAATAGTTGAAAAGTATATTTTTTAACTCAGGAACATTTTAAAATATTCCAAAACAGCCGTATTTGTCTTTAGTGCCACCTTCTGGTTTGACTAGAAAGCTTGGTACATCTTGGCATTGGTGTTTTATCACTGCTGTGCAGTAAGGGCCCATTCACACTTAAAGCGGACCCAAACCAAACATTTTTTTTAATTAAAAATATTTAGTTGCACCACTCTGACACATACAAAGATAAATAAACACTCCTTCAAGCCTATGATCATTTCAGTGCATGCTTTTCACCCTTCTCTTTTCACAACTAGGGTTACAATTCCTCCATTGCCGGACACCATCTACTCCACCAGTTTGCCGGATTTTGTCCCGGCAATTTGAAAGGAAGGGAGGGGTTCCTCCAATAAATGTAAAATATTTTATATTTGTCAACATGCAGCTGAAAAAAGGCTGCTATTTATTATTATAATTTAGAAAATAGATTTTATTTCTGAAATCTTGTATTTTTAATTTGGGTCCACTTTAAGCGATTAGCGCAGCGATTCCCGCTAATTGATATAACTATGTTATCCTATGGCACTGTTCTCATTGCCGCGATTGTGGGCGTTTTGCGATTAGCACCAATCGCAAACATGTTACTTGGAGCATTTCACGGTACAGTGCTTATAAAGCGCTGACTACGATCGCTCTGGAATCGCGGAAGTGTCCAGTGATTTTTGCCACACTAATTAAAATGGTAAAATGACTTTTGCAAAACAAAAATGCAAATCGCTCCCGTTTTGCCTTTTTAGATGTGAATGGGGCCTTGAGATATTATATGTAACTCAAGGGGGCTATGTGTGGGGACTTTGCCCTTTTAATACTAGAAAGTTCTTAAATACCAATATTAGAGTACACTTTACTACATCAGTAAACATAGGGATTGATTTACTAACCGGCGCTAACGCGCTGGTGTGAAAAGCCATTTTTTGCCCCTAGTGCGCACAAAGCTACTTCGCACGCAGCCCTGCTCACTGCGCGCACTGCGCCGGTGCGCCTATATTAGTGCGCGGGGTGACGATAATGTTGCACCCGCTGCCCCTTAAACGTTGCACCTGGTGAGACGATAACGGCGCATCGGGGGCCCCGAAGCCGTTTCAGGGGCACCCGATGCACCATTATCAAGGGGCAGCGGGTGCGACGTTATCGTTGCACCACGCACTAATATAGGCGCACTTGTGCTGCGCACGCAGTGAGCGGTGCTAAGACTGATCTGTGGGTGCAAACTACTTAGTGCCATAGTTTGCGCCCACCTAGTGATAAGGCACACTAACCGGCTTAGCGCCGGTAAGTGAATCAAGCCCTTAGACTTTTTAATGTTTTTAAACCATTACCAGTTAATCCTACAAGTGGAGTTAAAGTAAATGTTAAGCCGTATAAAAAAAAGAAAGGATCTTCACCTATGGAGAGGGAAGGCACAGGGTCCTATAGAGCCTCCCTGATCCTCTCCTGGTCCCCACGTTCCAGCGATGTCACCCAGTAAGCAGTATCTGACCGAACAGTTGAATACTGCTCCTCTGTCACCATGAGAGGCTTCGGAAGTCTTTGGGAGCCCAAGTACTCCAGAAGACGGGCAGTTCCGTACTGTACAGGCACTCTCACGCATTCAAGCATGCACAGTGCAGAGCGGCCCGTCATCAGGAGCAGGCGGGCTCCCAATGACTTCCGTAGCCTCCTGCGGCAGGGGATTCAAACCAGGGTGACGTCGCTGGAACGCGGGGACCGTGAGAGGAGAGGGAAGGCTTTATGTGACCCAGAGTCTCCCTCTCCTTAGGTGAGTATGTGTTTTTTTTATTTTTGGGGGGCTTAATATTAGCTTTAAAAATAAAATAAAACATTTATTTATAATAATTCACATGTTTATACTTTTTTTTCTTTGCTTGATGTGTTTTATGTGCTAAACAGAATAAAAAAGTAAAACAAATGCGCCAAAAAATGCTAAACACTCCATTTAATAAAGTAATAAAGGAGTAATTATCTCATCATTATACTATTCAACAAAAAAGCAGTTTAAACATACAAATGTTACTTCCTGTAAAAGCGGCAAGTTTCCATCTTGTCATACCTGCCTGTTTCATATCACATAATGGTATATAGCTAGCATTGTGCGCAGTACTCGCCTCTATACAGAATATTGCTTTTTGTGTCTTTTGTGCAGCGCTGAGGCTCGCCGGGGCGCCGGCTTATTCCTCTGCCAGCGTCAGAGGACAGAAAGAGCCGAATAAAGGGAACACCTGGGGATGCTCATTCACAACAGTGCTTTTTCCAGGCTTCCTCATACAAAAAAATTGGTTAAAAATGGCATTTTATCTGTTCTGGAAACGGCACGGGGGGTCATTAAACCACCAATCTGCCTCCATTGTGCCCGGCTGTTATTGTCAGCTTTATCAAAGCGCTGGAAAGCCTGTAACCAAGCGGCTTGTTTCTACCTATTCATCTTCCTCCCAGAGAGCGCCATGGTTTCACATATACATATAAAGACTTTACTTCTATCCTTCAGCACTGTAAATATCCCATTCCCCAGCTTGTGGCTGCAAAACAACAGAAACTGTGTACGAAATCTACATCTACTTAAAGCACAACTCCTGGCAATGTCTTGTGCGGTCCCTCCAAATCTGCCTCTTTAATATTGCTTTGCCACCCTTTTCTACCAAAATACTGTAGTCTTTTAAAGGACAACTATCGATAAAAACAACTTTTTTTAATACTTTGTATTAGGGTTCACATTACCACTAGTGCTGAGGCACTTTAGTCCCACCTCTCTCTCTCTCTCTGCTTTGAAATCATCCTTTAGCCCTCAGACAGCTCACAAATACATCACTGTGTTCTCATCACAGCATGCAGTAGAGTCTGAGGAAAATAAGCTCATCAGGGGAGGTAACAGGAAGTTAGATGGGTTGTAATACTGCTGTAATATAACTAGCAATCAGGGACTGTACACACCACTCCTGACTAGCTACTTGTGTGTTACACTTCTGGCTGTGAAGCATGTAACAAAGCTCTGGCTGCTCAGTACTGTCCAAGCTGGGAGGGAGGGAAACATTGGTAAAAACATACAAAGGAGATAACGGCGAGAGCCCAATATAGTGTAGTATGTACCGGTAATTGGTAAACTATTAAAGAGTACAAAGATATACTCACAAACCAGGGTTACCTTATAGGCAACCACTGTTCAAGCAGGTGAGGAGATTAGACCTTTCCCCACTCAGGATTAAGAAATCGCTCTCTGTAGATAGGTAAAGATAGGTGTGTATACCTCTCCACCAGGGGTGGATACAAATTGCTGCAATGTATAAAAAAGCGCCAAAAGAATAGAACAAGCTAAAATGGTTAAAAGTGCTTGAAAGGCAGTGGTGGACTTACCTCCTAAAAGCAGACATAGAACTGTCGATTTTTACAGACAAAAATGTATTGATATACTCCACACAAATGCTCGCAACGCGTTTCACAGGTATAGTCCTGCTTCTTCAGGCAATAAAAAAATCTGACTTCACTGCTTTATTAACCCTTGCAATGAAAAAAGGGAACACAGGCAAGATCTACAGTATGTAGGATTGGTTCTATACGGTATATTGACATTATTATCTTATTATGATGTATGTCACTTAAGGTATCCTTTAAAACTTATCTAGCCCTTTGATGAATCGCAACATAGCTAAAGACTGTGACAGTATGGAAGCTGTACAGGTGAAAATATGGTCGAAGAAGTCAGATGCTTATTGGCATAGATTATAAACCACCACACATATACAACACAAAGTAAGTATAATTACTGCACCGACTGAAGACACTGCATGCAAAAATGGTGCCATAGTCATTAACCTGGGCAGCACGGTGGCACAGTGGTTAGTTCTCTCGCCTTGCAGCGCTGGGAACCTGGTTCGAATCCCAGCCAGGGCACTATCTGCAAAGAGTTTGTATGTTCTCTCCGTGGCTGCGTGGGTTTCCTCCGGGCACTCCGGTTTCCTCCCACATTCCAAAAACATACGGATAAGTTAATTGGCTCCCCCTAAAAAAATTGGCCCTAGACTACAGTACTTACACTACATAATATAGACAATCGTAGGGATTAGATTGTGAGCTCCTTTGAGGGACAGCTAGTGACAAGATATATATATACACTGTACAGCGCTGCGTAATATGTCGGCGCTATATAAATACTAAATAATAATAATAATAATAATAATAACCTTCCTGGCGGTAAGCCGGACACAGTGTCGGGCTAGCCGCCGCAGGGGATCGCATGGCCCTGGGAGGATTTTTTTTTTAATAGAACGTGTTATATATTGTTAAGCTAGCACTTGGCTAGCTAACGATGCCCCCAAGTGCCTCCTGTCTCCCCCCAATCCCTGCCGCAATACATCCCACGATGGCGCAGCTCCCCGATCAGCTCCAGGCTTTGCTATGGGGAGGATCGGGACTGCGCATGACGCCATGACGTCGATGACATCATGGCGTTATGTCCGATCGTCTGCATAGCGGCAGTGAAGCTCATTGCTGAAGCTGCGGCTCTCGGGACGGGTGAGTGTTGCCGGCGGCGATCAGGGGGGTTAGAGAGCAGCCGGGGGACTTGCCGCAAATAGTTAGCTAGTCTAGTGCTAGCTAACTAATAGAAATCATTTTTTATTTTTAAAAAAAACCCTCCTGCGGACGCAGCCACTGCATCTGTGTACCGCCAGGGAGGTTAATGTCAAGACATTAACTACGGTGGTGCAGTGGTTAGCACTCTTGACTTTCAGTCCCCACCTGGTTCCAATCCCGGTCAAGACACTATCTGCAAGGAGTTTGTATGTTCTCCCCGTATCTGCGTGGGTTTCCTCCTTTATCTTAAATACAGATAAGCTAATTTCCTTCATACCAAACTGGCCAGCGCTGTCGTTTTCCTTCCGTCCTCCGGGTGGCATTGTAACCCTATAGTGAGATTGCTGGCTGTTTTCATGATGACAGGTGGCGATCTCACCAGGGGGAAGCAGAGCCTCGGAGGAGAGGAAGAAGAATGGCGGCTAACGTCAGGATCCCCCGGGAGGTGAGTTAAAATGCCCGCTGCACACATTGCTCTGCACAGACCTCTCGGTGGCTACCACGAGTTCAGCTCGGGGATATGGCTCCTGGCATGCTTTTCCTACCCTGAGCTGAACTTTTGATTACCGCTAAGGAGGTTAACACAGAGCTGTAAGCAATGGGACAACTAAAATTTTGAATTATAAAAAGGTCAAATTTAAGCAGTTCTGGGACTCACTAATTTGAGAGATTGAGGCTGCAAATAGGGCCAGTTCAAGTAACAATTGGGCCCTAGGGCAAAATTATCCTGGGGGCCCCCAAACAGACACCCCCCCCATCCAAAAAGCGTCATTAGAGGCCCTTTGTTGCAGCCAAACTTCCCTCCTGGGCCCCTAAGCTGGCTGCTGACCCTCCCCCAATCACCTCCCAACTTAATAGACTCTGCAGAGTCCCTGGGGAGCAACAGTTCAAATGGGGAGGGACAACTTGGGGGCCCCTACAGGCTCTGGCACCCTGGGGCAATTGCCCATTTTTTCCTATGGTAGCTCCGGCCCTGGTTGCAAACAATAGGGCACATTCACCAAAAGTATGGCAAACTTTTAAACAGATTTGTAGGTAGTAAATGTAGTATTTCAGTGTTTCTCAAACCTGTCCTCGTGACTCCCCAACAGTGTATGTTTTGCAGGCAACCTCATCTATGCACAGGTGGGGTAATTAGTGCCTCAGCTACATGGAATCCACCTAGCTGAGACACTAATTACCCCACCTGTGCATAAGTGAGGCTGCCTGCAAAACATACACCATTGGGGAGTCACAAGGACAGGTCTTAGGGCCAGATTTATCACGAGTGTCTGAGACAAAATATTGATATATTTAGAAATCAGTGCAGAACTGTCTCAGGCAGCCTAAGAAATCAATAAATAGTGCAGATTCCTTCTAAAACTGTTGTAAAATAGGAGGAGCTAGGAAGGTCTCTCAGACAGTGCAGTGTGTGAGGGGAATTCCTATTTCTGAGGTTACCAACACACCTGCTGTATTGATAGCAGCAGGCTCTGAGGTGGAATTCAGCAGGGGGAGGAGCACCGCACAAATCATGTCTAGCCTGCACTCTGCAAACATGCCTACCGTACAGTACTACATCTGTAGAACTGCTATCAAGCATGTCTTAATCTGCGCCAGTTTAGGGATGGATTTGCACTTTTCTTAACTGTAGTGCAGCTCTAGAAATTCAAGCTAAATTGCCACTATTACCTAGGATTAAGAAGGTTCTTACGCAGAACTGTTCTCCCTGCTGGTTAGAACAGATTAAGAAGAAAAAAACTGTTGGCAATTCATTGATAAATCTTACCCTGAGAAACACTGTAGTATTTTCATTCCTTATGTGAACTAAAATTGTAGGCATAAAAATATAGTATAGTAAAAACTGTAAAAGGTATAATAAAAACTGTAAAAAGGTAATCAGACTAGCAAAACTGGAACCTAAAAAATAGATTGCTAGTGGTATAAACTCAAATCTAAAAAAAGATTTCCAGACACAAAATGACAAAAGAATCAAGGCTAAGAATATAAGACTTCTGAAATGATCAGGCAGGAAACTAGGTTGTGAAGGACAGAACTAAAGCTGAGGTATTAAATGTATGCTTTGCTTCTGTGTATACCACTTTGTATCATAATATAGCTGTGGGTAGAGTTGGTCCGAACCTCCGATTTTAGGTTCGCGAACCGGGTTCGCGAACTTTCGCGTAACGTTCGGTTCGCAGTAAAGTTCGCGAACCGCAATAGACTTCAATGGGGAGGCGAACTTTGAAAAAAAAAAAATTATGCTGGCCACAAAAGTGATGGAAAAGATGTTTCAAGGGGTCTAACACCTGGAGGGGGGCATGGCGGAGTGGGATACACGCCAAAAGTCCCCGGGAAAAATCTGGATTTGACGCAAAGCAGCATTTTAAGGGCAGAAATCACATTGAATGCTAAATGACAGGCCTAAAGTGCTTTAAAACATCTTGCATGTGTATACATCAATCAGGTAGTGTAATTAAGGTACTGCTTCACACTAGAGTTGGGCCGAACGGTTCGCCGGCGAACGCGGTTCGCGCGAACGTGGTTCGCGCGAACTTAGGTGGTTCGCGTGCGGGTACCGCACGCGAATGTTTTGCGGAAGAAGTTCGGTTCGCCCCATAATGCACCTGAGGGTCAACTTTGACCCTCTACATCACAGTCAGCAGGCCCAGTGTAGCCAATTAGGCTACACTAGCCCCTGGAGCCCCACCCCCCTTATATAAGGCAGGCAGCGGCGGCCATTACGGCCACTCGTGTGCCTGCATTAGTGAGAGTAGGGCGAGCTGCTGCAGTCTCTCATATAGGGAAAGATTAGTTAGGCTTAACTTCTTCCTGGCTGCATACCTGTTCTGTTCAGTGAGCCCTCAGCCCACTGCATACCTGTACTGTGATCCTGCCACTGCATACCTGTTCAGTGATCCTGCCACTGCATACCTGTTCTGTGAACCCACCACTGCATACCTGTTCTGTGAACCCACCCACCACTGCATACCTGTTCAGTGATCCTGCTGCCACTGCATACCTGTTCTGTGAACCCACCACTGCATACCTGTTCTGTGAACCCACCACTGCATACCTGTTCAGTGAACCCACCCACAACTGCATACCTGTTCAGTGATCCTGCTGCCACTGCATACCTGTTCTGTGAACCCACCACTGCATACCTGTTCTGTGAACCCACCACTGCATACCTGTTCAGTGAACCCGCCACTGCATACCTGTTCTGTTCAGTGGACCCGCCACTGTATACCTGTTTAGTGAACCCGCCACTGCATACCTGTTCTGTTCAGTGGAGTTTGGTGTGTCAGTGTGAAGCAGTACCTTAATTACACTACCTGATTGATGTATACACATGCAAGATGTTTTAAAGCACTTTAGGCCTGTCATTTAGCATTCAATGTGATTTCTGCCCTTAAAACGCTGCTTTTCGTCAAATCCAGATTTTTCCCGGGGACTTTTGGCGTGTATCCCACTCCGCCATGCCCCCCTCCAGGTGTTAGACCCCTTGAAACATCTTTTCCATCACTTTTGTGGCCAGCATAATTATTTTTTTTTTCAAAGTTCGCATCCCCATTGAAGTCTATTGCGGTTCGCGAACTTTAACGCGAACCGAACCTTCCGCGGAAGTTCGCGAACCCGGTTCGCGAACCTAAAATCGGAGGTACGGCCCAACTCTACTTCACACTGACACACCAAACTCACCGTGTAACGCACCGCAAACAGCTGTTTGTGTAGTGACGGCTGTGCTGGACTGGTGCGCACCATGGCGAGAGTGCAGGTTTTGGTGGCTTTACAGCCCATATGGTCGCCTGGCTGATGTAGCTGAATGACAGAACAGTGACTGTCCAGCTGATCAAATTTGGTCTGACCACAATGAAGCAACGACCTTATTATCTTTTGTGTGCCCCCCGAGACACTCATCTAGGCGCCGGTCATTGCTTCATTGTGATACGCAAGCCCCTTCACCACGGCAAGGTAATGATCACGAAGGGGAATGGGCGCATGTACATGCCTTTTCTTTTGTTGTTGCAGCTGCCCGCAGTGCAGCCAGAAAAATTAGGCAGTCATGTACACGCACCAGAAAAATTATTACAGCAGCCGCTGCTAGCAGCGGCCTAAAAAATTCAGCAATCCGCCTGGAGTCCCGGACCCTATTGGTGGTGGCGGAGAAGGTAGTCAAGCGGCCTGCAGGCAGACATGCTGTGTGGAGGGACTGGGAGCGACTTAGTCTTCTTGGGGCAGGCCAGGCAGCCAGTCACCCGGCGTGCAGGCAGAGATGCTGTGTGTGCGGGGACTGACTTAGTCTTGGGGCGAGCAGCAGCCCTCCGGGATCCATGCCTCATTCATTTTGATAAAGGTGAGGTACTTAACACTTTTGTGACTTAGGCGACTTCTCTTCTCAGTGACAATGCCTCCAGCTGCGCTGAAGGTCCTTTCTGACAGGACGCTTGCGGCAGGGCAGGAGAGAAGTTGGATGGCAAATTGGGACAGCTCTGGCCACAGGTCAAGCCTGCGCACCCAGTAGTTCAAGGGTTCCTCATCGCTGTTCACAGCAGTGTCTACATCCACACTTAAGGCCAGGTAGTCGGCTACCTGCTGTTCCAGGCGTTGGTGGAGGGTGGATCCGGAAGGGCTACGGCGAGGAGTTGGACTAAAGAACGTCCGCATGTCCGACATCACCATGAGATCGCTGGAGCGTCCTGTCTTTGACTGCGTGGACACGGGAGGAGGATTAGTGGCAGTGGTACCTTGCTGGCGTTGTGCTGTCACATCACCCTTAAAGGCATTGTAAAGCATAGTTGACAGCTGGTTCTGCATGTGCTGCATCCTTTCCACCTTCAGGTGAGTTGGTAACAGGTCCGCCACTTTGTGCCTGTACCGAGGGTCTAGTAGTGTGGCCACCCAGTACAGCTCATTCCCCTTGAGGTTTTTTATGCGGGGGTCCCTCAACAGGCAGGACAGCATAAAAGACGACATCTGCACAAAGTCGGATCCAGTACCCTCCATCTCCTCTTGCTCTTCCTCAGTGACGTCACGTAAGTCAACCTCCTCCCCCCAGCCGCGAACAATACCACGGGAAGGTTGAGCAGCACAAGCCCCCTGCGACGCCTGCTGCGGGTGTTCTCCTGCCACCGTCCCCTCCTCCTCCTCCCCCAAAGAAACACCTTGCTCATCATCCTCTGAGTATGACTCATCTTCTGCACACGACTTCTCTTCTTCCTCCTCCTCCCCCCTCTGTGCTGCCGCAGGTGTTGAGGAAACAGCTGGGTCTGATGAAAATTGGTCCCATGCCTGTTCACGCCGTAACGGTTCCTGGTCACGCTCATTCGCAGCTTCATCCGCCACTCTACGCACAGCACGCTCCAAGAAGTAAGCGTAGGGAATTAAGTCGCTGATGGTGCCCTCACTGCGGCTCACCAGATTGGTCACCTCCTCAAACGGCCGCATGAGCCTGCATGCATTTTTCATCAGTGTCCAGTTGTCGGGCCAGAACATCCCCATCTTCCCAGACTGTTTCATTCTACTGTAGTTGTAGAGGTACTGGGTGACGGCTTTCTTCTGTTCTAGCAGGCGGGAGAACATAAGCAGGGTCGAATTCCAGCGAGTCGGGCTATCGCAAATGAGGCGTCTCACCGGCATGTTGTTTTTCCGCTGAATTTCCGCAAAGCGTGCCATGGCTGTGTAAGACCGCCTCAAATGCCCACAGAACTTCCTGGCCTGCTTCAGGACATCCGCTAAGCCAGGGTACTTTGCCACAAATCTTTGAACAACTAGATTCATGACATGTGCCATGCAGGGTATGTGTGTCAGCTTCCCCATATGCAAAGCGGCAAGCAGATTGCTGCCGTTGTCGCACACCACGTTGCCTATCTCCAGGTGGTGCGGGGTCAGCCACTCATCCACCTGTTTCTTAAGAGCAGCCAGGAGAGCTGCTCCAGTGTGACTCTCCGCTTTGAGACGAGACATGTCTAAGATGGCGTGACACCGTCGTACCTGGCATGCAGCATAGGCCCTGCGGAGCTGGGGCTGTGTAGCTGGAGAGGAGAACTGCCACTCAGCCAAGGAGGAGGAGGACAGCGAAGAGCATGTAGCAGGAGGAGAGGAGGTGGCAGGAGGCCTGCCTGCAAGCCGTGGAGGTGTCACAATTTGGTCCGCTGCGCCCTGCTTGCCATCGTTCACCACCAGGTTGACCCAATGGGCTGTGTACGTAATGTAGCGGCCCTGCCCGTGCTTGGCAGATGACCAGGCATCCGTGGTCAGGTGTACCCTTGACCCAACGCTCTTCGCAAGAGATGACACCACTTGCCTCTCAACTTCACGGTGCAGTTGGGGTATGGCCTTTCTCGAAAAATAAGTGCGGCCTGGCATCTTCCACTGCGGTGTTCCGATGGCCACAAATTTACGGAAGGCCTCAGAGTCCACCAGCCGGTATGGTAACAGCTGGCGAGCTAACAGTTCCGCCACGCCAGCTGTCAGACGCCGTGCAAGGGGGTGACTGGCCGAAATTGGCTTCTTCCACTCAAACATTTCCTTCACGGACACCTGACTGCTGCTGTGGGCAGAGGAGCAGGAAGCACTCAAGGGCAGAGGCGGAGTGGAGGAGGGTGCCTGTGAAGGTGGAAGGGAGAAAGCGGCAGAAACAGATGATGCACCTGAAGGAGGAAGAGGAGAAGGAGGGTGACTTTTCTTTTGTGTGCTGCTGCTGCTTTTGCTCAGGTGGCCATCCCATTGCTGTTTGTGCCTTTTCTCCAGGTGCCTTCGTAAGGCACTTGTCCCTACGTGAGTGTTGGCCTATCCACGGCTCAATTTTTGTTGGCAGAGCGAACAGATGGCTTTGGTCCGATCTGAGGCACACACATTAAAAAATTTCCACACCGCTGAGCCACCCTGGGATGTGGGCACTATGGGGACCTCAGCAGCTGATGCTGAAGGGCAAGTTGGCTGGCTGTACATAGGTGGCGATACATGGTGCCGGACACTGCCACCAGCTGTTTCTGACAAAGAGCTGCCCCAGCTTCTTTCAGCAACTTCTCTCCTCCTACTACTCTCTGACTCCCCCTCTGAACTGTCCCCCCTCTTCATCTCCTCTATTGGGAACATACAGAGGATCCCTATCATCGTCATCATCGTAATCATCCTGCCCAGCTTCGCTTGCCTCAGACAAATCCAAACATGCACCATCAGTTGGTCCTTCATCCTCGTTACACGTTACATCCATAGTGTTGCCGCGTAACTCAGACATATGAGCTGGTGAAAATTCATCTGGCTGTAACAACAATGGCTGTGCATCAGTGATTTCAACACTCAATAATTCTTGCGAAGTGTCAAATGCAGCGGAAGTGGTGCTAGTAGTAGCGCTGGTGGCTGAGCAAGATGAGGTGTTCTGTGTCGCTAAATACTCAACCACGTCCTGACAATCTTGGGAGGTGATGGGACGTGCCTTCTTCCAAGCACTGTACTGTGGGCCAGGTGTTACATTTACACGACCTCTCGCAGACCTGCCGGGTGGCCTTCCTCTGGCTCTGGCACTACCTCTTCCTCTACCTGTTTTGTCCATATCGGGTATGCACGGAGTGGTATATCACACTGCGTGCACTCACGTAGGTAGGTGGGTTCACTTAACTTCACAGGTATGCGCACTGATGCGGTGGGTTCACTGAACAGAACAGGTATACAGTGGCGGGTTCACAGAACAGGTATACAGTGGCGGGTTCACCGAACAGGTATGCAGTGGCAGGTTCACTGAACAGAACAGGTATGCAGTGGCGGGTTCACTGAACAGTACAGGTATACAGTGGCGGGTTCACTGAACACAACAGGTATGCAGTGGCGGGTTCACTGAACAGAACAGGTATACAGTAGCGGGTCCACTGAACAGAACAGGTATACAGTGGCGGGTTCACTGAACACAACAGGTATGCAGTGGCGGGTTCACTGAACAGGTATACAGTGGTGGGTTCACTGAACTGAACAGGTATACAGTGGCAGGTTCACTGAACAGAACAGGTATGCAGTGGTGGGTTCACTGAACAGTACAGGTATACAGTGGCGGGTTCACTGAACACAACAGGTATGCAGTGGCGGGTTCACTGAACAGAACAGATATACAGTAGCGGGTCCACTGAACAGAACAGGTATACAGTAGCGGGTCCACTGAACAGAACAGGTATACAGTGGTGGGTTCATTGAACACAACAGGTATGCAGTGGCGGGTTCACTGAACAGGTATACAGTGGCGGGTTCACTGAACAGAACAGGTATACAGTGGCAGGTTCACTGAACAGAACAGGTATGCAGTGGCGGGTTCACTGAACAGTACAGGTATACAGTGGCGGGTTCACTGAACACAACAGGTATGCAGTGGCGGGTTCACTGAACAGAACAGGTATACAGTAGCGGGTCCACTGAACAGAACAGGTATACAGTAGCGGGTCCACTGAACAGAACAGGTATACAGTGGCGGGTTCACTGAACACAACAGGTATGCAGTGGCGGGTTCACTGAACAGGTATATAGTGGCGGGTTCACTGAACAGAACAGGTATACAGTGGCTGGTTCACTGAACAGAACAGGTATGCAGTGGCGGGTTCACTTAACAGAACAGATATGCAGTGGCAGGTTCACTGAACACAACAGGTATGCAGTGGCGGGTTCACTGAACAGAACAGGTATACAGTAGCGGGTCCACTGAACAGTACAGGTATACAGTGGCGGGTTCACAGAACAGGTATGCAGTGGCAGGTTCACTGAACAGAACAGGTATGCAGTGGCGGGTTCACTGAACAGTACAGGTATACAGTGGCGGGTTCACTGAACACAACAGGTATGCAGTGGCGGGTTCACTGAACAGGTATACAGTGGCGGGTTCACTGAACAGAACAGGTATACAGTGGCAGGTTCACTGAACAGAACAGGTATGCAGTGGTGGGTTCACTTAACGGAACAGGTATACAGTAGCGGGTCCACTGAACAGAACAGGTATGCAGTGGCGGGTTCACTGAACAGTACAGGTATACAGTGGCGGGTTCACTGAACAGAACAGGTATACAGTAGCGGGTCCACTGAACAGAACAGGTATGCAGTGGCGGGTTCACTGAACAGTACAGGTATACAGTGGCGGGTTCACAGAACAGGTATGCAGTGGCAGGTTCACTGAACAGAACAGGTATGCAGTGGCGGGTTCACTGAACAGGTATACAGTGGCGGGTTCACTGAACAGAACAGGTATACAGTGGCGGGTTCACTGAACAGAACAGGTATACAGTGGCGGGTCCACTGAACAGAACAGGTATGCAGTGGCGGGTTCACAGAACAGGTATGCAGTGGCAGGTTCACTGAACACAACAGGTATGCAGTGGCGGGTTCACTGAACAGGTATACAGTGGCGGGTCCACTGAACAGAACAGGTATGCAGTGGCAGGTTCACTGAAAACAACAGGTATGCAGTGGTGGGTTCACTGAACAGGTATGCAGTGGTGGGTTCACAGAACAGGTATGCAGTGGTGGGTTCACAGAACAGGTATGCAGTGGCAGGTTCACTGAACAGGTATGCAGTGGTGGGTTCACTGAACAGGTATGCAGTGGTGGGTTCACTGAACAGGTATGCAGTGGTGGGTTCACAGTACAGGTATGCAGTGGTGGGTTCACAGAACAGGTATGCAGTGGTGGGTTCACTGAACAGGTATGCAGTGGTGGGTTCACAGTACAGGTATGCAGTGGTGGGTTCACAGAACAGGTATGCAGCCAGGAACAAGCTAAGCCTAACTAATCTTTCCCTATGAGAGACAGTCTGCAGCAGCTCGCCCTACTCTCACTAATGCAGGCACACGAGTGACCGTAATGGCCGCCGCTGCCTGCCTTATATAAGGGGGGTGGGGCTCTAGGGGCTAGTGTAGCCTAATTGGCTACACTGGGCCTGCTGACTGTGATGTAGAGGGTCAAAGTTGACCCTCCATGTGCATTATGGGGCGAACCGAACTTCCGCAAAGGTTCACCTGCGGGACGCGAACGCGAACCACGGAAGTTCGCATTGAACCGTTCGCAGGCGAACCGTTCGGCCCAACTCTAGCTGTGGGCTGTTTTATTTCTTCCACATTCCAGATTATTTTATTTTTATATTATGGACATGTTTTGCCACTTGAGTTTTTTTCCTAGTAGTTGCAGCCTGCATACTATAAGTCACATTTACTGTCCAATAAATAGACTACATTTTCTCTATAAACTGTATTTCACATTTTAAGTTAGTGAACTGTAACTTTTGTTTCCATTAATTTTTTTGATTTGTGTGCTAAACAGTTTGCAAACTTAATCCTTTTGTGATTAATTTAACTTACTTTTTCTCCAATATCACTAAGTATAAATTTGATTCCGCTTGCCGCCCGCGTCACGCCAGTAGGCGTGGCCGCGGCGGCAGCCCCAGGACCAGCTAACGCCAATTGGCGGAAAGTTCTGGGGCAGCAGTTTACGGGAGATCGCGCGCACGGTGCGCGCGCATCTCCCGCTTGGTGGTGCCGCTCGGGAGACTGTTACACTGTTACGCCGTGTATTTACATGTGCAGCGCTGCGATCAGCAGCAGCGCTGCACTGGGGACAGCCGTGTGACACGGCTGTCCCCATGGGGGACAAGAGAGCGATCGGCTCTCATAGGCAGAAGCCTATGACAGCCGATCGCCGTGATTGGCCGGCTGGGGGGAGGGAGGGGATTTAGAAAAAGAAAAAAGAAAAGAAAATGTCAAAAAATATTTAAAAAACAAACAAACAAATATTTATAAAAAAAAAAAAAAACAGGGGGGGCGATCAGACCTCACCAACAGAGAGCTCTGTTGGTGGGGAGAAAAGGGGGGGGGGAGATCACTTGTGTGCAGAGGTATACAGCCCTGCAGCTTGGCCTTAAAGCTGCAGTGGCCAATTAATGTAAAATTAGGCTGGTCACTAGGGGGGTTTACCACCATGGTCCTCAAGAGGTTAATACATGTGCTCTCCTATACAGTTTTATTCCATACCATGTTTTTAAAAATGGGATCCTTCTTCATGGGTATGTTTTACATTAGCTCTCTTTGTACTGCTACTCCTTACGGATTTTTGATACAAACCTTTTTATGCACTTTTTACTTTCATGTATCTCTATACACTTGTATATTTTGTACTACTTTTTATATTCAATAAATCTTTTGGTCAATGAAAAAAAAAATGGGATCCTTCAATTAAACTGGACAATATTTACATGACAATATTCTTCAAAATGTGCTGCATGACTGCTAAGTTATGTACAGTAATAAAATACAAACTTTTTAAATGGTTTATTTCAAGGTCGACCTCTCTCACATTTTTGTTTCTAACATCCAAACATTTAACAACAAAAATAGTCCCTTTAGGGGTATACAAATGTCAATGTAAAATTAAGGACAAAGCAAATTCCACGAATCTTAATTTTAAATGCATAGTTAAAAATACAATTATCCACTGGGAATACATATACAGTGTAAATAAGGAAGTGTATATGGTGTTTACAGTGTAAAATAAGGAAGCAAAAAAAAATGATTCATTCATAGACCAATGCACAGTTCAGAAAAGATTGCTTCCTCATAGGCAAAATCATATAATATAATACAGTTCCAGCAAGAGTCTAATGCTGCATACACACTTGAGATAAAAGTCTTTGGAAAAGGCAAGATCACAGACCAATTTTACCCCCTTCCATGTAGTATGAGAGCCATACTCTACACAGTCTATTCTATGGAGCTGAACTCCCCATCAGATAAAATCTTTGCAAGATGCTGCACACAAAGATGATGTACACATTCAAAAGATCATTATCTGCAAAAGATCTGTTCCTGCAAAAGATCCATTCCTGCAAAATGCATTCATAGTCTATGATATCTGCAGATCATCATACACACCTTGTTTAACAGGCAATCATCTGCAAATCATCTGCAGATCATCTGCAGATGAGATCCACCAGGATGGATTTTCAGATCTGCAGATGATTGCCAGATATGCAGATGAAGTCTGTTAAAAAAGGTGTGTATGAGGATCTGCAGATCTCATAGACTATGAATGCATTTTGCAGGAACGGATCTTTTGCAGGAACAGATCTTTTGCAGATACTGATCTTTTGAATGTGTACAGCATCTGTGTGTGCAGCATCTTGCAAAGATTTCTATCTGATGGGGAGTTCAGCTCCATAGAATAGACTGTGTAGGTATGGCTCTCATACTACATGGAAGGGGGTAAAATTGGTCTGTGATCTTTCATTTTCTTTTATCTCAAGTGTGTATGTAGCATTAGGCCATTATGCAATTAACTTTTTCTCCTAAATTTTCTCCTAGGAGATAATTTTTCATCTTTAATTTAAAATAATTTTCAGCATTTTGCCCTTGAAAAAGCAACAAAAAGTAGGTGGAAAAGTACTATGAAAACTATTTTAAGTATTTTCTTGCTTGCTGGTGATTTCCAAAGCATTCTATTGTTGACACGATTGAAAATATCACTTAGGAGAAAACTCTGGAAAAAGTTAATTGCATATGGGCCTAAGACTCTTGCTGGAACTGTATGAATAATTTATCTTAGGATAGAGTGACGAGGTGTATGGTGATGTCTTGCATGTAATCATCAAAAAAAGCAAAAAACTGTTAGGCCTGGAACCCACTGAAAACCGCAAACGCAAAACGCAACCGCTAGCGTTTTGTCTGAGCGGTTTGCAAGCGGATTCATGCGCGTTTTTGGTCGTGTTTTGCAACATTGTATTTTTTTCCCCAGCGGGTGCCTAGCGTTTTGCGTTTTTATCCTGATTGGTCCTGTGAATTATTTTTCATTTTGTTACAGTGTGCTGAACCGCAAAACGCTAGCAAAACCGCTCAGTTTAGGTTTTGCTGAGCGTTTCTGCTAGCGTTTCAATACTTTACATTGAAGCGCTAACGCTCCCAAAATGCTGCACGTCCTGCGTTTGCGTTTCTGAGAAACGCAAACGCTCCTGTGGAAGTTGCCCCATCCATTAACATTAGCCCAGCGTTTTGGCAAACTGCTAGCGTATCGCAGTGCTGCCAAAACGCTGCCAAAAGCGCTCCTGTGGGTTCCAGCCCTTAGCGAGGACCAGAGCAAAGATCAGTTGGTAAGCCCTTATTCAATTCACTTTTTTTCAAAGTTTTCTTCTAGGAGCTAATTTTTCATCTTCTGTTTAAAATAACTTTTCAACATTTTTTTTCAAATTGAAAAAATACCAAAAAGTAGGTGTAACAAAAAGTACTGACAAAATTATTCAGAGTATTTACTTTCTTGCTGGTGGCTTAAAGGTATTTTATTGAAAAGGTGTGAAAATAACCCCTAGGAGAAAAAGTGAATTAAATAAGGGCCATTGGGCCTGATTCACAAAGCGGTGCTAACAGTTAGCACGCTGGTGAAAAGCCCTTTATCACGCCTAAACTCAGTTTAGGCATGATAAGTTTAGGTGTGATAAGTTTAGGTGTGATAAGTTTAGGCATGATAAGTTTAGGTGTGATAAGTTTAGGCACCAACTGGGTTAGCACCGCAGTGCACAGCTGATCAAAAGTTTTGCGCTAGCAAAGTCTGGTGCACTTCGCATAGAGTTTAATGGCGCTGCTTTGCGTGCGGGACTTTGCACGCGATCTAAACTTATCTAAACTTATCATGCCTAAACTTATCATGCCTAAACTTATCACGCCTACACTTATCACGCCTACACTTATCACGCCTACACTTATCACACCTAAACTGGCTTTTCACCAGCGTGGTGCAATGGTTATCACGCCTAAAGTCTCTAACTGGGTTAGCACCGCTTTGTGATTCGAGCCCATAGAGTCATGTGCTGGACCATGCTATGAGTGTCCATGTGGATGAGTGCCACTCCAAAACTTCTTTATACATAGCCCCATCCAAGTCTTTACTATACTTTTTCTTCATTTCTTTCATTTTAAATGATCTTGACTTTTCTTGGTATGTAGAAATTTCCATATAATTTCCTAGCAAACTGGCCTTTAGGGATATTATTAAACCATTCTTTATGATGGCAGCTGTCATAAATTGCAAAATCATTCCTGTCTGTCTTTTCTGAAAAAAAAAAGTTGATGAAAAAGTTATAATTTTATTTTCTTACTCTCCACATCAAAATCTTGGAAGTAAAACTTTTTTATTCCATTCTGCTGATAATCTAACTACCCAATCATTTTCATTCAGTTGATTTAAAAAAAAACTTTTTTCAGACTTTCGTTCCTTTCCATATGAATAGACAATCACCAATGAACCTTTTCCACATTTCCAGATCATTCTTTTTTTTTTCACTTGATCGAAATATATTCTACTTCCCAACCACCAAAAAACAAATCTAAGTAATTGGCAAAGAAATTGATTTTATAACACAATTTAGCAATCACACAGTACACAGTGAACCAGAACCACTAGAGCTTTGTAAAAGACCAAAAAGAACCTAATTTAGCACAGTAATTTTATGGGCCCGATCCAGTTCACTTTTTCTCTTACATTTTCTCCTAGGTCACGTTTTCACATTATAAATAAAATGCTTTTTAAGCTACTAGCAAGCAAGAAAATACTCAGAATAACTTAGAACGTTCTCCTCTATGTTTTGCTACTTTTTCAACTGCAGAGTGCAAAAGTTATTTTAAAAAGAAGGTGAATTGGTCCATATACAATTAACTTTTTCTCTAGAAAATAACCTCGCTTCTCTACTTATTCCTCAGAAAATCAAAAAATGCTTGACTCATTGAATACCTTGGAACATACGCAATTCACTTTTTCGCCTGAGTTTTCTTTTTCTCCTAGGAAATAATTTTTCATCTTTGATTTGGGAAAAGTACCAAAAAGTGGGTGAAAAAACTACTGTCAAAATTATTTTGAGTATTTGTTTGCTTGCTGGTAGTTTAAAGGGCATTTTATGACAAGTTTTGAAAATATCACCTAGGAGAAAACCCAGGTGAAAAAGTGAATTGTGCATGACCCCTGGGCCCATATGCAATTTACTTTTACTCCTGAGTTTTCTAAAACACCTTTCAAGCCACCAACAAGCAAGAAAATACTCACAATAAATTTGATAGTACTTCTTCACCAACTTTTGGGTACATTTTCAATTGTAAAACGATGAAAAGTTAGTTAAAAGAGAAAAGCCCATATGCAACCAGTGCTGGGCCGAAATTAGGCATGAGCGTAATTACGCATCGTAATTCAATGTAAATTTACGCAGATGCGCTACGCGTAACTTACGGTGTTACGCGTAATTATTTACGCGTAAGCAGTTAAGTGGTATCGTAATTACGCTGTCTACCGTAATTGCTAGGTATGCGTAATTTTACGCGTAATTACTAACGTAAAAACTCCCCTTTTCTAAGAGTAGCCAATCAGTCAACATCTTAAGCAACCAATAGTATCTTCTCCCGCCCTTCAGTATATAAGTGTGCGTTTTGACGCATACGAATGATGTGTACGCAATAGCTGTCACATGGACTGCTATTGCGTACACATCGTCCGTATTCGTCCAAAAATACGCATTAATGGATATTACGGCACTACGCGTAACTACGTAAGTTAACGCGTAATTACAGTGATGAACCGTAGATAATTTCCTACGCCGTAACCGTAATTGCGTAATAGCGTAAAATACGCGTAATGATCCGTAAACGTAGATTTTTCCATTACGACCAGCACTGTATGCAATTCAGTTTTCTTTCCTGAGTTTTCTCCTAGGAGATACTTTTTCATTTTCTACTTAAAATAATTTTTTTAGCACTTTGCAATGGGAAAAGTACCAAAAATTGGGTGAAAAAGTATCAACATTATTTTGAATATTTTCTTGCTTGCTGGGGGTTTAAAGGCATTTTATTGACAATTTTCAAAACATCACCTAGGAGAAAACTAAGGAGAAAAACGTAATTACATATGGGCCCCGGGGCCATATGCAATTCACTTTTTCACCTGAGTTTTCTCCTGGGAGATAATTTTTCATCTTCAAATTAAAATAACTTTCCAGCACTTTTCAACTAAAAAGGTACTAAAAAGTAAATGAAAAAGTACTATCAATATAATTTTGAGCATTTTCTTGCTTTCTCATGGCTTAAAATGCATGCTATTGGCAAATTTAAAAATATCACCCAGTAGAAAACTCTGGTGAAATAATTAATTGCATATGGGCCCCTGTGTCTCTGTGTTTGTTTTTGATGGTACAATCCCCCTTGTTGTCTTACTTTAAGTGGTCCAGCAAACCTGGACTGGAATTTTTAAGATATCTCTGCTATGAGTTGTAAAAAAAAGATTGCAGTTCTCATCTGCATGAAATTGGAATATTGTGAAAGTTCTCAAACTCAGACTGTCCTGGAAGGAGGTGCAAAACAAACATGCAGTGAAAAAAAATGTCGATGTGAATCCTGCATGCAACTGCAATCACAGCACTATAAATTCCCTTACCACTCAGATACCACAATTATAATTTGATATGAACCAAAGAAAGAAGGGGGCAAATATTACACACTTAATAGCACTGTTTTGGATAAAGCAGGGCGACTCCACTGGAAATGCTTGGAGATCAAAGAAGATGCCGTTGTAAATCCTGCCCACTGAATTTGGTGTATGGACTAAGGTTGTTTTTGATGTGAACAGTATGCATTAGGTAAAATCAGTTATGTTAATGCGTCAGTATGCATCATTTAATGCATCATTTTTCCAGTATTTTAAAACGGAGCAAAAATGATAATTTAAATATATTGGATCATTGATTAAAACTTAATTTTAAACCATCTAACTGCATTTAAAGCAGACCTGAGGTGAAAATAAACGGATGCGATAAGCAGCTGTATCTATAGTCCTACTCCTAAATTGGACTTTCCTGGAATCTCATAGTCTTATTTTGTATTTAAAGGTTAAAATGTACAGTACTAATCAGGGGCGGACTGACCATTCGGGCACTAAGGCACGGACCTAGGGCCCGTGGTCAGGGGGGGGATGGGCCGCCAGAGCACTCTGAGCAGGGGGAGGCTGCCAGTGAAGGGGAGCTGTGGGCAAAGTGGCGGAGAAGGGCGGACGTCTCCCCCCCTTCCCTCACCTTGGGGCCCCCCTACCTGGCTCTCCCCTCCGGATTAATGTTTAAGTCTCGGACAGTGCAGCGTCTGACAGCGGGCAGGGACTTGGCGCTGTTACGTGGCCGCCAGAGGGAGCTGTGATCTGTGTGCCGCTAGTCTGGTCTACTCAGGACCAGACTAGCGGCGCACAGATCACAGCTCCCTCCGCCAGCTGGAAGGACAGCGGTAAGTCCCTGCCTGCTGTCAGACGCTGCACTGTCCGAGACTTAAACATTAATCAGCAGGGGAGAGCCAGGTAGGGGGCCCCAAGGTGAGGGAAGGGGGGGAGACGTCCGCCCTTCTCCGCCACTTTGCCCACAGTTCCCTTTCACTGGCTGCCTCCCCTCCTGGGGACACCTGCAGACCTTGCTGCATATACTGAGAGCACCTATAGACCTGGCTATACTGAGGAGACCTATACACCTTGCTACATATACTGGGGAGACCTATACACCTGGCTGCATATACTGGGGACACCTATAGACCTGGCTGCAAATACTGGGAACACCTATACACCTGGCTACATATACTGGGGAAACCTATACACCTGGCTACATATACTGGGGACACCTATAGACCTAGCTACATATACTGGTGGCACCTATAGACCTGGCTATACTGGGGAGACCTATACACCTGGCTACATATACTGGGGACACCTATAGACCTAGTTACATATACTGGGGGCACCTATAGAACTGGCTATACTGGGGAGACCTATACACCTGGCTACATATACTGGGGAAACCTATACACCTGGCTGCAAATACTGGGAACACCTATACACCTGGCTACATATACTGGGGAAACCTATACACCTGGCTACATATACTGGGGACCCCTATAGACCTAGCTACATATACTGGTGGCACCTATAGACCTGGCTATACTGGGGAGACCTATACACCTGGCTACATATACTGGGGACACCTATAGACCTAGTTACATATACTGGGGGCACCTATAGAACTGGCTATACTGGGGAGACCTATACACCTGGCTACATATACTGGGGAAACCTATACACCTGGCTACAAATACTGGGAACACCTATACACCTGGCTACATATACTGGGGAGACCTATACACCTGGCTACATATACTGGGGACACCTATAGACCTAGCTACATATACTGGGGGCACCTATAGACCTGGCTATACTGGGGAGACCTATACACCTGGTTACATATACTGGGGACACCTATAGACCTAGTTACATATACTGGGGGCACCTATAGAACTGGCTATACTGGGGAGACCTATACACCTGGCTGCATATACTGGGGACACCTATAGACCTGGCTACAAATACTGGGAACACCTATACACCTGGCTACATATACTGGGGAGACCTATACACCTGGCTATATATACTGGGGACAACTATAGACCTGTCTACATATACTGGGGATACTTAAAGGCCTGGCTGCATATACTGGGGACAACTATAGTCCTGGCTATACTGGGAACACCTATACACCTGGCTACATATACCATGGACACCAATAGACCTGGCTATCTATAATGGAGACACCTATAGACTTGGCTATCTGTACTGGGGACACCTATAGACCTGGCTATACTGGGGAGACCTATACACCTGGTTACATATACTGGGGACACCTATAGACCTAGTTACATATACTGGGGGCACCTATAGAACTGGCTATACTGGGGAGACCTATACACCTGGCTGCATATACTGGGGACACCTATAGACCTGGCTACAAATACTGGGAACACCTATACACCTGGCTATATATTCCGGCGGAGACCTATACACCTGGCTACATATACTGGGGACAACTATAGACCTGGCTACATATACTGGGGATACTTAAAGGCCTGGCTGCATATTCTGGGGACAACTATAGTCCTGGCTATACTGGGAACACCTATACACCTGGCTACATATACCGTGGACACCAATAGACCTGGCTATCTATAATGGAGACACCTATAGACTTGGCTATCTGTACTGGGGACACCTATAGACCTGGCTACCTATTCTGGAGACACCTGTAGACCTGGCTACCTATTCTGGGGACACTCATAGACCTGGCTACCTATTCTGGGGACACCCATAGACCTGGCTACCTATTTTGGGGACACCTATAGACCTGGCTATCTAAACTGAGGAAACCTATAGACCTGGATACCTGCACAGGCAACACCTATAGACCTGGTTACTTCCACTGGGGATACCTTTTGACCTGGTTACCAATACTGGGGGCACCTATTTTGGGGAACTGCTGCCAGATTAACTATTTTTGGGGAACCGCAGCTGCCATATTAAGTGTATTTTGGAAAACAGCTGCCAGATTAAGTGTATTTTTGGGGAACCGCTGCCAGATTGTGTATATTGGGGGAACCGCTGCTTCCAGATTATGTGTATTGTAGGGTAACCACTGCTGCCAGATTACATGTATTTTGGGTGAGCCGCTGCCATATTACGCATATTTTGGGGAACTACTGCCAAATTATGTGTATTTGGGGGAACCGCTGCTGCCAGATTACGTCTATTTTGGGGGATCGGCTGCCATATTATATGTATTTTGGAGGAACCTCTGCCATATTGCATGGATTTTGGTGAAATGCTGTCAGATTACATGTATTTTGGGGGGAAACACTATGGCAGAGTTTTAAACTTTCCCGGCTGACCTTTTACACCACTGCTAAGGTCATGTATATTTTGCCCCACCCATGACCACGCTCACATTCTGTTACGTGACCACACCCAATTTTCGGCGCGCCGCACTACGTGTTTATCAGTGTAAATTATCTGTTGTCAGTAAATTATTATATCTTAGTCTGTAAAAAATAACGTGGAATGTGGGCCAACACTGGTGTGGGGCCCCATAATCTCCTATTGCCCGGGGGGCCCATGAGTTGTCAGTCCGCCCCTGGTACTAATGTTTTTCAGCTCCCACAAAGCTCCCACAAAGACAAATATTTAACTACTAAACTTGTTTCTATTTTCCTAGCACTCAGAAGTGTTCCTCAGCCACACACAGTTTTATCAGCTCTAATTATCAGTGAGAGCTATGCTGTGTGCAGTCAAGGCTGGTGCACACCAAAAACCGCTAGCGCATCTGCAAACGCTAGCAGTTTTTGAAGCTGTTATTCAGAACGATACTAGGCATGTTTCGAGAGATTTTCTAAACATGCCTAGCGTTTTTTGGAGCATTTTTGTGCAGCAGATTTTATATTTTGTTACAGTAAAGCTGTAACTGAACAGCTTCTGTAACAAAAACGCCTGGAAAACCGCTCTGATCTAGCGTTTTTCAGAGCAGTTTTCCACTTTCCTATACTTTACATTGAGGCAGAAACGCCTCAGAAATCTCAAAAATGCTGCAGGACCCGAGTTTGTGTTTGGGGTAAAAAAGAGCCGCTCTGGTGTGCACCAGCCCATTGACTAACATTAGCCAAGCGGTTTTCTACCCCCAAGCGTTTAAAAAAACGCTCAGAACCACTCTTGGTGTGCACCAGCCCTATGACTGAGGAAATTCTTAATCCTTACAGTGGAAAGAAAGGAAGAAAAAAAGCAACACAGCCTAGTTCTAAGTTGGATTGGGACTGTACATACACGTTTTTCTCATCACAGACCTGACTCACAAACCACGAGTAAAATCGACATGTATTTTAACAGAGGTTTCTGAATCTGGCCCCATGTTACTTCAGGTACCCTTTCAAGTATACCGTATATATACTCTACTATAAGTCTAGAAATGTAGGTCTCACTCACTAAATACGAGTATAGGCATCGATTTGTACATGAGTTGGACCTAAATTTCTGACTCAAAGACAAGGAGGTGGGAGGCCCACCTCTCTCTCAACCTTTGCAGGGCGAGCTGCAGCAGGGTAAGCACATCAAAGCTTTAAAGAGAATCTGTACTCTAAAAGTCTTACAATAAAAAGCATACGATTCTGTTTATTATGTTCTCCTGGGCCCCTCTGTGCTGTTTCTGCCACTCCCTGCTGCCTGCAATCCTTGCTTGTAATTGCCAGTTTTAGGCAGTGTTTACAAACAAAAGACATGGCTGCTAACTAGAGTGTGATAGGCGGAGAGGAGAGCTTGGATAGGGTGTGTAAAGCTTCTGCCTATCACAAGCAGTGTTGCACATTCCAGCCTGAGCCCGATAGAGCCGACAGAGGAAAGAAGATAAGATTTATTACAGAGACAGTGCAACTAGAAAAGGCTGCAGTATGCCAGAGCACATTAGAACAGGTATAGGAACTTACAGGATAGAAGAAATAAGGCTCAACATTTTGTTACAGAGTCTCTTTAAACTGAGCCAATCAGGAACATATATTGTAGATTTTCTAGGAGTCCTGAGTTTCTTTTTAATAAATCCTGTAAATAATAATACCAAAAAATGTATTATTATTATTATTATCAGCACTAGCAAGCAGAGGATAATTTTGTCCTTGCTTACATAAATTATTTTTTTGACCCTTAGGAAAGACCCATTTTTGGCTGTAAAGTCAGAGACACAGGGGTCCATTCATCCCTAGAACACACTTCAGGCTGAACTCCGTATACACGTTGTACATTACTGGAATCTACTTTCATGTTTCTGCCTCTTTTCCATCCCCCATGATCTTTAAAAAGCATCATCCCCCTCTGTGGACTTACTGGAACCTGAGGAAAAGTCTGCCCAGCTCCGATTCTGCAAGGTGAAAAGTAAATCTACAAGTTTTTCAAATGTTTTTCCGTGCTCTTGAAAAGTGTCCGTAACCCTTTGCAAAGTGTTATTTACTTAGGAGTAAAACTTGTGTTGAAAAGTTGCTGTGGCAACCAGCAAGTTTTAAAAGAAAAAAAAACTATTTTTTTTTTTTTTTTTTTTTTTTTTTAAGCAGCAAAGTTGGTTATTTGCAGAAAAAAATAGAACCAGTTACTGCGTTCTTAAGTGCATTTAGGGCGTTTCGTTCAAAATCCTTTTTACGCTTCTAATTTTCTGCTTTTTTATGAACTGATATTATTTTTTTGCAAGTGAAGGAAACTTGATTTGGAGTCAAAGAATCAGCAGGAATGCCATTTCATAAATGGGATGAAGAGAAAAAAAAATAAAAATGGAAGAAAAACATGAATTACGGGAATCAGTTCCTAACACGCCCTCCTTAAGGAATGGAAAATGTGAAGAACACTTTGACTTTTGTATTACAAGGTCTAACTTTTATTGTTGTGTTTACCTTAAAGGAAAATGATTATTGGTATATTTAGCATTTGGTATTTTACTGTGTTTGTTGTTTTTGACACTTTATTTTTTTATATAAATATTAGTAATAATAAACGGGGCAGATTTATTGAAACCAGTTTAAAGGAAAATCACAACAAAACTGGAGCAAGTTGATGCTCATATCAAGTATTCTCAATGGTCATTCTGAAAAACTGTTCCAAATTTGCACCTATTTTGCAAAATGTTTTATCTTATTTTCCTTACACTAGTATTAACAAATCTACCCGCTATCCTCTAAGATTAGTGCTTTCCAAAACATACACATAAATGAACTAATTGTACTATTGCACTTACATTTAAAGAGACACTGAAGCGAAAAAAAAAATATGATATAGTGAATTGGTTGTGTACTATGAATAATTACTAGAAGATTAGCAGCAAAGAAAATATTCTCATATTTTTATTTTCAGGTATATAGTGTTTTTTTCTAACATTGCATCATTCTATAATATGTGAAGATTACACAACACTCAGCATTCAAAATTATTCTTTCAGAGCAGTCTGTGAACTAATGACCTCTCCTCTGGCAGAGAAAAAGACAATTGTTCACTAAGGGTTGAGATAATAAAAGTCAGAAGACTGCCCTCTCCACAACTTCGAAAGTCTCAGAGCTTAATGGCTTTTTTTGCATAGAGGTAACAACTTAACTCTTCCTGTACTGGAAACAATTAGACTGATGTATGTGACCTTAATGTTTTATTTCTTAGCTGTACTACACATACAAATCATAATATCATAATTTTTTTTTTGCGTCAGTGTCTCTTTAAGTGGACCTGAACTCTTATATGAACTTGAACTCTTTGTATTTAGAGTTTAGCCTGTTTAATTCCCCCTCTATGTGACCAAGCACAAGTTGTAATATGATCCCTCAACTGTGTCAGCTGCCTGCCACGGCAGAGAGCTAATTGATAAACACAGGATGTTAACCCTACGTCTGCTTCCATGAAAGCAGGAAGTAGAAACACTGCCGATCTATTGCAGGTTTTGTATCATCAGTAACAAATAAATGTTTTTTTTAGAAAAGAGAGGACGTTCTGAGTTCAGGTCAGTTTTATGGAGGAAATGTGATAAAAAAATGTAAAGAACAAAAAATGCTCTTTTTTACAGTATTAATTTATTCATTATTTAGCCAGTGTTTGCCCATTATAAAATCTTTCCTCACCCTGATTTATATATTAAATTTATCACAGGTGGCAACCTCTTTAGTCCTGGCAGGTAATCTCTGCAGAATGTATGCTTACTTACTGAGTTCTAAAGCCTGTACAAAATAAACCTGCTCCCCCAGAATGCTGTGGGGGAAGAATTTTGCATACCTAATCATCTTAGGCTAAGCATCTCTGGGAGGGCGGGGCTACAAAAGCAATATATAGATATAGGAAGTGTTTCTGATGCTGAAATCAGGAGAATTACCATAAAATAGGGTATCCTGAATAATTGACTGCATTCTACTTTATGTTGTCACAGGTTCCTCTTTAGTTGTTTTTAACATTCTTAAATACCAACTCCAGTGGAAATAAATCAGCTATCATTCCCCTATTGTGTTTGAAGCAGAGAGAAATAAGGAAAGGGGATACATGGCAGTGACTGCAAGCCAGATAATTGGAGATTAAGGTGTTGGGGGCCCTGGGGCGCCTCTTAGCAGGGGTGCTCGGATGTCCCGATCCACGAATTTGGCAACCACAGCCGTTGGCAAAAAAAATCCGCCAGCCTCCAGCTTGATTGGTCCCAGATTTTGATACATGTCCACGCCACAACTCAGATCACGACCTACATCCGAGCACCCCTGCCTCTTAGTCTAATAGCAATCAGTGTGTGGTGGGCGGGGTGGGAGGAATAGAGAGGGGCACTTTGGTGTCTCAGCCTTGGGTGCAGGAGGACCTTGTCCCGGCTCTGCATTGTACACTTCCACTGAGGAGAAGGGGGAAAATTCCTCAGGGCCCTGACTACTCCAGGACCCCCCGTGCTGCTGGACCTCCCAGGTTGTCTCTCACTGACTGCTCTCGTGGCCCCCAGTCTTGCATGTTTGTAGCTGAGCCTGAGCTGCCTTGTAGTAACTCACCTGTCCTGGTGGCTTCTCTATTCAGAACTCAATCTTCAGCCACGCTGCCTGCATCTTCTTCATCTAGCGCATGTTATGTGTAAAGGCAGCATGGCTGAGGATGGAGTTCTGAAAGGAGCAGCCGCTCAGACAGGTGAGTTACTACAAGGCAGCTCAGGCTCAGCTACAAACATGCAGGACTGGGGTCCACGGGAGCAGTCAGTGGGAGACCATCTGGGGGGTCCATCGGTGTGGGGGCCCCGGAGGTTGATTATGTTTACTTGGAGGTGGGGTAGGGGGCCCCGGAGGTTGACTGGTGGTTGACCCATTACTTTTTACATTGCCCTTGACTGTACAGGGTCATAGCCATATCTCCAGGTAGTTTAGGCATTACTTGTCAGTCACTGGTGAGCTTATGCAGTTACAGCAGTAATCGAAACTGAAAATTCATTTTTATGCAGAGGCAGCTTTAAGATAACAGGCGAGGAAAAGTACAACAATATCCTTATTTAATTCTACACCTACATGGCTGCAATGTGTCTTTTTTTTTTACTACTTGTGCTGAGTTTCTCTTTAGTGTTACCAAAACTACATCAGTAAATAGACAGTGCGTTAGATGAGGGTCCAGCTTCTCCCAATCCAGATGCATTAGGTAATTGCGCAGGTAGCGTAATGTGCGCGCACTGTGAAGCCAGCCATTATCTGCTCCTCTGACAAATGCCTACGTGGCAGGTTCTGTACTTATTACTCACATTTTCATTTTTCTGCTGCGGTAGCCCTATCGATTCCCCTAATGGAAAATAGCGAGGTAACATTTACGTGCTGATATTTTTTCTCCATTAAATGGGATATCCTCTTTAATCAATATTTCTCTTCCTTTAAATGGTAGTTTAATCAGCAGCCAATCGCCGTAAAGTGTGCCTCTTGATGGAAAGGTGGGCGCATGGGATGTGACAAGTGAGAATAGTAAACCAGATTATGAAGCCTGATGGTGTCACCCTCGATTGGAATGGATGCCGATGATTGCTGCCTGGATGAAAACGATTGCTAAATGCTTTTACTGGATTGGTTGCCAATCTTATCTATTCATCTGCTGTAAAATACAATGGCATTTCATCATCGTTATTATTTATTTAATATTGTTTCTGCTTTACACATGGATTTTGTTTTGCCATCAGTTTTTAGGGCCCATTCACACTTGCTGATCGCAAAACGCTAGCGATTTTGCTAGCGTTTTGCACTGGCGTTTTTTGGCGATTAACGGCAAAAAATTACCATTCACACCTGGCGATTTTTTAACGATCGCGTATTGCGCTTCTAAACCACTAAAACGCGATAGCCGGGAAATCCCCTGAAAATGGTGCAGGCTACGCATTTACGTTTAGCTTTTTGGGTGATTTGCGGCGATTAGCGCAAATCGCCCGAAAGAGAATAGGCCCATAGACTTTCATTACCCTAGCGCTTTGAAAAGTGCTAGCGTTTGAGCGTTTTGCCGAAATCACTCAAGTGTGAATGAGCCCTCAAGTGATAGTAATAAAAATATTTTGCAAATCAGCATTAAGTAGGTTGCAGGTTGCAGCGCGGGTACTCAGATTGCAAAACATTTTGGGTTTCTAATAAGAAATCCCAGCACTGCCTATAGACCTGGAAATATCACGTGTCTAAGCTACTAAACCCACCAGTGAGCAGCATTTCAAGGAGATCTGTTGCACAAAAATGCTTTTAAGGCTTGATCACACTGTGAGCCCTTTTCGATTTTGCAATGCAATTTTTAAATTTGCTCAATGTGAGTATTCTGACATGAGCGATGAGCTTTCTTTCCAGTCGCAAGCACAGCTCCTGCACCATTTCCTGAGCGTTTGTGCTTTAATACAAAGTATAGGGAAATCACAAAGGGCTTTGAAAAGTGATTTGGCGAGCACTTTTTAAAATAAATACATTGTATTTATTTAGTTCCAGGTCAAAGTATTCACTTCCTGATTGTCGTCAGGAAGAAAAAAAATCGCCAAACAAAAGAGCTTAGAAAAGCGCAAATCGCTCTGCAAAGCAAAGGGAAAAGCGCTTGAAAAAAAGCTCACAAAAGTAATGTGAACTAGGCCTTAAATATCTAAAATTTTAAAGAGGCGCTGCAGTGACATATAGTAAAAGGCAGTCAATTATTCTGGATACCCCCTTTTACTCTAATTTTATGGTTTCAGCATCAGAAATATTCCTATATCTATAAACAGCAAAGTTATCCAGAATTCAGATGTCCCGGAAGTCTCAACTAACCGGCATGCCTGAGGGATAAAAAAGACCACTGTTGGGGGGCTTTCTGTGGCTGCTGGCAGGCTGTAAAATACTTATGGAGGCTCCAGCGATGTCTGGCAGTCTTCCTCTATCTCCCTGTGGGCTCCTAGCAGCTTCTAACATCATGTACGGGAGCTGACGTGTCACATGACTTGATGCGGGTCAGCTGACACTCCGGCTCCCGTGCACCGGGGGAGCCGGAAAGCCGCTCCGAGATAGAGAGACACTACTGGAGGCTCAGTAAGTATTTCGGGGGGGGGGGGGGATAGGAGGTTGGACCTATTTCAGCCGGTTGCACAAGCAACCGGTAAGCACATGTATCCGGTGTCAGACGATCCCCGCGGTGCCGGACGGACTTTGCTGTATTGCTGTATACTGGTGTATAGCCCCACCCTTCCAGTGATTTCAAGCCTAGGCTGATTAGCTATGCACCCTTCTTCTCCCAGGGCATTCTGGGACACCAGGGTCCATATGCAATTCACTTTCTCTCTTGAGTTATCTCCTAGAAGATAATTTTCATCTTCTCTTCAAAATAACTTTTCAGCATTTTACAATTGAAAAATTACCCAACAGTAGGTGATAAAGTACTATCAAAATTATTTTGAGTATTTTCTTGCTTGCTGGTGACTTAAGAAGCATTTTCGACAAGGTGTAAAAATATCACCGAAGAGAAAACTCAGGAGAAAAAGTGGCCCATATGCAATTCATTTTTTCTCCTGAGTTTTCTCCTGGGTGATATTTTCACACCTTGTCATAACTTGCTCTTTAACCGCCTCCCGACCGCGTCACGCCAATGGGCGTGGCCGCGGTGGCAGCCCCAGGACCAGCTAACGCCAATTCCTGGGGCAGCAGTTTGCAGGAGATCGCGCGCAAGCTGCGCGCGCATCTCCTGCCTGGTGGGCGGAGCGGAGCTCCGCCTTCAGTCTCCGAACGTCGATCGCCGCTCGGAAGACTGTTACACAGCGAAACCCCCGTGTATTTACATGTACAGCGCTGCGAACGGCAGCAGCGCTGTACTGGGGACAGCCGTGTGACACGGCTGTCCCCCTGGGGCACATGAGAGCGATCGGCTCTCATAGGCAGAAGCCTATGACACCCCATCGCCATTATTGGCTGGCTGGGGGGTGGGAGGGATAAAAAAAAAAGAGAATAAGAAGAAAATAGTAAAAAAAAATAGAAAAATAATAACATGGGGGAAAGGGGGGGGGGGGATCACTTGTGTACTGTGTTGTGCAGCCCTGCAGCTTGGCCTTAAAGCTGCAGTGACCATTTTAACAATAAAAGGCCTGGTCTTTAGGGGGGTTAAGCACTGCAGTCCTCAAGAGGTTAAACCACCAGCAAGCAAAAAAATACTAATCCCTCTGTATTAGGAATTGTGGTCATGAGGGGACCGTTGATCACATATGGTGGGAATGCCGGTGGGCCCAGGTCTTCTGGAACCAAGTATCATTATTAATTGTGCAAGTCCCTGAAAGGCCATTTTCAGAGGTGCATGGCGTAGACCTGGACGACTTTAGCTGGATACTCCTGTCTTACTGCCTGATGAAGCGGGGTCATGGCCGTGAAAGTGTATAAATAAACTTTGTGTTATACCTTAACACATTGCTTTTGTCATGCCCTTTGGAGTGGGTAAGAGTCCACCTCCACCACTTCCATGTTTTAAAAATGTTATATCCTTTTGGCGCCCCTATTTTCTCTGATATTGTACCAGTCCACCCTAGGTGGAAGGGCGGGAATCTTCTTATTTCTTCCTACCTACAGAGAGCGACTTCTTAATCCTGAGTGGGGACAGGCTTGTTCTTTCCACCTGCGTTCAAAGTGGTTGCCTAAGTGGTAACGCTGGTTTGTGAGTATTACTTTACCTTACATTCTTTCCTCATCACCAATACATACTACACCATATTGGGCTCTCGGTATCCCTGCTTTTGTCTTTTCATTTTCAAAAAGCCTAGCAGTCCTGCTTTAAGACCATGAGAAATATGGCACCAAGTTCGCAGTGCACTGTCATAGCCAAATTATTGCTATGGCATCATATACATCAGGGCTGGATTTAACATAAGGCACTGTAGGCACGTGCCTACAGGCACCTGATGATGGAAAGGCGGCTCCCTTCCCTACCTTAGTGCCTTCCTCCCTCCTTCCCTATGCAGAGTCCTGATGAGAGTGTAAATGAGAGGTTACTCATCTGGCTCTCAGCATTCCACTGATGAGATCTCCCTTCAGTCAGGGGTACCTCTAGCTACTTAATACTGAGGGCACCACTGGCTACCTAATACTAAGGGGCACCTCTAGCTACTTGTGACGAACAAGGGAAGTAAGGGAGAAGTTACAGTTGGGCCAGCCAGCACACTTCCAGTGGGGTTCAGCGGGGGTTTGTAGGTTCATGGAGGGCGAGGTCTAGGTTGCTAGTACATAACTGCCTATAGGCTCCTGTGATGTAAATCTAGGCCTGTTATAGATGAATGATGAGAGAATGTTAGCTGTCTCATATGATAGACCTGACCACTTCCAGAAGACCTGGGACCCATGAATAACTTATGCAGGCAATGCTGGTTTATCCTACATGCAGGCCTGGATTTACGTCACCTGAGCCTACAGGGACAGATCTCCTGGCACCCTAGACTTCACCCTCCATGAACCTACAAACCCCCTACCGAACTGCACCGCAACTGTGCTGCCTGGCCCAGCTGTTACCTCTCCCCTACTTCCTTGCCCATCATAGGTAGCTGCAGGTGTCCCTTAGGATTAGGTAGTCAGAAGTACCCCCCAATATTAAAGCGGAATATAACCCAGCATTTCAACTTTGCTCTAAAACATTATTTACAGCATATTATATGCAACCAGAATTATTTTTTTTTTACTAGACCAGCATTGGAAGGGTTACAAACAGAGCTTTAAAGTCCTTTGGATACAAATCCAGATGCATCCGAAGTTTAGATAGACACATTTAAGTAAACACAATGTAACAAGTGTAGAATGTGACACAAACTCTCTGACTGTGCAGGAGCTGGAGGACAGCCAGAGAGTGTGTAACATTCACCACTTGTTACATTGTGTTTACTTAAATGTATCTGTCTAAACTTCGGCTGTGGCAGCATTTCTATCCACGGAACTTTAAAGCTCTGTGTGTAACTCTTCTAATGCTGGTCTAGTAAAAAAAATGCTGGTTGCATATAATATGCTGTAAATAATGTTTTAGAGCAAAGTTGAAATGCAGGGTTATATTCCGCTTTAAGTAGCCACAGGGGGCCCTAAGTTATAGGTAGCTAGAGAAGCCACAAGTTAAAGGGAGATTTTGTCAGTGGAATGCAGAGAGTTGAGTGAGTAACCTTTCTTTTATGCTCTGCTCAGGACTCTGTATAGGCAAGGAGGGAGGGAGGCACTCCAATCCAATCCAATCCAAAAAAGCTTTATTGGCAGGACCAATTACATTTAGCATTTTTCATCATTGGCGTGTACAGTGCTTTACGGAAAATCCAGCCCTGCCTACATGACATACTTTTTCGAACCCCTCCTCGTCATAGTTAGGGAAGTAGATAGAAGATATTTGTCATCCTTGTATCTGGATACTATGCCCTTATATTCCTATTTGTCACCTGTCCATTATTATTATTGATTTATAAAGAGTTAACAATATTCTGTGGCGCTGTACAAAGCAGGAAAACAAACAAGGGCTACATAATGATACAGACAATGATATACATCAAATATGGACACATATGGATACAAAATACAGCACTGCTGATTACAATAGCAGGGGTAACATGATGAATAAACTGTATGACAGAGTGCAAGCTATTATATGAATAACATTCCAAGACACAAAAGGGTGAGAGCCCTGCCCTTGCGAGCTTACAATCTAAAGGAAAGGGGTGGAAACAAGAGGTGGGGAAGTATACAGTATATATACACAGGCAGTGGATGATTAGGTTATTTAGTAAGGAGTTGAAGGGTGCATGGTCTAAGATAGAGCATATGCTTGTCGCAAAAGGTGAGTTTTGAGGGAGCGTTTACAAATTTCAAAGGTGGGAGAGTGGCGGATGTACTGTGGAAGGGGTAAGGCACGTGAGAAGTCTTGTACATTATCATTATCTATTGTTATTTTGTTTTTGTTGTTGTTGTTTTTTTTCACTTATCTATTTTATTTTCTTGGTTGATGTTATTTAATGGTTCTTTATTTTCCTAAAGGACCCAAACTAATCTGGCATTTCATTCCTGTACTTATTTTCCTGCTCATCTAATTTGCTAGTGATAACTGTACTGATTTCCTCGCACTTACGTGGTAAATTGTTCCCTTGGTTTATCTCATGTTTATGGTCTGATTACCAATGTCATTTTTCTATTGATCAATAAAAAAAACTTCAAAACTAAAAGTTAGATAATGTTGTTAAAAAAAAGATCAATAACCAGCAAAAGGAAATGGCAATACAAAATATGTGGCTCCAAAAGCAGTAATTATGGGATCTGTGCATGATGAGGTAGGATAAAGTCAGGATTGCAGCAACAGTTGCCTGTTTTAGACTTAAAGGAGAACTGTAGTGAGAGGTATATGGAGGCTGCCATTTTTATTTCCTTTTAAGCAATACCAGTTGCCTGCCTGCCCTGCTGATCCTCTGCCTCTAATACTTTTAGCCATAGACCCTGAACAAGCATGCAGCAGATCAGGTGTTTCTGACTTTTTTGTCAGATCTGACAAGATTAGCTGCATGCTTGTTTCTAGTGTTATTCTGCAGACAGATGGCTCAGTAGGGCTGCCAGGCAACTGGTATTGCTTAAAAGGAAATCAATATGGCAGCCTCCATATACCTCTTACTACAGTTCTCCTTTAAGACCTTCCTCCCTCTGTTTTCCAGTCACCCTATGTCCTGATATGACCCAGGCAAGGGCTGCAGGGATAGCCATCAAAATCAGGTGTTGCTGCTTCATTATGTCTGTTATATTAAAGAGTAACTGTCAGGCCGCAAAAGTTAATTTAAACCTCTATTCTCCTGTGTTAAACAGTTTAGAAGGAAGCCAAAAAGGCAATACTGAAGTTAAAAATCTATCTTAAGGCTCTTTTCCACTATGAAATGCGATCGCGATTCCGATCGCGATCGCAATCGCGTTTCAATTTCCACCATGCGATTGCGATTGCGATTGAGCTACTATATTCATTATAGTCCAGCTCAATCGCATACAAAACGCGGCAGGACGACGATTGCGCTTTGACCAAAATCGCATCGCAATCGGATCGCACTAATGGAAATTGCTGCTGCAGTTTCCATTAGTTTAATGTACCTTGCGATTTGCGATCAGAAGCAAATCGCAAATCGCAGGCTAGTGGAAAAAGGCCCTTAGGGCCTGTACACACTGCTGCGCTTGCGCTGCGTTTTTAAAAACGCATGCGTTTTTAAAATCGCAAGGTCTTTTGAAAAAGAATGAAAATCGTGATGACTTGTACACACTGGTACGATGCGTTTTTAGAAAAACGCAATCGCAGTGCCTGCTGCGCTTGCGTTTTTGCCTGCGTTTTTCAGAAGTCAGTATCCCAGAAGACTCTGCAATCTCCTGATTCCTGTTGAAATGTAAACTAGAAAAAAAACAAAGGATTCTTTAGCCAATCAGCAATTACAAGAAAAACGCAAACGCACAAAAAAACGCAGGCAAAAGCGCATGCGTTTTTAAAACTATATGCACTTTAAGGCCTCGTTCACATCTGCTGCGCTGAAAAACGTGTTAAAGCGCATGGTAAAAAACGCATGCGCTTGTGCGCGCTTTAGTCCGCGTTTCTGTGCGTTGCGCTGCGCTGCGCTTCTTTAAAGCACGTTTTGCTTACTGTAGCAGCAGCAGTTGTCAATAAAACTTTGTTTTTGTATGTAAATGTATTTTTTTCTCCAATTAGGGGTAAAAAACGCATGCGCTTCTATGCGCTTGTACGCGCTTCTATGCGCTAAAAAAGCGGACCCATTCACTTGCATTGCTGTGCGCTTTCCAGCTCAACGCACAGAAATGCCTGCAACACTACGTTTCTGTAACGCTGCTCAGCGCAGCGCATAGATGTGAACCAGCTACATTTAGTTACATGGAAAAATCAATACCTTGCTGAACGCACAGGGCAGTGCGCTGTGGAAAGCGCACAGAAACGGCCCTGATGTGAACGAGGCCTTAAAACGCATGCGCTTGCGATTTTGCTTGCGTTTTTCAGTGTGTACAGGCCCTAACTTTGATTTTTGCTGAATAGCAATCCTCTTTATTCCCAAGCTCCTAAGGAGGCCGGCAGGCCGCATAACAGATACTGCAAAGCATGCTGGGGCTGCTTCTTCTCCCTACCGCACTCCCTTGGACCTCCCCTTCATTTCCCTATCCCGCCCTAAGGCTGCTTTCACAGTGGGAAGTTACAGGCTCATGTTACAGCAGCTTGTAACTTGCAGCCTAACTCACAGCACTGAAAAATCAATGTGCTGTTCACAGTGCACATGTGATCTTTGATCCAGACCTTTTTTGTGAGTGGAATCATCAGGAAGCAGGGTAAGGGACGATATTACATCACAATTGGCTTCATAGGAGACAGACAAACATGGAACCTGCCATGAGCTGTCAGGAGCATCATTCTCTGCAAATACTATATAAAAATTCTGTGAAATCCAAACATGGACAGTGAAATGCATATGTAATGTAAGTACAGCCAGTATTTAGCTACTGATATATGTGTTTTTTTCTCTGAGACCTTATACCTAACAGCTACTCTTTAAAGATCATTCTTTACTCAGTCCTGCAGCCTCTAATAATTTTATTAATCAAACATAACGTTTTTAAAGAGAATCTGTATTGTTAAAATCCCACAAAAGTAAACATACCAGTGCGTTAGGGGACATCTCCTATTACCCTCTGTCACAATTTCACCGCACCTCGCTGCATTAAAAGTGGTTAAAAACAGTTTTTAAAAGTTTGTTTATAAACAAACAAAATGGCCACCAAAACAGAAAGTAGGTTGATTTACAGTATGTCCACACATAGAAAATACATCCATACACAAGCAGGCTGTATACAGCCTTCCTTTTGAATCTCAAGAGATCATTTATGTGTTTCTTTCCCCCTGTTCTCATGCACTGAAGTTTCAGGCTGCTTGTTTCTTCCTGCAAACAGCTTTGCCCTTGTCTGAATTTCCTCAGTATGTGAAAGCCCAGCCAGCTCAGAGGACGATTTATCCAGCTTGTAAAAGATAAGAGAGAAGCTGCTCTAATCTAAATAATACACAGGCAGTGTGCATAGAGGGGCCTGGAAGGGGGAGTTCATAGCAGAACCACAACACTGAAGAACTTGGCAGCCTTCCAGACACAGGCCGACAAGTCTGACAGGGGAAAGATACATTGATTTATTACAGAGACTGTGATAGTAGAAAGTGCTGCAGTAAGTTAGAACACATTAGAATAGCTTTTGGAACTTGTAGGATGATAAAAAACAGGATGCAATTTTTGTTACGGAGTCTCTTTAATAATACACAGGCAGTGTGCAGAGAGGGGCCTGGAAGGGGGAGTTCATAGCAGAACCACAACACTGAAGAACTTGGCAGCCTTCCAGACACAGGCTGACAAGTCTGACAAGAGAAAGATACATTGATTTATTACAGAGATGGTGATAGTAGAACGTGCTGCAGTAAGCCAGAACACATTAGAATAGCTTTTGGAACTTGTAGGATGATAAAAAACAGGATGCAATTTTTGTTATGGAGTCTCTTTAAAGCTATGATTATGCTGTTTTAAAGTTATGAAATGCTCCCATGGCATTTTCTGCCTATTCCTATTTTTAACAGCAGTAGTTAATGATTAAAAAATACATTTTAAATTGTCCTTGGCTTATTCAATCCTGAGAATGTATTATTACTACAGTATAGTTTTCACACACAAACAAATGTAAAAGAAAAAATAAATAAACCTATGTGACACTTTTAATTGAAGGAATTTGAACATGTCAATGTAAGTTCAATACACAGGGCACATATGTGAATTCAGAGAGCTTCACATTGTATAACTCAGGCAAAACCTTGACCATGAAATGGATACAATGAGAACCTTCACAGGAATACTGCTGAGCTCATATTTCTAGGACATATCTCACAGCTTATGCAGATACTAAATTGTTATATTTGTCTCTACTGTTCCCCTGCCACTCTGCCACCCAGGGGCGTTGCTAGGAACCTAAGAGTTCCAGGGCACATTTAGGCACTCCAGATGAAAAATGGGTGTGGTCATGAACCAGAATGTGGGTGTGGTCATAGATAGGGCCAAATGCACAATAACTTAATAGCGGTCTGTTAATACTGTCTAAAATGCAGCATATCACATAAATAGGCAGTGTCACTTAAACATATGGGACATGCTAGATGCTGTGGTACCTCTATGGGGCATTCTTGGTGATGTGGTGCTTGAAGCCTCCATAGGGTGCATGCACTGTTGTATGTGTCCTCACTGTTCCTCACTGTCTCCACTTTTCAACCTCTGTAGCGGGCGATTCTCCTCCTAGCATACGAGAATCAGAACTCTAGCTTCTGATTCATTCTCAGACACTAGGGGGAGAATCCCGGAGGATAAGAGGTCTGCAGAATCTGGAGACCAAGTGCCGGAGGTGAGTACAGCCACCCGCTGCCTGGGGGACACCAGGGGCACCCCAGAATAGATCCGGGGCACGTACAACTGATCTTTGGGGCTAGCGACGCCCCTGCTGCCAACAGATTTATATTTTTCGCCCATCTGGGCCAAGTTCCTTATCTGGCCCATCCATTTTCAGCCCCCTCCCACCAATAACAGCCTCTCTTTAACATGCAACACCTACTTATGTGCAGACAGACTCACCTTCACTGAGTAACAGCCTTTCAATATGCAGGCATACTCCCATGCCCTGTGCAGCCCCTAACTTCTATGTACAACTTCCAGATGCAGCAGCCCCTCACTGGGCAACAGCTGTAGTCAGTGGTGTCTGGCCATTTAACCATTTCAGCCCGCTGGGATTTTTTACCTTGTGCATCAGAGCAATTTTCACCTCCCATTCATTCGCTAATAACTTTATCACTACTTATCACAATTTATTGATCTATATCTCGTTTTTTCCTCCACTAATTAGGCTTTCTTTGGGTGGTACATTTTGCTAAGAATTATTTTTTTAAAATGCATTTTAACAGGATTAATAAGAAAAAAATATAAAAAAATCATTATTTCTCAGTTTTCGGCCATTATAGCTTTAAGATAATCCACGCTAGCATAATTAAAACCTATGTATTTTATTTGCCCATTTGTCTCGGTTATGACACCATTTAAATTTTGTCCCTATCACAATGTATGGCGCCAATATTTTATTTGGAAATAAAGGTGCATTTTTTCCATTTTGCGCCCATCACTATTTACAAGATTATAATTTAAAAAATGTTTGTAGTATACCCCCTTAAAATGCATATTTAAAAAGTTCAGACCCTTAGGTAACTATGTCTTTTTTTTATTGTAATTTTTTTTACTTATTTTGGTGTGGGAAATAAACAGCTCATTTTTAATGTTATTATATGTGTAAATTGTAATGTAAAAAATATGTAGATGTAGTTTTACTATTGGGCCACAAGATGGCCACCTTGAGGTTTTTTTTTCTCCTTGTGCTTCTCGCTAACCGGAAGCACAAGGATGGCGCGAAAAATTTTACGTGCAAAAAGACTGAAGCCTCTTGTAAGAGCGCTTCAGTTTTTCTACTGGGGACACGGATCGGTGATCGGGAACCATGTTCCCATCCACTGATCCCAGGGCAACCGGGGGACAGCACGGGGGCAAGGGGGTGTGCCCACGATCACGCTGAAGCACGGCACCGCAGCAGAGCAGCTGCCCGGACGTGAGCTTCACTTCCGGGCGGCAGAAATGGTTAATTGCCGTAGGCAAGGCACCCCCCTTCCCAAAAGAGAAACATCTTGTGAATAGGAACACTGTAGCCTACATTAATTAACCTCTACCTTCCGGGTAAGATACCGGTCAGTCACAGTAAAAACTTCCAGGCACAGGAACAGCTGCTTCCTCCCTCACGATGTAGCCCTGCTTAATGCAGAACCACACTAATCAATCCAGCACAGACAACAATTCTGTAACTGCTAGCACTGAGCTGGAACTGGAAAATAAATTCCCTCATCTGCTTTCTTAGTATCTTAAATCCTATACTATCCTTCACTTGTAGTGTCTATGCTGTCTGCCCTTGTATCTTCATAGTCCGTTAAGCAACTGCCAAGTCCAATCTTCTTTGGCCAAATAATATGATTCTAATTCTATGGCAATGCATGTTTTCCGTTATGTGCCACAACACCAGCGATTGTAATCAGCGTACCCCCTGCCTAAGTTCAAATACACTTTCAATATTTAATTCCCCCAAAAATTAAGCCGCTGCTGACATAATGGGGGTTAATGAATGGAGTGCAGAGTAATTTTGTGCTTTCATTTGGTACATTGTTTAAACCCATCCCATTCATCTAAGGAAAGATATTCTTCAGAGTAAACAAAGTAATGTATTGCTTGAATATGTTTGGAACAGATTGGGGATATCTTTCTAAAGATATGAGAAATTATCTTTATCCATATTGAGGATTATGTTGATGATCAGAATTTCAGACTAATGTCTGCCTTTATGTCTGTAAGAAAAGAAATGTATAAACTTACAGTATAGATATAAAATATCTGCATTTATGAATATGAGAGATGAGATACAATCTTTGGAATTATAGACATTGTAAGCGCAATGGATGCAATTTTTTGAAAGGTTGTACCAATTCGGTTGCACCAACTCAAAAATTTCACAATTTAGTAGTCGCGTAGTTTTTTCACACAATTTTTGTGGATACGCGTTAAATTGGATAGATTGCGTAAATTTTGTATGTATTTGAGTCATTTTTTTTATAAATTTGCGTGTATTTGGGCAATTTTTTGAATCTTGCGTAAGTTTAGTGCAATTACATATATAGGTTTTGAAAATTTTGACGCATACTTTCCTCGTATATTTTGCGGACACTTCGCGTATTTCCTAGCAAAAATTAAAGTGGTTTGTTGACGCATTTTAAGCCTAACTTTGCGTATAATTTTGCGTTTATTTCACGTACATTTTCACATATTTATTTTTGCGTACATTTTTGCGTACATTTCGCGTATACTTTACGCGTATATTTTGCATACTCAATAGTGTATTTTTTACATAGCTATAGGATCTGACTCAATTGGAAGGATGTGTGAAAAGCCTTTTAGTAAAGATTTTGGTTGGCTTTATGGTAGTTATTTTGAAGTGAATTTTTACTTATCACATTTGTATCAATATCATTAGTTATTATTACTATTTTTGCTGTTATTACTACTGTTGCTGTTATTTATTGACATGATATTATGTTTATGTTTTATGTAATAATATGACTAATTTCATTGTAATACATTCTTTTTTTGGAATGTTTGTAAAATTATTTTTGAAAAATCCAATAAAAAACTATTGAAACCGGAATTATAGACATCAATGTATTAACTGATAGCAGTGGGATAGCTAAGGAGCTTGAGGCCCCCTGTGCGAGTTTTGCATTGGGCCCCAAGCACTCTATTGATATGAAACCCCCAAAACGCCACTGCTGTTCACCACATCTCACTTCTACTTACAAGACTTCTCTCAACCCTCTCGCCTCCTTTGGAACACCCTCCCTCAACACATCCCCCACTCGCCCACACTTACGCCTTTTAGTCGTAACTTGAAAGCTCACCTCTTCAGGCAGGCATACTCACTCTCTTAGGACACCCTGGCAACTGACCAGCATTTTACCATCTTATACACAGCTTTCCTTCACTTATTGTCCTATCCCTTAAAGAGACACTGAAGCGAGAAAAAAATATATAATGATTTGTATGTGTACTACAGCTAAGAAATAAAACATTAGGAGCAGAGACATAAATCTAATATTGTTTCCAGTACAGGAAGAGTTAAGAAACTCCAGTTGTTATCTATGCAAAAAAAAAAGCCATTGAGCTCCACGACTTTCAAAGTCGCAGAGAGCTCTGTCTTCTGAAGCTTGTTATCTCAACTGCCAGTCATTGTATCTTCTTTTTCCCTCCAAGGACAGGTCAATAGTTCACAAGACTGCTCTGTAAAATCATTTAGAATGCTGAGTAGTGTGTAAACTGCAAATATTAGAGAGTGATGCAATGTTATAAAAAAACTATATAACTGAAAATAAATATATGAGAATATTTTCTTTGCTACTAACCATCTAGTAATTATTCGTACTACACAACCAATTGATTATATCATTTTTTTTTTCGCTTCAGTGTCTCTTTAACCCCTTAGACTATAAGGCCGATTGTCCAGGGCTCTCTTCTCCTTTTGCAATGCTGTGTAATGTGTGTGCATATCTTCCACCATTTTGTAAAAATCTGTATTTGATTTGCTCACTGCAATAAGCTGTAATCCACCATTGTCATGTACTGTTAAAGAGGAACTTAAGCGAAAAGGGGAAAAAAATAAATAAATCAATATATTGCAAAGTGTACTGTTAAAGAGGAACTTAAAGGGACACCGAACAGTGCAGAAACTATGGAAAGATGCATATCATTTTAAAGCTCTCTTTCTCCTCTTTCCAATGATATATAAACCGCCGCCCTAAGCCTTTTAGTTTTCGCTATTTTCGCGATTGAAATTGCAGCGGCCGCGATTTCAATCGCGAAAATAGAGAAAACTAAAAGGCGTAGGGCGACGATTTAGGTGTCGTCAGAAAGAGGAGAAAGAGAGCTTTAAAATGATATCCATCTTTCCATAGTTACATTGTATTACACAGGGCGACTTTTTCCTAAAGTCAGCAGCTCCATTCTGCTGAATGGAGCTGCTGACACTGGGGAAAGTGTCGTCCTGTGTAATACAAGTAACTATGGAAAGATGGATATCATTTTAAAGCTCTTTTTCTTCTCTTTCCAATGATATATAAACCGCCGCCCTACGCCTTTTAGTTTTCTCTATTTTCGCGATTGAAATCGCGGCCGCGGCAATTTCAATCGCGAAAATAGCGAAAACTAAAAGGCGTAGGGCGGTGGTTTATATATCATTGGAAAGAGGAGAAAGAGAGCTTTAAAATGATATGCATCTTTCCATAGTTTCTGCACTGCTCGGAGTCCCTTTAAGCGAAAAGGGGAAAAAAATAAATAAATAAATATATTGCAAAGTGAGATGTTAAAAATAGACAAGATCAAGAAATAATTGATATTTGCCATGTAATTTGTTCATGTTGTTTGATCTACAATGAGCCTGCATGCCATCATCTTTACTACTGGCAGACAAGTAAAAAACTACACAGCACCAACTGCCATTATTAGTAGCCACACCCACTATCACTGCAATACGCTAAAAAGTTGTTGTTTTTTATAGATATACATATGCACAGGGGGAGATACTGGTTATTTGGCATTTGAAAACAGCTGTTATTTCCCACAATGCAACAAGGTTCACAGACAGGAAACTGTCAGGACCTAGGACCTGACATCAGACTGTGAGAGGAGTGTCACCATTGTAACCCGAATTATCCATTAACACCAGGCACTCGGCTGAGTGGAATCCACCAGACACTGACTGAAATGATCAAAGATTTATTTGTGACATAACCGTAGTCACCGTAGAAATGAATCAACCAAATACACTTCCATGTCACAATGCACTTTCCTTGCACATCAAAGATCAAATAATACAATCTATTGGTCTACTCAGCAATTCAGTTCAATTTCTAAACTGTTTCTCAATCCCTTCTAACCAAGTCCAAGCTATAATGCTCAGCAAAACCTTGGGGGAACTCGTGACAGTTCTTGAGGTGGTACTGAAACAATTCACAATTTGGCTGGTTGGTCCTGAATAGGACATTCAACTTGTTTCACAGATCCCTTAGACTCTTGTACTCTCTGAATGATAACACTCAATTCACTTTACCTCCAAAACACCTCCCCTTGGGATAGGGCCTCCCAAAATAACAAACAAAATAAAATATAAATCAAATAATCAGAAAGGGTTAAAGCAAAATAAAAATAAATAAAATAAAATATAAAGTGACCGATGCACCCCTCTATACCAGTGTTTCTCAACATTTTATTGGTATGTACCCCTTTTAAAACCCTGTACTCACCAAGTACCCCCTAGCATGGTAAACATTATCACACGTACCCCTTGACAAATATATATTTAATCGTAGTACATTATAATTGGTTCTAAACCATGTCCAAGCATTTACTATTGCTTTTAATTAGCTAAAATACTAATTTGGTGCTGTTTAAATAAGATTTATCATTTTCTAAAACTCTAAATTTGCTATTTTTGGTTAAGTATAATCAAGCCCGAGTACCCCCTAGAACACTCAGAAGTACTCCCTGGGGTATGCGTACCACGCGTTAAGAACCTATGCTCTATACCACCAATATCACCCTCTCACAATAGAACTTTGTTTAAGTGTACTTCGATGTCAAGGCTGAATAAGCTCTAATTTAGAGTTGATGCAAAACTTGTACCCCGACTTTAGTTGACACTGTATTTAAATCAGGTATCACCTGGTTTCTCCTGCAGCACACTTTAGTATCACAAGATGCAATGTAACTCCTGTCAAATACTGTCAAGTTCTCTTTAAATCACAGACTCTCTGTAATTCTGCAGGATACTTCCACTGAAGAACTTGTAACATATAACTTAACTCCTGACTTGAAATGGACTTGACAGGAACAATGTTTCTCTATATCCCAGGACTTAATGCAAGCGGGGGCTGAGTCAGCTATGCGGGTACTTTAGGGAGGCTACAAATGTCTATCAGCAGCAGCTAGGCCTGAACACTTAATATACTTCTTATCATCAACAGTAACTTCTCTTAGCACAATGTCGCTGTGTGTGGAAAGCTTTCTCATACTAACAGTCTCTAGTAACACCACTTTAAAACACACTCTGTGGCTTGTAGTTGGCCCTCAGGCCTGTACTCATCTGTCTGTGGACTCTGGTATAGCTTGAATCTGGGCAGGGTCTGCCGCCTCCGGTCATGGTCCAACCTGCTGCCGCTGTCCTTACTGCTCTGCACTGGTCACTCCTATGGCCGCCGGGTCCACTCTTACTCTCCGGGCAACTGCTACGGCCTGTGTCTCTGTCCTGTGTCTCCTTCCCGCTCCGCACCGCTAGCTCCTGGTCCAAGTCTTTCTCCTCACTCTCTCTACCGCTCTCTCCTAGTCTCAGCCAGTTCCCTCCAGTTACACCCTCTAATATCCGCCCCCTGCCCCTGCGCAATAGCTCTCTGACAGACCGTGCGGGGCTTCTGGAAAGTTCCAGCAAATTCCCTGCTTTGCATACTCTTGGTCGCTTAGCAACGGTCTATGCGACCATGCGGATGCTTACACTCCCTTCTCATGCGGCGTTTTAGTTCCACCAACCTGGCGTCTGTGGCTTAAAGGCGCCATACACATAAAAATACATAAAAATGTTGTAACCCTCTTTTTGGGATTACACCACAATATCAGCAATACAAATACCTTCCCCCAACCCTAATGATTTATCCGAGAGAAGGTAAAGATTTCTCATGGGTAAGGGGTTATCAGCAACTGATTGAGATGAAGTTCAATATTTGGCAGGGATGGTCGTAGTCAACTTCGCTGCGCTGGAACTATGCATAGTTTTACGCAATTACGCTTTGGCAAACTACAGCTTCGAGATCAGATATTCGCTACGTATGGATTTCGTAGACTACACGTTAAAATACGCAATTACGCGTAGTGCGCAGTGTAATGTATGCGGATGCTTATGCCCACATGCAGAAAATTTTACGCATTAATTTCTCTTTAAATGCTTATTCCGGGAACTCTTCTATGCGTAAATTCCCCTTTCCAACGCATAAATTTGTAAGAATATAATCGCACGTGAAAAATTAGACGCGAGTAACGCATTCATAGTTCACTACGCAATACACATGTTAACTACGCATAGTGGGCGTAAGCTACACGTAGCGGTACTTCGCTACGCGTAAATTCATAAGCGTAGTTTTGAAACTTCACCTACGAACTACAATGCGTAGATGCGAACTACGATGCGTAAATTCGCACTGGCGTAGTTTCTGCTCATCCCTGATATTTGATTACAGTTCCTCTTTAAATCTTGTATTGTTTATATTGTATTGGTATACCTTCTAATCTATGGTACAGTGCCACAGAAAATGCTGATCCTACCTAATAAAAGCTAAGTGTCGCTGCGTCCAGCGGTTTTTAGCGTCCCTGTGTCCCTGGTAATTTGTTGTTACTGCGCATGTGCACAGTAACGTAGAGCTGGAGGGACCAGGGAGGGAGGTTGGTGGGCGGGCAGTTGGGTGTGTGCCGGTGGCGCTCGGGCGCGCGGCGGGTGCGCGCACATCCTGAGTGACTGGCGGCGGCGTTAAAAAAAAAGACCTAGAGCCCGTTTTTAAATGGGCTTGGGTCTACTAGTACTTTATAAATCAATAATGTTAATAATAACATGCACTGCTATGGAGGGTGATAACACGGAGGTCCCACAAGTTATAGGTAGGGGGAAGATTGCCATAGTAGTTTTCACTTGCCCCAGTGGGAGAAAGTAATGTAGGTTGGTCCCAACATCAGGTTAGGGGTCCAGTTCAAATAGACAGAAATAGCACTTTTAAGAACACTTGTTTTTTTCATTGAAATCTGGAGAGAAGTCGTACTGCCAGTGGTTAAAATCTTCTTTTGCTTCCTCTGCGTTTCTATTTGCGAGCTTCTGAAATGTTACTTCACACTTTCCTTGCTTACAAATGAGGGACCTAAATTCAGAAACGTCTTTGTCCTTTTAGTTCCTTATCTCATGAGGAATCATTTGCTTGGCTGGTTTTAGTTTTCTTTTTAAGATCATTTCTTCTTCAGACTTGAGAAATAATAAGCGTCGCGTTCCAGTCCGGTGTCCAGCTCTGCGTGCGTGCAACGCAATGTCTGCTGACTCTGTTCGCAAATAAATGTCTACAAGTCGGGTCAGAGTCTTGCATGACCGCATTAAGGAGAGGAACTGAGTCTCAGCTGCTTATAGTGACTATGGCACTTTCTCACACAACAGTACAGGTAAATGCAGGCCATTGGAGGAACATCATTAATGTCTGTAGAATTCCTACACCATTCAAAACAAAACACTTTGCTCCTTTCCAGACGCAAGGGTCTCAACTTTGCACTGATTGGACCTTGTCAGAATGTAGGGTAGCAGGAAAAAAGGGCGCCGTGGACGAAAAGGGCGCCGCCATGGACATGAATGCATTTATTGTTAATAGAGCGCCCAAAGCAGAAAAAAAGGGGGCCCGATAAATATCGTTAACAACATTAGAACATTAAAGTTTTTTAAATATGTTATATTTTTAGAAGCTGCAACGTTATAGCTTTTGTCATATTATTTTGTTTGCATGTACAGATTTTACGTTATCAAATATATTATTGTTTTTATGTGTGTAAGGGTGTTTGTGCAGAGGGAGTGGTTAGGGTTAGGCACCACCTGGGGGGCGGCTAGGGTTAAGCAACACTGGGGGTGGTTAGGGTTAGGCACCACCAGGGGAGTGGTTAGGTTTAGGCACCACCAGGGGAGAGCTCTGTGTGAGAGTAGGGTTGGGTTAAGCTGCATTTTTGAATTACATCACGATTTTTAACGATTTTTAACATTATAATCTTTTTGTTTTTATCTCCCCCTTTTAAAACTGTATTTATTGTTAACCAATTTTGTTAACAATGTTTATCTTTATTGAGATTTCTTTATCCACCGTCGCCAATTTGTTATCCAGCTGGGCCCTTTTTTCCTGGCGCCCTTTTTTTCATGCACTTGAATGTAGGTGGCAGCAGCGGCGTATCTAGGAAAAACAGCAAACACAGAAAACACTAAAATCTGCCCTGGGGATGAGAAAGGGGAGGTGAGAACCATCCAAAAAATTAAAGGTGCAGTCATTTAGTGGAATTGGTTGTGCCCAAGTGGATGAGAAGCATGGCCTGTAAGACTGAAGTATGGCAATAGACCAGCCTGTACATATCCCCCAAATAACAATTAGGCTGCTTGCCCCCTCCAAAAAAGTAACCAGCAGCAGAAAATCCTCCAGAGAAAAATGAGGATCTATATGGAGAACACCAAGGATACTATGGTGCAGAGTTCTCAGTAAGAGGCACCCGTGGCATATGCCATACCTGCACCCCTGCAGATACGCCCCTGCGTGGCAGTGGCGTAACTACAGATCATGGGGCCCCCATGAAAATTTTGATGGGGCCTCCCAATGTTTACACCCTTTCCATTGCCTCCCGGGTGCTCTTCACAGCTCTTCTCTCAAGGGTCATAAAACAAGTGTGGCCATCAGGATCTTCACACCCATAACAAGTGTAGCCACAAAAACACCTGATCTGAAGTATAGTCCCCTGTATCGAAGGAATAGAAGGTTAGTAGTTAGGACCCTCCACAGATCTGTGGAGCAAAAAGTGCTGCAGGGGGCTGGTAGAAGCACCAGGTGAGTAAAACTCATTTTTTTTTGTCTGGCTTAAGGTTCACTTTAAGGGAGGGCCCTATGGGGCCCCTCTGGCCCAAGGACCCCGGTGCAGTTGCAACCTCTGCATTCCCTGTTGCTATGTCACTGGCGCCCAAACGTCCAGCACCCTTTTTATGTGTCTTACCCGGACATTGTTCTTCATCCGCTGCTGTCCTGATCTCCAGTACATATGTATTTTGGATTTGCCCCGAGTTGTCTTTCTATCGGCTATTTATAGTTTACTTTTCCATCTATATGTAGCTGTACACACATCTCCAAGCCGAGGATATTTGCATTCTTCCTCCGCTTGTCACTCTGCTAATGCATAATTCAACAGCACTTCAGTGAATTAGCTATAAAAAGACCATTTAGTCACATAGTAAATGCACAATGCCAGTTTTTTTCCTCTCTCTTTTTTTTTTATTCCCAATCTGGGCCATCATCAGCAATGTCCTGCGTAATCCTGTACTGCGGAGAGAGAGGTGCCAGCACGCCGCTGAAACTTCTGCTTTTCAAAATTCCGAATGACAGGAAGTGTTGTGTATGTCTGCAGCTCGGTGTGAGTGCCGGGCACGGTTCCCAGCCCCATAACCTGCAATGGGATTTGTATTGTGCATTGTTTTCTAACTGCTTCTTAAATAAACTTTATCGACTACAATATCCCTTCCACATGGTAAATAGTGCGTATCTGACAAGTTTAAAATACATGCTTTTTGGGCTGGTGCACAACAGGGGCTTGATTCACTAAACCGTGAAAATTGCATTTGTGCGGGAAAAACGTTACGTGCGCAAAACGCTAGCGCGACTGTGATATCAGTTATCACGGTTTAGGGAATCAAGCCCCAAGAGCGGTTCTGAGCGGTTTTTAAAACGCTTGGGAATTGAAAACCGCTTGGCTAATGAAAGTGAATGGGCTGGTGCACACCAGAGCTGCTCGTTTTTCCCCCAAACGCAATCTCGGGGGCTGCAGCATTTTTGCGGATTTCTAAAGTGTTTCTGCCTCAATGTTAAGTATAGGAAAGTGGAAAACCGCTCTGATAAGCGCTAGATCATGGGGGGGGGGGGAGGGGGTTAAAGATGGTTTTATTACCACTCTTAAATGTTACATGGTTCTTTATTACGAAACAAATGTAATGCATCTTACCATACGGCCTTCCTGCGTGAAGACTGTGCTTTGCCAAAGACCCATAATGTCTATATAGTAAAAATATGAAAACTTTGAAATAAAACATTTATTTTTTTTTAAAGCATTAGATCAGAGCAGTTTTCCAAGTGTTTTTGTTACAGAAGCTGTTCAGTTACAGCTTTACTGTAACAATATATGAAATCTGCTACACAAAAATGCTCCAAAAAATGCTAGGCATGCTTAGAAAATCTCTCTAAACCTGCCTAGGAATCGCTTTGAAAATCTGCTTCAAAAACCTCTAGCGTTTGCAGATGTGCTAGAGGTTTTTGGTGTGCACTGGCCCTATAACCACAAAATACTAGCTTGTGGCCCTGGACCGATGCTCACATAGGGGAGACCTGGGCAATTGCCCCAGGGCCATCAAGTGCTGCCGCCAGCCTCCCCCCCAGGTCTCCCCCCCAAATGATGCTCCCTGGGGACCCTGCAAAGTTATTAGCAGCAGAGCAACTCACCTGTCCCAGCAGGTGCGCTTGCCTTCTCCATTTGTCCGTGCTCCCTGTCATCACCCTCACTTCTTTGCATCGTCTCAGTAACCCGACCCATGTCATTAACGGTCACTGAGAAAAGGCGCCCATACGAGGATGAGGGCTCAAACCCACTAGCAGCCTTTTCTAAGCGCTAGTGATTTGAAAAAGCTCTTGCTAATGCATTGCTATGGGGGATTTTTATAAAATCACATCGCTCAAGTGTGCACACACCCATAGCATTACATTGGCAAGAGGTTTTCAAATCACAAAGCGCTCAGAAAAGCGCTACTAGTGGGTTCCAAGGGGGAGCACATAGTAATAGAGTAGCATGCCTGCCTGAACAGGTGAGTTGCAATGCTGTAAAAAAAACTTTGCAGGTGCCCCAAGCAGTGCAATAAAGTGTGTGTGTGTGTGTGTGTGTGTGTGTGTGTGTGTGTGTGTGCGTGCGTGCGTGCGTGTGTGTGTGTGTGTGTGTGTGTGTGTGTGTGTGTGAGAGAGACTGTGTGTGTAAAGATCTGGCAGGAGCTAGGAGATGAATTTGCTGCTGCGGGGAGGTGTTGGGGGGGCACAAGTTACTTTTGCTCCTGGGAGAAAAGATTGAGGCAGCAAAAAGTCTACAACCTGCCCTAAACTTGGGTTAAACCGGTAAACAGTGTCACAAGTGTCACAAGTTATTATTTTGGACTCCATATTAGGAATGGCCCTGCCTGGGATGACTCACAGAGAAGCTGTGATCAGTTTGATCAGCTGATAGATTAGTAAGGTTCTGATTTGCTGTGATGACTTCCTGGCTTAACACATGATCAGGACCAGCAAATCAGAGCCTTACAAATCTATCAGCTGATCAAACTGATCACATGTTCCTCCATGAGTTCTCCTAGGCCGGCCATCCCTACTCCACATATGCCACTTGGTGACCTTCCACTTGTACATAAACATGAAAGAACACGTGCAGCACGTGAGAAGTCCTCATTTGCAGGCTTCTTCCTCTTCATCATTCACCATTTTCTACAACTCCAGCTTTATTCTGAGCCCAAACTGCTACATTTTCAGAAATGTGTTCCCTGCACAAAATGATTTCACAAATTACATTTTTACAAAGTTTCCACTTTAGATTTGTTAAGTCAAAACAAAACTTTACAACCCTTCAGTGCCCCCCCCCCCCCCCCCAAAAAAAAAATTCCCCCCGAAAAGTGATCAAAATAAAGCAATTGGAGCAGTATGATCATGCAGCTTCTTTATTTTTTACTCATGTTTTCTCCCTGCTGTACAAAAACTGCCGACTGTGCCGGCTTGTCATAAATAGGTAAAAAAAATGAAAAGTTTACAGCCTGTTTTCAAATGTTCCAACTTAATACATGCCTAGGGGCAGCCTTATCCATCTCGTATAATGCAGCGTGCAGCACCTGATGTTCAGAAAATGTACCGCCGGATTACGGGGAAAGGCAAAATGTGAATATTCAGGGAGACAATGATGCGATGAATACAGACAGGATGTGATTACCCAGCCGTTTTTTGACAGTAAACTCTATATTCGGTTTGAGTGTTGTACAACGCGGCCCCAACACCGAAATTACGCTAACAATTTCAATGCCTACAGGAATTAGGAGCCGGGCTGCTGGAGTCTCGTTTTTTTATTCCGCCAATCCCCTCGCCACCAAAAAAGCACCTGGAACATTTTTGCATTGCTAAGCCTTTCGGATGTCAAACTGTCAAGGCTGTCTCAGGTCAACAACACGCAGACGTATTCGGGGAGGCGAAGAGTAATTTGTGAAGTGCAGGAAGCAGTAACATCCAATCAGGGTTTCTGTAAGTCAACGTGTGATTGGTCGGTAGGTATGACTGCTTGATATTCAGCAGTATTTTCTTTTATATGCTTCCTTGCTGAAGAAGCTTGTTGAAATTAAACTCAGGCCTGGATTTACATTACAGGAGCCTATAGGCAGAGATGTCCTGGCACCTTTGACTTCGCCCTCCATGGACCTACGAACCCCCACCGAGACACACTACAAGTGTGCTGGCTGGTCCAGCTGTCACCTGTCCCCTTCTTCCCCTGCCTGGTGTAAGTAGGTACAGGTGCCCCTTAGTAATAGGTAGCCAGAGGTGCCCCTGACTGAAGGTAGATCTTATCAATGGGATGCTGAGAGCTGGGTGAGTAACCTCTCATTTACACTAGGATTTTAGGACTCTATATAGGGAAGGAGGGAGGGAGCCACTCTACGAGGGACGTGTGTTGCCTTTCCATCATCAGGTGCCTGTAGGCATGTGCCTAAAGTGCCTAATGGTAAATCCGGCCTTGATTTAAAAATAAACTGAATTGAAGTAAAGGTGCCCAATCAATTACCCAATCTTGATTGTACAATCAGTACCGGTTCTAGTAACAGTTGGGACCCTGGGCAAAATTAACCTGAGGGCCCTCTTGACAGACCCCACCTTCCCTAAAGCAACAATAAAGCCCTTTATTGCTACCCATTTCACCTCCAGGGCCCTGAGCTGGCTGCTGATCCGCCTAGGTCACCTCCAACCTAACTGAGCTCCCTGGGGCCCCTGCAATTTCTTTGGTAGAGTAGCAATTCTTCTGAGCTGCTCTCTTCTTACAAGGAGGCGTGGCTAAGCCACCCCACACTTCCCATCCAATCAGGATGTGATGGGGCATGGCCAGCCAGTCAGTCGTTCAGCCCTCCTCCCATAGGAGTCAAGATGGAGTGGCACAGTCAATGGTCTTGATTCACTAAGCGTTACAATATTCGGTTATGCAGAAAACAGTTGATTGTACCAATTCACTAAGGCTGTTATCGCATGGCAAGCTTGTGAGGTAAATACCTTGAGAAATGTAACAAAATGTCAGTTCACAAAGATTAGAGCATGTGGTCAAACCAGGGTCGGACTGGGACACTGGGGGCCCACCAAAGAAATTTCAACCTGGGGCCCACACATCCCATGATTGTGGTGGAAAAAGGGCGTGACCGTGCACCGGAAGGTGGGCGTGGTCATAATGTATTATGGACAGGGCCAAATGTACATGATCTTAGCAGCATTGTGATTCAGAGACACTGCTGCCCAGCAAAACTTTCCATAGAGTCCCCTCCTTCAATATAAAGTAATGTCCTACTTTGCAGAGGTTGTGACCACAGAGGTCGCAGAGGTTGTGACCGCATCGGGGCCCTTGGGTCAAAGGGCCCTCCCTCAACTACAGTATTACCTCTCTATTGGTCCTGTGCTCATAATAATCACTTCTATAGATACTTTGAACAGTGGTAATCATTAACAAGCTATTTCCCATCCCCTTCTTGTACCTCTGACACTGTAGTTGCCATTGGCAGGTTTTGGTGCGTCGTATCGATTTAATGTATAGAGTGCTTGGGGGGCCCCATTGTAAAATTTGCATCGAGTCCTACAGCTCTTTAGCTACGCCACTGCTCTCAGCATGAGTGATTACAGCACTGAGAGGAGAATTTTTGTGCTGCAGGCAGCAATTGAAGCTCTGTCAGACAAGGAGGGGGGGCCCACCAGAGACCTGGAGGCAGGGCCCACCGAGGGAAAAAACTGTACTACTGTGGCCCAGTCCGACCCTGGGTCAAACCATGTGAGATGTTCGGTATTTATTTCCAGCTTTCAGGTGTCGTTAACCAACAATCAGCATTCGATAAAATGTTACAGGCAAAGGAGACAGCCAAGAGGAGGAGCCACCTCATCCTGCTACTCCCTCCATTGGTGCCGATATATAGTGTTGGGCGAACATCTAGATGTTCGGGTTCGGGCTGAACAGGCCGAACATGGCCGCGATGTTCGGGTGTTCGACCCGAACTCCGAACATAATGGAAGTCAATGGGGACCCGAACTTTTGTGCTTTGTAAAGCCTCCTTACATGCTACATACCCCAAATTTACAGGGTATATTTCACTTTCCAAAATCTCACATCTTTTCAAAGGGCAATGGCTCAGCAGTACCAAATTTTCTAGCATTGTAGGGACCCTTAGGGGGAACATGACTGGTGAGTTTCGGGCCCCTAGGCCGAAGAGGTCATAGCCTAGGGTCACAAAAACCTGTTTATTTGGGCTATTTCAATGGTAGTGATGGTGACGTACATAAATCGCAGCAATGGCCGTTAGCAAAGTCTGAATCTCACGAAATGTCTCATGCAGGTAGAAGACATATTGTTAGACTTGGATTCCAAAGATGGGGTCCCTACATCTCTGCAAACCAGAGTTACAGGGGTCCAAAATTGGTAAAATCCGCTTCTTGTCCTCATGCAAGGCCTGGGTTGTTGTGTCTCAAAGCGTGGCCTTCTCCTCCTGCGCCACCCTCCTCCTGTTCCATCACGTGTGCTGCTGCTGGGTTAGCGTTACCGGTCCCTTTTCCTGGAACCTCTTATATGTATTACATTTATGACTGCATGCCGACAAAAAGCATGTTACCTGTGCAAAGAAAACAGACATTTCCCGCATTTAAAAGACAGTTTTCCCTTTGAAACTTTAAAATCGATTTTCTCAAAAACTATAAGCTCTTTTTGCTAAATTTTTTTCCTCTTGTGCCCACTCCCAAGGTGCACATACCCTGTAAATTTGGGGTATGTAGCATATAAGGAGGCTTTACAAAGCACGAAAGTTCGGGTCCCCATTGACTTCCATTATGTTCGGAGTTCGGCCATGTTCGGCCCGAACCCGAACATCTAGATGTTCGCCCAACACTACACGTGACCCGTTCGGCCAATCACAGCGCTAGCCGAACGTTCGGGTAACGTTCGGCCATGCGCTCTTAGTTCGGCCATATGGCCGAACAGTTTGGCCGAACACCATCAGGTGTTCGGCCGAACCCGAACATCACCCGAGCAGGGTGATGTTCTGCAGAACCCGAACAGTGGCGAACACTGTTCGCCCAACACTACCGATATACTGGATATACTGCCGGGCAGGACAAGTTTCTCTGTAGAGGTTAACCCCGTGGACTCCTGCTCCAAGATGCAGAGGAGTAACTGGTGAGATCATCAAAGCATGTTGGGTGTTATGGTTATTGAATGTTCATCTAAATTCAAGCTATTAAAAAACTAATAGGCAGATTACGAGGGAATCAAAGGAGCATGCAGATCTTAAGGAATGCCTGGGATGCATCTTACTTCTGTAATGCTGTCACAGCCCAGAAGTGGGAGGACCTCACCGTAGCAGCACACAGCTTGCTGCTTCAAGTCCTTCCACAACATGTCTATATGACTAGGGTCAGGAATGTGATTGTCATCCAAATATTTTCTTTCCTTTATGCTTCAACAATTGTTTGATAAATTAACTTTAAGGTGAGGTATGGGGAGAAAACAACAGGCACTACAGCTGCTATTGCCCGACTTGGCTTTTCACCACGGATGGCAGAGGCATCAATCGGGTAGGGTCTACAGGATTAGCGTGCTCAAACCCAAATAAACAACATTTTCATCCAGTATTCAGTAGAAGCAAACAGGTTGGCACTTGCGTTCCTTATAAAAATCAGCTTTAATATTCCAGGCTGTACAAGCAATACACTTTGTTTCAATAAAACAGTTCCTACCCGATCCTATGTGCCAGTGGGGTGAAGTGGGAGCGATGGAGGGCCTGACGCATGTTTCGCTGGTCTTCTGCGGCTCTGTGCAGAGCCTCAGATGATGCTCATTTGAGTGAAACGTGCGTCAGGCCCTCCATCACTCCCACTTCACCCCACTGGCACATAGGATTGGGTAGGAACTGTTTTATTGAAACAAAGTGTATTGCTTGTACAGCCTGGAATACTAAAGCTGATTTTTATAAGGATTGCAAGTGCCAACCTGTTTGCTTCTACTGAATACTTAACTTTAAGGTGGTTGTCTTCCTACAATAACAAATTACAATAAACTTTAGTTTACATATGGATACCCTGATAACTTATTTCAGAATTTTCTAGCACAGTTCAGAATTCCTAGTTTCATCAATGATGGTGATCATCAAAGATTTCAACTGGGTCCAGAGACAGCAAAGCAGAGTCACACTGTTATAAGGTCACCACCATGTTTCACAGTTGGGATCATTTTTTTATGCTGGAAAACAGTGTGTGTATTTTTCCAAATATTCCATTAAAGGAAATCTTGCCTGAAAGAAGTTTAGTGTAACTTACGGGGGGGGGCTTCTTCCCACTTTAGATCTTCAGGTTTTCTGCTGCTGTGCCCCTCCGAAAGCTGAGGGGCCATGCCCTATCACAGGCTACTAAGCATGCACGCCCAAGGCTGGATCTCCTTGGATAGTGCTTTTGTGGCTTAGAGGAGCATTCTGTTCATGTGCAGTTGCAAATTTTACAAACTGCACGTGCAGAACGCTCCCGGCCTTGGAAGCACAATCGAGGAGACACTGACAAAATTGTGCATGGTCAGTAGTCCACAACAGGGCTCAGTTGGTCAGCTTTTGGAGGAGCACAAAAGCAGACCAGATCGGAACGGAAGGACAGCCAGGGACCTGAAGGACTAAAGGGGGCTAGAAGAAGTGGACTAACGGTAATCCCAGTGACGTACTTCCTGCCCAGCACTGCGACACTGTCACTCTGCGTAAGTGCCTCTGAGGAAGTGCAACTTATCCACGGAACGTCTGTCAAGCCGCAAGCTGTGCCCTTACTGCTGTCTAGCATTTGTTAATTGATGTGCCTCTAATCTGTGTAAGGATAATAAAGTCTGGGATTTTACAAAGTGCCTGGCGCTTTGCTGCCTCACCACTGTATATGTATTGCCTAAAACATATTCAACACTCTAAAGCCTCCATACCTATGTTTATCTTCATGGGCCTGGAGGGGCCAGGAAAGGGTAAATATTTTAACACATAGAGGGGCTTCATTGTTACAAGACAGCCATGTCTCAGTTGCAGTCCTTTGCTCCGATACCATCTTATGTTTCCTCCCGACCTGTTTTGGCTCACCGCCACTCACAAAATGCTTGAAAACACGCCGCTAAAAGCAAACATAAACAGGCAAGCATAAAAGCGCAGCATATAGCGCTCACCAATACGCAGCCGCAGCAATTGTTTGTCGGAGGCCTTTGTCCTGATTAATTACACACTTTTTGGCAGCTATCCTTGTAATTATTTCTAATGGCTAAATGTTGTAAAGAATACAATTAAACACGCTCACAAGTGATATATCGTACGCGGGAACACAGCGCCAGCCTACATTTTACACATCCGCCTACATGCCTCTTCCATTAAAACCTCATCCATTTCTTTCGGCAGCCCACCGTAATTATTTACTTCTCGCTGCAACGCATAAACATTTCATTAAAGGGCTCGGAGAAATTCGCATTTTCCGTTACAATAACCTTGTTGAGTAAAATACAAAGAAGTTTCTTTGTCATTTCCGAGCCTTTGAGTCCCAATTTAAATTGGAAGGTACAATTGGCATGCTAGATGAAGTTATTCTGTTTGTTTTTTGTTTTGTTTTTTAAGAAAAAATGAAAGTGCTTTGTTTATGTGGTTTTGTTTGGTGTGTTTATTTTTGTTGGCAAGTTTAGAAGCTGATGGAAGTTGATTTATTTGTTTTTCAATATTTTGTAATTTTTATCTACTTGGATGATGATTTTATTTCAGAAATCAATGGTAAGTAATATCCCCCTGGATGCCTATCTCAGGTTAAAGGGGAACTTCAGCCTAAACAAACATGCTGTCATTAAGTTACATTAGTTATGTTAATTAAAATAGATAGGTAATATAATCTCTTACCCACCCTGTTTTAAAAGAACAGGCAAATGTTTGTGATTTCATGGCGGCAGCCATCTTTGTCATGGGGGCAGCAATCTTTTTGGTTGAAAGGAGGTGACAGGGAGCGTGAGACATACTGTCCTGTGTGCTGATCACCCAGAGGTGCCAAGCTGATGTTGGACCCCCAGCTGTGTGATACTCCTGTTGTTTATTGCCTGAAGAAGCGGGGTTATGCCCGTGAAACACGTTGCCAGTTGTTTATAGTAGTATGTGAATAAATTGTTACTACTTTAATTGATAGCATCGTGTCTGTTTTGGGTTGGCTGGTCCACCACCGCCTCCCGAACTTTTTAAACGATTTTAGCGAATTTTATCCTTTTGGCACCTCTGTACATCTCTACAATACACTGGAATTCAGGACTTCTCACAAGTGCCTGTCCTCCTTTAGAACTCCCTTCCTCAATCCATTTGGTATCGTCCATCCCTCACATATTTAAACACAGTCTTAAATTGAACCTGAAAAAAGTTAGATACATACCACTGTTGAGGGAAGCCTCGGGATGCTCAAGAGACTTCCCCCGATCCACTACAACCCTTCTGCTGCTAGCCGTGACTTGCTTCTTCTTCACAGCCGTGCTCCTCTCCATGCATGAGCTCGGGTATACCGCCCAGGCACCAGTAAGGTTCGCACCTGTGCAGTAGCATTGAGCTGTTCTTGCACAAAGAAAAAAGCCATAGAAAAGTGGCTCCATGTAGTGGTGTAACTACAATTCACGGGGCCCCCCAGCAGAACTTTGATGGGTCAATTTTCACACACCTACCCTTGCCTCCCATTGATGCCATTCATGACCTTGGGATCCATTTCACAAGGGTCATAATACAAGTGTGGCCATCAAGATCTTCACATCCATAACAAGCGTAGCCACAAAAACATCTGATCTGAAATATAGTCCCCTGTATCAGAGGAAGGGAAGGTTAGTAGTTCAGGCCCCCACCGTTCTGGGACTCCTTGCGATCGTAGGGACTGCTGCCCTATAGTTGTGCCCCTGGCTCCATGCTACTTTAGCAATCACGAGCCGTACTTTGCGCCCGCTCAATGCGGCCACATTCATACTTTGAGGAAGCACATCCACAAGCAATATTCGTCATCAATAATGAATATTTTAAAAATGGTTCAAATGCCGGAACGGAGGTGCAGAGGAAGATCAGGGAAGCCAAATGTCCATCTGTCCAATTCCCTCTAATGAGGTATCTCATTTTTTTAGGTAGGATATAAATCTCATCCTTTTAGAGAACCTGAAGTATCTGGCATACAGTAGAACATTTTTATGTTCCAGTTGCTGTCATCCTTGCAGGGTTCTTCTCTCCTACTCGTTTGTTTAGTGGTCCCTGGACCCCTCTAAAGTTGTATATTTATGGTGTTCTAAAAATGTATCAGAAGTTTAATATATTTTTTCCGGACAGTATTGATTAAGCATAACTCTTTAGTGCCCCCTAGAAAAATATAAATAAAATATCAATTTTATTAAATAAATATTACTAGAGAGATTTGGGTAACCCTTAAGCTGGTTTCAGACTATACATTGGCGATAGTGGGGCAGCCCTAGGGCCGCACAACACCACCAGAAACAGGCCTTCAGGAATTACCGCGTTAATACATGGTAATTCCCAGGCCTGAATTTACATCACAGGAGCCTATAGGCACAGATGTCCTCCTGGAACCCTAGACTTCGCTCTCCATGAACCTACAAATGCCTGCTAGTGTACTAGCTGTCACTTCTCCCTTACTTCCCTTGCCTGTCATAAGTAGCTACAGGTACCGCTTAGTACCGTATTTTTTGGACCATAAGACGCTCCGGACCATAAGACACACCTAGGTTTAGAGGACAAAATCCAGGGGAAAAAAAACAAAGCCTGGTGCATCCATGGTGAGGGGCATCTTGTGGAGCATCACCCTGCCCATCCCCAAACTTTCTCTATCTCTTAATCTACATTAACCAGCTAAAGTAACCCCTGTGGCTACTCCAGCTAAAGCATCTCCCACTGCCCCCACTAGCTACACTAACCCCACATTCACTGCAGCCTCATCCCATTCCAGCCTCACCAGAAGCCCCCATTCACTGCATCTCTAGCCCATCCTACCCTTGCCAACAGCCATTCATCTGTCTCCTCTACCCATACACTATTACCCCCTATACAGCAGCACTACCTCCACCTACCTGGTACCCACCATAAACCAGAAGCATCATTCCATTACAAAGCATCACCTCCCTCCATCACACAGTGTTTTATTTCTGAACCCTGGCCCCCACATATGCCACTACCACTCTTCTCACACAGTGCCTCCCCTCCCCACATACTATAAGGAACCCCACACACCGGCACCATGCATGCATGTATAGGTGGCTCAGTTCAGACCGCAACAGCTTACCCACATAGAGATAAAAAGCTTACCCTTTGCAGAGCTGACCTGGCTCTTCCAGTAGCCGTGGTTTCTCTGCCTGTGGGTCCCTGCCTCCAATGGACACCCGATATGCCAGTGCTCGCATTGATCCTCTCACCTCCCTGCGTCTCTGCTCCACATGCTGCGTGCAGGGAAGTTGTGTCATGCTTGCCCCAGGCTGACATCGCCGCACGCTGGGAAGGGCTGTATCAGCGCAGAAGCCATTGGGCAGCCGTGATCGGCAGATCGCCGCGTGCTGGGAAGGGCTGCATCAGTAAGGACATCGGGTGTCCTGCGGTCTCGCATATCAGACGTAGCAGAATCTTCTAACTTCAGCACAGGAGCAATTGGGCAGCCGTGATCGGCAGAATCCCCCGCGCTGAGTCGCCACTAAACAAGTTCCTTCATCCCCGCTCTGCAATTGTAACTTTAATTGCCGTTATTCTATTGGCTGCGATGGTCTCTCAGGTGGGACAAAAGCTGTGTCTGCGGGCCAATCACTGCACTCGCTTGCGCAATTTGAACGAAAGTTGGTATACAGATTCCTCACTACCTAGGATGATATATTCTGGGGGTCTCGTGTCCCCGCTGGCCGCTGCACACCTGGGTGGAGCCACAAACAGCCAATCAGATTTCCTTGCTAGATAAACGGCTTCCATTCAACACATTTCTGATCATGATTGGTCAACTCATTCTGCATCTCCTGATTGGTCAATTCATTCCGATTCCAATTTTGCCGGTATTCCGCATTATTCCACATTCCGGTTTGAAATTTCCGGATTCCGCGGAACAATGCGGAAACCCCAATTCCGGTGGAATTTCGGTATTTTAGCTTCCACGGAATTCGGAAGCTCATGCCTGGTAGGGCGGGAGGGGACTGGAGTACTTCGGGAGGGGAGTGAGCCTCCTTTCCATCATTAGGTGTCTGTAGGCATGTGCCTACAGTGCCTTATGGTAAATCCGGCCCTGGTAATCCCCTCCTGGCTGACATCCAAACAGGAAGTGGCCCTTACTTGCGGTTACTTTCTGTTTCAGAAATACAGAAGTGCACAGAAGCGTATTGTAAAAATATGCTTCTGCGCATGCACACAGCACTGCCACTGCCATATTTTTTAACAACCCCAGCTTGGCCATAGACTTACATGACTTCCGGTCCACCGCACGTCGCCACACAACCATGTCGTAGTTGTCGCATTGTACCGCACCAGGTCACTGTATGAAAGTCCCCATAGACTTTCACTGACCTGCGTTGTGGTGCGGTAAACTTACTAAATTATTAATATTTTGCCGTGACGGTCACTAGGGGGTAGCAAGAAAAAAGGACGCCGGCTGAGGGTGGACAAAAAGGGCACCGCCATAGACATATATCGTTAATACGGCGAAAAAAGCAGAAAAAAGAGCGCCGCAAAAAATGTTGTTAATAAAATTAGAACATTATAGGTTTTGAGGTAGTTATCGTATTAGAAGTTTACAACGTGCTCAGCAAGATTTCTGATATCCGAACTACCTAGATAATCTGAACTTTTTCCACTATCCGAACCTTGAATAGTAATTCGGATATTTTTTTAAATCCGAATAGACTATATGAGCAAACTCGGATTTCTCATCTGAAATCCGAAATCCGGGGCGGATAGTGAGTTCAGTTATCCGAGCAGAAGCCAAAATCCCCTTCAATGGCAAAAATGAGAGAGAGAGAGAGAGAGAGAGACCTCCGAAAAGGGTTTTGCCATTTTAAGAGACTTTTGGAAGCATTTTAAGCCATTTTCAGGTTACTTCCCGTTTTCTATCCGGATATCCGAATCCGGCCGGATATTGGGTTCGGATATCCGAGTTTACTCGGATACCAAAACGGTCGGATTCGGATATCCGATTCGGATCCAGATATCTGGGTATCCGGATCCGAATCAATTCGGATTTTAAAAAGGGGTATCCGAGCACCCCTGCGTTATAGTTTTGTCATATTATTTTGTTAATAAGTACAGATTTTACGTTTTCAAAGGTATAATCATTAATATATGTAAAAGGGTGTTTCTGCAGAGGGAGTGGTTAGGGTTAGGCACCACCAGGGGGAGTGGTTAGGGTTAGGCACCACCTAAGTGGCAGTTAGTTTTAGGCAACACCAGGGGTGGTGGTTGGGATAAGGCAACACCACTGGGGGGAGGGGTGTTTAGGGTTAGGCACCACCGGGGGGTTAGCGTTAGGCACCACCAGGGGGAGTGGTTAGTGTTAGGCAAGGCAACACCTAGGTGGCAGTTAGTTTTAGGCAACACCAGGGGGGTGGTTAGGTTTAAACACCACCAGGGGGGTTAGGGTTAGGCACCACCTAAGCGGCAGTTAGTTTTAGGCAACACCAGGGGTGGTGGTTGGGATAAGGCAAAACCACCGGGGGGGGTGTTTAGGGTTAGGCACCACCGGGGGGTTAGCGTTAGGCACCACCAGGGGGGGGGTGGTTAGTGTTAGGCAACACCTAGGTGGAAGTTAGTTTTAGGCAACACCAGGAGGGTGGTTAGGGTTAAACACCACCAGGGGGGGTTAGGGTTAGGCACCACCAGAGGGGGTGGTTAGTGTTAGGCGCCACTAGGGGAGTAGTTAGTCACCACCAGAGGGTAGGGTTGGGTTAAGCTGTATTGACTAAAAACTCAACGACATTTAACGTTAATATTTATTCGGTATTATATCTCGTTTGTTTTTTGCAACAGTAAATATAATAAAGCTTGACAATGATGGTTCTTGTTGTCAGATTTCGTTAATACCTGGCGCCAAATTTGTTAATAACACTCGGGCCCTTTTTTCATGCACGCCACTAGGAGTTTGGGAAGAGAAAGTGTGTGACCATTGGGGGGCACCATGAAAGTTGTCCGGAGGGGCCCCATAATTATGCCCCCAATTCTACTCCTTCCTTGTCTCTCTATCCAAACTGAAAAAGCAGAAAGTTTAGGCTGGGGTTAAACTTCAACGCCATTTAGTAGTGAGCAATCAGATAATGATAGCACCGGGTATTTATTCATAATTGCAACCTACTGAAAATATGAAAGCAGTGGCTGCTATGGCGTTAAAATATCTGTGACATCCATCCGTCTCTTGCCCTGAGAATTCCTGCAGGGATTTTGTGACCAGGTGAGAACTGCAAAACGTTTATGGACTAAATTATCCCCTGTAGCCACAAGATGGATTGATGTATTTTTATTCCATGCAAACGTATGCAGAACATGTTGTGTAAATGATGCTGTGAAAACTTAGCAAAGAGCTCTGATATTTAGGTCAAACAGAACTTTTTGCCAGTGTTTGACTTACCCAGAATTACCAGCAACCTAAAGAGAACCTGTAGCTAAAAATACTGAAAAGGACAAGGCTGGATTACTGCAAAGGTCACATAGACTTTGCCTTAGGCCCCGTTCATATTACCAAACACAGATGGGAGTGCGATCACAACGTATGAACACACGCTAACTGCGTTTGCATGCGTTGCCTGGCTGTTACCCAATCACTGTAGTGAATGGGTCAGCTGCGCGTTTTGGGAAAAAATGCATGCAGCATGCGTTCGCAGACTGCACTGGTCCAGAACGCATGCAGTGTGAGCATCAGATAGTGCAGTTTATGCACTGTCTGATGTTGTGCATGTCGGCCTCCTGCACACGTTGCCGAAATCCGGATGGCAATGCGTGCAATGTGAACGGGGCCTAAGGCAGCTGCTGCCCAGGAGGGGGCAGTTTAGACAAGGATACAGGGAGCTTATGTGGGTCAACAGGTGAAGAGAGACCCAGGATGGACAAAACTCAGCTAAAAGCAAACTAAAGAAAAAGAAAAAAAACCTCCTTCACGACCGCCTAACGGCGATAGGTGTCGCGAAGGTGGCTCCCTCAGGACCGCCTAATGCCGATCTGCGTCAAGTCCTGGGGGCGGAGATTAGCGGGGATCGCGGGAGTAGAAGTGCGGGCATCCCTGCTTGAGTGAGGGAGCTTCGCTTTGTAAACAACCTGACAGTGGCGATCCATTTATTTTTCATTGTATAGAGCTGCGATCGAGTGCAGCGCTATACTGGAGCCAGCCCTGTCACTTGGCTGTCCCTGGATCGGCTCATCACGCGATCCCTCTTATAGGCTGATGCCTATGAGGGCGATCGCCTTGATTGGTTCTTAGGGGGAGGGAGGGAGGGAAAAATTAAAAAAAAATACATTTTTATTTGAAAATAAATGACAATTAAATTAATAAAAAAATAAAAAAACAGCCTGCAGCAGCAATCAGATCTCACCAGCAGAAAGCTCTGTTGGTGATCAGAAAAGGAGGAAAGGTTCATTTGTGTGCTAAGTTGTATGGCTGTGCAGCACACTGTTAAAGCTGCATTGTAAAATAAATAGCCTGGTCACTAGGGGGGTGTAAGCCTGTGGTCCTCAAGTGGTTAAACCAGAATGTATTTGCAGATCTTTTTTCAACTTCTCACTTTGCAATTTATTGATTACATTTTTTCCACTACTACTATCTTTCAGTAACATTCCTCTTTAAGTAAAATACCTCCACAATAATTCAAAACCTGTGCTGGCTGCAATTCTATGAAGACTTCCCTTTAAATAATGCAGGTTGTTTTCTTTCAGAGCACGAACAGGTCAGGGGGTTGACGCTTTGTTCCTGTCTTGAACAGAAGTCTATTTTTGCAGGAGAGGTGTTAAATAATAGATATCCACGGCGGTCTGTTGTGACATTCTGTGTTCGATGTGACTTTTTATGGCTTAATAAGGGTTCCTCTAATATTGTACGTCTTGCTGTCCTGAAACGCGTCCCCTCCCGGGAGTCGGGAAGATGAGGCTCTGTTTCCGATACACATTGTTAACGTCTGAGTTGTAAATCTACGTGTCAAGCCTTCTTGTATGACACGCGTAGGTTTGGCCTTGTCCAACTGGCGGACATGATTTAAGACCCTTCGCATGACACCTTTCACATCTCCCATGCTTTATCCCTCCGTCGTCCCCCTGACCAGAGTCTCTCCGCTGTAGCGACAGCTCAGCATGTCAAGTTTCTGTCACTCTGCCACTTCCATTCCATCACATTCTGAAGACGCCATCAGCGAGATGACTTTTCTTATCAAAATCTTAAAGTTGTGGAAATATCAGCATTTTTTTAAAAACTAAACTCAATCATTCTTATAGTCTTCTCGGGACACTTCGTGGCACAGCAATAGGACAACCGATCGAAGTGTATCCATTAAAGGCGATGGCGAGATTGGGGACAGAGAGAAGCCATTTGCCGCTCAGCAGGACTCCTCCATGTAACAGGCTTGGTTAATGGGTTGACAATAACAGTCTTCATCTGGTTCAACAAGTTATTCTGTATTAGGAGGGGTTTTTCTAAAGCACAGAAGTGAAGAATGGGTTGAAAGTATAGCAGAGAGAAATAAATACAATATGTGACGGTGGGGATGAAATAGCAGTGCATTCCATTCTATCCCATACAACTCAGCAACTGTACCGCAGAGAGATAAGCTATGAAAAAAAAAATACAAGTTCATCTCAGTATGGTGCCAAAGAACTGAATTATGTGGACTCATCGTGATGCTGACAGATGCCACCACTTTCCATGATTAGAAATCTGTTCACCATGCATTTCCATGTGTCAGTCACTTGATGTGAATCAGTAATCTATGGTTCAAATCATCTGAGGACTGACCTTCAGCTGCAGTTGCATTGGCTCTCACAATTTGACCAGATGGAGGGAATTATAAGGCACTGGTCCCGATGGAGGTTCAGTTTGGTGAAGAGGTTGAAGATAGCAAATGGTGAATATTGGTTAGGGTGAAGTGCTAAGTAGGAGGGTTAGGTGTGGGCTAAAGGCACTTGCATCTGTCAACGAATGCAGAGTTAAATGCAGAGCAGCAACATAGCATGCTTCAGGAAGCAGGACAAGTCCTCTTCACTCCTCTTCTGTGTAGCCGTGTGTGGCAGCCAATCATCATGTGGCTCATGATGCCTGTCACAGGAGCCACATGGTGATTGACTGAACATTGCGGAGCTACACTGAAGAGGGTAGTGAGGAGGACCTGTCCTGCCGCCGGAAGCAGGTAATGTATTGAGCTCCGCTGCCGCCTCTCTGCATTTAACTCTGCATTTGCTTACAGGAGCAGGTCCAATGGCATAGGGACCATGATCACAGCGGTCACCCTTGCGACTGGCCACATGACCTGGGGCCCGTTTGTCCTCCAATCTCTCTTTGAAGTGGCTAACTCCGTCTCCGCAGTGGGGAAGATTACAGGCAGCATGCAAATCAAATCATCTCCTGAAGGTTTCAGGCACTGGGGTTCCCTTTGTCCGCTCAGCTCCACTGACGCTCTGTACTTCCTGCTTCTGAGTTTGGGCTTTATTGCTCGATCTGAGAAGCAGGAAATACACAGAACGGGAGTGGTGCAGAGTGGACAGATGGGACCCCAATGCCTGGGACTTGCCGGAGTTGAGCGTTTGCGTGCAGCTGGCTTTATTCCACCATACTGTACTCCACAGCCTTGGGAAGTGGAGGGGTTGTTTAAAGGGGGTATGGGGGGAGAACATCTGGCTAACCTTCTGGGGTGGGGGGAGAACATCTGGTTAACCTATTGGGGTGGGGGGAGGACATATAGTTAGCACACTAGAGTGGGTGAGGGGTAGAACATATGGCTACCCTACAGGGGGGGGGGACTGGAGAGGGAGAAAGTACATCTAACTACCATACTGGGGTGGGAGCAAGGGGGGAGCACATCTGGCTACCCTACTGGGCAGAGGGGGAGAACATCTGGCTACCCTACTGGGGTGGAGGGGAGGGGGAAGCATGTTTGGCTACCACACTGGCGGAATGGTTGCGAGGGGGCAGATTTGGCAACTATACTGCGGAGGAGGGTCTGACTCGTTAGGGGGGAAACTGACCGGGGAGCCCCAGTCCAAATTCCGCATTGGGGCCTCCCGAGTTCTGTAGTTACCCCATTGAGCAGGTCCTCTTAATACCAGGCCTGGGGGAGGGGGGGGGGGTGCTGGAATATATGGTCTGGAGGCCTGGCCGAGTGATCTTTAAATACAGAAAAATTCCAAATACAATTTGAAACAAAACTGGAAATACAATATGATTCCATTAAGCTACATCACATCTGCCGCAAATGCACTTCTACAATTTTGAAAATCACCCTGTGTAATAGTGAACCTGATCACCGGAGAGTCCACAGTTCACTTGTTTCTGGGAGTCTGCATTCACCTTTAAACTCCTCTGAGCCTGCTTCCACAATGATTTTTTGACTTCTCGAATCTGAATTCTAACAAATAGTACCTTGTTTCCGAGATATCTTTTTCCCCCATCTCTGATCACGCTTTTGCTTTTTCTGGGAATGTTTTGGTGGCTGCCGGGTTTAAGGGTGGGGGAGGCTTTCATAATTACAGTTACACACAGGTTTACTTTAAACTGGGGCGGAAAAGAATTTTACATAGTAATGTATTCACTTTAGCCTTTCTCTGAGCATTGTGAACACAAGGCTCCGCTCAGTGAACAATCCTTCTCTGTCTCATCATGAGAACAGCCAATGTCCATTGAGTTCTAAGACTCTCTCTCCCTGCTAATAAAGAGAACATTTTGAAATAATCATTTACTGAGATTTTAAGAAGTGACTTTGAAGGATAGCAGGCGGGAGGGGGGGGGGGGGGAGATGGGGATGCTGGGATGGAGGATACACTTTATTTTGGAAATCGGAGCTACTTATTCAAACAGCTTCTTACTCCGAAAATATTTGGACTGTAACACAATAAGCGAACCCAGAAAAGTGTTAAGTAAGCATCGCCGTTACTTAAATACGCAAGAAAAACACCCACTACATGGAGGGAGATTTTTACAGCAGATTGGAAAGCAGTGTTAGGAGATGAAAATGCAGCCCTGACTATTATTGTTGACCAGTTTCCACGCTAAGTTTCGCTCTAATAGTATTTCTTTTTCTCGGTGATATTTTTGTTCTGCGGCGGGGAAACCGACGCTGAGGAAAACAGAAAAAGGAAGAGGTTATAAAGGAGAAGTGGCCTAATGACTCAGATATGTCAGATCAACCCCAGATTGACCCGAACCGATGCTGTAGTTTATATACAATACTGATCCCCCTTCCCCAGTGATGTTGGAGCTGGTTGTTTAAAGGTGCTTCCCATTTGCCAGGAGCTTGTATAGCAGTTGGTAGAGATAAGTACAAAATTTGCCTAAAATGCAAATTAGAGTTTAACAGGAAGTGGAAATTTGCATGGGCTTATCAGTTTAAAGAGGAACTTTAGCCAAGGAGGATTGAACTTCCTCTCAATCAGTGGCCAATACCCCCTTTCCCACGAGAAATCTTTACATTGCATTTTCTCAGATAGATCATCAGGGACATCTTCTTTCCTATGTCATTAGCGATGATGGATATTAATAAGGCTGGTGCGCCATTGAAATAACCTACCCGTCGAATCTTCCTACATTCGCTATCAAACGTATAGTCAGGAGGGTTAGGATTAGGGTTCGGTGAAGGGGAGGGAATTGTAAAGTCTATGGGATGTAGGCTAGTTTGACGGTGTAGGTTAAATTGTTGGAGCATGGTTCTAGACTTTCTGCCGCCTGAAGCAAACTTTGGAGGATGCACTCACCCCCCTTCCCCCCGTAAATATAAACACCCCATCACCGGCGAGAGGCTTTGTCACGCGACCAAGCCAGCTGGGGACGCTGGCACCAGCCCAGCCAATCACAGCTGCCCACTGCTCCTTTTGCTATATGGAAGTAGATGCCACTGCTCGAGTGCAGTGGTTGGCCCAATGATGGTGCTGAGGTCCTGCCCACGAGACCATTGGCACCAGTTAGCAAAAGGAGAAGCGGGTGGCTGTGATTGGACAGTCTGGTGCCAGCACCCCCACCTGATTGGTTAGTGTGTGCCAGGAAGGGGGGCGAGGGAGCAGAGAAGAGGCAGGTACAAGTGGCCCAAACTGTTTTTCCAAATGCAGCCCCCTAGATTTTGCTGACTGAATCATGTGATTCAGATGGCTTCATGGTAGGTCTGCCAATGGATATTTACCATTTTTGGTTGGTGCAAATCTGGTCCTGAAAGGGCCACTTTTTTCCACTTTTCATCTGTGATCACTGTGATTGGCTTACAGTGATCACAGGGCCAAGAGGCAATGAAATTGGCTCCTGACAGGCACAGGGAGCTCAGCTGTCATAAGAGAAATCTTTACCTTGCCTCGAATTGTGCATCAGGGACAATATTGTGGTGAAACCCTTCCACAAAGTGATGTCATGGCCCAGACAGCTTTCTGTCTGTGAACCTCATTCGCTTCCCCCCCTCCCCGCCGCTCTGTGCCCAATTCCCCCCCTTCCAATCTGTGCCCCCCTCCCTCTTAGCTCTGGGGCCTCCAAGAGGAGGGGCAGTCGGGGCCCACCAATGGGACCATCGGTGGTTCGGTGGCTCAGTCCGAGCCTGCTTTTAGCCACAGCCCCTGAACAAGCATGCAGATCAGGTGCTCTGACTGAAGTCAGACTGGATTAGCTGCATGCTTGTTTCAGGGTGTGATTCAGCCACTATTGCAGTCACAAAGATCAGCTGGACTGCCAGGTTAACTGGTATTGTTTACAGGAAACATCCATATCACTCTCAGTTAAGGTTCCTTTAAGCAACCTGTTTCTCTTGTATTGAGCATAAATGGTAATTTTTAGGCCAGCTGCAGTTGGTACAGTGGTTAGGGTGCATGCCCACCACACAGTGAGACCCAGATTCAAATCCCAGCCAATGTGAGTTGGCTTTTATGCTACAAATCCTTAAAGGGAACCTAAACGGAGAAGGATATGGATTTTTCCTTTTAAAATAATACCAGTTGCCTGAATCGCCTGCTGATCCTGTGTCTCTAATACTTTTAGCCACAGCCCCTGAACAAGCATGCAGATCAGGTGCTCTGACTGAAGTCAGACTGAATTAGCTGCATTCTTGTTTCAGGGTGTGATTCAGCCACTATTGCAGTCACAAAGATCAGCTGGACTGCCAGGCAACTGGTATTGTTTACAGGAAACATCCATATCACTCTCAGTTAAGGTTCCCTTTAAGCAACCTGTTTCTCTTGTATTGAGCATAAATGGTAATTTTTAGGCAAGCTTCAGTTGGTACAGTGGTTAGGGTGCATGCCCACCACACAGTGAGACCCATGTTCAAATCCCAGCCAATGTGAGTTAGCTTTTATGCTACAAATCCTTAAAGGGAACCTAAACGGAGAAGGATATGGATTTTTCCTTTTAAAATAATACCAGTTGCCTGAATCGCCTGCTGATCCTGTGTCTCTAATGCTTTTAGCCACAGCCCCTGAAGAAGCATGCAGATCAGGTGATCTGACTGAAGTCAGACTGGATTAGCTGTATGCTTGTTTCAGGGTGTGATTCAGCCACTATTGCAGTCACAAAGATCAGCTGGACTGCCAGGCAACTGGTATTGTTTACAGGAAACATCCATATCACTCTCAGTTAAGGTTCCCTGTAAGCAACCTGTTTCTATTGCACTATTGCATTGAGCATAAATGGTAAATTTTAGGCCAGCTTCACATACTACTGTAGTGGTACAGTGGTTAGGGTGACTTGCCCACCACACAGTGAGAGCTGGGTTTGATTCCCAGCCATGGTATGATGCATACTGGTTTTTAAAATAGTATAATTCCCTGGCAGAAGAGACCCTCCTCCCTCCGGAAGGAGGGAGAGAGGGGACCCACAAGAGGCTAATTAAAATCTCCCTAGCAGAGTGTGTAGCAGCTGTCCCATATCTAATTAGTGTAGGCAGACAACTGAGTCAAATGGTATAAAGCACCTCCAGCAGTGAGAGAAGTGTGTTTGGCAATAATGTGTCTGCTGACAGTGATATGGAGGGTCAAAGTTTTGCTCAATAGAGCATTATGGGGCGAATCGAACTTTCGCAAAAGTTCGCCTGATGCAGGCGAACGCGAACCCCCAAAGTTCGCCTGGAACCGTTCGCGACATCTCTATTGTTTGCACACTATTTTGGCAGTTGGACTGAACAGCCACAGTTCAGTATGTGCTTTTGTAAATAAAGAAATACCTGAGAATCCCCCATGAGTCCAAACCTGGCAGATGTCTATGATTTTTAATACATGCTGTAAGTGACAGCAACATAGGAAAAAGGTGATTTATTGTGCATTTTACTGTGGAAGAAATGTACATTTATATGTATAACATTAAAAATTTTAATTTTTTTTCACAATATCGCAATTGTTGTCCTTTAATCTCAATCTGTCCCTGTGCACTTGAGTTACCTGATGGGGACCTCTGATGGGTTCAGGGGGTACCTGTGCTGCGTACACCAAATAAAGGGCCTGGAAATTTTGGCACCCAGTAATGCCTATAGTAAAATATCGGTTTTAAATACCAATTTTTTACTATAAAGTGTAAAATATCAGTATGAATACCAATATCTTACTATAGCTAAACCTAACCCTACTCTCACACGTAACCCTCCCCCCTGATGCCTAACGCTAACCCCCCTCCCCCCGCACAAGCTACCTACCTGACGCCTAACTCTTAACACACACACACCTGTACAAACTAGCTACCTGATGCCTATCCCTTAACCCCCCCCCCCCCCCTCGCACAAAATACCTACCTAACACCTAACACTTAACCCCCTCAAAAAAAAGACCTACCGCCTTATCATCCGGCCAACCCCCACCCCACCGCTGCCGATGAATCCCGAATTCTCAGGCGCCGCCATAGGAGCTACAAGCATAAATTTGGGTGCCCAATAAATTTCCATTCTGGCGTCCAAATACCGCTAAAATACATTGGCGCCCAATTAATCCACTTGCCGCATGCGCCCAAATTTACTGATTCGACCTGTGCTTGCCAGATTTTTCATTTTCGAGCATAGTACATTATATATACAGTGAATCAAGAGGTAGTATTCTAGCTGATATGAAGTAATGGAAAATGTTAGGAAAGCTTGTATACAAGATTTGGTTGTAATGTTGATAAATGAGTTTGCGTGATAATGATAGGGGGCTAGGGAATATTTAGCAAACACTGGATGTCATAAGGGGGTACATAATACATAATACTGTCATACTTTTGAGACGCACTAGCAAGCATATAAAATACAAACATCATCTAAACAATGCATGCAGTGTAAAAAAGGATGTACAGCCCACACAAGCAGACGTCAGTACGCAGAGTAGCAGAAACCGAATTAGAGGGAATTATGCTAATAGACAAAAGGGGGTTTTAACATCCCATCATCATTTTAATCTATTTCTAAAGCGCATTAAAATAAGTCGAAAAAACAAAAAGAAGCCATTTAGAAGGCTGTTGCCAGCGTCTCGCCCCGGCTGTTAATTAGCGATAATGAATTGATTAGAGGTGCATCAGAAAACATTCCGTTGCTCCCTAATTAGCAGGTCAGCACATGTGCGGAGGGAGAGCATTGTGCTGCACGGGGAGCGGCCTGGACTCACACCGTGCATGCTTTTAAATTAAGTGCTTAAATTAGGCTTGAACTTGTTTCATTACACTGGGATCCATTAGCAGAAGCATTCTTCCACGTTAATTAATGGTTTGTATTTCTCAGAATTATGATGCCCACGTATGTGGAGAGGGACGCTGACACGGGGAGGGGTTCACACGTGCAGATTGCCAAAATGGGCAATCCATGACATGGCTCTTAACCTGGCCAGTCAACAGGGTTTTTTTAAATAGATTAGATGTTAGAGATGATGAAAAAACAACTCTGTAAAGCCTGGTACACATGCTAGGTTCAGTGGCATAGCTAAGGAGCTATGGGCCCCAGTGCAGGTTTTACATTGGGCGTCCCCCCCAAGCACTCTATACATAACAATTGATACGGCGCTCCAAAACCTGCCAAGGATTTCCACAGTGTCAGAGGTGCAAGAAGGGGATGAGAAACTGTGAGAAAACGCGGAAAAGCCGCCGCAAGTACTCAGAGTAGGGCGGCTGATTCCGCGTTCAACATGGCAGCTTGCACGCAGGGACCTGCATTCACTGGCCTGATGGAACGCAGAGAAACCGCCGCATGCCCAGAGAACAGGGCGGTGGATTCCACGTCCGACGCAGCGGTTTGCACACATAGGCCTACCTCTCTCAGTACTGCTGAATGCGGAGAAAACGCTGCACGCTCTGACAGCGGTGCGGCGGATTCCGCATACAATACAGCAGAGGCATTACAACACATGTCTGGTGTGGCTGGGACTGATAGTCCACACTGGTTCAGAAGGACGCGTGCGCGCGCGGAGAGGCAGAGCATTTATGACAGCCAGAGGGGTGTCAGCTGACCAGGCCGGTCAGCTGACAATTCTTCCTGTTCTCATTGGTCCAGCACTTAGGGGAGGCGCAGGAGAGCGCTGGTGTATATATACTGGGTGCTGGTCATTTCTCTGGTGTCTGGCGTTGCGATCACTACGTGGTAGCACTCAGACCCTGTCAGTATCTGTGTTACTTTAGACCAGTTTCTTAGGTGTTGATGATCAAGGAGCTCACACCTTAGTCTAGGAATTCTGTATTATTGTGTTATTATCTAGACCAGTTTCCAAGGTGTTGACGATCAAGGAACTCACACCTTAGTCTAGGAATTGTTGATTATTTGTTATGACCTTCTGCTTCCCTGACCATTCTTCTGATCTCTGATTTTGTACCTTTGCCATTCTGATACTCTGTTGCTGAACTCGGCTAGTCTCTAGATTCTGCATCTGCCTCCTGTCTCTGTACCTGATCTGTCTGTCTGTTGCCGACCTGGCCTGTCCGACCTCGAGAACTATCTTCCCTGTTTGGAGATAGTTCACAGACCTGTCAGTGACACTTCACCATTGGTGTCACTCACTCTCTGGTCCTTCCTACTCCCAGCTTGGCTCCGCCCCTTGGGGAGCATCAGGCCATTGGAAGGAATCTGTTCTCTGAGCAGTATCTCTTACTGTACTGTACCCCTTTACCCCAGTTGGCTGATGGTGTAATGGTTAAGGGCTCTGCCTCTGACACAGGAGACCAGGGTTCGAATCTCGGCTCTGCCTGTTCAGTAAGCCAGCACTAATTCAGTAGGAGACCTTTGGCAAGTCTCCCTTACACTGCTACTGCCAATAGAGCGCGCCCTAGTGGCTGCTGCTCTGCTCTGGCGCTTTGAGTCCGCAAGGAGAAAAGCGCAATATAAATGTTATTTGTCTTGTCTTGTCTTTACGGGGATCCTCCTCGAAGTATTACTGTTGTGTCAACACTCATATTACTCAGGTGTCCAGAGGTTAGAGATATATCTGATTATCGGTGATACTGCAGATCATCAATAATCGGGTATATATCTGCATTCTCGGTGATACTGCAGATCACCGGTAATCAGATCCTCTCTGTTTTACACCGATCGTTACAGAAACAGTGTGTTAATGATTACTACTATTTAAAGGATCTATAGAAGTGATTATTACCAGCACAGGACCAGTAAAGAGCTAATATTATGCTTGAGGGGAGGGCCCCTTGGGGCCCCTCTGACCCAAGGGCCCCGATGCGGTCACTGCCTCTGCAACCCCTATTGCTACGCCACTGGCTAGGTTTATTGCACCTTTAGTGATCTGAAAGAGGAACTGTAATGCTAGGTACACACCAAACAATTTTCTGTTAGATTTACCTGTCAGATCGATTATTTCCCATATTCATTTCGATCGATTTTTCAATTTTCCGCTTTTTTAATCGTTTTTTTAATCGTTTTTCAGTTTTATGAAAAACTATTTAAAACAAGATAGAAAAAATGATAGAAAAAAACTATTTAAATAACGATTGTAAAATCAAAAAATCAATCAAAATTCAGATTAGACATGTTGGAAAAAAATCGGTCTGGCAAGTAAATCTAACAGAAAATTGTATGGTGTGTACCTAGCATAGCCAAGGATTGAACTTCATCCCAATCGGTAGCTGATACCCCCCTTCCCATGATAAATCTTTACTTTTTCTCAAATAGATCATCTGTATAGCTGATATTATGGTGAAACCCCTCCCACAGTGTGATGTCAGGACCTAGGTCCTGACAGTTTCCTGTCTGTGAGCCTGGAAAAGTTCCCTGGCATTTTTTTCCTCTGGTGAGGGGAGGGCTTGTCGGCTAAGTTGCCAGGGCGAGAAATTTAAAATGTACCACCTTAGGTTCTCTGCCTCTTCTTTACACATTGACTACCCACCACTACTTGTTCTCAAGGTCATTCAATTGTTGTGTCACATGACAAATGTCTATCAAGCTGTAAACATGATTGAATACGGAGGAGGCCAAAACTGAAGAAAGATGTACAATGGATAAAGAGGAAATGGAGAAATCAAGCAAGTAACTATGTGTTCAATGCTAATCCCAAGATGGGGCAGCCGCAGAGGAAACATCTGCCTCTATTCAGTTATGGCAACTTTTCTCCTAAGTTGACTCACAGAGTCACAGGAGGTGTTTACACTCCTTTTCAGTTAAATACCTTTTAAGCCATTAGGAAGAAAGGAAATAGAAAAAGTTTGATAATACTTTTCTGCCTACTTTTTTAACAATATATTGCCTGGGAGAAAACTCAAGAGAAAAGTTAATTGCATAAAGGCCCTAGTGACTGCAGTGGGAGGGCAGCAGAGACTTGACACTGAAAAAGATGTGGAATGCATTGCCACAGGAAGTCGTTATGGCAAACTATATACTTGCATTTAAAGGGGGCTTAGATGATTTCCTTGCTTTGAAAGACATCCATGGCTACAATTACTAGGTAATGCCTAATGATGTTGATCCAGGGATTTTATCTGATTGCCATCTGGAGTCGGAAAGGAATTTTTCCCTTTTGGGGCTAATTGGACCATGCCTTGTGGGGGTTTTTTCGCCTTCCTCTGGATCAACAGGGATATTTTAGGGAGCAGACTGGTGTTGTACTTTGTTCTCTGGTTGAACTCGATGGACGTATGTCTTTTTTCAACCAAAATAACTATGTAACTTAGGTAAGCCAAAGATCTACCGATGTGCTGGTCTGTGGGTCTGTTAAAAGAAGAATTAGGGGGGACAGCAACAGGAGCTCGGGAGTGAGGCCTTAGTGAAGGAGCAAGGGAATAAGTTCACCTCCCAGTTAGGGTTTAGATGATCGACCATTGTTGAAGTAGAGGGGAATGCCAGTAAAGTAGGAAGGGAAGACTCCATAGAAGGTCCACAGGGGGGCCCTGTGATTTGTAGTCACGGCCTTGTGAACAGCCATGTGTCAAGTGGGCCTGACCACTGGCGAGTGCCACTGTTGGTTAGCAAAATCCTCATGCACTCTTGCATGCATATGCCAGGATTCAAGACAGGAGAGCAAAAAACATGTCTAAACCTGAGAGGAGGGGGAGGCCTGGAGCTGGAGATAGGAGGAAGAGGAGGCTTCAGAGAGTAAGTAAGCCATCTGCTGATTGGGGGAAGAATGCAACAAACCTTAAAGGACCACTATCGCGAAAAAAAGTAGGCAGTTAAAAAATGTGACAGATGACAGGTTTTGGGCCCATCCATCTTTTTAAGGGGGATTCTCAGGGCTTTCTTTGTTTTCAACAGCATTTCCTGAACAACAGTTGCAAAATCTAACTGACATAACAGTGTGCAAGTGAGTAGGGAGGCCGGCTGGTAACTTGCTATTTTGGCAGTTAAACTGCTGTTCAGGAAATGCTGTTGAAAACAAAGAAAGCCCTGAGAATCCCCCTTAAAAAGATGGACTGGCCCAAAACCTGTCATCTGTCACATTTCTTAACTGCCTACTTTTTTCGCGATAGTGGTCCTTTAATGGAGGAGGAGGCCTGGAGCTAGAGATAGGAGGAAGAGAAGGGTTTAGAGGGTTAGTAAGCCATGCATTGATTGGGAAGAGATTGCAACAAACCTGAGATGGGGAGGAGGAAGCCTAGAGCTGGATATAGGAGGAAGAGGAGGCTTTAGAGGGTAATTAAGCCTTCAGCTTATTGAGGAGAGAGTGCAGCAAACCTAAGGGGAGGAGGAAGCCTGGAGCTGGAGATAGGAGGAAGAAGAGGCTTCAGAGGGTAAGTAAGCCATTTAGGAGAGTGTGACAAATGCTGGACTGGCTCATTGCTGCAACTGGTATCTCTCTCATCCCCAGGGCTGGTTCTTGATTTTAGCCTGAGGCAAACTTGTGAGGAACGCGCCCCCTACCGCCGTCTCCCCCACGACTCAACAACCATCCTGGCACTGCCGCCCCGATCATATCCCCATCAGTTCCCATCAGATGTGGAGAGGAGAGGCCGGAGCCACTGCAGGAGCAGGGACGCGTCATTTGGAATCAGCTGGTGTGCTGGAATCATGCCGTGTGGTAAGGCGCTAGAGTCCAGCGAGCTTGAATGCTGCCCATCGGTGGCCATGATGAGGAGGCAGTCACTCTGCGGGGAATACAGGGGAGAAAAAAAAGAAGTGCTGCGAGACAGCTAGGAGGTGTCATGTCCATGTGGGCAGTGGTAAGGCGGGCAGCAGAAGGCCAGGAGCACTCTTCACTCCCTGTTTCTGCCTTTCGCCACCCCCACACTTCTGACACCTGAGTAGTGTTGGGCGAACATCTAGATGTTCGGGTTCGGGCCGAACAGGCCGAACATGGCCGCGATGTTCGGGTGTTCGACCCGAACTCCGAACATAATGGAAGTCAATGGGGACCCGAACTTTTGTGCTTTGTAAAGCCTCCTTACATGCTACATACCCCAAATTTACAGGGTATGTGCACCTTGGGAGTGGGTACAAGAGGGAAAAAAATTTAGCAAAAAGAGCTTATAGTTTTTGAGAAAATTGATTGTAAAGTTTCAAAGGAAAAATTGTCTTTTAAATGCTGAAAATGTCATGTTTCTTTGCACAGGTAACATGGTTTTTACCGCCAGGCAGTCATAAATGTAATAAAGAGAAGAGGTTCCATAAACAGGGACCGGTAACGCTAACCCAGCAGCAGCAGCAGCACACGTGATGGAACAGGAGGAGGCGCAGGAGGAGAAGGCCACGCTTTTTGAGACACAACAACCCAGGCCTTGCATGAGGACAAGAAGCGTGCGGATAGCATGCTTTTTACCGCCATGCAGTCATAAATGTAATAAAGATAAGAGGTTCAATAAACAGGGACCGGTAACGCTAACCCAGCAGCAGCAGCAGCACACGTGATGGAACAGGAGGAGGCGCAGGAGGAGAAGGCCACGCTTTTTGAGACACAACAACCCAGGCCTTGCATGAGGACAAGAAGCGTGCGGATATAGCAGCAATGCTTTTTGCCGCCATGCAGTCATAAATGTAATAAAGAGAAGAGGCTCAATAAACAGGGACCGGTAACGCTAACCCAGCAGCAGCAGCAGCACAGAGCACACGTGACGGAACAGGAGGAGGCGCAGGAGGAGAAGGCCACGCTTTGAGACACAACAACCCAGGCCTTGCATGAGGACAAGAAGCGTGCAGATAGCATGCTTTTTACCGCCATGCAGTCATAAATGTAATAAAGATAAGAGGTTCAATAAACAGGGACCGGTAACGCTAACCCAGCAGCAGCAGCAGCAGCACAGAGCACACATGATGGAACAGGAGGAGGCGCAGGAGGAGAAGGCTACGCTTTGAGACACAACAACCCAGGCCTTGCATGAGGACAAGAAGCGTGCGGATATAGCAATGCTTTTTGCCGCCATGCAGTCATAAATGTAATACAGATGAGAGGTTCAATAAACAGGGACCGGTAACGCTAACCCAGCAGCAGCAGCAGCACAGAGCACACGTGATGGAACAGGAGGAGGCGCAGGAGGAGAAGGCCACGCTTTTTGAGACGCAACCCAGGCCTTGCATGAGGACAAAAAGCGTGCGGATATAGCAATGCTTTTTGCCGCCATGCAGTCATAAATGTAATACAGATGAGAGGTTCAATAAACAGGGACCGGTAACGCTAACCCAGCAGCAGCAGCAGCACAGAGCACACGTGATGGAACAGGAGGAGGCGCAGGAGGAGAAGGCCACGCTTTTTGAGACGCAACCCAGGCCTTGCATGAGGACAAAAAGCGTGCGGATATAGCAATGCTTTTTGCCGCCATGCAGTCATAAATGTAATACAGATGAGAGGTTCCATAAACAGGGACCGGAAACGCTAACCCAGCAGCAGCAGCACACGTGATGGAACAGGAGCAGGCGCAGGAGGAGAAGGCCATGCTTTTTGAGACACAACAACCCAGGCCTTGCATGAGGACAAAAAGCGTGCGGATATAGCAGCAATGCTTTTTGCCGCCATGCAGTCATAAATGTAATACAGATGAGAGGTTCAATAAACAGGGACCGGAAACGCTAAACCATCCCAGATGTTCATTGGTCATGTTACTTGGTTGGGGTCCTGGAGTGTTGCGTAGTCATTTCCAATCCAGGATTGATTCATTTTAATTTGAGTCAGACGGTCTGCATTTTCTGTGGAGAGGCGGATACGTGAACCTTGCAGGCAACGGCATTCTTCAAGCTTCGGGTTATTTTGCTGACCACGTGCTCATGCAACTCAGGCACTGCAGAGCGCGCAAAGTGGTAGCGGCTGGGAACCACGTAACGTGGGATGGCCACTGACATCATGCCCTTGAAGCTGTTTGTCTCCACCACTCGATATGGCAGCATTTCGCAGGCCAGAAGCTTGGCTATGCTGGCTCTTACTGCCATGGCCCGGGGGTCATTTGCTGGCAATTTCCTCTTGCGCTCAAACATCTCCGAGACAGACAACTGAACCGTAGGGCTGCACAACGAAGGGCTGTTGGTTGTTGTGTTTGATGAACACTGGGAGACCTCAAGAGCACTACTCCGGAAAGTGACAGTGTCAGCGTCATCTGATTTTTTGGAATGTTTTGAACCACGCAATGGCTGGGCTACTGCTGCTGCTGAGGCGGGTCTGGTGGTGAGTCTGGTGAACCCAAGGGAGGCAGTGTTGCTGGTGGTACCCTGTCCTGCCGCGTTTGCCCACAGAGTGGGATGTTTGGATAGCATGTGGCGGCTCATGCTGGTGGTGGAGAGGTTGTTAATACTTTTCCCCCTGCTCAGGCGGGTCTTGCACACCTTGCAAATCGCCATGGTAACATCCTCAGTGCAGTCTTCAAAGAAAGCCCAGAATTTGGAGCACCTGCCTTGCTGGCGATTTCTGTTTGCGCCTCTTTTGCCTCTCACTTGAACTTCCACGCTTGTGGTGCCTGAAATTGCGCGCCGCCTACCTTGTGGCACAAGGCGAACTCGTGCAGCAGTGGGTTCTTCAACAGACTCATCTGTGCTGCTGCTACGACGGCGATGTTCTCGTTCACAAACAAAATCTGGGTCTATGTCCACATTGTCCATACCCTCCTCTTCCATCTCCTCAAACTCGTCATATGTCATTGTGGGGGGCCGCCGCCGTGGAGTACAGCTCCCCAGCACAACCGTCAGGGGAAACACCTCTTCCCTTGCCCCTCCCTCTTTCACCGGATTTCTTCCTCATTTCACTTATCCTTACAGTACACGCTGACTGGCAGCAGTACAGTGGCAGTACAGAAATGCTATACAGTGGTGGGTGAGCGGTGTACCACTATTGCCAGCAGCGACACAGAGCACAATGCTATACAGTGGCGGGTGAGCGGTGTACTACTGTTCCCAGCAGACAAAGAGTGGCAGTAAACACAATGCTATATAGTGTGGCTGAGCCGTGTACACAGAGTGGCAGTAAACACAATGCTATATAGTCTGCTATATAGTCACCCCGAACGGGGTGATGTTCTGCAGCACCCGAACAGTGGCGAACACTGTTCGCCCAACACTACTGGGAACGCAGATTTTAGTACCTAAACACACGATACAACATGTTTTCCGGGGTCGGACTCTGAGGCACATACAGATGGTCCCGATCATCATCCTCATCATACAACTCTTCTCCTGAGTCTGACCCACCCACCACCTCTGCCACCCCAACATCCCCAGACACAGTCACAGACCCCTCATCGTCCTCAACATTAACTTGGGATGCTGGCCTGAGCCCGACCTCCTCCTCCACATCAGGCCCCATCATCCCCTCAATGGCAGCCCTCATTAATCGCTCTGGCGCCGGACCGATGGACACAACGTTCTCCTCCGGGGAGGGCTGCTGCTGACCACTGGCTGCTGGGGTGGATGTTATAGCTTGCGTGGGGCGTTGGCTGTTGCTGTTGTTGGGAGTGCTGCTCACAGCGGAGGTCTCTGAGGAACTCATGGTGAGCTCATATAGTGGTTGACGGTGAGTGGAGTATTACTGATCCCAGCAATATACACACTGACTGGCAGAGTACGCAATGCTATATAGTCTGGCTGAGCCGTGTACACAGAGTGGCAGTGAACAATGCTATATAGTCTGGCTGAGCGGTGTACACAGAGTGGCAGTACACACAATGCTATATAGTCTGGCTGAGCCATGTACACAGAGTGGCAGTAAACAATGGTATATAGTCTGGCTGAGCGGTGTACACAGAGTGTCAGTAAACAATGGTATATAGTCTGGCTGAGCGGTGTACACAGAGTGTCAGTAAACAATGGTATATAGTCTGGCTGAGCGGTGTACACAGAGTGTCAGTAAACAATGGTATATAGTCTGGCTGAGCGGTGTACACCGAGTGTCAGTAAACAATGGTATATAGTCTGGCTGAGCGGTGTACACAGAGTGTCAGTAAACAATGGTATATAGTCTGGCTGAGCGGTGTACACAGAGTGTCAGTAAACAATGGTATATAGTCTGGCTGAGCGGTGTACACAGAGTGTCAGTAAACAATGGTATATAGTCTGGCTGAGCGGTGTACACAGAGTGTCAGTAAACAATGGTATATAGTCTGGCTGAGCGGTGTACACAGAGTGTCAGTAAACAATGGTATATAGTCTGGCTGAGCGGTGTACACCGAGTGTCAGTAAACAATGGTATATAGTCTGGCTGAGCGGTGTACACAGAGTGTCAGTAAACAATGGTATATAGTCTGGCTGAGCGGTGTACACAGAGTGTCAGTAAACAATGGTATATAGTCTGGCTGAGCGGTGTACACAGAGTGTCAGTAAACAATGGTATATAGTCTGGCTGAGCGGTGTACACAGAGTGTCAGTAAACAATGGTATATAGTCTGGCTGAGCGGTGTACACAGAGTGTCAGTAAACAATGGTATATAGTCTGGCTGAGCGGTGTACACAGAGTGGCAGTACACACAATGCTATATAGTCTGGCTGAGCGGTGTACACAGAGTGGCAGTACACACAATGCTATAGAGTCTGGCTGAGCGGTGTACACAGAGTGGCAGTACACACAATGCTATGTAGTCTGGCTGAGCGGTGTACACAGAGTGGCAGTAAACACAATGCTATATATAGCGTGGCTGAGCGAGGTGCACAGTGGCAGTACACACAATGCTATATAGTCAGGCTGAGCCGTGTACACAGAGTGGCAGTACACACAATGCTATATAGTGTGGCTGAGCGAGCGGTGTACTACTATTCCCAGCAGACACAGAACAGTAAACACAATGCTATATAGTGTGGGTGAGCGAGCGGTGTACCACTATTCCCAGCAGACACAGAACAGTAAACAGAATGCTATATAGTGTGGCTGAACGAGCGGTGTACCACTATTCCCAGCAGACACAGAACAGTAAACAGAATGCTATATAGTGTGGCTGAGCGAGCGGTGTACCACTATTCCCAGCAGACACAGAACAGTGAACAGAATGCTATATAGTGTGGCTGAGCGAGCGGTGTACTACTATTCCCAGCAGACACAGAACAGTAAACAGAATGCTATATAGTGTGGCTGAGCGAGGTACACAGAGTGGCAGTAAACAGAATGCTATATAGTGTGGCTGAGCGAGCGGTGTACTACTGTTCCCAGCAGCGACACACAATGACTGGGGGGGACCCTGGCTAGCGTGGCTGGAGAGCGAACTACCCTGCCTGCCTACCCAAAGCTAAACCCACAGAGAAATGGCGGAGATATGACGTGGTTCGGGTATTTATTTACCCGAACCACGTGACCGTTCGGCCAATCAGAGCGCGTTCGGGCCCGAACCACGTGACCCGTTCGGCCAATCACAGCGCTAGCCGAACGTTCGGGGAACGTTCGGCCATGCGCTCTTAGTTCGGCCATGTGGCCGAACGGTTTGGCCGAGCACCGTCAGGTGTTCGGCCGAACTCGAACATCACCCGAACAGGGTGATGTTCTGCAGAACCCGAACAGTGGCGAACACTGTTCGCCCATCACTACACCTGAGGAAGCTGCGTCACCCCGCGTTACGGGTGGGATGACCCTGCTCATCCCTTCCAATCTCTGAGGATGCGTGTCCTTACTGATAGGATGCAAGCAGAGGGAGAGGAGACAACAGCAGCATCATGTCGACATGCGGTAACCCTGACTGGTCTTCTAACTGGGGCCTGTCATGATTAACGCTCACAGGGGACTATCACATTAACCATTTGTTTATTATATTACACCATTTCCTAATAAAATAAGTTAAAAAACTAATAATACTAATCCTGATGAATTTTAAAAAATAAAGATAAACTGTTTCCGGATGGCGATGATTGAAATGTACACCCTGTTTGGATGCCGTTATTCCTGCCGAGGCATTGATTCCACTCACCGCCACCACACGTTCTCGCTGCTCTCGTCGATCTTGCCAATCTCCTTGCTGTCTTCCCAACACAGCTCACTTGCCCTCGCCTCCAGGAGCCGGTCAGGAGCCACTTTCATTGGCTCCTGACCCTATCATCAATGTGATTTTGCAGTTATCTTTCTTCATTGCTATGTATACTTGCACCTCAGGTGGACTGGTCGACTTCCTGGTGATAAAGCTTTGCAGTATGAGCAGCTGGACTTTTTTCTTTCTTTTTTCTCTCCTATCTTCAATGTGAGCCATTCTCATTGGCTTACATTAATCACAGGGTCAGGAACCAATGAAAGCGGCTCCTGACCAGCTCGCAGAGCTCTGCTGTCATGGAGACAGCAGAGTGGGTGGCCTGAGGTGATGGGCGATCGGCATAAATAAAGTAGCGGCGATTCAATGCAATGACTCATCAGTATGCACGTTTTTTGGTACCAGCAGTCTCTGGTCCTAAAGAGGACAGTACTAAAGGGGTTAAGAAAAATGTCAGCATGCACTGCCTTTACGAAAACCTTCACCAACACTGGATATGACTCTCTCACTGGCAGAGACCGCAGTTATCCTGTATTTATATCTCAGTGCTTTGCCGCATGCTCGGGGAACGAGCTGATTTCTTGAATTTAGCTGCAGCTTATAGATATGTTTATGCAAAAAGCCGGAGAAGCCAAAGCGAGGCGGGACAAGCTGCGCACAAGATAATTGGTCATTTAGAGGCTTCTCTTTATAAATGAATCCCATTAACGCAAGGAACTGAAGCAGTTTCACGGAGGGAAAAAAAAAGGAAAAATTTTGCGTTCCCATCACCGTAATTACTGGGAATTGGCTATCTGCGACTCACCTGATGAAGTGTCTCGGCAAACCTCACAAAAACCGCCGGGGAGCGATGAGAAGGTGTTAATGCCGTTGGCGGAAATGCGAATCATTTTGATACCTGATGTAAAAAAAAAAATGATAAAAAGTTAAAAAGCTGATAGAAGAGTCATTTAGCAAGAAGCAGATAATTCCGGCAAGGCGGTTACAATCTTTGGAGGCCGGGACTAGTATGGAAAACGGCATGTACTGTCTGCTCCAGGGGCGTACCGCGATCCCGATGGGCCCCCCAGCAAAACCAGGCCCCCCTGCTTAGCCTCCACCACCACTAAGATCAGTGTCTTCTCATAAGAGGGTGGACCGGCCCAGTGACATGGAGGTGGAGAGCAGGGCAGCAACAGCGTCATAAATTACTTTCAGCATCCAGTGAGGAGACATGTCCTCTTCACTCCTCCCTTTACTGTAACAGCTGCTGTGCAGCCAATCTCCCTGCATCTCACATGACATGCTCAGACAGGAGCTGCAGGGAGATTGGCTGTCTGACAGCATATTGCGCTGCTGGATAAAGGTAATGTAGGACCCACCCACCTCCTCCAACACACACACTGATTCCTAACCCCAACCGACTACCCACCGATGCCCAACTGACCTGCTGGCAATATTTTATCGATATCTGCCTTAAATGATTATTGACTACTTAAAGGGGTTCCCTGGTATTTCTAAAAAAAAAGATAAAACTGACATTTACCTGGGGCTTCTATCGGCCCCCTGCAGCTGTCATGTCCCACTCCGTCCTCCTCCGATGCTCAGTTCCCCGTCGCCAGTAACCTGCTAATTTAATCGTCTAACTTGATGAATAGAACTGTGGCTGCACGGCCGTGGCGCGTCATTGAGAGCTTACTGCGCAGACGCAGTACGAAGTTTTCTTGTACTGCGCCGGTGCAGTAAGCTCCCGATGACGCGCGCGGGAGCGAGCATGCTCGCGGCGATGGTGCAGCCGCAGTTCTATTCATCTAGTTAGATGAATAATTAACAGGTTAACAGGCGGTGGGGAACGGAGCATCTGAGGAGGACCAATGGTAGAAATACCAGAGAACCCCTTTAAAGGAACCGGCCTAAATGTGGCCATAATCAAGATAGGAAGTAGTGGATTAGTAGCTAACTATAAACAGAATTTTTATAGGTTAACAGTTTCACATCTGGGAAAAATACGCAACACTCATCAGTACAATTTTATAAAAATATATTGATATAAATAATAGATAAAGCATATACTGTATACACAAGAATATACATCTCTGCAGTTGTTGTCTGTCATTTGAAGTACAATGTCAAAGTTCCTGAAAGTGAACCTCCAGACTAAAAATCTACTCAGCAGCACTGAAAAGGCTTGGTGTTTCTTTAACATTTTCACAGCATCAGAACTTTGTTTTTCTTACCCAAGCCTCATTTTCAGCTGCACAGAAGAAAGCTGCCCAGGCATTTTTCCCCTGATGCTGTGCAAAGCATGATGGGATTTCTGATGTTGTTGTTCTCCTTCTGCTGTTTTGGCGCCAATTTTTTTATTTTTTTTTTATTTTGACTTTGAGATTTGAAGCCTAGGGTGCACAGCTGGGAGGGGTGATCAGGACACAGGCCAGTTGGAACTGTGTCTCATGCTCCCTGTCACCTCCTTTCAAGCAAAAAGATGGCTGCCCCCATGAAATCACAAACATTTGCTTGTTGTTTTAAAACAGGTTGGGTAAGAGATTATATTACCTATCTATTTTAATTAACATAACTAATGTAACTTAATGACAGTATGTTTGTTTAGGCTGAAGTTCCCCTTTAACTGCTTGCCGACCGCGTCACGCTGATGGGCGTGGCCACGGCGGCAGCCCCAGGACCGCCTAAAGGCGATCGGTGTAAAGTCCTTGGGGCTGGCAGTGCAGGAGATTGCATGCAGGCTGTGCACGCATCCCCTGTTAGTGGGCGGAGCTCCGCCTTCAGTCTCCGAGTGGCGATTGCCACTCGGGAGACTGTTAGATGGTGGAATCGCCATCTAATTACATTGTACAGCGCTGTGATCTGCAGCAGCGCTGTACTGGGGACAGCAGTGTGACATGGCTGTCCCCCTGAGGCACCAGAGAGCGATCGGCTCTCATAGGCAAAAGCTTATGACAGCCGATCGCGTGATTGGCCGGCTGGGGAGAGGGAGGGAGGGAAGCAGAAAAAAAATTAAAGAAATAGCCATATTTATTAATAAATAAATAAGAAAAACATTTGCAAAAATAAATAAATAAATAAATAAACACTGGGGGGGGGGGGGGGCAATCAGAACCCACCAACAGAGAGCTCTGTTGGTGGGGGGGAAAGGGGGGGGGGAATCACTTGTGTGCTGTGTTGTGTGGCCCGGCAGCTTGGCCTGAAAGCTGCAGTGGCCCATTTTGTAAAAAATGGACTGGTCTTTAGGGGGGTTTAAGCCCATGGTCCTCAAGAGGTTAAAGGACAATTGGCAGCTTCCATATCCCTCTCGATTCATTTGTCCTTTAAGTGAAACAAGCTCATATCAATATAACAACTCTTCTTCTGTAGATTTTATCCTCCGTCGATAATTGTTGTCTCGAGATTGTACAATGTATGGTGTACACAAATATAGCTTTATCCTTATTGATAGTATATACTGTAGTTTTATTCGTGTATTAAGAACTTTAAGTAGATATAGCTTAATCAAATAAAGCTGGGTAGTTGTCCCTAAGCTTTCAACTGCATTTAAGTAGTAATGTTTACTGATTGGTATATAAAAAAAATGACATTAAAAAAGTTATCTAAAAACCAATGCCTATCCCTAACCGTCTAACTGCCTTCCCTCCAAACCCACCAATATCAACGCCACCTTTGTTGCTATATACAATAAATATCGGTCGCTGGAGAAGTCTGGACACTCCATAGGCACCGATGTTACTGTAATAGCAGCTATTGACACAAGTTTTAGCCCCCGAGGTGCCTGATAAAGTAGTGGGTGGTCAAATTTTTGTTTGTAGCCGCTATTAACATGGTCACCCATGGGCAGCCCAAGTTGCCCTTTGCTCAAATTTCCTATTTCCCCCTCCATACTAACAGACACGTCAATAGCCTACAGAGAACATAGCCCGAACTAGTGTCCCAAGGAATCGCATCCTGATCTCTATTAGGTGGCAGTCCTTGTACATGAGTACAAGGCCTAATACTGGCACAGAAAGTCAAGGTAATTTTCCCAAAAAGGACACAGACAGTAGTAACAACTCCACAGTTGTTCTAATCCTCCAATGCGCCATCCAAAAGTTTAGCGAAAAGTTTTGGCTGGGACTGAACTTTAATTGAGAAGGATTTTGGCAGCACCGCTACGGGACTGAGTGGGGTTTTAGCTGAACGATGGAAATATTAAGGTCACTTTTGTATAATGTGAAAGTTTTGGCTCGCAGAACTCCGACATCTTTCCAAATAAGACTTCAACTCGTGCCATCTGCAAATATTTTTTTTCCCCTCGTTTAAATCTATGGAAAAAAATATTCATTTGCAGTATCGCTGCCGCTCCATCAATTTGTACTATTATCATAATTTGCTGCAGTAATAAGACTATTGGTCTAGTCACTTATCCAATTTAAATTAGACTTCTCTGCTTGCCAGCAGAATCAAGACGCTGCGATGGAGGGGCAGTTCTAAAGAGATTCATTGAGAGACGGCCTGATTTTTAAGGATGAAATCTGTTTTCCTGTCATTAGTGTCTTAAATTGCACTCATCTGTTTTAGCTGTTTAAAAGGAGGAATGGGGGGAAAAAGGAAAAAAAAAGAAAAGAGAGAAGAAAAGGACACTTTTATTCTACGTTTCAAAAAGGAAAATATAGAGCAGAAGTGATGCTAACATTTAATCTTTTAATCCATCGGGCTCCAGATATATTTCACAAGTTACTTCTACATTCACAAGTTACTCTACATTTATACAGTATATAAAGTTTTCTGTTTAGTTATTATGTCAGAAATCACCCTCTAGAGCAGGGGTGTCAAAGTTAAATACAAAGTAGGCCGAAATTGAACACTGGGGCCAAACTCAATGTCTACTGTCCAGTGGCCACCTTCCTCCCTTATAAAGTTTCCAGGTCTCTAATGGTCCCCCTTCAACCCCTATTCAGTTCCCTGGTGTCTAGAGGCCCCCACCCTCCCCTATACAGTTCCCTGGTGTCTAGCGGCCCCCACCCTGCCCTTTACAGTTCACTAGTGTTTAGTGCTTTCCCCCTACCTCCCCCATATGGCTTTCCTGGTGTTCTAGCTCTTCATCTCCAATAACTGCTTTAGTGGTCTAGAGTGGGCCAAACATAATGCAACGTGGGGAAACCACTTGAGGGCCAAATGTAATGGCTCCGAAGGCCGGAGTTTGACATGTATGCTCTAGAGGGAGTGTGTTGTGTTTTTATATAAAACTGACTGACTGATGGTATGATTAAAGGTATGCTCACATTGAATACAGTATGTTGTTCTGATGTGATATGACAACAGATTTCAAAATCTGTTGACAGTGGCTGGATAGTGTCCTGGTTAAAGGGGCACTATGGCGAAAAAATGTAAAATTTTAAATATGTGCAATCATAGACAAATTACTTTTTTTCCAGAGTAGAATGAGCCATAAATTACTTCTCTCCTGTGTTGCTGTCACAGTAGGTAGTAGAAATCTGTTAGAAGTGACAGGTTTTGGACTAGTCCATCTCTTCGTAGGGGATTCTCAGCAAGGCTTTTGTGCTTTATAAAGATATTCCCTAAAAAGTATTTAAACAATGATGCTGGCAAGCCTCCCTGCTCGCGACACAGTTTTTTGGCAGTTGGACAGAGCAACTGCCACTCACTAAGTGATTTGAAAATAAATAAATCCCTGAGAATCCCCTATGAAGAGATGAATTAGTCCAAAATCTGTTGCTTTTGTCACATTTCTACTACCTACTGTAAGTGACAGCAACATAGGAGAAAAGTAATTTATGGCTCATTTTACGCTGGAAAAAAAATTACTTCTTATTTGTCTGTTTGCACATATTTTAAATTTTACAATTTTTGCCATAGTGCCCCTTTAAGTATACTGACTCCTGGCTAGAGTCAGAATGTATTCAGTAAGAAGTCATTGGGCAAGACTCCCTAACACTGCAGGGTGGCCCCTTGGGTGCACCCTTAGTGGCTGCAGCTCTTGAGTGCTTTGAGTCCAACAGGAGAAAAGCACTATATAAATGTTAGAATTATTAAAATTAGCCACTTTTGTTAAAGCGAGCTTTGCAACTCATGGTACCTCATTGCTATTCATTTATAACACGAGCAATAGGGATGGTCAGAAAACCGATTTTCAATTCTATGGAAATTCCAATTTCCAACAATGTCGTTTTCCGAGTCTTTTTTTTTTTTTTGGTCATTTTTTGCATTCTCTGATTGGCCAAATACTTCTGTGTTGACTCTGCTATCTCTCGTTGGTCCAATGCTTCCGAGTTCTGTGATTGGGCTAAAATGACCGAGGTGCGGTAATGTGATATTTCTACAAAAAAAAGATTTCCGTTAAGTCTATTTTTTGGTAATTTTTTTTTGCATTTTCTGGCTAGCCAAATACTTCCAAGTTGATTCTGCATTGATTCTGCATTCTCTGATTGGTCCAATGCTTCCGAGTTCTATGCTTCCGAGTGCTGTACATTGTTCTCTGGTTGAACTCGATGGACGTATGTCTTACTTTGTTCTCTGGTTGAGCTCGATGGACGTATGTCTTTTTTCAACCCAAATAACTATGTGACTATGATTGGGCTAAAAAGACCAGGTTGCGGTAATGCGGTATTTCCATGGAAATCCGATTTCCGTTTTCCAAGTTTCCATCAGGAATGCCAATTTCCCAAGGGAACTGTGAAGCACATGCGATCGCAGGGTAGTGGTGCTCAAATACCCCTTTTTAAAATTCGAGTTTGGTCGAATTCGAATAGTAAATTATTCGAGGTCAGTCGAATATTCGAGTCGAATAATTTTTACTATTCGATTCGACCTCGGACTTCGAGCTCACTATTCGAGTCGGTATTCGAGCTCACTATTCGAGCTGACTATTCGAATTGGCCTTAAATAGCTTCCAACACTTGTTTTGAGGGTGAATGATGCAAGAAACATCTTTTTTTCCAAGTAACAACAGCAAGTGATTATGTGGGGATGTTCCTTTAAAAAAAAATGTGGAAAGAGAAGTTGTGTCCTTAATTTTGTTCAGTAGTGTTACTGTATATACTTGTTCTTCTTCTTCTTTATCTTTCTTCTTCTTCTTCTAGATCTTCTTCTTCTATATCTTCTTCTTCTTCTTCTATATTGTCTTCTTCTTCTTCTTCTTCTTCTTCTTCTTCTTCTTCTTCTTCATCATCATCTTCTTCTTCTTCATCATCTTCTTCATCATCTTCTTCTTCTTCATCATCATCTTCTTCTTCTTCATCTTCATCTTCTTCATCTTCTTCTTCATCTTCATCTTCTTCATCTTCTTCTTCTTCATCTTCTTCTTCTTCTTCTTCTTCTTCATCTTCTTCTTCTTCTTCATCTTCTTCTTCTTCTTCATCTTCTTCTTCTTCTTCTTCATCTTCTTCTTCTTCTTCTTCATCTTCTTCATCATCTTCTTCATCTTCTTCTTCTTCTTCATCTTCTTCTTCTTCATCTTCATCTTCTTCATCTTCTTCATCTTCTTCATCTTCTTCTTCTTTTTCATCATCTTCTTCATCTTCTTCTTCATCTTCTTCTTCATCTTCATCTTCTCCTTCTCCTTCTTTTTCAATATCGTCTTCTTCTTCTTCACGTATTTCTCTTTTCAATTTTTTTTTTAAAGAAATGCAGCTATTTTTGAGCGTAACAAATAGCTGGTGGGCGCACGCATGTTGGAAGCGCCATTGTATGTGCTCCCTGGCAGTGGAAACACAAAGACAGCAGGAGGTAAATTCAGCAGCAGGAGGAGGAGGATGAGTGTGTGGCAGCAGGCAGTCAATGAGGCAGGCAGCTCGCCGTGACATAATAGCCCTGGTACCTAGCGGTGATACCAGGGCTGTAAATAAACACAACAGGAGGTCCCAGACAGCGGTCGTGCAGCCCACATTGTGTCCAATACACAACTGGGACAACACAGTTTTCAACCCGGGCACCTCAGAAAAATTAAACCTTTTTTTTTTTTTAATGGTTTGTTTGGTTTTGGTTTTGCAACCAATATAGCTATTGTTTGACGTAATAGCTGGTGGCAGAGTGGCAGCAGAAGGTAATTCTGTGTACCCTGGCAGTGGGAAACACAGACAGACAGCAACAGCAGCAGGAGGAATGGAGGAGTAATGTGAGCAGCTATTGTTTGACATAATAGCTGGTGGCAGAGTGGCAGCAGAAGGTAAATCATCTGTGTAGTGTACCCTGGCAGTGGGAAACACAGACAGACAGCAGCAGCAGCAGCAGGAGGAGGTATGGAGGAGTAGTGTGAGTGTGGCAGCAGGTAGGCAGCGTGACATAATAGCCCTGGTACCTAGCGGTGATACCAGGGCTGTAAATAAACACAACAGGAGGTCCCAGACAGCGGTCGTGCAGCCCACATTGTGTCCAATACACAACTGGGACAACACAGTTTTCAACCCGGGCACCTCAGAAAAATTAAACCTTTTTTTTTTTTTAATGGTTTGTTTGGTTTTGGTTTTGCAACCAATATAGCTATTGTTTGACGTAATAGCTGGTGGCAGAGTGGCAGCAGAAGAAGGTAATTCTGTGTACCCTGGCAGTGGGAAACACAGACAGACAGCAGCAGCAGGAGGAGGAATGGAGGAGTAGGCGAGCAGCTATTGTTTGACGTAATAGCTGGTGGCAGAGTGGCAGCAGAAGGTAAATCATCTGTGTACCCTGGCAGTGGGAAACACAGACAGACAGCAGCAGCAGCAGCAGCAGGAGGAGGTATGGAGGAGCAGTGTGAGTGTGGCAGCAGGTAGGCAGCGTGACATAATAGCCCTGGTACCTAGCGGTGATACCAGGGCTGTAAATAAACACAACAGGAGGTCCCAGACAGCGGTCGTGCAGCCCACATTGTGTCCAATACACAACTGGGACAACACAGTTTTCAACCCGGGCACCTCAGAAAAATTAAACCTTTTTTTTTTTTTTTTATGGTTTTTTGGTTTTTGGTTTTACAACCAATATAGCTATTGTTTGACGTAATAGCTGGTGGCAGAGTGGCAGCAGAAGAAGGTAATTCTGTGTACCCTGGCAGTGGGAAACACAGACAGACAGCAGCAGCAGGAGGAGGAATGGAGGAGTAGGCGAGCAGCTATTGTTTGACGTAATAGCTGGTGGCAGAGTGGCAGCAGAAGGTAAATCATCTGTGTACCCTGGCAGTGGGAAACACAGACAGACAGCAGCAGCAGGAGGAGGAATGGAGGAGTAGGCGAGCAGCTATTGTTTGACGTAATAGCTGGTGGCAGAGTGGCAGCAGAAGGTAAATCATCTGTGTACCCTGGCAGTGGGAAACACAGACAGACAGCAGCAGCAGCAGCAGGAGGAGGTATGGAGGAGCAGTGTGAGTGTGGCAGCAGGTAGGCAGCGTGACATAATAGCCCTGGTACCTAGCGGTGATACCAGGGCTGTAAATAAACACAACAGGAGGTCCCAGACAGCGGTCGTGCAGCCCACATTGTGTCCAATACACAACTGGAACAACACAGTTTTCAACCCAGGCACCTCAGAAAAATTAAACCTTTTTTTTTTTTAATGGTTTGTTTGGTTTTGGTTTTGCAACCAATATAGCTATTGTTTGACGTAATAGCTGGTGGCAGAGTGGCAGCAGAAGAAGGTAATTCTGTGTACCCTGGCAGTGGGAAACACAGACAGACAGCAGAAGGGCAGTACACAGCAGCCCACTGTAGGTGTAAAATGTGTGGCTGCAGGCGACGTAATAGTCAAAGTGAACCAGGCTGGCTTAGTGAGCAGGAGCCAGGAGGTGGTAAAGGGTGGTAAGGCACATTAACGATGGTTCCGGCAGCCAGTTCATGTCCCCCTCTCGCCGACAACAGGGGCCAGGAACTCGCCTTCCACCCACGCCTGGTTCATCTTGAGAAACGTCAGTCTGTCCACAGACTTGTGAGACAGACGTGAGCGTTTCTCGGTGACCACGCCACCAGCTGCACTGAAGCAGCGCTCGGACAGCACGCTGGAAGGGGGGCAGGACAGCACTTCCAGGGCGTACTGCGCCAGCTCGCTCCAGATCTCCATGCGCTTGACCCAATACTCCATGGGATCAACAGGGGCATCGCTGTCAAGCCCGCTGTACGACCCCATGTAGTCAGCCACCATGCGGGTCAGGCGCTGGCTGTGACCGGAGGAGGATGCTGCTGCATGCATCTCCTCTCTAGTCACTGCTGCCGGAGCCTCTACAGTCCTGTAGAGCTCGTGGCTGAGAGACAGCAGGTCTGTGGGGCGCTTGCTGCTGCTGGATGCAGGCACCTGCTGCTGCCTCTGTGCTGGCTGCTGGACAGTGGGGGTGGAAGGCTGGGGGAAGGCTTCCTCCAAGCGCTCAACAAGGGCCTGCTGCAAGCTCCTTATTTGTTGCGCTGGGTCTCCTCCTGCAGGCGGCAGGAACTGGCTCAACTTCCCCTTGAGGCGTGGGTCCAACATCATGCTGATCCAGATGTCCTCCCTCTGCTTCATCTGGATCACCCTGGGGTCCCTGCGCAGGCACGTCAGCATGTGCGCTGCCATTGGGAAGAGGCGGGCCACGTCTGCTGGCACATCGACGTCAGTGCTGTCCTCATCCTCCTCCTCTGCCGCCTCATCCTCTCTCCACCCCCGCACCAACTCAGCTGCGCTGTGCTGATCCCCCTCATCAGCAGCCAGGTCAGGGACCTCCACCAAGTCCTCCTCCTCCTCCCCCTCAGAGGTGGACTGCGCAGCTGGTTGCCGCTCCTGCTGGTCCAAGGCTGCCGCTCCCTGTTCCAGCAAAGCATCGAGGGCCCTGTTCAGCAGAGAAACCAGGGGCACCCACTCGCAGACCATAGCATGGTCCCTGCTCACCATGTTTGTGGCCTGCAGGAAGGGAGCCAGCACAAAGCACACCTGCTGCATGTGCCTCCAGTCATCATCGGGGACGATGGACGGGATGTTGCTGGTCTTGTCCCTTCTCTGAGCTGCGGAAACAGTGGCCAGGGCAAGGTACTGGTTGACAGCGTGCCTCTGTTCAACCAGACGCTCCAACATCGCCAGGGTGGAGTTCCAGCGAGTCGGAACGTCAAGGATCAGCCGATGGCGTGGCAGATCCAGCTCCTTTTGCACGTCTTCCAGGCTCGCACAGGCTGCAGCCGAGCGCCGGAAGTGACGCACAACATTCCTTGCCGTTTCCAGCAGTTCGCCCATCCCCTGGTAGGTGCGCAGGAACTTCTGCACCACCAGGTTCAGCACGTGGGCAAGACAGGGGATGTGGGTCAGGTTTCCCCTGTCTATTGCGGCAACCAGATTGGCCCCATTGTCGGCCACCACCTCTCCGACTCTGAGGCCTCTGGGGGTCAGCCAAATCCTCTCCTGCTCCTGGAGTTTGGCCAACACATGGGTTGCCGTCAGCTTGGTCTTCCCAAGGCTGACCAAGTGCAGCAGCGCTTGGCAGTGGCGGGCCTTCACGCTGCTGCTGAGGCGGGGGGTTTGGCCAGGTGTGCCGGAGGATGGCAGAGGATCGGAGGAACCTGCTGCAGTTCCCCTGACCCTGCGGGGTGGCACCACCCACTGTGTTGCTGCTGCTGCTGTGCCCGCTGCTGCTCTCCCATCCTCACCCCCTTCCACCAAGCTGACCCAGTGGACAGTGAAGGACAGGTAGCGGCCTGTCCCGAAGCGGCTGCTCCAGGAGTCCATGGTGACGTGGACCCTTTCACCAACCGCGTGCTCCAGCCCTCGCTCCACATTGGCCATCACAAAGCGGTGCAGTGCAGGAATGGCCTTGCGGGCAAAGAAGTGTCTGCTGGGGAGCTGCCAGTCTGGGGCTGCGCAAGCAAGCAGCGCACGAATGTCGCTCCCCTCCTGCACGAGCGTGTACGGCAGGAGTTGGGAGCACATGGCCCGTGCCAGCAAGCCGTTCAGCTGCCGCACGCGACGGCTGCTGGGAGGCAGAGCCCTAACCACCCCCTGGAAGGACTCGCTCAAAAGGCTCTGGCGTGGCCTTTTGCTGACACGGGAATCAGCAGACACAGCAGAGGAGGCCACTGAGGACTGGCTGCCAGAACAGGCCTCAGTGTCGGCGGCAGGAGTTGCAGAGGGGGGAGGAGCAGTGCGTTTCCGCACTCCTGCTGGTGCTGCTGGAGGAGCAGGAGGGCGGGTGGCTGCTGTTGCTGCTGCTGCTGCTGAAGGCTGTGCAGTGATGGGTGTGGTGCCACTGCCAGCACCAGATGCCTTCAGCCTCTGGAACTCCTCATGCTGGTGGAAATGTTTAGCCGCAAGGTGGTTGATGAGCGAGCTGGTGCTGAACTTTAAGGGGTCTGCACCTCTGCTCAACTTCCGCTGACAGTGGTTGCAAGTGGCGTACTTGCTGTACACAGTGGGCATGGTGAAAAAACGCCAGATTGGTGACAGAAACATCCCCCTACGGCATGGAAGCGCTGCTGCCTGTCTCCCTGTGGTGGTTGGGGGGGGGGGCTTGGGTGCGGCTGGTGGTGGTACTGGCTGATGCTGCTGCTGCTGCTGCTGAGCCTGAGACACCAGCAGGCTGTGGGACGCTGCCAATGCTTGCAATGATGCGCCTCCTTGCAAGGCCCACAAGCGCATCCTCCTCCTCCTCCTCAGAGCTGCTGAGGACGACATCCCCTGGAGGTGGTGGCACCCAGTCTCTGTCTGTCACCGGGTCATCATCATCATGCCCCTCCTGAAACATGTCCTGCTGGGATGATGACCCCCCAAACTCCTCTCCTGATGCATGGATGGGACGCTTGACTGTCGCCACAGTCTTGCTGTCCAATCCCTCCTCCCCCAAAGTGCCCATCAGCATCTCCTCCTCAAAATCGCCAACAACAGCAGACAATACCCTGATGGTGCCTGGGGTAAAAAGACTGCTGAGTGACAGGTCGGCGACTGATGGTGAACTGGCCTCCTCCCCAGGCCCTGCTGGGCGGCTGCTGCGAACAGGGGTGGTGGTGGTGGTGGTGGTGGTGGTGAGGGTGGAGGCCTCGGATGCAGAGCTGATGGCGGGCTGCTCATCCTCCGTCATGAGTTGCACCACAGTGTCTGCATCCTTTTCCTCAATGGGACGTTTCCGACCCGGCTGGAGGAAAATGGGAGCAGGTGCTACACGCTGCTGCTGCTGTGTCTCTGCAGCGTGAGTTGCAGATGCTCCTGCTGGGCGGCGCCCAAGGCGTCCACGGCCAGTGGCTATGGGAGGAATGTTAGCCACTGACGCTGCTGCTGCGGAACTGTGCATGGTGGCGCGCCCGCATGCCACAATGCTGCTCCCTCTCCTCCTGATTCCCTTGCTGCCCTTCCCCTTGCCCAAACCGCGCTGGCTGCCACTTCCAGACATCTTCAATGTTTTGGGCGTATAGACAAAAGTTTTTTAAAAGGGCGGGTGAAAAGTGGGGTACTTTAATGGAGTGGGTTGGTTGGTGAGGTGACTGAGTGAGTGTCCCCTAGTACAGTAAGTAAGTAGTAACAGTCAGGAAGTACAACTAGCAGTTACAATAATCAGTAGTAATCACAAGTAAATTTAGTGTGTGTACACTCAGACAGTGAGTGCACGCACGCAGGAGCTAGTAGCCTATGAACACAGTGACTGAGTGTCCTAGACTCCTAGTACAGTAAGAGTAAGTAGTAACAGTAAGTAGAACTAACTAATTACAATAATCAATCAGCGATCAGAAGGAAATAGAGTGTGGGTGGTGTGTGTACACTCAGACAGTGAGTGCACGCACGCAGCAGCTAGTAGCCTATGGACAGTGACTGAGTGTCCTAGACTCCTAGTACAGTAAGAGTAAGTAGTAACAGTAAGTACAACTAACTAATTACGATAATCAATCAGCGATCAGAAGGAAATAGAGTGTGTGTTGTGTGTGTACACTCAGACAGTGAGTGCACGCACGCAGGAGCTAGTAGCCTATGAACAGTGACTGAGTGTCCTAGACTCCTAGTACAGTAAGAGTAAGTAGTAACAGTAAGTAGAACTAACTAATTACAATAATCAATCAGCGATCAGAAGGAAATGGAGTGTGGGTGTGTGTACACTCAGACAGTGAGTGCACGCACGTAGGAGCTAGTAGCCTATGAACACAGTGACTGAGTGTCCTAGACTCCTAGTACAGTAAGAGTAAGTAGTAACAGTAAGTAGAACTAACTAATTACAATAATCAATCAGCGATCAGAAGGAAATGGAGTGTGGGTGTGTGTACACTCAGACAGTGAGTGCACGCACGCAGGAGCTAGTAGCCTATGAACACAGTGACTGAGTGTCCTAGACTCCTAGTACAGTAAGAGTAAGTAGTAACAGTAAGTAGAACTAACTAATTACAATAATCAATCAGCGATCAGAAGGAAATGGAGTGTGGGTGTGTGTACACTCAGACAGTGAGTGCACGCACGCAGGAGCTAGTAGCCTATGAACACAGTGACTGAGTGTCCTAGACTCCTAGTACAGTAAGAGTAAGTAGTAACAGTAAGTAGAACTAACTAATTACAATAATCAATCAGCGATCAGAAGGAAATAGAGTGTGGGTGGTGTGTGTACACTCAGACAGTGAGTGCACGCACGCAGGAGCTAGTAGCCTATGGACAGTGACTGAGTGTCCTAGACTCCTAGTACAGTAAGAGTAATTAGTAACAGTAAGTACAACTAACTAATTACGATAATCAATCAGCGATCAGAAGGAAATAGAGTGTGTGTTGTGTGTGTACACTCAGACAGTGAGTGCACGCACGCAGGAGCTAGTAGCCTATGAACAGTGACTGAGTGTCCTAGACTCCTAGTACAGCAAGAGTAATTAGTAACAGTAAGTAGAACTAACTAATTACAATAATCAATCAGCGATCAGAAGGAAATAGAGTGTGTGTTGTGTGTGTACACTCAGACAGTGAGTGCACGCACGCAGGAGCTAGTAGCCTATGAACACAGTGACTGAGTGTCCTAGACTCCTAGTACAGTAAGAGTAAGTACAACTAACTAATTACGATAATCAATCAGCGATCAGAAGGAAATAGAGTGTGTGTTGTGTGCAGGCATGGTCGGAATAGCCCATTTCCGTTTCCGTCACAATTCCGCATTCCGTCATATAGAAATTCCGTTACCGTTCCATTCCGACGGTATACCGGGGTAATTCCGTTTAAGTCGGAATTCCGCCGGAAAAATTCTCTCTCTCTCTCTCTCTCTCTCTCTCTCTCTCTCTCTCTCTCTCTCTCTCTCTCTCTCTCTCTCTCTCTCTCTCTCTCTCTCTCTCCATCCATCTCATGCAGTAGGGAATTGCAGATTTTCAAAACAGCTTATATACCATAGCTGGGATTTGAACCCAGAACCTAGTGTGTAGTAGGTATGTGTCTTAACCTCTAGACCATGACCCACACTACATGTTATAGCTGGCGGTAGCATAAACCATACTTCCATTATGATCAATTCGATAGAAAAAGTAGCATGATTAAGGATTTGTACTTTTTGAAAAGCATGCCTATATACCATAGCTGGGATTTGAACCAAGGACCTAGTGTATAGTAGGTATCTGTCTTAACCTCTAGACCATGACCCACACTACATGCTAAAGCTGGCGGTAGCATAAACCATACTTCCATTATGATCAATTCGATAGAAAAAGTAGCATGATTAAGGATTTGTACTTTTTGAAAAGCATGCCTATATACCATAGCTGGGATTTGAACCCAGGACCTAGTGTGTAGTAGGTATCTGTCTTAACCTCTAGACCATGACCCACACTGCATAGTGGTAGGTACCTGTCTTACCCACTAGTAAGGGAGAGGCTGCAGCCTCAGGGCGCAGTGTAGGAGGGGGTGCACAATTCATTCAGCTGTCATTCCCAATTGTGTTTGAAGCAGAAAGAAATAAGAAAAGGTGATACATGGCAGCGACTGCAAGCCAGATAAGTAGAGATTAAGGTGTTGGGGGTGGGGGGGGGGGCCCTGGGGCACCTCTTAGTGTAATAGCAATCAGTGTGTGACAGCTGGGGTGGGAGGGATGGGGGGGCGCACTTTGCTGTCTCAGCCTTGGGTGCTGAAGGACCTTGTCCCACCTCTGACCACACTACATGCTAAAGCCTGGCCCTGAGTGTGGTTGATGGTCTAGAGCAGTGGTCCTCAAACTAAGGCCCGCAGGCCGAATGTGGCCCCCTAAGGCTTTCTTACCGGCCCCCCACACAGAAAATGTATTGCTTATAAATGCAGTCAGCTACATCTTTAAATATTGGTGGTCCACATATGGAATAGCAGTGCAGCACCCCCCATCCACATGGAAGCCAGAAAGTACAAATCCTTAATCATGCTACTTTTTCTATCGAATTGATCATAATGGAAGTATGGTTTATGCTACCGCCAGCTTTAGCATGTAGTGTGGGTCATGGTCTAGAGGTTAAGACAGATACCTACTATACACTAGGTCCTTGGTTCAAATCCCAGCTATGGTATATAGGCATGCTTTTCAAAAAGTACAAATCCTTAATCATGCTACTTTTTCTATCGAATTGATCATAATGGAAGTATGGTTTATGCTACCGCCAGCTTTAGCATGTAGTGTGGGTCATGGTCTAGAGGTTAAGACAGATACCTATTATACACTAGGTCCTTGGTTCAAATCCCAGCTATGGTATATAGGCATGCTTTTCAAAAAGTACAAATCCTTAATCATGCTACTTTTTCTATCGAATTGATCATAATGGAAGTATGGTTTAATGGTTTATGCTACCGCCAGCTTTAGCATGTAGTGTGGGTCATGATCTAGAGGTTAAGACAGATACCTACTATACACTAGGTCCTTGGTTCAAATCCCAGCTATGGTATATAGGCATGCTTTTCAAAAAGTACAAATCCTTAATCATGCTACTTTTTCTATCGAATTGATCATAATGGAAGTATGGTTTATGCTACCGCCAGCTTTAGCATGTAGTGTGGGTCATGGTCTAGAGGTTAAGACAGATACCTACTATACACAAGGTCCTTGGTTCAAATCCCAGCTATGGTATATAGGCATGCTTTTCAAAAAGTACAAATCCTTAATCATGCTACTTTTTCTATCGAATTGATCATAATGGAAGTATGGTTTATGCTACCGCCAGCTTTAGCATGTAGTGTGGGTCATGGTCTAGAGGTTAAGACAGATACCTACTATACACAAGGTCCTTGGTTCAAATCCCAGCTATGGTATATAGGCATGCTTTTCAAAAAGTACAAATCCTTAATCATGCTACTTTTTCTATCGAATTGATCATAATGGAAGTATGGTTTAATGGTTTATGCTACCGCCAGCTTTAGCATGTAGTGTGGGTCATGGTCTAGAGGTTAAGACAGATACCTACTATACACTAGGTCCTTGGTTCAAATCCCAGCTATGGTATATAGGCATGCTTTTCAAAAAGTACAAATCCTTAATCATGCTACTTTTTCTATCGAATTGATCATAATGGAAGTATGGTTTATGCTACCGCCAGCTTTAGCATGTAGTGTGGGTCATGGTCTAGAGGTTAAGACAGATACCTACTATACACAAGGTCCTTGGTTCAAATCCCAGCTATGGTATATAGGCATGCTTTTCAAAAAGTACAAATCCTTAATCATGCTACTTTTTCTATCGAATTGATCATAATGGAAGTATGGTTTATGCTACCGCCAGCTTTAGCATGTAGTGTGGGTCATGGTCTAGAGGTTAAGACAGATACCTACTATACACAAGGTCCTTGGTTCAAATCCCAGCTATGGTATATAGGCATGCTTTTCAAAAAGTACAAATCCTTAATCATGCTACTTTTTCTATCGAATTGATCATAATGGAAGTATGGTTTATGCTACCGCCAGCTTTAGCATGTAGTGTGGGTCATGGTCTAGAGGTTAAGACAGATACCTACTATACACAAGGTCCTTGGTTCAAATCCCAGCTATGGTATATAGGCATGCTTTTCAAAAAGTACAAATCCTTAATCATGCTACTTTTTCTATCGAATTGATCATAATGGAAGTATGGTTTAATGGTTTATGCTACCGCCAGCTTCAGCATGTAGTGTGGGTCATGGTCTAGAGGTTAAGACAGATACCTACTATACACTAGGTCCTTGGTTCAAATCCCAGCTATGGTATATAGGCATGCTTTTCAAAAAGTACAAATCCTTAATCATGCTACTTTTTCTATCGAATTGATCATAATGGAAGTATGGTTTATGCTACCGCCAGCTTTAGCATGTAGTGTGGGTCATGGTCTAGAGGTTAAGACAGATACCTACTATACACAAGGTCCTTGGTTCAAATCCCAGCTATGGTATATAGGCATGCTTTTCAAAAAGTACAAATCCTTAATCATGCTACTTTTTCTATCGAATTGATCATAATGGAAGTATGGTTTAATGGTTTATGCTACCGCCAGCTTCAGCATGTAGTGTGGGTCATGGTCTAGAGGTTAAGACAGATACCTACTATACACTAGGTCCTTGGTTCAAATCCCAGCTATGGTATATAGGCATGCTTTTCAAAAAGTACAAATCCTTAATCATGCTACTTTTTCTATCGAATTGATCATAATGGAAGTATGGTTTATGCTACCGCCAGCTTTAGCATGTAGTGTGGGTCATGGTCTAGAGGTTAAGACAGATACCTACTATACACAAGGTCCTTGGTTCAAATCCCAGCTATGGTATATAGGCATGCTTTTCAAAAAGTACAAATCCTTAATCATGCTACTTTTTCTATCGAATTGATCATAATGGAAGTATGGTTTATGCTACCGCCAGCTTTAACATGTAGTGTGGGTCATGGTCTAGAGGTTAAGACACATACCTACTACACACTAGGTTCTGGGTTCAAATCCCAGCTATGGTATATAAGCTGTTTTGAAAATCTGCAATTCCCTACTGCATTGGATGGATGGATGGATGGACGAGGAAGAGGAAGAGAGATTTTTGTACTATTCCGTCGGAATTATAAAATTTCCGCGGAATTCCGTTTGAGAGGTATAGGAATTCCGATTGACTACCGGAATCGGAATTAACCTAATTCCGTCCGGAATCACGGAATTTATAATTTCGCGGAATTTTCCGAGCATCCCTAGTTGTGTGTGTACACTCAGACAGTGAGTGCAGTGCGCACACGCAGGAGCTAGTAGCCTATATGAACAGTGACAGTGAGTGTCCCTACGGGTACAGTAAGAGTAAGTAGTAAGTAAGTACAACTAACTAACAATAATCTATCAGTAATCAGAAGGAAATAGAGTGTGTGTACACACAGACAGTGAGTGAGTGCACACACGCAGGAGCTAGCTAGTAGCCTATAAACAGTGACAGTCAGTGAGTGTCCTACTCCTAGTACAGTATAACTACAATACTATTAGTAAAGGACAGCAGAAATACTGGTATAGATGAGAGAAATAAACAGAGGACAGCTGCCCACAGAGGCAAGGCCCCCCTGAGGCCTAAACCTGTAAGCTTGCAGCAGCTGCCTGTCTCTAATGTAACACACAAGCTACTAACTAAAATACAATGTCTAAATAACTAACAACAATATAGGTGTGTATAGGAGGTGTATGTGAGCAAAAACGCTAGGTAAATGACCACAATAGAGCTCTTGCTAAGCCAAAGCACAAAGGAGCAACTCTCTCTCTGTACAAGTCTCAGGCAAGCACGGAGAAACGGAACATGGCGGCCGCTATTTATAGGGTAGGGGCTGGCCAGGGTCCCCCTCTGTGATTGGCTGCCGTCAGAGGGCCTGGGAGCCCTCTGATTGGCTCTAAGGACATCAATCTGGGCTATGACGCTATTCGAGCTCGGTACCGAGCTCGAATAGCGCCGGGTTGCTCGAATAGCTCGAATAGTGAATGGGCTATTCGAGTGTACTCGGATAGCCCATTCGAATAGCTCCAGCTATTCGGAGCTCGAATACCGAGCTCGAATAGCTGAAAAAGAGCTCGAATATTCGAGCTACTCGAATATTCGAGCTCTGCTGAGCACCACTGTCGCAGGGGCCCCAGAGCTGTGGGGGGCCCCCAACTACTAACCGTTCCTTCCTCCGATACAGGGCACTCTACTTCAGATCAGATGTTTTTGTGGCTACACTTGTTATGAGTGTTTTATGCCCATTGTGAGATGGTCCCCAAGCCCGTAAAGGACAAACAGGTGAGGCAAGGGAAAGGATGTGAACATTTGGGGGGCTCAATCAAAGTTTGGCTGGGGGGGCCCCATGAATTGTAGTTATGCCACTGGCAGCAGATATATGCACATGTAGCCAAAGCATATGTATGGAAATGACCAATATGTTCAATCACGGGACCTAACGCAGTGTTTAGATATACTTTAAACATTTTGGAATCACCATGTGATGCTGGTCCATGTGCTTAGTTTGTCCCCACAAGATGATCATGGTTTGCAAGTGGAGTTTATCCAAATGAAGTTGTTTTTGTAGGGAATGTACCTGTTTGTGCTGAGACCTGTACTGAAGCTGCCACTTCCGGGTCTCGGTGCTTGTTCCCTGCTGTCGGCCCTGCCGGTGACTCACTGTCCACACACACTGATAGGCGGAGGGCCCTCCCCAAAGGTAAACAATAGTCAGCTGACCCGCTCAGCTGACAGGAGCGGTGTCAGCTGACCCCTTACTGATTATGCTTAGCTGTGTGATTGGTTGAGCGGAGGGTGGCCGGCCACTGATTGGAGAATGATTGCTATTTAAATGTGCAGAGTGCTCCCAGTCATTGCCCGTGATAAGCATAGCTTTGGCTAGTTGCTGGGTGCCCACTCTGAATCCTGTGTTGATATCCTGGACCTTGACCTTGGCTTGTATTGGACAACTCTGTTGTATTTAACCTCTGCTTGATTCCTGGTTAACCCTTGCCTGCTGCTTGGACCGACCTCTGCTAAGTTACTGGACTCCCCTTGATTGCTGCCTGTGCCGACCTCTGTAAAGTTACTGGATTTTTCTTGATTGCTGCCTGGACTGACCCTTGCTTGTTTACTGGATACTCCTGTGCTTACTGCTTGGAGTACTTGGTACCCATGGACTTGTCTACTGCTAACACACGACATTGATAGCCTCATTCTTCTGAATTAAGGCAATAACCTGACCCGTGTGTTACTGCTGAACTGTGTTGCTAGCCTCAGTGGTGACCTCTGGTGGTACTCTGGCTTTCTGGACCTCAGCTGCTATACCTTGCACCTGGCCTGGGTGTAACCGAAGTCGGGCAGGTGTTATTTCCTCACCTTCCGGTCAAGCAGGGATGCGCCATATAAGGTGTAGAAGGTGGTGATAGATTGGGGCATAGCAGCTGAAAGAATGCAGGAGATCTGCCAAGCACTACTGTTTTGTTCTTGAAACAGGCTGCTAGTGTTTTCTTTCCAGTATTTCTATCCACCAGTGCCTCCTTTTTAAATTGTTTTTAGTGTATTTTACCCTAGTTGATGTCTCTGCTACACTGATTATTTTCCACCCTTGTTGGTGGGGTGTTACCCCTGCTTCTAGGCAGCTACAGAGAGCTACAGGGGACTATACTTCAGATCAGCTGTTTTTGAAGCTATACTTGTTATGAGTGTGAAGATCATGATGGCCACACTTGTTTTATGACTCCTGTGAGATGGGCTCCAAAGCCCTGGAGGGCACCAAGGGGAGTCAATGGAAGGCTGTGAACACTGGGGGGAACCTCATGAAATTTTTGCTGGAGGGGGCATAAATTGTAGATACGCCACTGCTCTCCATCCGCAGCTTCATTTTTTCCATTTATATTTCCCCCCTTGAGTAGAAGACAAAGATGGTCTGCACTTGTCCACAAGACTTTATTCAAGACGTATCCAGCATCACCAAAGCCCCCTTGGGTAGCAGCTTCTCTTCAAAAGCCCCTTAGTTCAACACTACTCGTGAGCAAAAGAGGTTGTATTCTGAGTGGCAGTTGTAAGAAGGTCCATCCATACCAATAGACATGCACAACTGCTTTCAATAAAAGTCAAGGCAACCATATTGTTGGTGGGTGACAAAAATCACATGAGATAAAATGTGATCTGGCTGGATATTTTTGGATATTTTTCAACTGGAAACAGTCACAACCTGGACAAACAGCAAGTGAATAGCTGCATCTATTTTATGGATGATCCCCTATAAATAAACATTTATGCATGAGCTCAGGTTTGTTTTGTCAGTTCGGCTTGTGCTGAGCAGGAGATGAGATTAAGAGGCTGGAGATCCTGATATACTGGAGCATTTTTTAGCACATAGCCTGGGGCGCTGGCAGGAACATCAGGCTGCACTAGAAGGGCTGTGGAGCCCTAAGAAATAATATAAGCTGTGTAATTCTATAGGAAAGATTCATACTGTCCATTTTATAGTATTCTTCTAATTAATTGCTCTTAAGTGGGGTGAAGACCCGCAGTAGCAAATGGTATTCAGGGAGACAGGAAAAAACTTTCCCGGCAGAACTCGACCCTCCAAGGTGCATAGTAATCTTTTTATTGCATATCAATGGCAGCAGTACACCAGCAGCCATTGATGGTGCTGGTGTACTGCTGCCATTGATATGCAATAAAAAGATTACTATGCACCTTGGAGGGTCGAGTTCTGCCGGGAAAGTTTTTACGTGTTGGATTTATGTGGAGGAGTGATGGACCTCTAATCCGGACAGGACTCCCCAATATATATACCTTTCATCCCAGAGGCGGGCAGATACAATATAGATTGCGATTCAGGGAGACAGGGCAGGCGGCAAGCCTCAATACTGAAGAGGAACATACAGTACTTATATGCTATTACTATTGTCACCTGGAAACATAGATTGGGGAGAGTAATCCAAAGCCACCACACTGTTCCATCTCCAATCTTGTCCACAGGCACATACTGGCCGCCCCCTACGATACTCCAACGACTTGCGCCTGTTCAGATGTGCATTTCTTACTCCCATACATGATTGCAGGACTTTACCAGGGCTGCACCCACTCTCTGGAACTTGCTCCCACCAGCCATCAGACTTGTCCCCTCCTTTAATAGCAAACAACCCTCAAAACTGACCACGCTTCCCCACCACTAGTACAATAATAGGTTCGCTGGGCACCCTCTCAACTGATGCGTCTATTGTCTCTACCGCACCCTTTAGATTTTAAGCCACTGGCAGGGCCCTCCCCTCTAGTGTTTCCAGCTTAACGACTTCCTTTCCCTATGACAAGAAAATACGTCTCTGCACTCTCCTCCCTACAAAATCTTAGCTAACACTGTTTATTTATCTGTGACCTGATAACATCCCTACACAGTTGAAAAGGAATGACAGCAAACCCCTCTCCTCCTCCCAGGGAATCCAATGGCAGAGTTAATCAGTGAACAAGTTTAAAATACACATTCCAAGAGCATACAGTAACAGATTGTATAGATGACTTAAAGGGGCACTATGGCTAAAAATTTTAAAATTTAAAATATGTGCGAACATACAAATAAGAAGTACGTTTTTTCCAGAGTAAAATGAGCCATAAATTACTTTTCTGCTATGTTGCTGTCACTTACAGTAAGTAGTAGAAATCTGACAGAAGCGACAGGTTTTGAACTAGTCCATCTCTTCATAGGGGATTCTCAGGGATTTATTTATTTTCAAAAGCACTTAGTGAATGGCAGTTACTTTGTCCAACTGCCAAAAAAACTGTGTAGCGAGCAGGGAAGCTGGCCAGCATCATTGTTTAAATTCTTTTTAGGGAATATCTTTATAAAGAATAAAAGCTTTGCCGAGAATCCCCTATGAAGAGATGGACTAGTCCAAAACCTGTAACTACTGTCAGATTTCTACTACCTTCTGTAAGTGACAACAGCATAGGAGAAAAGTAATTTATGGCTCATTTTACTCTGGAAAAAACGTACTTCTTATTTGTCTATGTTTGCACATATTTTAAATTTAACATTTTTCGCCATAGTGCCCCTTTAGTTTTTACATCTAATACATTATCAAAACAAATAAACCGTTTAAATAAACAGGAGGGTTAAACAAATAAAATGTGTGGACCTGTTTAAAATTGGATAAATTGTGTATTTTTTCCCCTTTTTTCCTTATTTTCCTTTTAAAATGCATGGAAAATAAGGTAATTACTAAAAACAAATATCAGCCTCAAAAAGCCTAATTTGACTTGAAAAAAAACAATATATAGATCATTTAGTTGTGATAATTATTGATAAAGTTATTGCCAAAGTGATCAGAGCTGAGCTGAACCGGGAAAATGACCAAGGTAGGGAAGTGGTTAATTATGAAATCTCACTGTCTGACATCCCTCTTGTGGACAGACTCAATCTATTTCTACCAAAGACACTGAACTTCTGTTATCAAAGAGTTTTGCATGCATGATCTTGCTTTGTTGTAAGCTCCGTGTATGTCCTAGCTTGTATGTTAACCCATTTATCTACTGTGAAGCGCTACTTGGCACTTAAATACACTATAAATACAATAATAAATAATAATAATAATGTTGCTTTTTACTAAAACAAAACTTAAAGAGGGACTTTAACGTAGATTGAACTTCTTCCCAAACAGTAACCGATACCCCCTTTCCCATAAGAGATCTTTACCCTTTCTCAAACAGATCATCAGGGACATGTAACGATTGGTGTCAGCAAGAGGCACAAATATCTGATTAAGTGGTGATATACAGAATCACCACTAATGCAGATATGTTAGAGTGAAATAGTAAGTATCTTCCTGATGGTAAATCAGCGGAAGGCTCACTAACACGGTAAGTGCCTGAAATGATCTACTCAGACCAGTGTCACACCCCGAACCTTGATTATTGGGGATCCGCAGTATCGCCAATAATACAAGGATAGACCCGATTATATAGCAATCTGCGGAATTGCTAATAATGCGGGTAGATGTAAAGCAGTGGACACACGAACAACATGAAAATATACAAAGCAGTAAATATTCACAAAGTTGTGGAAATATCCACCACACGGCAATTCCTCAGAGGTGTGGTTACCTCTGAATGGGAACCCCGTGTGTGAGATCCCCCAAAGTGGCAGTGGAGGAATCTCGGCCTCTGGCAGTAACGGTCTGCTAGGGCCGGCGTCTCAGGGAGGCAAGCCTCAGATAATAACCCAACAGTAGGAGACGTTCCACTGAAGGGAGCAAGGTCAGACAGAAAGAGGTTCGGCAACAGTACAGGCGGCAACAGTACAGAGACGTGAGACGAGAGAATAGTCAGGAACCAAGCCAATAGTCGTTAACGGTACGGGCTGGCAGAGTACAGAATCAGGAAGCAGAAGAGAAGTCAAGACAGGCACAGAATCATACACAGAGAATCAATAACAATAATAATAATCTCCTAGTCTAGGTGTGAAGTCCTTGGTTTCAACACCTGGGATCTAGTCTAAGGTCTGAGTGCTGACACAGGGTATCGCAAACACAGACAAAGTGTGACTGAAAAGCACTTCCTTATATACTGCCTGGGAGAGAAGTCTCCACCCCAGGCAGCAACCAATCAGAGCAGGCTAAAATGTCAGCTGACCTCCAGGTCAGCTGACACGCTTTCTAAGAGTATAAAGGCGTGTCTGGTGTGCGGCCGCACCCCCTAGAGGCAAGATGGCAGAACCCTGGTGAACAGCATGTTGGTGAGTTTGGAGCAGAGTGCTCGGACGGGTGTGCGCAGCGGATGCGGACGAATTTCCGCATCCCGCGTTAGAAGGTCCGCTTGCCGGATTGGATGCGACCATATTTCCGCAATCCATCCGGCGTTGCAGATTTTTCGTTACAGTACCCCTCCCTCTAGGCGTGGACTCCGGACACGTCCCACCTGGCCTGTCAGGATGGAGCTCATGGAACCGTCTCCTAAGTTTATCAGCATGTAAATCACCTGCTTTGACCCAGGATCTTTCCTCTAGACCGTACCCTCTCCAATGCACCAAATACTGCACTGAACCCTGAACTCGTCTGGAGTCCAAGATCTCCTCAACCTCCCATTCAGGCTCACCATCAACCATGACAGGGTGAGGAGGGGGGGAATCCACCTGAACAGCTGGTTTCAGGAGTGACACATGAAAGGCTTTCCCCACCTTTAGAGACTGCGGTAACCTGACTCTGTAAGTAACACGATTAACCCTTTCGGAAATTGGATATGGTCCAATATACCTGGGCCCCAGTTTCGCGGATGGCTGCCTCAGAGCTATATGACGAGTTGATATCCAAACTCTGTCTCCTGGTTTAAACTCCCACTCCGCAGACCGTCTCTTATCTGCCTGCCTCTTCTGTATGATGAAAGCCTTTTTTAAATTTTCTCCGACATTAGCCCAAATCCTCTTGAAAGATTCCTGCCACTCCTCCAGGACAGGGAATGGAGAGGTCGACACTGGCAAAGGAGAAAATTTGGGAGATTTCCCATTGACAATTTGAAAAGGCGCATAACCAGAGGACTCATTCCTGAGATTGTTATGTGCGAACTCAGCAAATGGTAGAAACTCCGCCCACTGGTGTTGGGCGTCCGCCACATAACATCTCAGGAACTGTTCCAAAGATTGATTGGTCCTCTCTGTCTGGCCGTTGGTCTGTGGATGGTAACCTGATGAAAAGGACAACGACATACCCATCCCCTTACAGAAGGCCCGCCAGAACCTAGAGACAAACTGGACCCCTCTGTCTGAGACAACATTCTCTGGAATGCCGTGTAATTTAAAGATATTTTGAATAAAAAGATCTGCTAATTTTTGAGCAGTAGGGAAACCACTCAAAGGCACAAAGTGGGCCATCTTACTGAACCTGTCTGTGACCACCCATATGACAGTCTTTCCATTGGAATCTGGAAGTTCTCCCACGAAGTCCATGGAAATATGTGTCCATGGCTCCTGAGGGGAGGGCAGAGACTGCAAAGTTCCAACTGGAGCCAGTCGGGAGGGTTTGCTCCTGGCACAGACGGTACAGGTCTTAACAAATTCCTTGCAATCTTGTTGTAGAGATGGCCACCAGACAGATCTACACAACAATTCTTGGGTTCGGGTAATGCCAGGGTGTCCAGCATTCTTGTGTCCATGAAACAACTGCAGCACTTTGGGACGTAAAGTACAAGGGACATACAGAACCCCTCTTGGTTTCCCTTCTGGCACTTCTAATTGAAAAGGACTTAAGAGGCTAGGAAGGTCTTCAACTATCTCAGTGGCTGCCAGGATGATCTCTTTCGACAGAATACTTTCTGAGGAAGGAGATGGAGCAGTTTCAGGTTCAAAACAACGAGAAAGGGCGTCCGCTTTAACGTTCTTACTCCCTGGTGTGAATGTAATTATAAAATTAAAACGGCAGAAAAAGAGAGCCCATCTAGCCTGTCTGGGGGTGAGTCTTTTAGCTTTTTCAATGTACTGTAAATTTTTATGATCCGTGTACACAGTAATTACATGCTCCGCCCCCTCTAACCAGTGGCGCCACTCCTCAAAAGCAAGCTTGATGGCTAATAATTCCCTGTTTCCAACATCATAATTTCTCTGGGCAGGAGAGAATTTTCTGGAAAAAAAAGCACAGGGATGAAGCTTGCCCTGAAGTCCTGAACGTTGAGACAATACTGCTCCTACTCCAACCTCCGAGGCATCCACCTCCACTATAAATGGGTAAGCAACATCTACATGACGTAATATGGGAGCAGAACAGAATGCCTCTTTCAGAGAGGAAAATGCCACAACTGCTTCTTCTGACCAATGAGTGGCATCAGCCCCTTTTTTTGTCAAATTAGTAAGCGGAGACACCACCGAAGAGAACCCCTTGATAAATTTTCTATAATAATTTGCGAATCCCAAGAATCTCTGTAGTGCTTTAAGCCCAGATGGTTGTGGCCAATCCCTTACAGCAGAGACCTTTTTGGGATCCATGGACAACCCTGATGTAGAGATAATGTAACCAAGAAAGGCAATCTCCTTTACCTCAAAAACACATTTCTCTAATTTCGCAAACAATTGATTCTCCCTGAGTCTTTGTAACACATACTTCACATGTTGGCGGTGTTCCGTGATATTTTTAGAAAATATTAAGATATCATCTAAGTAGACGATTACAAAGCGACCCAGTACCTCCCTAAAAATCTCGTTGACGAACTCCTGAAAAACTGCAGGAGCGTTACACAACCCAAAGGGCATCACCAAGTATTCGTAATGCCCCTTGGGAGTGTTGAATGCCGTCTTCCATTCATCTTCCTCCCTGATACGGATCAAATTGTAGGCCCCCCTTAGATCCAACTTAGTGAAAACAGAAGCCCCGGGAACCTGTGTAAATAAATCGTCGATTAGCGGTAGTGGATACCGATTCTTAATCGTGATCTTATTTAGACCCCTGTAGTCAATACAGGGGCGCAAACCACCATCTTTTTTCTGAACGAAAAAGAATCCCGCTCCTGCAGGAGATCTTGAAGGGCGGATGAAACCCTTCTGCAAATTCTCCTGAATGTACTCGTCCATGGCCAATTTTTCCGGGGACGAGAGGTTGTATAGGTGGCCCCTGGGTGGCATGGTTCCTGGTTTCAAATCTATTGGGCAATCAAAAGGTCTATGGGGGGGTAATTGATCTGCTGCCCTAGGACAAAAGACATCAGCATATTCCTGATATTGTGGAGGTACTCCTTCCACTTGAATCTTAGTAGAACACAAAACTACATTCTGTAAACAATGTTGTGTACAATAAGGCGACCAAGTAGTCAACTGCCCATTCCCCCAATCAAACTGAGGAGAATGTAATCGTAACCAGGGCAACCCTAGTATCACCGTAGAGGTAGACATCTTTAAAACGAAAAACTGTATGACCTCCCTGTGCAGAGCTCCCACTTGCAGCGAGAGGGGAGGTGTCTGACACAGTGGGGACTTTCCTTGCAAAGGAGTGTCATCAATCGCTGTAACATATAAATGTCTTCCTACCGGAAGTACAGGGATATTTAAACTTAAAGCAAAGCTTAAATCTAAAAAGTTAGCTGTTGACCCGGAATCTACAAATGCTGTGGTAGGAAAGTTCTTCCCTTCCCAATTTAGGGAACAGGGCAATAAAATTTTTTCTTGTTTTGGAGGTAAAACAATTCCGCTTAGGGTGGTACCCCCTACCACACCTAAGCCGAGGAGTTTCCCGACTTCCTACCACAGTTTTGTGCAATGTGGCCCTTTTCCCCGCAGTACATGCAAAGACCCTCTCTGCGTCTTCTTGACCTTTCCGCCTCCGTGAGGCGCCCGTGGCCTAACTGCATCGGCTCCTCAGTCTCAACTGCTGCCGAGCTACTGGCCCCAGAAGTCCTAGAGTACATGGGGTACCTGCCCTTCTTGTTGTACCTCAGACGCCTATCTATTTTAATAGACAGCGTAATAGCCTCATCTAGATCTTTGGGTTCCGGATGACTAACCATCACGTCAGTTACTGCTTCTGACAACCCATCTAGGTATCTATCCAAGAGTGCATATCGCTCCCATCTAGAGGACACAGCCCACTTCCTAAACTCTGACGCATACTCCTCAGCAGTACTGCGTCCTTGTCTAAGGTTTTTGAGCTTACGTTCGGCCGTGGCGGCACTATCTGGATCATCGTAGATGACCGCCATGGCCTTAAAAAACTCCTGGACAGAAGACAGAGCAGGATGCTCATCAGGTAAGCCATAAGCCCACGTCTGGGAATCTGCATGCAATAGAGTCTTGATAAGAGTGACCTTCTGAGCCTCGGTTCCCGAGGACACAGGTTTCATCTCAAAGTAAGACAGCACTCTGTGACGGAAATTCTGGAAATCTGACCTTGTGCCTGAAAATTTCTCAGGAATGTTCATTTTAGGCTCGCTAAGAGCCGGGGGAGGTAGAACGTTAAGTGGTGATTGCAACCTTTGGACAGTCTCATTTAACTGAGTAATCTGAGCCTGCTGTGCAGTTACAGTAATCTTCAGCTGTTCTAACTCTGCCCTTACAGTCTGAAGCTGGTTTATCACCCCCTCCATCTTACTTCTTTATGGTCTGTGTTTCTGTAACGATTGGTGTCAGCAAGAGGCACAAATATCTGATTAAGTGGTGATATACAGAATCACCACTAATGCAGATATGTTAGAGTGAAATAGTAAGTATCTTCCTGATGGTAAATCAGCGGAAGGCTCACTAACACGGTAAGTGCCTGAAATGATCTACTCAGACCAGTGTCACACCCCGAACCTTGATTATTGGGGATCCGCAGTATCGCCAATAATACAAGGATAGACCCGATTATATAGCAATCTGCGGAATTGCTAATAATGCGGGTAGATGTAAAGCAGTGGACACACGAACAACATGAAAATATACAAAGCAGTAAATATTCACAAAGTTGTGGAAATATCCACCACACGGCAATTCCTCAGAGGTGTGGTTACCTCTGAATGGGAACCCCGTGTGTGAGATCCCCCAAAGTGGCAGTGGAGGAATCTCGGCCTCTGGCAGTAACGGTCTGCTAGGGCCGGCGTCTCAGGGAGGCAAGCCTCAGATAATAACCCAACAGTAGGAGACGTTCCACTGAAGGGAGCAAGGTCAGACAGAAAGAGGTTCGGCAACAGTACAGGCGGCAACAGTACAGAGACGTGAGACGAGAGAATAGTCAGGAACTAAGCCAATAGTCGTTAACGGTACGGGCTGGCAGAGTACAGAATCAGGAAGCAGAAGAGAAGTCAAGACAGGCACAGAATCATACACAGAGAATCAATAACAATAATAATAATCTCCTAGTCTAGGTGTGAAGTCCTTGGTTTCAACACCTGGGATCTAGTCTAAGGTCTGAGTGCTGACACAGGGTATCGCAAACACAGACAAAGTGTGACTGAAAAGCACTTCCTTATATACTGCCTGGGAGAGAAGTCTCCACCCCAGGCAGCAACCAATCAGAGCAGGCTAAAATGTCAGCTGACCTCCAGGTCAGCTGACACGCTTTCTAAGAGTATAAAGGCGTGTCTGGTGTGCGGCCGCACCCCCTAGAGGCAAGATGGCAGAACCCTGGTGAACAGCATGTTGGTGAGTTTGGAGCAGAGTGCTCGGACGGGTGTGCGCAGCGGATGCGGACGAATTTCCGCATCCCGCGTTGGAAGGTCCGCTTGCCGGATTGGATGCGACCATATTTCCGCAATCCATCCGGCGTTGCAGATTTTTCGTTACAGGACATCTGTGGGGCTGATATTGTGGTGAGACCCCTCCCACAGTGTGATGTGAGTGCCATGGCCCGGACAGTTTCCTCCTCTCTGTGAACCCCGGGGCATTGTGGGAAATAATGGCTGTTTCCAACTGCCAAGCAAAACAACGATTTTAGCCCATTCTTCAACACATCCCGCCTTTCAGTTTTTAAGAGGTCGGCAGCCTCTTCTATGAATTCTATACTCATTAACTCTATATCTATTCTTTTTGGTCCCGTTATATTTTTTTGTTAAAAGGAAGGATGGGTCTCTGAAATCTTTTATAAATTATACTAACTTCAACCAAATCATGGTTAAAACCGATACCCATTACCCATGAGCTCTGGTGACAGAACTGTTTCAGACACTTGGGCCAGCCACCTTTTTCAGAAAACTTCATTGATGTGTGTAATTTAATTACAAGGGAGTGAGAAAAATGGGGGACCACTTTCTGGACCCAATTTCACTGTGATGCCCTTTGGGTTGTGTAATTAACAATATATTTTCGGATTTTATAGAGATTTTCTTTGTAGTATGCAACAATATTCTGATTCTACTCTCAAAAAGAGTATTGAAAAGGAAAACATCCGGAAAGTTCTGTGGTGTAAACTCGCAAAATGCCTATTTGAACAGAGCAGCATCTTGTTCTTAGGCTTCATTACAACAACTGGAGTTACTATGATCCCTTAAAAGATAACTGCTATTTTGTAATGGCCAACTCCCATTGATAAGAAAGGTGTCCAAAAATGTATCGGCTTTGACAAATTCTACAAAACATGAATTAAGAATTTTTCTGCCATTGTCTCACCCATCACAAATCCTGACCAAATCTCAGATCCCTGTCCCATGTCTTTTATACCCTGTAGCCTTGTTCTTGCACAAGTTGTCCTTTTCAGAGAGGAATAACAGCATTGTTGATTGTAGCTCCTGGGCATAAAGGCTTAATTTAAAGATTTCTGTTCTTTTCTAGAAGTACCCATTCAAATCTAACAGAGTAACCAAGCAGCTCAGGGTGACCCAAACCACTAGGAATGTATAGGGGGGTAAAAGAGACCGAAAAGCCCTCCTACTAATAAGCAATGCTTGGTGAAATTTGCCTTCTTAAAACAGAAGGAAATTTGCAATAATTCAGCTATAAGTAAACATTTGCGGTTACCCACAATGCACCACTACTGAATATGCAAATTATCCCTTTTTGCACCTGTAAGCATGGCAAGCATCCAGAACCGCTGGTGTATAGCAAGCCTATAGGTTTAAATATTACACAGCCACACCAACCCCACATGTAGACAGCCTATTTCAAGCTTTTGGCCCTCATCGTACATGGCAGGGATTTATATGCCTTTCGTGAATCATCAAAATCTGGAATATTTATAAACATCTCAAAGACTAAAGGCCAGTACTCACCAGAAGTTGGATCAGGTAACCCACAGCAACGCAACCCGACAAACGAGCATTCCCCGATCCATTTTCCAACCGGCGGGAACACACGACGACGACAACAGGCAATAATGGGAGTACAAATGATTGCAGCACTTTGTGCGGGAGGTGGCGGGGATCTTAAAGATCCAATCTGCTGTGAAGGTGGTAATCACCGGCGCACACCACAAAACAAATTGGTTTAATTTTGCACACATACCCACGTTGCACAATCGCAAAAATGATTGCTTGTCGTACAAAAAAATCGACAATTGCTGGGAAAATTGTTTGAAAAATTGCGACGTAGGTGGCTTAAGAGAAAGGCAAGCTAGATGGATACAGTTCATCTCCTATTTCAATTTTCACGTTACATATTATGCAGGGTCCAAGAACATAAAGGCTGTTCTAACATATGTTCATCCTCCCATCTGAAGAAATTCAGTTCTGTCACTACAGGTTTGCTTTACTATAAGTATTTTTTTTTTTGCTTTTGCAGCTTATTAGGCACCAGTTTTTAAAGGGTTTGTTGCATGTGTATGAATCAGCTACCTGGGGCTACCTGGCACTCTTTTGTAAATAGTGTAAATTATAATTTTGCTTCATTACAGCAGATTGTCAAAATGCAGCTTTAGTAAATGTGGCTCAATGAGGCTTAAGTTAGAGACTCAGAGACAAAGAATACTAAAGCTCTGCCCGGGGCTTCCTCCCGCCCCATAAACACGTCTAAGTCCCACGCTGTCCCCCCACGGCCTGCCGTTCAGCCGCGGTGAGCTCCGTTACCAGGCTAAGTCGATGCCAGTCAGGGTCTACTGCACATGAGCAGATCTCCCGCGCATGTGCAGTAGACCCGGACTGATGTCACTGAGCCTGTTACCGGGGCTCACCGCAGCCGAACGGCGGACTGTGGGATAACGGCCTGGGACTTAGACGTGTTTGTGGGGCGGGAGGGAGCCCCGGGTAAGTATTAGAGCTTTTGTACTCTTCGTCTCTGAGTCTCTTTTTAAGCGCCATACTTACTTTCAATAACAGACTTCCAGAAAAATCATTCCAGGAGCAATCATCATACATCCACACTGCTCATCACTCTGTTCTGTTCTATGAAGAGGGGAAGAGGAAAGACAGATGAGAAGTCCCTGCTGCGCTGACTGCAATGGAAGAACAAAAAGTTGGTCATTAGAGCTTAGAGATTCAGCATGATAGATCACTAACCATGCCATTAGTGGGTTGGTTGGTGGGGTGGACTCACACTAGATTTTTTTTTAACAAACTTTCCGTGAACCACTGCTCCAGTAGAAAATCGGGCAATAAAAGTCTATTGTGTGTATAGAAACTGGCTACTCATTTAACCACTTGAGGACCACAGTGGTAAACCCCCCTAAAGACCAGGCTGTGTTTTGCATAATTGGCCACTGCAGCTTTAAGGCCAAGCTGCAGGGCCGCACAACACAGCACACTAGTGATTCTCTCCCCCCTTTTCTCCCCACCAACAGAGCTCTCTGTTGGTAGGGTCTGATCGCCCCCCAGTTTTTTTTACAAATATTTCTCTCTATTTATTTTTATCAAAAATGTGTATTTTTGTGGGTTTTCTTCCCTGTCCCTCCCGCCCACCCCCCGCCAGCCAATCATGGCGATCGCTTGTCATAGGCTTCTACCTATGAGAGAGCCGATCGCTCTCTTGTCCCCCAGGGGGACAGCCGTGTCACTCGGCTGTCCCCAGTACAGCGCTTCTGCTGATCGCAGCGCTGTACACGTAAATAGACGGTGGTTTTGCCGTCTTTACAATCTCCCGAGCAACAATCGCCGCTCGGAGACTGAAGGCGGGGCGGAGCTCTGCCCCCCGAGCAGGAGATGCACGCGCAGCCTGCGTGCGATCTGCAAAACAGAGCTCCAGGACTTGACGCCAATCGGCGTTAGGCGGTCCTGGGGCTGCCACCGCGGCCACGCCCATCGGCGTCAGCCGGTCGGCAAGAAGTTTAACCATTTTACCCCCAGCCATACGGATATCTCCATCCCTTTTTCCATCCTTTCACCCCCAGGGATGGAGATATCCGCACCTCCCGCACTCCCGCCGCTGCCTGCGTTCATGCTCGCTTGTGCGCATGCTCCCGCTCTCGTGCACGCCGCCTCCCCCTCGTCCGGAGATCAATGAACGTGAAAAACCGTTCCCGTTCGTTGATCTAAGCCCCCGCAATGACCAGCTGCTTCTATGAGAAGCAGCGATCATTGTGAAGAAAAAAACAGTTTCCCAGTCTCATAACACTTCCTGCAAGCGTACTTCCTGTACGCTTGCAGGTCGCATAAACAAAAAGTTACTGTGGCCATCTTGTGGTCAAATAGTAAAACTACACCCTAAAGCATTTTTCATATACAAACACATTAGTTTTACACTAAAAATTAACTCATTACTTCCCACACCCAATTTTTTTTTGTAATTAAAAAAAAAACCAATTACAATAAAAAAAATACATAAATAGTTACCTTAGGGACTGAACTTAATAATATTTATGTCAAGAGGGTATAACACTGTTACTTTATATAAACTATGGGCTTGTAATTAGGGATGGACGCAAAACTGAAAAAAATGCACCTTTATTTCCAAATAAAATATTGGCGCCAAACATTGTGATAGGGACATCATTTAAATGGTTTTATAACCCGGACAAATGGGCAAATAAATTTCATGGGTTTTAATTACAGTAGCATGCATTATTTAAAAACTATAATGGCCGAACACTGAAAAATAATGAATTTTTTCCCACATTGTTTCCTTTTTTCCCATTAAAACATATTTAGAATAAAATAATTCTTGGCATAATGGCCCACCTAAAGAAAGCCTAATTGGTGGCGGAAAAAAAAGATATAGTTCATTTCATTGTGATAAGTAATTATAAAGTTATAGACGAATGAATGGAAGGAGCGCTGAAAGGTGAAAATTGCTCTGGTGCTCAAGGGGTAAAACCCCTCAGTGGTGAAGTGGTTAAAAGGAAATTGTTTCCAGTTTTGCAAAAATGACTATTCATTTCTATATTCATCTCTCACTCTCTCTCTCTCTCTTTCTCTTTCTCTTTAGTGTATCTATCCTCTTTCTCGCTTTTTATTTTTCTGCTCCTCTTCCAGGGGCATAACTACAAATCATGGGGTCCTACACCAAAACTATGATGGGCCCCCCAATGATACAACTTTTCCCTTGCCTACCCCTTGTGACCCTCACATCCTGGTGGTTCATCTTACAAAGTTCCTAAAGCAAGTGTGGACATCATAACATTCACACCCATAACAAGTGTAAACACCTGATCTGAATGAAGGATGAACCAAGGAAAGCATCTAAGCCCCCTTTAAATGCAGGTATAGAATGTGCCATAACTACTTCCTGTGGCAATGGATTCCACATCTTAATCACTCTTACTGTAAAGAACCCTTTCCTAAATAAATGGCTAAAACGTTTTCCCTCCATGCGCAGATCATGTCCTCTAGTCCTTTGAGAAGGCCTAGGGACAAAAAGTTCATCGGCCAAGCTATTATATTGCCCTCTGATGTATTTATACATGTTAATTAGATCTCCTCTAAGGCGTCTTTTCTCTAGACTAAATAAACCCAGTTTATCTAACCTTTCTTGATAAGCGAGACCTTCCGTCCCACGTATCAATTTTGTTGCTCGTCTCTGCACCTGCTCTAAAACTGCAATATCTTTTTTGTAATGTGGTGCCCAGAACTGAATTCCATATTCCAGATCTGGCCTTACTAGAGAGTTAAACAGGGGCAATATTATGCTAGCATCTCGAGTTTTTATTTCCCTTTTAATGCATCCCAAAATTTTGTTAGCTTTAGCTGCAGCGGCTTGGCATTGAGTACGATTATTTAACTTGTTGTTGATGAGTACTCCTAAGTCCTTCTCCAAGTTTGATGTCCCCAACTGTATCCCATTTATTTTGTATGGTGCTAGACCATTGGTACGACCAAAATGCATGACTTTACATTTTTCAACATTGAATGTCATCTGCCATTTATGTGCCCATATAGCCATCCTATCCAGATCCTGTTGCAGTATGACACTATCTTCCTGAGAGTTGATGATTCAGCACAATTTTGTGTCATCTGCAAAAATAGCAACATTGCTTACTACTGCATCTACTGGGTCATTAATAAATAAATTAAAGAGCACTGGACCCAGTACAGACCCCTGTGGGACCCCACTGCTTACAGTCACCCATTTTGAGTATGATCCATTGACTACAACTCATTGTTTTCTGTCCATTAGCCAGTTCCCTATCCATGCACACAAACTCTTCCCCAGTCCTTGCATCCTCAACTTTTGCACCAGACTTCTGTGTGGAACAGTGTCGAATGCCTTAGCAAAGTCCAAGTATATCACATCTACAGCATTCCCAATATCCATATTAGCGTTCACTACCTCATAAAAGCTGAGCATTTTAGTCAAACAGGACCTGTCTTTAGTAAACTCATGTTGATGCTGAAAAATAAAATTATTTTCTACTATGAAGTCATGTATAGTATCTCTTAGTAACCCCCTCAAATATTTTGCATACAACTAATGTTAAGCTTACAGGTCTATAATGTCCTGGATCTGTTTTTTTGCCCTTCTTAAATAATGGGAAAACGTGAGCTTTACGCCAATCCACTGGGACTCTGCCAGTTGAAAGAGAGTCACAAAAGATAAGATAAAGGGTTTTATCTATAACTGAACTTAAAGTGGATCCGAGGCGAGCTTTTACACATTGCATAATTGTGTTCCTTTCCTATTGTTTATTGGGCATTCCTCAAGCCAAATACTTTTTTGTTTTTGTTTTAATACTCTAATTCCCAAAAAACTTAAAAAGCCACACCCACAGGTTTTCAGAGAGCCTTGGCAGTAGCAAGGGCTCATGGGAGCTCAGTTTGGCAGGAGGAGGTGTTACTAACCATTGATTTCAGAGGCAGAGGGGAGGAGGGAGGAGGAGAGGGGATTAGGCTGATGGCTCAAGATACAGATAAGCCTGCCTCTGTGTAATGTTCACAAACAACATGGCTGCTATCAATGTATCACAGGAATAAATAATCATATTCTATTAAAACTGTTTGCAGCTAGATTTGTAATCTGTGTAAACCATCTAAACTTTAGATAAGATATACAGACAAGTGTCACAGGAGCACTAGTGGCTGACCGCACTTAGCCTTCTAAACGGTGCCAGCGCACAGATCGTGCGAACTCTGGTCGCAGTCAATGCGCAGGAACCGTTAAGAATTAGCCGCAGACAACTCAGAAGGGAGCCTGTGAGACACGGGTGATTACAACTTCACCCACTGGTTCAGAGTAAACTGCCACCACCGCGGTTACCATGGGACCGTGGAGCCCACTAACTGACTGACTAGTCCTGCAAATAAAACGGTTAAACACACGGTATTCTGTCTAGCCAACAACAAACAAACAGTAGCGTATCTTCAGAGACCCGGGATCAGTTCTGTGTGTGCTGATAAGCAGGGTAGCGGACAGTGAATGACTTGGAGAAAGTCGTTTATTCACGCAATATAAATAATTAATATATACAGACAATTATTAAAATCACAATTATTAAGACAGTAATAGCCAGTATAAAAAATAAAAGAAGGGAGAAAAATACTTAGTTCCTGGAAAGATGTCCTTTTTGTGGGAAAAACAGAGTTCTGGGTTTCAATCAGAGTTCAGACCAGGTGGATGCCAGCATATCCTCAAGCTGGCACCTGATGAGTTCAAGATGTTTTCAGGGTGGAGGACACTGAGTTTGGCTCCTCTGCCATTCTTATGCCCCTGATTCAGTAGGAGGGAGTGAGGGCGGGCCCACACCCCCCCTTAGAACATGAGATGAGTCCTCCCCTTGTCCTGGGGGCCAGAAATCATGCCGTAACCATATATGGGCTCTATCTCACAGAACCGTACAGGTCAGGGCAGATTTATTAATATTTTCAGGTCTGCCTCGATGTACCCAGCAGCCTGATACCAAACATGAGGGGTGAGACCCTTGTGGTATCAGCAGGGCAATTTCAAACTGCCTAACTGGCAGTCCTTACCTCAGGATGTTCTGAAACTTCCTCAGAACCAGCACCGGGGCTCATGCTACACTTCCCCCACGTTTGGCGAAGCTGCCATCTCAGGAACCCCAGAAATATGACAGATCTGGGAAGTTATGGATATGCTATGAGACTCAGGTTATTCCCAGGCAAAGGCTCTTTGAAGTTTGGAGCAGCCAGCTAGGTGTCACCTCCCCTGCTGGGAGGGAGCCAGTGGGTCTGGCTTCCCCCCAACTAGATTGCTTCTGCCATGGTGCTTGTCACCTTATACCTGATGGATGGGCCATCAGCACAGCTTGAAGCCAGGGACTCTCTGGGCCCAGGCTCATTAGCATATCAAAAGAGCCATCCAGCCTTTAGGATGGTGCTCTCTCTCTCTGCTAAGAAAAGGACTTCAGCTGCCCCTACACACTCAACCCAGATTGTATCGATTTGAAGCGCAATCGATGCAGGGAATCGAGTGCGATCGCTTTTTCTTCACGGGCGGTTCCAGGACGCTCCTGCGGCCCCGCAACCGCCCGTGACAACAAGTTATTTATTATAGTTAGTTTTTCATCTCGGATCCGCTTTAATTCCCTTAGGATCCGAGGATGCATGCCATCTGGGCCAGGTGCCTTGTCTATTTTTAATTTATTTAGTCTTGCCTTCACTTCTTCCTGGGTTAAGTATTTAATATTACAGTTGAAAGATTGAGACTCTTCTGCATCTGTAATTTGCAACAGTGATGTTTCCCTTGTTTAAGAACTCTGCCTTACTGCCTTGTTTAATAACTCTGCCTTACCTTGGTCATCCACCGTTGAGTTCCCATCCTCATCCTTTAGGAGTCCAATACAGTGAACCTTTCTTTTTTAGAGTTGATGGAAGCAGGAAATTTGGGCATCCGCAGCCAATGGGCGACTTGGTCTCCCAAAAGGTGTGAATGCAAATATCATTAATACGGTGCCCAAAGCAGAAATGTGGGTGTCCGATAAATTTTGTTTTTAACAATAGAACATTATAGTTTTTGAACTATGTTATTGTTTTGAAACTTGCAATGTTGGAGTTTTTTTTAAATATGTTTACGTTTGTATGTACAAATTTCACATTATTAATTATTTTATCATTTGCATGTTCAAATTTTATGTTTGAAAGGGTGTTTGTGCATGGGAAAGGGGTTAGGATTAGGCACCAAGAAAGGGTGTGTCTTGGGGTAATGGTTAGGGTTAGGTGTCAAGAAAGGGTGTTTGTGTTGTGGGGGTTTAGGCGTGAGGAAGTGTGTTTGGGGGGGTGATCAGGGATAGGCGTCAGGAAGGGTGTTTGTGTGGAAGACGGTTAAGGTTAGGCATCACGAAGGGTGCTTGGGGGGGACGGGGGCGGTTAAACATCAGGAAGGGTGGTTGTGGTCGACAGTTAGAGATAGGCATCAGGAAGGGTGTTTGTGTGGTGGGGGGGTTAGGAGTCAGGAAAGGTGTTTGTATGGGGGACAGTTAGGGTTAGGCATCAGGAAGGGTGTTTGTGTGGTGGGGCGGTGAGGGTTTGGCATCAGGAAGAGTGTTTGTGTGGTGGGGGGTGAGGGTTAGGCATCAGGAAGGGTGTCTGTGTGGGGGACAGTTAAGGATAGGCATCAGGAAGGGTGTTTGTGTGGTGGGGGGTGAGGGTTAGGCATCAGGAAGGGTGTTTGTGACTGGGATAGTTAGGGTTAGGCATCAGGAAAGGTGTTTGTGTGGTGGGAGGTGAGGGTTAGGCACCAGGAAGAGTGTTTGTGTGGTGGGGGGGGTGAGGGTTAGGCATCAGGAAGGGTGTTTGTGACTGGGATAGTTAGGGTTAGGCATCAGGAAAGGTGTTTGTGTGGTGGGGGTGAGGGTTAGGCATCAGGAAGGGTGTTTGTGACTGGGACAGTTAGGGTTAGGCATCAGGAAAGGTGTTTGTGTGGTGGGAGGTGAGGGTTAGGCACCAGGAAGAATGTTTGTGTGGTGCCTGGGTGAGGGTTAGGCATCAGGAAGGGTGTTTGTGTCTGGGACAGTTAGGGTTAGGCATCAGGAAGGGTGTTTGTGTGGTGGGGGGGTGAGGGTTAGGCATCAGAAGGGTATTTGTGTCAGGGACAGTTAGGGTTAGGCATCCGGAAGGGTGTTTGTGTGGTGGGGCGGTGAGGGTTTGGCATCAGGAAGAGTGTTTGTGTGGTGGGGGTGAGGGTTAGGCATCAGGAAGGGTGTCTGTGTGGGGGACAGTTAAGGATAGGCATCAGGAAGAGTGTTTGTGTTGTGGGGCAGCGAGAGTTAGGCATCAGGAAGGGTATTTGTGTCAGGGACAGTTAGGGTTAGGCATCAGGAAGGGTGTTTGAGTGGTGTGGCGGTGAGGGTTAGGCATCAGGAAGAGTGTTTGTGTGGTGGGGCAGTGAGGGTTAGGCATCAGGAAGGGTATTTGTGTCAGGGACAGTTAGGGTTAGGCATCAGGAAGGGTGTTTGGGTGGTGGGGGATGAGGGTTAGGCATCAGGAAGGATGTTTGTGTCGGGGACAGTTAGGGTTAGGCATCAGGAAGAGTGTTTGTGTAGGGTAGGGATGGTCGCTGGATTCCGCGGAATTGTAAATTCCGTGATTCCGGCTGGAATTTGGTGATTCTGGTTCCGATATCACGGAACGGAATTGCAATAGCTCTAAAACGGAATTCCGTGGAATTTAAATACTCACCTAACTAATTCCGGAGGGAGGAGGGTCTCATCTTCCAGGGAATTGTAGTATTTCATTGGCTGGGAATTGAACCCAGGTCTCAGTGTGTGGTGGGTAACTCACTTAACCACTATACCACCACCAACACTACATGCTGAAGCCAGCCTAGCACGTACCATTATGATCAATCCAAGAGAAAAATTAGCTTGCTTAAGGATTTGTAGCATGTCAAAAGCCAACTCACATTGGCTGGGAATTGAACCTAGGTTGGGCTGGGAATTGAACCCAGGTCTGAGTGTGTGGTAGGTAACTCACTTAACCACTATACCACCACCAACACTACATGCTGAAGCCAGCCTAGCATGTACCATTATGATCAATCCCTAGTGTAGGGGACAGTTAGGGTTAGGCATCAGGAAGGGTGTTTGGGTGGTGGGGGGTGAGGGTTAGGCATCAGGAAGGGTGTTTGTGTAGGGGACTGTTAGGGCTAGGTGTCAGGAGGAAGAGTGTTTGTGTAGGGGACTGTTAAGGTTAGGCGTCAAGAAGAGTGTTTGTGTGGGGGACATTTAGGGTTAGGCGTCAGGAAGAGTGTTTGTGTGGGGGACATTTAGGGTTAGGCGTCAGGAAGAGTGTTTGTGTGGGGGACATTTAGGGTTAGGCATCAGAAAAGGTGTTTGTGTGGGGGACAGTTAGGGTTTGGCGTCAGGAAGGATGTTTGTGAGGGGGGAGGGACAGTTAGAGTTAGGGGTCAAGAAGGGTGTTTGTGCTGGAAGGGAATGGTTAGGGTTAGGCATCAGGAAGGGAGTTTGTGCAGGGGGAGGACAGTTAGGGTTACTGGGTTAGGCATCAAGAAAGGGCATTTGTGCCAGGAGGGTGGTTAGGGTTAGGTGTCAGGAAGGATGCTGTGCAGTGGGGGGATGGCGGTTAGGGTTAGTTGTCAAATAGGGTGTGCAGGGCCTCCCCTCCCCCCCCCCCCCATGCACCACTCTTTCTTTAATACTTTAGGTTTAGCGGACACATCAGTAATCCCCCATAGTTTCCATCACACACTATGAAATCACGCACTTGCATGGACAGAGGGGAAATATCTGCCTCCTCTATTGGCATTGTCTCCTGTCTCCTCCATCTGACTCCCATCGCTCCCGTCTTTTTAAATTATTTTCTTACTAGATCAATTAGATTGCTCGGCGGTTGCCAAATCTCCCTCTTATTCTCTGCTGAAATTATGTTTACTCCATCTTCCTGCCATAAAAAATAACTATCAGGAGAGCCAAGCACAACAGAGGCCCAGAAGAAGAAGTGTTGCCCTGCTCCTACGAGGGGGGAGACATTTGTGTTCTTAGCAGCTAATAGGTGGAATATTGTTGGAGATAGGTTAATAGGGAACGTCCTGCTGCAGCCAGCTCTAAGCGAGCAACAATGGCTGGCTTGTCAGCTGCTGGGGAATAGGATGTTAGTGGTATTTCATGCCTTTGTTGAGTCTGAGGACTCCGGCTACTGCACCTAGAAGGGAAATGACTTCCATACCGGCTCCTGTGAGCCAAAACGTTTCAGATTCGGGATCGCTGGACTGGGTCCATATTTATACTCCGAGGAGAAGTGTAAAAGAAGATTTCAAGACATCATCAGCCCGGCAGCCAACTCGCATACGTATGTGGAGGCCTGAGAGCTTTCTGTAGCTTGCAGCTTAATTCCCGGCACAATGTCCTAGACTAGTCCTGTATAGCCCTCAGTCACAAGGCTTGTTTTTTTCAGTCAGCTGGTGTCAAACAAACCACTTTTAACCCTTTAGAAGCCAAATAAAGTAAAACTTTATTCGGCTGCAGGGCCACATTTTTCCTGCTGCTGTGGAAGTGTGTCATACCCAGCCTGACAGGCTCGGCAGGGTATGTGGCGGCACTGCTGCTGGGGAAGTGTGCCTTCCCCAGCCTGGTGCTGGCAGGGGCGTGACTAGAAATCACAGGGCCCCCCTGCAAAACTTTGGATGAGGCCCCCTTCCGTCAAACGCCCCCCTCCCCCTCGAACCAATGTTATTCAATTGGCTAGTGCACATGAATGCGTTTTCACCATGCAGATGAAAACAGACAGCACTGCAGGCATTTCATCTATCAATTACATTAGCTTCTGTGATAAAACGTGCATGTTCCACACATACAGACACACATAAGGCTTGATTCGATTATGCTATGCGTTTAGCGAGTAAAGTGACGCACGTGAAAGTCTACGAGCGTAAAGATTTAAGTGTACGCACTATGGCGGCAAAGTGCGCGCATTAACGCGCGAACACCTTCATTAGCGCAAGCATGTAAATCTTTGCGCGCGTAAATTGCGTCGCCAGCTTTGTGAATCAAGCCCATGGTGTGCAGAAAACGCATACAGATAACTGACAGACGAGTGTGCTCCCAGCCTCAGCTTATTACACTCGCTCTGTCCATCTCTAATGAATCAGAACTGGCTCTGCAGCCTTCTCCAGCTTTACTATGATACAGAGCACTTGGAAGGGGTATGGAGGTTGGGGTCTGGGCCCTGTACACAAGAGCCTGCTGCACACTGAATACAAATCTTTGTCTACAAATCTCTGTATGATTCCTTATCGGTGGCTGAGCAGATGCAGTCACTAGAACAATTGTGCCGAGAGCAGAAAGTTTTTTCTCTCCTTGCCCTTAGTTGTCCGTCTCTTAGGATTGGGCCTCCTGTGGCTTCAGGGTCTCCCTGCAGCTGCATCCCTTGCGGGGTCTATTGTTAAGCCCCTGGCTGCAGGGGTAGTGTGCCTTCCTCAGCATGGCAGGTTCAGCAGGGTAGCTGGCAGCAGGGTTGGGTGGCGGCAGGGAGCTAAAATACATACCTATCTGGACGGCTGGATCAACTTCTTTTTCCTTCACTGTGGCAGCGACGTATTCCTGGCAGGACTCCTTTGTTCTGATCACATGATGATATGACGTGATCGGGATTCTGAAGACCATGTCAACGTTACAGCGCAGTCTCCTGGATCCTGATCATGTCATATCATGTGACTGGATGTGACCGGGACCCAGAAGACCTTCCGAGAGTTCCACTGGAGGAAGAGAAGAAGCCGTTCAGAGCAGGTAAATATAGCTTCATACTCCCATGAATTCATTTGGCTGCACTAAGCAGCCAAACAAATTATACCATCAGAGGTTTACATTGCACAAGCCGCTTCAAACAAAATATCTTGTTTGAAGCTGTCATTAGGTTTAAGTACCTAAGCAGATATTCCTTCATCAGACACTTTCTGCAGTACAGACCTTCAGAGCTGCAGCTTGCGATCTTCCGTAGTGATGAGCACAAGTTTCGCATAATCGCTGGTGGTCACCTGGATTTTTTAGTAAGATGTGATGGGGGCTAGCATCCACCAAGCCCCTAGACCAGTGGTCCTCAAACTATGTCCCGGGGGCCGCTTTCGGCCCACTGAGGCTTTTTCACTGGCCCCTAAACACAAAATTTATAACTTATAGATGTGGCCCATTGCACCTTTAAATATTGGCGGCCCGCAGTGCTGGCACTACCCATCCACATACTGTAGAAGCCAGCGAGGAGTCATTCAATGGCTTCAATTCAATTCAATTAAATTCACTTTATTGTCATTGTGTAACACAACGAAATTACTTTTCATGACAACCCCACGGTGCCTATAGGGAACATAGTGATAGTAACAAGGAAGAGAAGAAATTATACAAGTATGCCAGGTATTACAGATGTTTAAACAATTTGTACACAGTGTTAATTATTTCAGAGAGGATTCAGAGTTTATCAAGTTTATGGCGGATGGGAAAAAGCTGTCTTTCAGTCTGTTTGTGTGTGCGGATTGATCTAAAACGTTTACCTGATGGAAGGAGCTCAAACAGGGCATTTCCAGGGTGAGTGTTGTCCTTGATAATGTTTTTGGCCCTTCTCAAGCTGCGAGTATTATACAAAAGTTCCAGTGATGGTAGTTCAGTGCCAATAATGGCTTCTGCTGTTTTAACAACTCGCTGAAGGGCTTCTCTAGTAGCCTTCGTGCAGCTGTTGTACCAGGCCGTCATGCAATTGGTCAGAACGCTTTCTATAGTGCATCTGTAGAAATTAACCAGCAGCTTCTGTGGGAGGTTAGCGCTCCTTAGTTTTCTCAGAAAGTAGAGGCGTTGTTGTGCCTTGCCAGTTAGAGCTAAAGCATTGTCAGCCCAGGACAGGTTCTCTGCGATGGTGACTCCCAAAAATTTGAAGCTGGAAACTCTCTCCACAGCCTCTGCATTGATCATTAGCGGTAGGTGAGTAGTCTTTTTAGTGGTCCTAAAGTCCAGAATAATTTCTTTGGTCTTCTTTGTATTTAATAACAGGTTGTTAATGTCGCACCATGCAGTCAGGTTCCTAACTTCTTCTCTGTATGCAGCTTCCTCATTGTCTGATATATGCGCAACAACAGTCGTGTCATCTGCAAACTTAACAATTACGTTTGAGGTATGGATAGGCTGGCAGTCCAATCCAATTCTGCATCAGGTGATGCCAACTGGACAGCAGGTTCAGGTTATTACCTGGGTATGCTTCTCTGTCTGGTGCACAAAGACATTCTTAGGGCACCGCATGACTCAATGGCTGCTGCTGGGAGTTTGCCTCTGTGCATGATTGGGGGAAATCAATACCTATTAATATTAATCAATATCAATATTCAATGTAATGTTTTTCAGCATTATTTTATGAATGTTCCAGCCCCTCAGGAGTCTGAAGTATGTTGACCCGGCCATTGACCGAGAAAGTTTTTTGGGTACCCCTGCCCTAGACTCTCTTCGGGCCCTATGCAACTGCTTATAATTTGCTTGTGGATGATCTGGCTCTGGTCTAAAAGTAGCCACACCTCACGCAATTTTGTGGGCCAATCGAGGAAAATTGGTGCCGCAACATTTTTGCCCGATCGATGTCTACATCATTTCAGGCAGAAAAGATTGATGGGACATTGAAAAATATCGGTCCTTAGTGCTTGATCGGGTGCGCAGTGCAATGTTCAATATCATGACATACCCCATGGACCCCAGCCGGGAGTGCTTCAGATCATGTGACCAGATTTCCAAACACGGGGCTTTTAGTTGTAGCAGCAGGATTTGATGTCAAAGTTGGCATTTGTGGAACTTTTTTTTACAACTTTTTCAGAAGTTACATTTATGCCTGCGCCTGAAGAAGACAAAATAATTGTTTTTGTGTTTTATTGTATCTAGTGAACAAGGAGAGGTTATTCTCTGAAACAGAAGTTATTGTATTCATCCAGCAACTTGGCGGCTGTTAATTTAATTCCCTGCAATGCAACTACAGAGAAAAACCAAAGGTCAATTAAAAAGCAGGCAAATAAGATTTCTTGGAAGCCCTATGCACAAAAAATATGCTGTTTCCATGGTTGCAAAGATGTAAAATTTGAGTAACTCTTTTTTTTGGTGAGAGAGAGGTGGAGGGAAAATGAAAAATAGCTGCTCAATGAAGTAGAAAGGTCGTTCTCAAAAGCATTAAAGGGAACCCAAGCAGTGGCTAAAATTAAGAGTACACTTACCTGGGGCTTCTTCCAGCTCACCATAGGCGGCCAGGTCCCCTGGCGTCCTCCGGCGTCACCCGGGCCGGGTGTCGGGCCAGCTCTTCCTGGTTAATGACGCAATGCACGGAAAACCCGCACATGCGCAGACCTGTCACGCCAGCCGCCCTGATGAAGCGAAGCGGCCGGCGTGATGACGCATCGCGTCATTAACCAGGAAGACGCCGGGGGACCTCGCCGCCTACGGTGAGCTGGAAGAAGCCCCAGGTAAGTGTACTCTTTTAACTTTAGCCACTGCTCGGGGTCCCTTTAAATGAAAGTAAACCTGAGATGTCAGTAAAGAAAGATATGATACTTACCCGGGGCTTCCTCCAGCCCCATAAGCAACGCTGAGACCCTTACCACCATCCGTTCTCCTGCTAGCGGACCCGGTAACTGTCTCAGCCATGCCAGTCGGGCTCTTCTGCGCATGCACAGAGAGGCCACACATGCACAGAAGAGACCGACTGGAGCGACTGAGCCAGATTACCGGGACTGATAGCCAGAGATTGGAGGCACTCTGGACTAGGACGGCAATAGATTCAGCGGTGCTCATGAGGCTGGAGAAAGCCCCGGATAAGCGGATTCTTTACTAACATTTCAGCTGCACTTTAAGCATTAATCCCCCTGCCGGTAATCCCAAGCTGAGCTCGGGGTAGCTGTCGGAGGCTCAATGCAAGTCAATGGAGGGCAGCGGGAGCATTTACTCACCTCCCGGGTGATCTAGACGTCGGAAGCCAGTCTTCTTCCTGTCCTCGGAGGCTCTGAATCACTCTGGTTAGATCGCCGTCATTAATCTCAGCAAAGTGTTACAGTGCCACCCGAAGGACGAGGAAAAATTGCAGCACTGGAGCCCAGGGAGGTGAGTGAGTGCTGGTGCTGCTGCTGGCATTCTGGCAGCATGATTGTTTCCTGATTTTAGGGTCTGAAATGTTCAGAAAAGACCCTAAAATCTGGAAATAACTTTGTTTCTCTTAGGGCTCGTTTCCACTATCGCGAATCCACATGCGTCCAACGCATGTGGATTCGCACATGTAATGCAAGTGGATGGGCCTGTTTCCACTGTAGCGTTGTTGAGGTGCGTTTTTTTCAGCGGTGAAAAAACGCACAAAAGAGCCGTAGAATTCGCCTGCGAGTGGAATGCATGTGAATCGCCGCTAATGTATTTAATAGGAAATTCGCATGCTGTTGACGGCCGTTTCGCTATGCGCTTCAACGGAGGTTGCACAGTGCAGCCTCCATAGAAGCGCATAGCGCGAAACGGCCGTCAGGCTCTCCTTCCCTCTGCACCCACCACCATGCCACAACCATCCACTACAGGGTATGTATCTCCACCATGTTGTTTTCATGTATGCATGCAGTTACATGTCGCCTACTGTGGAACAATAAATTGTGATTGACAGCAGTGCCGGCGCTTTTCCTCTTTCCTACCGATGCAGACACACTGCTACCTGAGCACGCTGGAGATTCACCCATCCGTACCTGACTGTGTGGATTGAGCCATCTCCTTTCCCTCCCACCCATACAGGAGTCCACTGACTGCAGTGCCAGCGTCTTTCACACCTTTACCTCTCACAACATGCGAATTTTTCAACGCATCGCATCGCGATTTCGCAACGCAATAGTGGAAATGAGCCCTTATACAAGCCTTTTTGGCTGCACAGAAGAAAACTGCCCGGGCTTTTTTCCCCTGATGCTGTGCAAAGCATGATGGGATTTCTGATGTTGTTGTTCTCGTTCTGCTGTTTTGGTGCAATTTTTTTTTTTTACATTTTGAATTTGACATTTGAAGCCTAGCGTGTGCAGCTGGGAGGGGTAATCAGGACACAGGACAGTTGGAACTGTGTCTCCTGCCCCTTATACAATACAATACAATACAATAACATTTCTATAGCGCTTTTCTCCCATAGGACTCCCCTTGTCACCTCCTTTCAACCAAAAAGATGGCTGTCCCCATGACAAAGATGGCAGCCCCCATGAATCACAAACATTTGCTTGTTCTTTTAAAACAGGGTGGGTAAGAGATTATATTACCTATCTATTCTAATGAACATAACTAATGTAACTTGATAACAGTATGTTTGTTTAGGCTGAAGTTCCCCTTTAAGACCACTCTACGCACGCCCATGGGCGTGGTCTAGGCGGCAGCCCTAGGACCACCTAACTCCAATTGGCGTCAAGTCCTGGGGCTGCACTTTGCAGGAGATCGCGCGCAGGCTGTGCGCGCATCTCCTGCTCGGGGGGCGGATCTCTGCCCCCTCTTCAGTCTTCGAGCGGCGATCGCCGCTCAGAAGACTGTTAGACGGCGTAATAGCCGTCTAGCTACATGTACAGTGCTGCGATCGGCAGCAGCGATGTACTGGGGACAGCCGTGTGACACAGCTGCCCCCTCCATAGGCTGGAAAGTGATTGGCTGTCATAGGCTGAAGCCTATGACAGCTGATCACCCTGATTGGCTGGCGGTGAGAGGGAGGGAGGAAGCAGGGGAGCAGAAATAAAAAAAAGTGCCATTTTTATTAAAAAAAACAAAGGAAATAAATATTTATATATAAAAAAAAATAAACAAATGTGGAGCGATCAGACCCCACCAACAGAGAGCTCTGTTGGTGGGGGGAAAAGGGGGAGGGGTCACTCGTGTGCTGTGTTGTGCGCTCCAGCAGCTTGGCCTTAAAGCTGCAGGGGCCAATTAAGGAAAAAACAGGGTGGTCTTTAGGGGGGTTAAACACTGAGGTCCTCAAGTGGTTAAAGAGAACCTGTACTAAAAAAAAAAACATCCCCTGGGGGATACTTACCTCAGGAGGGGGAAGCCTCAGGGTTCCAATGAGGCTTCATCATCCCCTGTAGCTGCATGGAATCCAGTGCTAACTCCCCCGACAAGCTTGACAAGCAATGATATATCTACCTCTCCGCGATCCTGCGCAGGTCGCACTTGTGGCTCTTCGTTTGGGCTAGGCGGAAATAGCCGAACCCGATCGTATACGCCTTACTGCGCAGGGGCAAAGAACTCGCTCCTGCGCAGTAGAGCGGATCCGATCGGGTTCGGCTATTTCTGCCTTAACCCGAACGGAGAGCGGCTAGTGGGCCTGCCAGGATCGCGGAGAGGTAAATATATACCTCATCGCAGTTCGGGGGTTGCAGCGCTGGATTTCTGTGACACTGAAGGACGGGGGAAGCCCCTCCCGAGGTAAGTATTCCCCAGAGGGTTTTTTTTACATTACAGATTTTCTTTAAGGGACCACTTTTACGAAAAATTACAACATTTTAAATGTATACAAACAAAATGTACATCTGTTCCTGAGTAAAATGCACTATACATTTGTTTTTGTTTTTTCCTGTGTTGCTGCTGTCACTTACAGTGGGTTGTAAAAGTCTGAGAGATTTGACATTTTTTTTATCAGTCCATCTACTCATGGAGGATTCCTAGCACTCACTGAACAACAGTTACTCAATGCGCTAGACAGCCAAACAAGATATTTCAACAGAGGTTTAGAATGTTCCAGAAGCATTCAAATGAACATTTTCATTGGGTTAATGACATTGAAGTTTATAAAGGCTCGGATACCACTAAACATGACTCAACATAATTCTTCTTACTATACTATAGACTGCTCAAAAAATAAAGGGAACACTTAAAGTGAACCAGAAACGAAGCACCCTCATGTATTTCATCATATATATCAGTGGGAACATTAGAGAAAACACCTACCCTGCTCTCTGTTTCATCCTTCACTGCTCAGCCTGCTTGTTATCAGCCCTGATAAAATACACAACTGAGCATTCAGCCTGGCTTTGCTCAGGAATCATTATTGCTGAGTCATTATAGCAGAGCCAGCAGGGGGCAGGCATGGGCTTGAAAAGACATTAGAGAAGACAGACTCAGCTATAATGATTCCTGAGCAAAGCCAGAATGAATGTACAGTCTGGGATTTTATCAGGGCTGATAACAAGCAGGCTGAGCAGTGAAGGATAAAAGAGAGTAGGGTAGGTGTTTTCTCTAATGTCCCCACTGATATATATGGTAAAATACATGAGAGTGCTTCGTCTCTGGTTCACTTTAAATAACACAATGTAACTCCAAGTCAATCACACTTCTGTGAAATCAAACTGACCACTAAGGTAGCATCACTGATAAAAAAATCAATTTCACATGCTGTTGTGCAAAAGGAATAGACAACGGAAATTATAGGCAAGTAGCAAGACATCCCCAATAAAGGAGTGGTTCTGGCTGATGTTTTGGTCACTTTTGAATGCTGGCGGTGCTTTCACTCTAGTGGTAGCATGAGAAGGAGTCTACAACCCACACAAGTGGCACAGGTAGTGCAGCTCATCCAGCATGGCACATCAATGCGAGCTGTGGCAAGACAGTTTGCTGTGTCTGTCAGTAAGGCCCGGATTTACATCACAGGAGCCTATAGGCACAGATGTCCTGGCATCCTAGACTTCGCCCTCCATGAACCTACATACCCCTGGCAACAAACTGCACCGCAAGTGTGCTAGCTGGCCCATCTGTCTCTTCTCCCTTGCTTACCATGCCCATCACAGGTAGCTACAGGTGCCCTTTAGTATTAGGTAGACAGAGGAACTTTAGTATTAGGTAGCTAAAGGTGCCCCTGACTGAAGGGAGGAAGCAGGAAATTTGGGCGCATGAGGCAGGTGGACAAAAAGGGCGCCGCCATTCACTCCCATAATAAATATCGTTTAATGGGTGCCCAACAGGAAAAAAGGGCGCCGGAGAAAAATAACGTTTTAAAAGCGGCGCCCGGAAACTTTTAATGTTTTATAACTGCTTCTCATGATTACACATTATTTAATGATTTATAATTTTTTAAACATTATTTTCAAACGAAAAACAGTACAATATTTTTTTAAAACATTATTTTTAAACAAAAATAGCACAATATTTTTTTAAAACGTTATTAATGCTTATCACAGGGGGGGTCTTAGGATTAGGCACCACCAGGGGGTCTTAGGTTTAGGCACCACCAGGGGGCTCTTAGGTTTAGGCACCACCAGGTGGGTCTTAGGTTTAGGCACCACCAGGGGGGTCTTAGGGTTAGGCACCACCAGGGGGGTCTTAGGTTTAGGCACCACCAGGGGGGTTTTAGGTTTAGGCACCACCAGGGGGGTCTAGGGGTTAGGGGTAGGTACAGGGAGGGTTCTGTGTGAGAGTAGGGTTAGGTATAGCTTTAGTAACATTCTTATTAATGTTTTATAAAACGTTATTATAAATTTCATTTTTTAAACAGGGAAGATTAACGTTTTTACAATTGATGTCATACAGATTATTTAATGATTTATAACTTTATAAAACATTATTTTTAAACGAAATATAGCACAATTTTTTTAAATGTTATTCATGCTTATCGTTTAAAACCCTGCGCCCTTTTTTCCCGACGCCCTTTTTTAACGTACACCTGAAGGGAGGTCTCCTCAGTGGAATGCTGAGAGCCGGGTGAATAATGTCTTATTTACACTCTGATCAGGACTCTGAATCAGTGGCGTAGCTAAGGAGCTATGGGCCCCCGGTGGAAGTTTTACATGGGGCCCCCTCAAGCACTCTATACATAACAATTGATGCGGCGCACCAAAACCTGCCAAGGACAACCACAGTGTCAGAGGTGCAAGAAGGGGATGGGGAACAGTTTGTTAATCATTATTATCATTCAAAGTATCTATAGAAGTGATTATTACCAGCACAGGACCAATAGAGAGCTAATACTGTGATAGAGGGTGGACCCTTTGGGGCCCCTCTGGCCCAAGGGCCCCGATGCGGTCGCTACCGCTGCACCCCCTATTGCTACGCCCCTGCTCTGAATAGTGAACGAAGGAGAGAGACGCCTTTCCATCATCAGGAGCCTGTAGGCCGGTGCCTACCGTGCTTTATGGTAAATCCAGCCCTGCTGTCAGTGTAGTGTCCAGAGCATGGTGGCGTGACCAGGGGACAGGCCAGTACATCAGGAGATGTGGAGGAGGCCGTAGTAGGGGGTACATTTGAATTAGCCGCTTGTTGAATTGGGCGCAATTATCGTGATTGTTATATAGCGGCTATACGTCTGTTTATTGTTCGAACTATTTATCGCTTATGTCGCTGTAATGGAGGGGGGGAGCCTGAGCAGCAGTCACAGGGAGGGCAGCCCGACCTCTCCCTTCCTATATAGCGGCTATATGTGTATGTTTACCGCCCGAAACATTTATAGGTTATCTCGCTGTAAAGGATGGGGGGAGCCACAGAGAGGGCAGCCCGACCTCTCCCTCCCCTTCTCTCCCCGCGCCGCCCTCCGTGCTCCCTTCTAGGACTCAAGAGTAATGCGCACCGACACAGGGAAGCGATGTAAATACCTGCCTCACCTCCAATTGTCGCTCACTTGCCGCCGGTCTACTCTCTGCATAGCCGCTGTACACAGCAGCGGCTATGCAGAGAGTAGACCGGCGGCGAGTGAGCGACAATTGGAGGTGAGGCAGGTATTTACATCACTTCCCTGTGTCGGTGCGCATTACTCTTGAGTCCTAGAAGGGAGCACGGAGGGCGGCGCGGGGAGAGAAGGGGAGGGAGAGGTTGGGCTGCCCTCTCTGTGGCTCCCCCCATCCTTTACAGCGAGATAACCTATAAATATTTCGGGCGGTAAACATACACATATAGCCGCTATATAGGAAGGGAGAGGTCGGGCTGCCCTGCGCCCATAGTACTATGCAGTCTGCGCCTGCAAGAAGTTTTATAGCCAAAAATTGCATTGAAGGAATAGCCGCGCCTAATTCATGCAGCGCTTTAATCGCTGTATTCGATAGGAGGGGAACAACTGCTACCTCTGCCATTGTGCAAGGAGGAACAGGAGGAGCACTGCCAGAGCCCTGCAAAATGACCTCCAGCGAGCCACAAATGTGCATGTGTCTGCTGAAACGATCAGAAACAGACTCCATGAGGGTGGTACCAGGGCTTGATGTCCACAGGTGGGGGTTGTGCTTACAGCCCAACATGGTGCGTGACGTTTGGCATTTGCCAGAGAACACCAAGATTAGCAAATTTTCCACTGGCGCCCTGTGCCCATCACAGATGAAAGTAGGTTCACACTGAGCACGTGTGACAGACGGGACAGAGTCTGTAGCGCCATGGAGTTCTGCTGCCTGCAACATCCTCCAGCAGGACCTGTTTTTCTGTGGGTCAGTCATGATGTGGGATGGCGTTTCTTTGGGGGTCTGCACAGTCCTCCATGTGCTCCCCAGAGGTAGCCTGACTGCCATTAGGTACCTAGATGAGATCCTCAAACCCCTTGTGAGACCATATGCTAGTGATGTTGGCCCTGCAAGACAATACTAGACCTCATGTGGCTGGAATGTGTCAGCAGTTCCTGCAAGGCTTTGATGTTATGGACTGGCCCGCCCATTCCCCAGACCTGAATCCAATTGAGCACATCTGGGACATCACCTCTCGCTCCATCCACCAATGCCACATTGCACCACAGACTGTTCAGGAGTTGGTAGATGCTTTAGTTCAGGTTTGGGAGGAGAATGAGATCCCTCAGGAGACCATCCGCCACCTCATAAGGAGCATGCCCAGGCATTTTAAGGAGGTCATACATGTACCTGGAGGCCACACACACTACTGAGCCTCATTTTTTACTTGTTTTAAAGACATTGGCCTTGATGCACTAAGACAAATAGCATGCCTTATAAAAGTTAGCACGCCTTATCAAAGTTAACACGCCTTATAAGAGTAAAACAAAAGTTTGCTTTCCTAAAACAGAAAGAATTTGCGATAATTCAGGTTGTAGTGAGCTCGAGATGTCTCCCAGGCACCACTGCTGAATATATGCAAATTAACCATTGTACCCTTAGAAGCTAAACACACCTCCAGAACCGCTGGAATGCAATGATGTGTCAGCTTGTTAATATGTATGTTACTTATAAGAGTAACATAGCGAGCACTACGAAAACACAGGGGCTCAGGGCAGGACGAGTGGAGCTCTCGTCATTGCCAATTAGCAGGCATACGTTCGCTATGCTACTCTGATAAGGCGTGTTAACTTTGATAAGGTGTGCTATTTGTCTTAGTGAATCAAGCCCATTACATCCAAGTTGGATCAGCCTGTAGTGTTTTTTTTCCAATTTAATTTTGAGTGTGACTCAAAATTCAGACCTCCATGGGTTGATAAATTTGATTTCCATTGATATTTTTTGTGCAATTTTGTTGTCAGCACAATCAACTATGTAAAGAATTAAGTATTTAACCACTTTACCCCCGCGCGTACGGATTTCTCCGCCCCTTTTTCCATCCTTTCACCCCCAGGGACGGAGAAATCCGTACTCTGCGCACTCCCGCCGCTGTCCGCGCTCCCGCTCGTAAACACGCCGCCCGCCGCTAGTAAAAACGCCGCCGCCCGCTCGCCCAGAGATCAACGAACGGGAAAATCCATTCCCGTTCGTTGATCTCAGCCCCGCAATGATCTGCTGCCGCTCGGCTGAGCAGCGCGATCATTGTGAAAAAATAACAAAGTCCCAGCCACTTTCTACTTCCTGCAAGCGTCCGGAAGGACGCTTGCAGGTCGCATGAAACAAATTTGTAATGTTGCCATCTTGTGGCCAAATAGTAAAACTACACCCTAACCCTTTTTTACACACAAATAAACTTGTTTTACACAAAAAATTAACTCCTTACCTCCCACACTCCCCAATTATTTTTTTTTTGTAATTAAAAAAAAAAAAAAAATTTACAATTTAAAAAAAATACATAAATAGTTACCTTAGGGACTGAACTTTTTAAATATTTATGTCAAGAGGGTATAACACTGTTACTTTATAAACTATGGGCTTGTAATTAGGGATGGATGCAAAACTGAAAAAATGCACCTTTATTTCCAACTAAAATATTGGCGGCAAACATTGTGATAGGGACATAATTTAAACGGTTTTATAACCAGGATAAATAGGCATATACATTTAATGGGTTTTAATTACAGTAGCATGCATTATTTAAAAACTATAAAGGCCGAAAACTGAAAAGTAATCAATTTTTTCCCACATTTTTTCCTATTTTCCCATTAAAACACATTTAGAATAAAATTATTCTTGGCATAATGTCCCACCTAAAGAAAGCCTAATTGGTGGCGAAAAAAACAAGATATAGTTCATTTCATTGCGATAAGTAATGATAAAATTATAGACGAATGAATGGAAGGAGCGCTGAAAGGTGAAAATTGCTCTGGTGGTCAGGGGGTAAAACCCCTCAGTTGGGAAGTGGTTAATAAGAATATTTCAATCAGATCTAGGATGCCTTATTTTTGCATTCTCTTTATTTTTTTGAGCAGTGTACTTGTAAGTTCTGTTATCCTGTAAGGGGTACTGGTAGTATCATTCCTCTCCAGTGCAGGCCGCATTATGCAGTAGATATGTGTGTTATTGAGCGATATACGCAGCAGCTCAGTGAGTTGTTACATAAGGAGATTTGTGTTCTGTATTCTCGGAGCGAGAGATATCGTGTTTCTCTGTCAGCCCACACACACGTCAAAGTCTTTGAGCTGCCTGACACATATTCTGTTTACTTCTTGTAGTCTTACTGTCAGCATCAGTTTAACTTTGTGTTTTTTGATCACACATCTCCGGATCTCTGTGCAGGAAGCTCCGATGTGTCAGCGGATGACTACTAGAGGGAAGGAATACAGAGTTTCAGACTTCCCTGATGTCGGGTCGGGTAAATGCTTCACAAACATCGTTTTTGTCGGCCCGCTGGACTTGGCATCCCTTCATAAATGTCAGGTTGGCAAACATGGTAGGGATGGTTGGAAATGTAGATTTCAAATTCCGTTGAAAATCCCATTTCTGAAACCCGATTTCTGAATTCCAAGTCTTGAGATTGGCCTATCACCTGAAATGTTCGGAAATACTCGGTAGTACTGGACCAATCAAGATCTAAATCAGGTCTCTTGCACACTGCAAATCGCAAATCAGATTCCGATTTGAGAATTTCGATTTTCTCTGCATGCTGCCAATACAAGAAGAAAAATTCAGAAAAAATGCAGCATGGAGGACCGATTCAAAATCAGAATCACTTGTAAAATCGCGTCAAAAGCGCAAATCGGAATCGCATGTAGTGTGCAAGTGGCCTTAAAAATTCAGGAATCCGCCTGGAGTCCTGGTGGACCCTGTTGGTGGTGGCGGAGAAGGCAGTCAAGCGGCCTGCAGCCAGAGATGCTGTGTGGAGACCGACTTAGTCTTGGGGCAGGCAGTCACACAGCATGCAGGCAGAGATGCTGTGTGTGGGGACTGACTTAGTCTTCGGGCAGGCCTGAGCGTGCTTTGCAGACCAGGCATCTGTGGTCAGATGGACCCTTGACCCAACGCTGTGTGCCAGAGATGTCACCACTTGCCTTTCAACATCACGGTACAGTTTAGGTATCCCCTTTATTGAGAAAAAATTGCGGCCTGGTATCTTCCACTGCGGTGTGTGGCCTTGCTTTTGTGTGCTGCTTTTCCTCAGGTGGTCATCCCATTGCAGTTTGTGCTTTGTAATCATATGCCTTTGTAAGGTAGTTGTCCCTATGCGGGTCTTGGTCTTTCCACGGCTCAATTTTCGGTGGCAGAGAGTACAGATGGCATTGCTCTCATCTGAGGCAGACACACAAAAAAATTTCCACACCGCTGAGCCCTGGGGTGATGGCACTTTGGTGGTGGCGGCCGACTGAGTGTTAAGTGGTATGCCAGAATCAGAGCAAGAGGAGGAAGATATGTCACGCTGCCGTGCGGAAGCTGAGGAAGATGAGGTGTTCTGTGTTAAATAGTCTGCTAGGTCCTGAAAATATTGGGGGTTGATGGCACGTGCCTTCTTCTGAACACTGTATTTTGGTCAAGGGCCACACGAAATCACGACAGTGCGACCTCGAACAGACCTGCCAGGTGGCCTGCCTCTGGCTCTGCCTTTTGTTTTGTCCATATTGGGGGGATGAAGTGAAAGGTATGCACTGACTTGACTAATACAATGTACGGTTAAACAGGTGCAGTGAACAGATTGCAGTGACTGGTATTACAAATGTGCAGCTGCCTGTCACACACACACACGGACTGCAATGACAGGTGCAATGACTGGTGGTATTAACAATGCGTGCGCTCATGTAGGTATAGGTAGGTAGGTGCACTGAACAGTGAACAGGTGCCTGTCACACACACAGGTAGTCACTGAATGTGCTGGGCCTGGCAGTGGCACAGTAGGAATTAAGGTGCCAAAGGCCAGCTGCGACTGACTGACAGGGCTGTATATAATGCAAGTGGGCCACAAAAAAAACAAAAAATGGATCACAAGAACAACAGTAGCTCTCAAAAGAGATGTTGAGGGGTGCTTTTTTAGCAATAAGAATCAGCAAGGAGCAAGCTAACAAGCCTACAAGAGCCTAACTAAGCTTTCCCTATAGCTCTCTCTGCAGCAGCAGCAGCAGCTCTTCCTTCTCTAATTACTGCAGGCACACGAGTGGGTCCAATGCCTGACGTTGCCTGCCTTTTATAGGGGGGGGGGGGGCTCCAGGAGGGAGTGTAGCCTGATTGGCTACAATGTGCCTGCTGACTGTGATGTAGAGGGTCAAAGTTGACCCTAATGATGCTCTATGGGGGCGAATCGAACTTCCGGAAAAGTTTGCAGTTCTCTACATCTGCACATAACAGATGTATTGTACTGTCCACGTTTTCATTTCAGTGAATACTATATTGTAAATAAAGAGAATCCTGTTTCTGGCATTTGCCATTTTGATTCCCTTTGACTGAAGCCAATCCTGATCCATACTTTTTCTTTTCTCCTAGAATCTGCTCTGTCATAGCTGCTTGCTTTGTAAACATGTGAGCACAGCAAGATCAGATTCCAGCCTTGTGTCTAGAGATGTCGCGAACCTCCGATTTTCGGTTCGCGAACTTTCGCGGAAGATTCGGTTCGCGTAAAAGTTCACGAACCGCAATAGACTTCAATGGGGAGGCGAACTTTGAAAAATAGAAAAAGTTATGCTGGCCAGAAAAGTGATGGAAAACATGTTTCAAGGGGTCTAACACCTGGAGGGGGGCATGGATGAGTGGGATAGACACCAAAAGCCCCGGGGAAAAAATCTGGATTTGACGCAAAGCAGCGTTTTAAGGGCAGAAATTTGAATGCTAAATTGCAGGCCTAAAGTGCTTTCAAACATCTTGCATGTGTATACATCAATCAGGGAGTGTAATTAGAGTTCTGCTTCACACTGACACACCAAACTCACTGTGTAACGCACCGCAAACAGCTGTTTGCGTAGTGACGACCGTGCTGGACTGGTGCGCACCATGGCCAGAGTGCAGGCCGTGGCAGTTTTCCAGCCCATATGGCTGTGGTAGTTCAATGATAGAACAAGAGTGACTGTCCAGCTGATCGAATTTGGTCTGTCCACAATGAAGCAACGACCTTATTATCTTCTTGTATGTAGGTAGGCATAGGTAGGAGTCCCAGTATAGGTAGGTAGGCATAGGTAGGTGCCTCAGTAGTTAGCTAGGCATAGGTAGGAGACCCAGTATAGGTAGGTAGGCATAGGTAGGAAGGCATAGGTAGGTGCCTCAGTAGTTAGCTAGGCATAGGTAGGAGACCCAGTATAGGTAGGTAGGTATAGGTAGGTGTCCCAGTGGTTAGCTAGGCATAGGTAGGAGACCCAGTATAGGTAGGTAGGCATAAGTAGGAGTCCCAGTATAGGTAGGTAGGCATAGGTAGGTTTCCCAGTAATTAGCTAGGCATAGGTAGGACCGTAGGAGACCCAGTATAGGTAGGTAGGCATAGGTAGGAGTCCCAGTACAGGTAGGTAGGCATAGGTAGGAGTCCCAGTATAGGTAGGTAGGCATAGGTAGGTGTCCCAGAAGTTAGCTAGGCATAGGTAGGAGTCCCAGTATAGGTAGGTAGGCATAGGTAGGTCCCCTAGTATAGGTAGGTAGGTAGGTGTCCCCGTATAGGTAAGTAGGTGCCCCAGTAGTTAGGTAGGCATAGGTAGGTGTCCCAGTATAGATAGTTAGGCATAGGTAGGTGTCCCAGTAGTTAGGTAGGCATAGGTAGGTGTCCCAGTAGTTAGGTAGGCATAGGTTGGTGTCCCAGTATAGATAGTTAGGCATGGCCTGGCTGGCACAGTAATAACAATTACCAAGGTCCAGCTGCAACAGATAGGGCTGTATAATGTCAGTGTCAGTAAGCAACACACACAAAAAAAACACATCAGGAAAACAGCTCTCAAAAGAGAGCTGAGGGGTGCTATTTTAGCAATAACAATCATCCAGGTGCAAGCCAAGACGAAGAGCCTAACTAATCTTTCCCTAGGAGAAAAAATCTGCAGCAGCTCTCCCTAGTCTGTCTATTTGCAGCAGGCACACGAGTGAGTGTCATGGCCAGCGAGCCTGCCTTATATAAGGGAGGGTGGGGCTCCAGGGCTTAGTGTAACCTGAATGGCTACAATGTGCCTGCTGACTGTGATGCAGAGGGTCAAAGTTGACCCTTATAGTGCATTATGGGGCGAATCGAACTTCCGCAAAAGTTCGCCTGGTCCAGGCGAACGCAAACCCCCAAAGTTCGCCTGGAACCGTTCGCCAGCGAACCGTTCGCTACATCTCTACTTGTGTCACACTGAACTGCCCCCAGCTAATCAGTGAGGAGCAGAAATGTGGGAGGGGTGATGACAAGCTTTCTTCTCATTAGCAATGTACCAAATGGAGCCAGGTTGACAGATGAGATTTATTACAGCAAACATATTTCTGATTAGATTGTGGTGCTTGCACTGCAGGGTGAGGTACCAAGCTGCATAATGAACACAGAGCAGTGGGTAAATGGAATTTGATTTTGTGGCTGACAATCCCTCTTTAAAGTAAACCTGTAATAAAGAAAACCTCACTTGAGGGGTACTTACTTCGGGAGGGGGAAGCCTCTTGATCCTAATGAGGCTTTCCCCATCCTCCTAAGCCTTGGCGATCCAGCGCTGGCAGCCCCTGAACAGCACACATGTCAATTTTTAGCATCTGTGCAGTAATAGCTTTCCAGTGGGCTCCAACGGAGATGGTAGGTCCTCCCAATCGGGCTTGGCTGTTTCCTTCAGAGGCCATCGGACAGCGGTTACTGCCTGCGCAGGAGTGCAGATGGTAAGTTTTGCTGCGCACTTCAGACGCTACTGCTAGGGATGGATTTACCATAAGGCACTGTAGGCACGTGCCTATAGGCGCCTGATGATGGAAAGGCGGCTCACTCCCTTCCCAGAGCGCCTCCTTCCCTATGCAGAGTCCCTAGCATAGCATAAATGAGAGGTTATATACACCCGACTCTCAGCATTCCACTGACCAGATCTCCTTTCATTCAGAGGTAGCTCTAGATACTGATACCTGTAGCTACCTATGTCCGGCAAAGGAAGTAAGGGAGAAGTGACAGCTGGGATAGCCATCACACATGTGGTGCGGTTCTGCAGGGCTTTGTAGGTTCATGGAGGGTGAAATCTAGGGTGCCAAGATATCTGTGCCTATAGGCTCCAGTAATGTAAATCCGGGCCTGGCTACTGCGCCCACAAGTTCAGGGGCTGCAAGCAATGAATCCCTGAGGCTGAAGGGCACGAGGGAAGCCTCAATAGGATCCAGAGGCTTCTTCCTGCCGAGATAAGAACCCCCAAGGTACAGGTACAGATTCCCTTTTAATAGAACATGGGCAAACATAACCACAAATGTAGTGCAGGGCTCTGGGTATGAGGACATTAAAGAGTACCTGTAACGACAAAACGTCTCCTGGGGGGTACTCACCTCGGGTGGGGGAAGCCTCCGGATCCTAATGAGGCTTCCCATGCCGTCCTCCATCCCTCAGGGGTCTCGCTGCAGCCCTCCGTGCAGCGGTGACATCAATATTTACCTTCCCGGCTCCTGCGCAGGCGCTCTGACGGCTGTCGGCTCCGAAGTAGGCGGAAATACCCGATCGTCGTCGGGTCTGCTCTACTGCGCAGGCGCAAGTTTCCTGCGCCTGCGCAGTAGAGCGGACCCGACGGAGATTTCCGTGCCGAAAGCCGCCACAGCGCCCCCGCTGGAGCCAGCAAAGGTAAATATTGAAGCTACAGTCGGCTCTGTCGCCGGCTGTTCGGAGGGCTGCAGCGAGACCCCCGTGGGACAGAGGACGGCGTGGGAAGCCTCATTAGGATCCGGAGGCTTCCCCCACCCGAGGTGAGTGCCCCCCCCAGGGGAGGTTTTTGATGTTACAGAGTCTCTTTAAGACCATCAGTTCAGACCGTCACATCAAAAAACAAGGTGTGGGGGTTTTACTGTGGCTGCTGACAGGTGGAATAATCATTGTCACTTAAGTTTACTGAACGGTGTGTGTTTTAAAGATTCAGGGCCCTTTCACACTAGAGGGCTTTTTCGGCGTATTAACGTCACGGCCATAGTTGGCGTTTTCCAAGGTAAAATGAAAGTCCATAGACTTTCATTTTACGTTTCACACTTAACACTGCATTTTGCAGCATTGCGTTTTGAAGTTCCCAGGAGCTTTTTTAGGGCTGACCGCAGTGTTTCTCATTACAATTGATAGTAATGTGTTGGCGTTAAAAAGCCTTCAAAACGCCTGCAGCCAAAAAGTAGCGTTTTAGTCTTTTACCGCTGACTGTAGTGTGAAAGAGCCCTCAGTGCAGTGCGTTCATTGACAGGCATGATTCTGCATCCTCTTCAGATGTTAATGAATAGACCTAATTGCCCTGATTTCACCTTATTTGTATAATACCTCTTTAACGCCCAGCAAGCAAAGCAAGGAAAGTTGAGCAAGAACAAGTTATTTAATTTTTTTCCCCATTCTGTTGAATGTTATTATTTTTCTTGATAGAGACATATTCCGTAGCCCTGTACAACGTGCAAAACATACAACAATGTGCAGCATAGATGCATGAAAATTTCCAGGCTTGGAGTGTGGCGGATATTAAAGGACAACTGTTAACTTTAAAGAGAACCCGAGGTGGGTCTCTGACATCAATATTAGGACACAGGGGCACATTCGGCATACAATGCCCAGCCTCTGTGTCCTTACATTGTCCCCCCAGCCCCCCCCCTGCTCTGCTGTCCCCCCTTATAAAAACCGGCAGGCTAGCGACACACAGATTGTCGCTAGTTGGCTGTTTACATTCAAGCTGCCGCTCAACGCTGCTCCCCCGCCTCCTGTATAGCGCTGCTCCCTGCTTGCGTCCCTTCCCTCTCCGCCTCCGTAAGCTTCCTCCAATCGGCTTACAGAGGCAGGGAGGGAAGGGACGCAGGCGGGGAGCCGCACTGTAGAGGAGGTGGGGGAGCAGCGCTGAATGGCAGCTGAATGGCAGCTTTGCTTGCTGGGTGTTGAAGGGGTATTATACAAATAAGGTGAACAGCCGACTAGCGACAATCAGTGTGTCGCTAACCTGGTGGTTTTTATATTGGGGGACAGCAGAGCGCAGGGGGGGCCTGGGGGCACACTATAAGGACACAGAGGCTGGTGATAGTATGCAGAATGTGCCTTTGTGTCACAATATTGATTGCAGAAACCCACCTCGGGTTCTCTTTAAGCAATACCAGTTCCAGGGCCCATATGGCAGCCTCCATATCCCTCTTTTCCGCATTCCGGCGGAAAAATGAAAGTAATCGCAATTGAAACCTCGTTTATGCTAAATGGTAGCTGTTCCACTGGTCATTTTTTTTTTTTTTTTGGCAGCAGGAGGTGCCGCTTAAGCCATGGGACCTAGCGGTGGTCCCATGGCAGTCGTTTTGGCGCTGCAGGAGGTGTCGCTTAAGCCATGGGACCTAGCAGTGGTCGCATGGCAGTGGTTTTGGCGCCACAGCAGGTGTCACGTAAGCCATGGGACCTAGCGGTGGTCCCATGGCGGTTGTTTTGGCACCGCAGGAGGTGTCGCTTAAGCCATGTGACCTAGCGGTGGTCCCATGGCGGTGGTTTTGGCGCCGCAGGAGGTGTCGCGTAAGCTTTTGGACCTGGTGGTGGTTCCATGGCGGTCATTTGGGCGCCGCAAGAGGTGTCGCGTAAACTTTGGGACCTGGCAGTGGTTCCATGGCGGTTGTTTGGGCACCGCAGGAGGTGTCGCGTAAGCTATGGGACCTGGCGGTGGTTCCATGGCGGTTGTTTTGGCGCCGCAGGAGGTGTTGCGTAGGCTATTGGGCCTATACAAAATGGTTGGGATAACTGAGATAACTAGGGAGCTGGTTGCTAACATAGGATTGATTGGTTTTTGTTAAGACTGTAATTGGTGCTGAAATAATTCAGATGTGCATGCACAAATCCGTTTGGTTGGTTTTTGTAAGCCTCTAATTGGTGCAGAAATTCCTATTTTCATGCCGAAATCCGGTTGTTTTCACTTTAAGGGGCTTCCTTGTGATTGGCGTACAAAAATCCGCATTCCGGTGGAATTACGCATAGCAATTCAGGAATTCTGTCGGAACGGTATAGCAAGTCGGTTCCGATGCGATTAAACGGAACTACCAAATTCCGGCCGGAATTGCGGAAAACGGAATTCCGCGGAGTGCGGTGAGCATCCCTACTGGGGTCCCCAAAGAAGGACTGTCCATCCAAAAGAGGGACAATTCTTAGCTATGCAGGACTAAAGAATCCTTTAATATACGGTTAGCTCGGTCGCATCTTTACTTCATCGACGTCCATTTTTCCTGCAGAGATCAATGACAGCTTAGTATTTAAAGGAACGTATTTAAATACAGCCCGGAATCCCAGCAAGCCTCTTACTTAATATTATTGGCTAAAGCTCATCTTTACCCAGCAGCGTAACTGATATATTTTTTTACAATAAATATCGGCAACAGAGCCATCTGGGTAGCTGCGCAGATTCATAATGTTAGAAATTAAAGGGGGGGGGGGACGAACGAGGAAAACTCTAAGCAACAGTTTTATATATTTTCATAAAATATTGCTATCGACCCCCGGAGTTTTGATTCTCATTTCGCACGGCTAAAATCCAATTTCCACTTTTGGGATCAGTCACAAAGTTTCATAAAGTTCTGCCGCGGCCTCCCGTCCGCACGAAACGTATGAAATCTGTTTTGAGTTTTGTTAATGGCGTATGACGGTGCATAAAGAAAAGGGGTAATCAATAGTTAATGATTTTCTGAATCCCGTCTAATGAGCTCCTAGCAGTCCTAAACAGTAGTTATTTCCCTCTTGTACAATGAAGGTGAAGGGATGGAAGTCTATCACATTACAATGTAATCCATGCCTGCTTCGCCTGAGCCGTGGTATTCGGAGCTCCTGGGCGGTGAGTTGGCGGAAATAGCCGCCGTATTCAGGCAATAGGCTCGCTTTTATTGAAAAATAATGAGCCGTGCGACGTTGTTTGTTAAAGCAATGTACGCTCTTTAAGGTCGGCCATTAAAATCAATTTCAGCATAATCAAACTGTATAGCTCCCCGCAGTGCATTTTTAGAGGCCACTCCGTATTTTAGAAGAAAGGCACCATGCCCCCCTTTCTTGCTCAATTGTCCTCCTTTTAGGTCTGATGGTGTGGCAGGGATGTGGATGGAGGTCTGTATTATTATTATTGACCTACCAGTATTTGTTTTTTCAAATATAAACTTTTACTGAGTTTAACAATATAACAATGGGTTGGATTTTCTATAAAGCACTGTAGGCATGTGCCTACAGGCGCCTTATGTGGGAGAGGCGGCCCCTCCTCTTCAGATGACTGATTTCAGGATCTTACAGTCTAATCCCTGCCTCAAGTCACTGACCTCAGACACTTACACCCTACACCTTGTCTCGTGTCACTAAGGATGATAGGAGACAGTGATTAGAGTGTAAGATTTTATGGACAGTTAGTGACATAAGCCAGGGATTCGACTTCAGAATATTTTAACTTGGGGTGTGGCCTGTGTTCAGGGGTGGAGTTTAGGACGCCAGAACGCCTGTGCCTACAGGCCTCTAAGTTGTAAAGCTGGCCCTGATATAACAAGTACCTGTAGCATATCCGAAGTTAGTAATAAGCAGTGTATGGCATAAAGCTAGTAGCACGTCAATATACAGGTATTATGGAAAAGAGTCAAAGAACAAAATCATAATCCGTGATATTGGGTATAAAGTGTACCCGAGGCAACGCGGGTGGAAAAGTGAGGGCAGATGGTGCACAGAAGCATGGTACCTGCTCCATGAAATGCCTCTGTCCCGTCCCCCCGAGTCTCTTTGCCACCCCAGGGCCATGCTATCACCCCCTCTAAACTGACGATGAGGAGCTTGTCGGTAGCTATCAGGACAAAGGAGCATCCTATGCAGGAGAGGCACTTCTGCAAAATGCCCACTTTGCCGTTAGGAATGCCCCTTCTCCTGCTCTTATTGGGCAGCTCTGCCTCTCCCCACCTCCCTGCTCTATGCTCTGTGTTGAGATGTCAGGAGGGGGGTTTTAAGGCTAAACGTCAGAGAGGGCTAAGGCTTCTTTCTCACAAAGACGTTGTGTTAGATGACACGTTAAGGTCGCATAACGTGCCCCTAACGCAAGGCCTGGTGGTGTTGGAGCAGGACGTTACCAAGAGCCACATTTAAAGCAGCTCTTGGTGCGCCTGCTCTGTCGGATGCGCTGTGGAGACCACGTGAGCGGAGCTCTCCGCATCACGTGGTCCCGCCAGCCAATCAGCGGCCACACCAGGAAGTAAACACTGCGAGTGCAGTGAATATAAAGTAGCCATGTGCCTGGTTACGTGGCGGCCTCTCCCCGCCTCCTCTCCACCCACAAAATTACAAAAAAACACCCATACTGAGCATGTGCAAACAGTCTAACGTGGCTTAAGCTACTAGAACGCACAGTATGCTGCACTTCAAACGAACGTGCAGCGTTACTGCGTAACGCAACGTGGGCACTGTGAACAGCCCATTGATTTTTCATTACTGTGTGGTGGGGCTGAGTTACAGGCTGCACTAACGTGCGCCTGTAACGTCTCACTGTGAAAGCAGCCTTAAGGTTAGGCATGAGGGGCGTGGTTATGGTCAGGGCCGGATTTCTGGCAAGGCCACATAGGCCATGGCCTACGGCACCAGAAACTTAGGGGCGGCTCAATAAAGGGCAGTAAAGCTGTTCTATGCAGCCATCCCTATCTACAAGGACAGCTTTAACCTTTGAACTCTCTGTTCTGTACTTGTGTCGTCACTGCAATACCTGTAAGCTCTGTCCTGCAGGTACACATCTGCCTAACTCTCATGGTGACACAATGGGTTCATCATTAGCGCGATAGAAAACAACATAAAAGTTCTTAAGGAATCTATACGTGTATTACTGAAATAGTTATTGTCTGTGACATCCAGTGATGAAAAGTAAGTAGAATTCTCATTGGGGCACACAGAGATAACAACCATACAGACGGTATAGTTGGCCTTGGGCGGTAAAAAGTACAAATCCGGCCCTGGTTATGGTTAGGCATCGAGTGGGGAGGGTTAAGGTTGGTTGCGTGGGGGGTTAAGGTTAGGAGTGCAGGGGGTGGTTAAGGTTAGACATCGCAGGAGGGGTGGTTAGGGTTAAGCATCAGTAGAGGGAGGGCTCTATGTAAGAATAGGATTAGTATTAGCTGTAGTAAAATATCGGTATCATTTACCAGTATTTTACTATTGTAAATTAGGACTGCAAAAGAGTAGATGATCTGTAAATTTACCAATATTTTACTAGCGGCTATTTCGGGCGTTAGTGAATAAGATAAAATACAGTTTTATTATGAAAAGTGCTCTAATTACAGCATTTGCTGCCTATTTTACCTTGCGCATTTTTGCATAGACACGCCCCAGCATCCATTTAGAAGTGCAGCAAACACCAGCCATGCACGTTTTATCCATGGTTTAATTGAAAACAATGAAACGTTTTGACAAGCTATATTTGAAGTTTGTATTCCTCAATATGAAAACTGTACAACAACGTCATTTTTTTTTTTTAACTTTTTTTTTTTCTCGTGCTCAGCTATATTTAGCTGAAAAATGTTAGCACATGCTGTGATAAGTTAATGACTAATGCGTAAGTGCGTCCTAATCGGAGGAAGAAGTGTATGACAGTTGTTTGAGTTGAATATGTGACCACAAAAGCATCTCGCTGAGGAATATTTTCCATGTGCCGGAGAGGAAACTGAGCTCCATCTCATGTCAGCCAAATGATTTGTGATTCATGTGAAAATGATGACACTGCGTTTCAGCTGTGATAATGTGCGCTTAGCACGGACGGAGCGAAGCCACGCAAACGCCGGAGAAGAGAAGGTAACGTGTGTTTATGGGAAGATGCACCTTGTCACATCATGGTTGGCTATGCAGAATGTGCTGCTCGGACCAGTCTTAAAGTTGGATTGTCTGCTATAAAATCAAATTCCATTTACTCACTGCTCTGTGTTAATTATGCACTCTACATCCTGACCCTGTATTGCAAGCATTCCAATATAATCATAAATGTTTCTGCTGTAATGAACCTTATCTCAGTCAGCCTGGCTCCTTTCTGGTACATTGCCGGGGAGAGGGAAGCTTGTTATCTCCCCACATTCCTGCTCCTCACTGATTGGCTGAGGGCAGTTCAGTGTGAAATGAGGCTGAGAAGGGAAATACAGCTCACCCCTCTGTAGGAGCTGCTGAAATACAATCTATGCTGTGTTCACATGTGTTCACAAAGCAAGCTAGATATGACAGTACAGTGTTGAGAAGAAAAGAGTAAGGGAGAAAATGACATCAGGATTGGCTTCAGTCAGAGGTAGTAAAGATGGGAAATGCCTGAAACAGTTTTCTCTTCATTTACCAAATAAAAATCACTGAAATGTAAAATGTGGTCAGTAGAGTACAATACATATGTTGTGTAAGTAGAAGTATTTACTTATACACCACATTCCAAATTATTATACAAATATATTGCCCTCTGATGTTCCTAAATAGTGGATGCAAATGGCAGTGGATGCAAATGGCAGTCAGCATCATCTTTTAGTCATCAACCATTAGAGGATAATTCAAATGTTACTGAACAAACATCATGGATGGAATTTTTTCAAAAATAAAAAACTTAAAATGCACTGTTCCAAATTATTATGCACAACAGAGTTTTAAAACATTTTATAGGCAGAATATGGTCATTTGTTGAATTTGCAGTATTAGGAAATCATATTTACTATAATCGAAATCTATTTCGATCAAAAACATCTTAACACGTCAAGTTATGATTGAACATAGGATAGCAGCTTCAAAATTCTTGCATCTATTGAACTTGTGAGTTTTTTAAGAGTTTCTGTTTGAATCTCTTTGCAGGATGTCAGAATTGTCTGTCAGAGCTGCTGTTTGGATGTGAACTGCCTCCCACCCTCATATATCTTTTGCTTCAGGATGCTTCAAAGGTTCTCACTATGATGGAGGTCAGGGGAGGATGAGGGCCACACTATGAGTTTCTCTTCTTTCATGCTGATAGAAGCCTATGATGCAGAGGCATTCCTTGCAGCATGAGCTGGTGCATTGTCATGTGTGAAGATGATTTTGTCACGGAAAAAATGGTTCCATGAAAAAAAATGGACAGTCAGAAAGTAACTCCACATACTTTTCAGAAGTCATTTTCACACCCTCAGGGACTTTAAAGGGGCCAACCAGCTCTCTTCCCATGATTCTGACCCAAACCATGATTATGCCACCTTCTTGCTAATGTCCCAGCCTTGGTGGTTGTCCTCCAATCATCCACTACTTCATCCATCTTGACCATCCAGGGTTACACGGCACTCATCAGTAAACAAGACTGTTTGAAAATTCTTCTTCTTGTGGTTCTGGGCCCACTGCAGCCATTTCTGCTTGTGAGCATTGGTTATGGGAGGCTGAATAAAAGGTTTATCCATAACTGCAATCCTCTGGACGATCCTGCACCTTGATGTTCACAGGACTCCAGAGGCACCGGCAGCTTCAAATATGTGTTTGCTGCTTTGCAATGGCATTTTAGCAGCTGTCCTCTTAATTTGATGTATTTGTTTGGCAGAACCCTTCCTCATTTGCTTTGATCTGCACTCTGTGCTCTGAGTCAACCACAAATCTTTTAACAGTATAGTTATCACACTTAGGTTTTCCTGAAATATAAAGGTTTTCTTACCTTGTCCAAGGAATTTAATTATTTCACACTTTTCGGCAGCAGAGAGATAATTTTTCTTTCTCATATTGCTTGAAAATGGTGGTCTGCTTAATAATGTGGACCATCCTTTTTTAGTAGTTTGTCCTTTTAGGCTTCTTTCCCACTAAGACGTTGCGTTAGATGCTACGTTAAGGTCGCATAACGTGCACCTAATGCAACGCATAGTGAGGTAGAAGCCGGACGTCAGATTGAGCTGCATTAAGCGGCTCTTCACGCGTCCTGTGATGCCGTGATGCGTACTCTTGGACGCATGCGGCATCACGTGGTCCCGCCAGCCAATCGCCGCATAGAGCGGCGCTCCAGGAAGTAAACACTGCACGTCACACCGTGCAGTGAATATTAATTAGCCATGTGCCTGGCCGCGGAGGAGGAGGGGAGACCTCCTCCTCCAACACTACTGAGCATGTGCGAACAGTCTAACACGGCTTAGCCGCTTATAACGCACAGCACGCAGCACTTTGTTTTTGCCTGCTGCGTTACAGTGTAACGCAACGTGGGCACTGTGAACAGCCCATTGATTTTTTATTGCTGTGCGGTGGGCTGCGTTACAGGCTGCACTAACGTGCGCCTGTAATGTCTCACTGTGAAAGCAGCCTAATTGGGCTCACCTGGCAAACTAGTTATATGTCCGAGATTGATTTTGGTGATTAAAAGAGCCCTGAAACAATACCATCCATGAGTTTAAATGAAAAACCAAATATTTAATCTTTATGACACTTAACCTCCTGGGCGATATTCCCGAGCTGAGCTCGGGGTAAGCCGCCGCAGAGGATTTCTCAGGCCCCGGTGGGCCGATTTGCTAGCACTTTGCTAGCTGCGTGTACACGCCGATCGCCGCTGCTCTGTGCCGATTCGCCGCTACCCGCTTCGTTAGAGGTGTCCCCCCCCCCGCCGAGACCCCTTGTGCAGCCTGGCCACTCACCGCCAGGCAGCGCTAAGGGGTGGATAGGGACTCCCTCCGACTCAATGACGTGGATACGGTCGATGACGTCATCCCAATCGTCGCCATGGCGACGGGGGAAGCCAAACAGGAAATCCCGTTCTGAACTGAACGGAATGGGTGGGGGGATGCCGCTGCACAGCGGCTATCATGTAGCTAGCGTTAGGTTGATTAAAAACATTTTCTTAAAAAAATGCTGCGCCGCCTCCCTGGTGATTTTATTGTATCGCCCAGGAGGTTAACCACTTGCCAACAGCGTCACACCCTGGGCCGGATTTAGGCCAAGGCCTCCTAGGCCATGGCCTAGGGCACCACAGGAGCAAGGGCACCAAAGCAGTAGCCTAACTGGTACAGCATTTGCAAGCTTGCAAATGCTGCAATGAAGGAAGATCAAGCTAGCGCCTGACCGCAGTACTCTGCTGCTATCTGCCGGTGCAGCAGCCACCTTGCTCTCTGTGTACGTTTGCATTGTGGCCGGTGGCTATGTAGTTAGGCAGCATTGGAGACAGAAAGGAAGAGGAAGCTTTTGCACTGGAGACGAGCGGAGAAATGAGTGACACTGATGGCTGCTGCGGTGGGAAGCTGAGCTGGCTACCTATACTGAAAGAGGGAGTGGTCATCTAGCTACCAATACTGAAAGGGGGAGGTGGGAAAAGAAGGGATTAAGGGAGTCATATGGCTACCTATACTGGAGGGAAAGGGGGAGGGGTCCTCTGACTACCTATACTGGAGGGAAGGGGTCATCTGACTACCTATACTGGAGGGAAGGGGTCATCTGGCTACCTATACTGGAGGGAAGGGGTCATCTTGCTACCTATACTGAAGTGGGGTAGCTGGTGACAGTGGCCTTGGGCGGTAAAGAGTACAAATCCGACCCTGGTCACACCAATGGGTGTGGCCGCAGCGGCAGCCCCAGGATGGCCTAATGACGATTGGCGTAAGGTCCTTTAGCAGTGGTTTTTCAGATCCCTCACGCTGATGCGCCCGCATCCCCGCTTGGATGCGGCAATTTATTTACTTAGTACAGCGCTGCGATCTAAGGCAGCGCTGTACTGGGAAACATAGCAGTGATCAGCAGTCATAGGCTGATGCCTATGACAGCTGATCACGGTGATTGGCTGGCAGGGGGAGGCAGGGTGGGTCCATAGTTAAAATAAAAATAATAGAGATATTTATTTTAAATATTTAAATAAATATTTGGCAAAAAAATAAATAAATAAACATCCTGGGAGCGATCATTGCCCACCAACAGAGAGCTCTGTTAATTGGAAGAAAAAGGGGGGGGGGGGGGGGGAAGAATCACTTCTATGCTGAGTTGTGTGGCCCTGCAGCGAGGCCTTAAAGCTGCAGTGACCCTTTTTGTGTAAAATGGCCTGATCTTTAGAGGGGTTTAAGCCCATGGTCTTTAAGAGGTTAAATTAAATTTATTTAATAATTTGGAACACAGTGTATATGTGTTTTTTTCCCTGGACTAGTATGTCTGTCCCTTCTACTTTAAAGTTGGAGAAAACTTCATAATAACTGAAAAAAAAAATAGAAAAAGCGATCTAATAAGAAATTACCCATTTACAGTTGCTTACCTATCCTGTTGTTTTCATCAGACTTAGTCCTAAACTCAGCCCCCTGCGCAGTCCTGACTCCCAGCCCCCTGCACTGCACTTTGAGTTCACCGCCTGACAACTACCCATCTCAAAGAGGTTAGGCCGCTTTTCCACTTGCTGCCATCCGCTCAAAAAAGTAGATCGCTAGCATTTTGCTGATCGCAACAGCTACATCTGTCATTGTAACCACCAGTTCTGTATTTTGTACCAGTGTCCATATGTGATGTGTATATCATTGTCTGTATCATTATGTACCCCTTGTTTGTTTTCCTACTTTGTACAACGCCATGGAATATGTTGGCACTTTATAAATAAATAATAATAATACTCTAACCACTCGGGTAAAAAAAAATTAAATATATGCTGTTATTGTGCAATAAAATTTAAGTCCCCATAGCCAGAGGCATAGCTAGGCTTTTCAGCGCCTTTCTCTGGACAAAATGGGCATGGCCACACATCAGAATGTGGTCGTGGTCATGGGTGGAGTCAAATGTTGTTTATCCAGATGTACCCCCTTCCCCCATATAGCTAGCCATATAAGCCCTCTTCCCCCATTCAGATAGCCAGATGTGCCCCCCTATAGATAGCTAGATGTTACCCCTTCCCCCAGTTTATATAGCCAGATGTGCCCCCCTATAGATAGTTAGATGTTACCCCCCCCCCAGTTTATATAGCCAGATGTGCCCCCTATAGATAACTAGATGTTACCCCCCCCCCCTCGTTTATATAGCCAGATGTGCCCCCCTATAGATAGCTAGATGTTACCCCTCCCCCCAGTTTATATAGCCAGATGTGCCCTCTATAGATAGCAATATGTGCCCCCCTATAGAGAGGCACTTCGGGCAGCCAGTGAGAGGCCTCTCATGCACGTGGGATGCAGCGGTTGTGCTGAGCGCCCTCACAGTGCTGCGCCCAGGGACATAAGTCCCCCCTTGCTCCGCCACGCTTCTGCCCATAGCCACAAAGTTATACAATATTATGGTCTATAGATAGTCGGGACGTGACAGCTCCCTGTGCGTCAAAAATGCCTGCTTCCTGAATTTTGCCCACAGTAGTTGCATTTGCACAAGCCCTGTCCATAGCCCACCAGTCCAAAACTGATTAGGTCTCCATGTCACAGATTAAATTCAACACGTCTCCACAAATGTCAGCTGAATGAAAAACAAGTACGAAATATGTTATTGTTTCTTCTGAAAAGGAAAAAAACACACACAAGGGGGACAAACACAAACCATCTTGATGGCTGATAATGAGAAACATGGTTGATATTTTGGCTCAGACAACAAGTAATCCTTAGAAGAGATCTGTATCCAAATGAGGAAAATGTTAGAACATCGACTTATGGATCAGATTACTTCAGTTCAATTACAGATGACAAAGGGACTTTAATTATTTTCCCTCTACTAAGCACATCAAAAACAGCCAACAGAACAATAGAAATACTTGGTATAGTCATGGAAGCCACAAAGCTCATCAACGCTGCTAATAATTAGCAAGCCTTTGGGGAGCGGGATATTGTCCTTAGATAGACATTCCACCAGAATATAAGGCCCTCCGAGCGATATGGGTGGCTGAGAATGTTCGCACAATGCACGCTGGTGGCCTGTCATATGTAACAGCCTTACTTTATATAATAAGTGCAATTCAACCAATCGTATGGTAAATCAACTTCAGCTTGTCACCAAAATAATAGTGACATTAGAGGATATGCTTGCAGCCCGTCTATGAAAAACTCTGGGCACTGGGTGAAGCTGCTATTACCTTACCTAACCTTTCTCTCACAATAATACTCCCTATACTGGTAACACTAACATACCGCTATCTAAGCCTAACATTAACCCCCATTACCCTACTCTATCACTAATCTACCACGTTCAAAGCCTAACACTAACTCCCCATACCCTACTCGTAACACTAACCTACCACTATTTAAACCTAACACTAACCCCCCATACCCTACTCGTAACACTAACCTACCACTATCTAAGCCTAATACTAACCCCCCCCCCCCCATACCCTACTCGTAACACTAACCTACCACTATCTAAGCTTGGAAGAACAAAGAGAAATCGAGAGCCCAATATGGTGTAATATCGTTAAGTTGGTTGTGGTTTAAAGCAAAATATTTAGATATACTCACAAACATGGGTTACCCATAGGCAACCACTTCAAGTGCAGGTGGGGAGTATTAGAACCTGACCCCACTCAGGATTTTAAGATGTCGCTCTCTGTAGATAGGAAACGGGGTAGCACCCCTCCACCGAGGGTAGAATCAAGATTTCAGCAAGGCTTGGTGTACAGAGGCGTCAGAGTAGAATAAAACGTTTAAAAACCGTCTAAAAGAGGGGGATGTTCAGGTGGACTTACCTCCCTCAAAAATATAAAACTCAATTGAGTCACAATAAATCAATACAAACATTTTATTCAACTCCACTTATTGCAATGCGTTTCGCGGGTGTGGTCCTGCTTCCTCAGGCAAACAGGAGTATAACTCAATGGGTCTAAATGCAGAAGTGAGCGCCTCTGTGTCTGAAATGCAGAAGTGAGCGCCTCTGCATTTAGACCCATCGAGTTATGCTCCTGTTTGCCTGATGAAGCGGGACCACACCTGTGAAACGCATTGCACTAAGTGGAGTTAGATAAAATGTTTGTATTGATATATTGTGACTCAATTGAGTTTTATATTTTTGAGGGAGGTAAGTCCACCTGAACATCCCCCTCTTTTAGACGTTTTTTTAAACGTTTTTATTCTACTCTGGCGCCTCTGTACACCAAGCCTTCCTGAAATCTACCACTATCTAAGCCTAACACTAATCCCCCATACCCTACTCGTAAAACTAATCAACAATTATCTAAGCCTAATTACACTAACCTATCGCTATCTAAGCCTAACACTAACCCCCCTAACCCGGATCAGTGAATAATGGCGCACAGCGCCTATGCATAAAAATGGCGCCGCATTAAAAAGATACGCTTATCGCTATTTATCGTTAGTACTGCATAATAATGGCGCACAGGGAAAATAGTAGAAAAATGGCACACAGACAGTAACGTTATTTATCAATAGCGCCCTACATAAGCCAAACTGCAGAAGTTATTTAACTGCAAAACGGTGAATGGATTTAATGTAACACTGTCAAGGTTAGGGTGAGGCACCACCAGGGTAGATTTAGGGTTAGGCACCACCAGGGGGGTGGTTAGGGTTAGGCACCACCAGGGGGGTGGTTAGGGTTAGGCACCACCAGGGGGGTGGTTAGGGTTAGGCACCACCAGGGGGGTGGTTAGGGTTAGGCACCACCGGGGGGGTGGTTAGGGTTAGGCACCACTAGGGGGGTGGTTAGGGTTAGATACCACTAGGGGGGTGGTTAGGATTAGGCACCACCAGGGGGGTTTAGGGGTTAGGGATAGGTACAGAGAGGGTTCTGTGTGTTAACGCTAAATAACGACAAGGCTTTAACGCTAAATAACGATAAGGCTTTAACGTTAAATAGCGATAAGCGACAAACGGATTAGCGGCAACACCGTGCGCCATTATTCACAGGCGCCATTTTCAGATGGATTCCCTTAACCTACTCCTAACACTAACCTACCACTGTCTAAGCCTAATTACACTAACCTACAGCTATCTAAGACTAACTCTAATGCTGGGAATACACGGTTCGTTTCTGCAGTGCGATTCTGCTCTTAGATGTTTTTGCCACTCAATTTAGCTCTCCATTCAGCTCTCGATTCTTATCTTCGGCTCATTTTTCTTATCTCTTTCCATTCACTTCTATCAGAAAACGAGGGGCCAAAGAATCCAAAGTGAGATCGGACAGGTTGGAAATGATCTATCGAACCATTTTATCAGCTCAAAAACAAACCTTGTATTCCCAGCATAACCCCCTTAAGGTGGCCATACACTGATCGATTTGCCATCAGATTGACCAACAGATAGATCCCTCTCTGATCAAATCTGATCAGAGAGGGATTGTATGGCTGCCTTTACTGCAAACAGATTGTGAATCGATTTCAGCATGAAACCGATCACAGTCTGTGAAGCTGCCGCCGCAGCCTATCTCCCCCCCCCGCATACATTACCTGATCCAGCCGGCACGAGTCCTCCGGTCTCCGCTGTCTACTTCTCCGCACTCGGCTCCAGCTTCACTGAACTTCCTGCCGGCGGTGCTCTACTGTTTAAACTTCCTGCCGGGACAGGAAGTGAAGCCAGCCAGAACCCGGAGGCCAGCGGAGAAGAAGACAGCGGAGAACAGGGGACTCGCGCCGACGGAGCAGGTAATGTATTGCCGCTAGCGTCGGTCATCAGGCATTCGAACTCCGCTATCAACGCACTTCCGACCCGCCGGCGAACGAGCAAAATCTTCCCACACGGACGGCTCGACGGAAATCGATGGAAACGATTGATTTTGGACGGAAATCGATCGTATTGTCAGCGTTTGCGCAAAAATTTCACAGTAGATTCGATTACAGTGATTGAATCTGCTGTATATCGGCGCTATCTATCTATCTGCTATCTAATCTTAACACTACCTTCCCCCCCCCCCTCTTACCCTACTCCTAACGCTAACCTACCACTATCTAAGCCTAATTAAACTAACCTACCGATATCTAAGCCTAACACTAACCCCCCTTACCTTACTCCTAACACTAACCTACTGTTATCTAAACCTAATTACACTAACCTACTGCTAACTAAGCCTAAAGCTTCTAACCTACTGATATCTAATTCTAACTAAGCCTGGCACTAACCTACCCCCACCTATTCCTAATACTAACCTATTCACTTACCCTGTCCACTGCTATTGTCGCAATCATCATTTTTTGTCCCTCCGGTGCTTCGTTTGTTGCCTCCGACACCTACAAATTGTCCACTGGGCACCACTATAGCCGCAACTACTATTGTGGTCTAGTGCCCAACTTCCCTTTTGCCCTCGGGTGGCAAAATTTCCTAGATCAATTTTCAGCAATCCTCCCAACCAATACACAAAATATATAAAACACTGCATGGGGCAGGAGTGTAGGTGTCTTCTCTCAGGGCATCATGCATGCTATCCCTTATTGCACGATTAGACCAATGAGATTGCATGAACCTTGTTCCAGCTCTGCACACACACTCAAGACCCATACCCACTACATGATTTTCCTAATGATTTTTCCGACAACAGGCGATTTTGTGGGCGACGAATGATAGTTTCCGTGATCTCACGATGTGGGTATAGGCACGTGATTATGCAAATGATGCTTAGCAGCATGTGGCGATAATGACCCTCATGGTGGATTGGATCTTTAGGATCCCCCACAACTCCGCACAAAGTACCGCGATTGCTGAACCACTTAAGTACCAGCGGTTCTGCACCCTTAAAGGAATACTGTATGGGGGTCGGGGGAAAATGAGTTGAACTTACCCGGGGCTTCTAATGGTCCCCCGCAGACATCCTGCGCCCGTGCAGCCACTCACCGATGCTCCGGCCCCGCCTCCAGTTCACTTCTGGAATTTCAGACTTTAAAGTCTGAAAACCACTGCGCCTGCGTTGCCATGTCCTCGCTCCCCCTGATGTCACCAGGAGCGTACTGCACAGGCGCAGACCATACTAGGCTTGCGCTATACACTCCTGGTGACGTCAGTGGGAGTGAGGTCACGGCAACGCAGGCGTTGTGGTTTTCAGACTTTAAAGTCTGAAATTCCAGAAGTGAGCCGGAGGCGGGCCGGAACATCGGTGAGTGGCTGCGCGGGCACAGGATGTCTGCGGGGGACTATCAGAAGCCCCGGGTAAGTTCAACTTATTTTTCCCGACCCCCCTACAGTATTCTTTTAAGGACCAAAGACCGCTGGTACAAGAACAACAGAATCCCTATGAATCGTGGTGCATACACGCCGCAATCGCCATCATCGCCGCTAACCGGGACCATCCTGACATCCACTCTGCCCTCTCTATGACGGCAGAGTCATGTGAGTCGGTCAGGAGCCGCTTTCATTGGCTCCAGACCGTGTCTATCAATGTAAGCCAATGGGAGCAGCTTACATTGATAGACACGGCCAGGAGCCAATGAGATTGGCTCCCGACTGGCTCACATGGCTCTGCCGTCATAGAGACAGGCAGAGCTACGGCGAGAGATGGCGGGTTTGAGCGGCGTGATCGGCGGGGAGCGACGTAACGGCGCATGCGCGCTGTGGTCAGTGATTGAAATCTACGCCCTGCCAGCCAGGAGCCAACCAATACAGGGCGTAGATTTCAATCACTGCGGTCCTTAAGTAGTTAAACCCTCGTTCGCGCCCGTTGTGTGGTCCGATGGTCTAGGGAATGCTTGTCGTCCTGGGATCCATTTTCCTCGGTCGTGACTCGTGAGCTGAGTATTCAGCTTAATGCACCACACACACGCACACACACACACTTTTTGAGCATTTCATATAAGCACTTTAAATTCACACATCTGGCATTAAAATAATGTTATACTTATTTCAAATTTAATGGCTATAGAAAAATTTAATTTTTTACTTGAGTAAAAAAAAAAAGTTCGGAAAAAAACCCATATACAGTATATCATTAAAAATGTAATTGCCCCCGCCGGGTTCATTTTTCAGTGTTTCTGTAAATCTTTTTAGCAGCCCGCTTGAAAGAGGAGACATTATCCCTTATCACTTAACCCCACTGACACGCTGAAGAGGCCTACCGATATGAAGAATGAAAACCGTAATGCGTTTTACAAAAGCTTTCTTTAAAGAAAAAAAGGTAATTAATCCGAGAAATGATCTAACGCCGGTCGGAATGTTATTGGCCTTTTTTTTTAACATTAATATCTCTCGGCCAAGGCCGGCTCGTGCAGCAGCAGAAATTAATTTGAAATCTCATTTTAAGTAAGGGATACATAATTTAGCGTAGCTGGGTTCTGCGGACGCCAGGTGGAGTGTGCCGCTCCGGCGATGAATATTTCAGTACGGGCATCGCGGACGTGGGACTGAAGGTAACTGTGATCTGCATGCGGCTTCGGCAAAAGCCACGATTAGCATAAAATAAAACTAAGATATAACACTCGATATAACGGGGAGTACTTTGTATTCTGCCTGCTCAGCCGATGCACATGGAAGGCAGACAGCCTTCTTCCGGCCGGACCGGTGATGGGCAGGCCTCGGGGATTCGGCTGTCAGTTGATCGTCTGCACAGTGAGTCAGCTCAGGGTCGTTTTTGAATAAAGATTTAGGAAGTGGCTACACGAGCAGATTGCTGCTGGACAGGTTTCCACAACGATGGGGGGGGGGGGGGGGGGGACAGATGGATGAAAAAGGTTGCTATGCAGATGCTTTTCGATGAGTTGGAGAAAAAGCTGGCTGACACCTAGCATACATGTATTATGTACTACTGGTGCTTAGCTGTAAATACCAGGGGCAAACTCAGGATTTTCAAGAGGGGGATTCCTGAAAGGTCACGTACAATACAGTATAATAATATAGTGGGACACCATGCTGGGTACACATAATGCAATTTCCCAACCGACAACGGGATCGATCAGGAATAGTTTGGATACAGATAATAATGAGGACAGCTGACATTGCTAAAAAAGTGAAGCATTCAAACAGCAGGGCACAGGGCTGTGCTCATACCTGACTGTTAAGTTTCCCAGAGCTGCTCCATGCTCTGTACACACACTGTTGCTACATCCAAAGTCAACTGTAGCCAGGAAATAAAGGGGGCGGGGCGGCACATAGTGTAGGCAGCAGCACGGTGCTATGAGCTGCAGGATGCCTATAGACATTCTGGTGTCTCAACTTGTGCCTGTTCCCAGACACTGCACTGCCCTGGTCTGAGGGGGGATTCTGGGCAGCTGTAATCCCCCCCTTGCCTTGCCTATGAATACCTTACACAAGAATAAACATTTTTTGTATTTTATATTTACATAGCACTGACATCTTCCACAGAACTTACAGAGTATAAAGTATGGTTACCAGTGATGTAGGGAATCACCATAGCAGCCATTGCGGTTGCTATGGAGCCTTTAGCCAAGGGGGCCCAGTGGTGTCAGCGATACTGTATGCTGGGGAGCATCTCTAGCTACCTATACTAGGGGCCAACCTGGTCACAAAGGTATCTTATAATGTTTTTTATTTAAGGTTGGGGGGAGGGCAATCAAAATTTTGCTATGGTGCCCCATGATTTCTAGCTATGCCCCTGGACTAGCTGGTCATGCTAACTCTGACCTCAGACAGACCAAATAGGCTGAATCCACCCAGAAACCTTCCTCAGCAGAGATCATAGGTGGGCTGTGGGCAAAAGGTTGAACCAATACACCTCAGCCCTTTCTAAGCATATCTTAACACAATAACTGAGGCCTACGAATTCAATCATATAATACTTAAATTCTTACAGTTTTCAGGGCTGCCCAATCCAGTAGGAGTCCCACTCTAATGCAGGGCCAGGCAGAGGCAAGAGAGGCTCCAGCCTCAGGGCGCAGTGTAGGAGGGGGCACCCAACTCACTCAGCTATTATTCTCCTATCATGTTTGAAGCAAAGAGAAATAAGAAAAGGCGATACATGGTAGTGACTGCAAGCCAGATAACTATAGATTAATGTGCTGTGGGGGCGGGGCCTGGGTCGCGTCTTAGTCTAATTGCTATCAGTGTGTGACGACTCGGGTGGAAGAAATGGAGGGTGTCTCAGAAGCTTGTCCTGGCTCTGCTCTGAGGGTACACACCCCTGTACATAGTTCTCTGAAAACAGCTGGAGTTGTACATGCTGAGCCTTAGTTTACACTCAGCGGCCAGAGTTCTTCTTTAACAATATCATAAAAACAGGGGCTTAACTACAAATCATAGGTGCCCCCAGCAAAAATATTCACAACCCTTCCTTTGCCTCTTCTTGGTGACCCTCTCAGCCTGGGGGTCCATCTTACAAAGCACATAAAACAAGAGTGGCCATCAGGATCTTCTCACCCATAACATGTGTAGCCACAAACACACCTGATCTACAGTATCAGAAAATGGGAAGGTTAGTCCTTGCCTCCCCCCCCCACACACACACACCTCTGACACACGCCCCTGGGCCCCTGCCCTAGTTACGCCCCTGCCTACTTAACTTATCAAATCAACTTGTTAAAGCAAGAGAGATAGCCACACTTCCACAGGAAAAAAAACTCAACTTACATAACATATGTATTGTACTTTCCACTATTTCATATCAGTGAATTTTATATGGTAAATAAAGAGAACTGTTTCAGGCATTTTCCATCTTTACTACCTCCCATCCTGATAATGTTTCCTCCCTTACTCTTTTTTTTTATCCTAGAAACTGCACTGTCATTTCTAGCTTGCTTTGTAAACACCTGTGAGCACAGCATAGATTTTCAGAGCAGAGATTTTCATAAAATGTCAACAGCTTCTGCAGAGGGGTGAGCTGTATTTCCCTTCTCAGCCTCATGTCACACTGAACTGCCCTCAGCCAATCAGCGAGGAGCAGGAATGTGGGAGGAGAGATGACAAGCTTCCCTCTCATCGGCAATGTACCAAATAGAGCCAGGCTGACTGAAATAAGATTTATTACAGCAGAAACATTTATGATTATATTGGAATGTTTGCAATGCAGGCTCAGGTTGCAGACTGCATAATAAACACAGAGCAGTGGGTAAATGGAATTTGATTTTATGGCTGAAAATCCCGCTTTAAAAAATGTTCAGTTGAAACCTTCTATACCTGAATCGGAACACACCATTATTTGGATAAATGAGAGCTATTGCTGGAAGATCACTGTACATAATAACTTTATGGAAAGCGTGTTTACATTCTTTTTCAGTTATAGCAAGCATTAGTACCAGAGAATGTCCATAAGGTGATGCTTCATCTTAGATGATCTTCCACCAGCTGTTGCAGTTGGAACAAAATTGCTGCTTCACATAGGTTAATTTAGGATATAGAGATTAAGAAATAGAAGAATTAAGAGGAAAAGAAAAGAGAAGAAAGATGAAGAGAAGGAAGAAAGGAAGAGAAGAGAGTAAGAGAAGAAAGGAAGAACTGGATCGCACCACCACCCCAACACCCCCTCCCACCGGTACAATAAAGAAGGTTGACAGGTTATTTAGTTAGGAAATTGTCAAATAGAGTAAAGGTATAGGTCATATTTATGTGGGAGCCTCGGAGGTAATGTCTGGGTTGTTGATCCAGGGAGACCAAATTTTGACGAATGTAGTGGGACAATTTCAATTTAGATATGTCATTTTATATAAAGTCAATGTTTGATTTATGGATTTCTTTAGAAAATTTATTGAGGGACCAACACTACCCTTCCACACTCTAAGGGCTTGATTCACAAAGCGGTGCTAACCTACTTAGCACGTCTAGGGCCTGATTCACAAAGCGGTGCTAACAGTTAGCACCCTGGTGAAAAGCCCTTTATCATGCCTAAACTCAGTTTAGGCATGATAAGTTTAGGTGTGATAAGTTTAGGTGTGATAAGTTTAGGCATGATAAGTTTAGGTGTGATAAGTTTAGGCATGATAAGTTTAAGCGCCAACTGCGTTAGCACCACAATGCACAGCTGATCAAAAGTTTTACGCTAGCAAAGTCTGGTGTACTTCGTATAAAGTTTAATGGCGCTGCTTTGCGTGCGGGGCTTTGCAAGCAATCTAAACTTATCTAAACTTAGCATGCCTAAACTTATCACACCTAAACTTATCATGCCTAAACTTATCACACCTAAACTGGCTTTTCACAAGAGTGGTGCAATGGTTATCATGCCTAAAGTCTCTAACTGGGTCAGCACCGCTTTGTGAATCGAGCCCCTAAAGTCTTTAGACGTGCTAACCAGGGTGCTAAGTAGGTTAGCACCGGATTTCTCAATCAGATCGCGCGCTAACTTTGCGCGCGCAAAGTTTTATGCACGCTAAGGCTAGGCTTTAATGGGCACTTTGCGAGGTGCGCCCTGCGCTCTGTGCAGTGCGCGCGTAAGGTTTTACGCGCTAAAAGTTTTATGCGCATAAAGTTTAATGTGCGAAAAGCTCGTTTAGCTGTGCTAAGGGGGTTTTCACAGGCATGCTAACAGTTAGCACCGCTTTGTGAATCAAGCCCCAAGGATCTCTTTGCGAGCATATAGGGCCTGATTCACAAAGTGGTGCTAACAGTTAGCACCCTGGTGAAAAGCCCTTTATTACTCCTAAACTCAGTTTAGGCATGATAAGTTAAGGTGTGATAAGTTTAGGTGTGATAAGTTTAGGCATGATAAGTTTAGGTGTGATAAGTTTAGGCATGATAAGTTTAAGCACCAACTGCGTTAGCACCGCATTGCACAGCTGATCAAAAGTTTTGTGCTAGCAAAGTCTGGTGCACTTCGCATAGAGTTTAACGCCGCTGCTTTGCCGTGCGGAACTTTGCACGCTATCTACACTTATCTAAACTTAGCATGCCTAAACTTATCACACCTAAACTTATCACACCTAAACTTATCACGCCTAAACTGGCTTTTCACCAGCGTGGTGCAATGGTTATCACGCCTAGGGCTCGATTCACAAAGCGGTGCTAACCCAGTTAGAGACTTTAGGCATGATAACCATTGCACCACTCTGGTGAAAAGACAGTTTAGGTGTGATAAGTTTAGGCATGATAAGTTTAGATCGCTTCCAAAGTCCCGCACGCAAAGCAGCGCCATTAAACTTTATACGAAGTGCACCAGTCTTTGCTAGCGTAAAACTTTTGATCAGCTGTGCACTGCGGTGCTAACGCAGTTGGTGCTTAAACTTATCATGCCTAAACTTATCACACCTAAACTTATCATGCCTAAACTTATCACACCTAAACTTATCACACCTAAACTTATCATGCCTAAACTGAGTTTAGGCATGATAAAGGGCTTTTCACCAGGGTGCTAACTGTTAGCACCGCTTTGTGAATCAGGCCCCAAAAGTCTCTAACTGGCTTAGCACCGCTTTGTGAATCGAGCCCAAAGTCTCTAACTGGCTTAGCACCGCTTTGTGAATCGAGCCCAAAGTCTCTAAATGGGTTAGCACCGCTTTGTGAATCGAGCCCATAGAGTAATTATTTTAATTGAAATGTTTGTATGACAGCGCTCCTCTTCTATCTCCTTTTTGCCTGCAAAATCAGAATCTAGACATAGTGCATTACTGTTATTTATTTATATCACCACACTCCCGGTGCTAAAACGTGCGTTCACCCGTGCTCCACTTCAAGTGCAAAGGTTCTCCACACCACCCCTATAGAGTATATGCTCACCAGATAATGCTGCTTTAAATGCCAACAAGGTCTCTATCATGAATCAGCCAATTGTCGATTTGGTTTTCAACTCCAGTATGTTTTAATTCAATCCTCATAAAAATATATAAAAAACAGAACATAGCATAAAACCTTTTAAAAACATCAATGTCCTGCGCTCAGTGCGCACTCACGTGATTATGTCGAATAACAAGCGTATCGGGCTCCCTGGCCCAGCGGTATTGCCCTCTCTGCGGATTCGGCGTCCCGTCCCCGCTATGGCTGTAAACCAATATGTAAACAGGGGCCAATAGGGAAACGCACAACAATGATGGAATGTAGGAGGAAGGACACAATGTGAGTGTGGTGATATAAATAAATAACAGTAATGCACTATGTCTAGATTCTGATTTTGCAGGCAAAAAGGAGATAGAAGAGGAGCGCTGTCATACAAACATTTCAATAACCAGACTGTGGACTTTTTGATAGCGAAGACTCAAAAGTTAATTGGTTGATGTATATATTGAATTGTGAATAGGTTGGTGTGGATACTGAATTGCAGTGGGCGCAGTTGTTCATAAACTTTATAATTATTTTAATTAGATATTGAGAATGTTTAGTGAGTGAAGTTTCACCCAGTATATCCAGTAGAATCCCTTTAGGTGTAAGCGACAGTTGGGTAGATAGGATAGAGTTCAGTATTTGAAGGACTTCAGTCCAGAATTGGAGAATAACCGGGCATGACCAGAAGACATGCATAAAAGTACCTTCGTCTTGATTACATTTAGGGCATGTTTACATTCTGACCCTTGCCAGACAAATAAAGAAATCCGTACCAGTCCCGCCAGCACTCATACAATGGATTATTACCGACTGAACGTTCGGACTAACAAGAGCATCAGACGGACTCATCAAAGAGCAGATATTTCAAAGCTGATAAAACGCAGAAATAGGATACAAATAAGTGTAAGTAAAGTATTTTTCTAAATTATTTACGGCCCCTGCTGTGGCGAAACTTTAAATAAAACGGAGCGCTGGACTGTGAAGAGCACTTCAGCTTTAGTTACAGCTCAAGAGTCAGGATCCTCCATCTGTACGTGAGTCAGAGTCACACTTGAACAGGATGCTGTTCTTGGGTGAGGGATTTCCCATTGAGAAATTCATTTGTGAGCTTGGAGGCCCGCAGGCCTCAGCCAGAGAGATGAGAGACGGTCGCAGCAGCATGAAGTCTCCCGCTAGTCCCTCTCCATGCCGCGCCACATCCCAGAGCCACACTGTGTTACTGGCAAACAAAGCCCGGGCCTCTGCCAACATTCATAAAAGGAAATATTGCAAAATAAATCACTCTTTTTTCTTTAATTTGGTTCAAAGAGACATCGCTCTTCCGCTAATGTCTTCACTGAGGTTGGACGTTAAATGAAGTAAAAGATACTCAGCGAAACGACAGCCAGAGTGAATAGTTGCTTTAAAGTGTGTCTAAAGAGACACGTAGCATGATGAGATAATCCTGTACATATAGTACCAGTCCTATATAGAGTTCCTGGTTTTATTAATTAAGCTGTACGGTCTCATTTGTAGAGACAGTTGGGTACTTAAAGAGAGACTGAAGCGAACATAAATTGCTATTTTTACCTTCTAGTTCACTTCATTACTCTTAGTAGATGTAAACTGCTGCATCCCAGAGCCAAAATTAGGGCTTTAGACTCCCCCCAAAACCTGAGGAGGCAATCTGGCCAGAGCTTCCTGAAAGAGGCAGAGCTTTCAGCTGCAGCTCAGCCTCTACTGATGTCAATCACCGCGAATCGCCGCCTATCCTTGCCCCTCTCACTCTTCCTTCACAGAGAGGGGCGGGGAGAGGTGATTGACATCAGTAGAGGCAGAGCTGCAGCGGAAAGCTTTGCCTCTCAGGGCAGCACAATCCACGACCAAGATGGTCGTGGATGTTTGCCTCGGGATTTGGGGGTGTAAACCCCTCGTTTTGCAACAGGGATGCGGCGGTTTACATCTACTGAGACTACTGAAGCGAAACTACCAGGTAAAAATAGCAATTTTTGTTTGCTTCAGAGTCTCTTTAAAGTGTTATTAAACTCCCTAAACTAAAATTAAAATACCTACACTTAGACACATCAGAGAACAGTAAACATGAGATAGGCATACTAAAAGATTTGATACGTACCCAGGGCTTCCTCCAGCCCCATGAGAACCGACATGTCTCTCGCCGCCCTCCCGAGTGCCTCCATACAGCCACAATCACTCCCAGTAATCTGGCAGAGTTGGGCCAGTTGGCTCTTCTGCACATATGTGGAGAGGCCACGCATGTGCAGAAGAGCCCGACTGACGTGGCTGAGCCAGTTACCGGGGCTGATTGCAGCCGAACGGAGGCACTTTCGAGCATGGCGAGGAACGCATCAGTGTTCATGGGGCTGGAGGAAGCACCGGGTATGTATTGAATCTTTTAGTAAGCCCATCTCAGGTTTACTTAACCTCTTGAGGACTTCAGGGCTAAACCCCCCTAGTGACCAGGCCATTTTGAGTAAAATTGGCCACTGCAGCTTTGAAGCCAAGCTGCAGGGCCGCACAACACTGCACACAAGTGATCCCCCCCCCCTTTTCTCCCCACCAACAGAGCTCCCTGTTGGTGGGGTCTGATCGCTCCCCCCGTTTATTTTTTTTTACATCAATATTTTCGTTTGTGTTTTTTTTTAAAAAAAGGCTGTTTCTTTAAACCCCATCCCTCCCGGGGGCGTGACGCGGGCGGCAAGAGGTTAAAATCCATTCTCTGCATGTAAAAATTAATATTTTCAATGCACAGAGCAGTACAGCTCTGCTAATCTGCCAATGTAATCCTTGCCAGGAGATCGTCTCCGCCTGGTCTCACACACACACACAAACACACACATGCATGTCTGCACAGTTTTGAAGAAAGGGACCCTGCGTGGCCCCAAAACATTTGTCAACTTATGATGCTTGACACATGGGGCCATATGCAATTCTCTTTTTCACCTAAGGTTTCTCCTTGGAGACAATTTTTCATCTTTGATTTTAAATAGCTCCGTAGTACTTTTCAACTACAAAAGTAGAAAAAAGTTGGTGAAAAAGTACTATCAAAATTATTTTAAACATTTTCTTACCTTCTGGGGGCTTAAAAGCCATTTTATTGACAAGTTTCAAAATATCAGCTAGGAGAAAACTCAGGTGAAAAAGTGAATTGCATATGACACATGGGGCCCTATGCAATTACCAAACTCGCCAGCGCTAAAAGCTGGTGAGTTCTTAAATTAGGCGTCAGCAAGGTCACCTAATGCAATTGCATTTAACACCCCCCAGGGCGGAAAAGAACTCGCTTGGGCGATATAATCGCCCAGCAAGTTCCTTTCCCCCTATGCAATTGCATTTTGCACCCCCCGGGAAGCGATGCTTCCCGACAAACACAGGTGCTAACTTTTCACCTGCTCTGAGCAGGCGAAAAGACCTATCGCCGGTGTATGCGGGCTGTTTTTGGCATCTGGGAGCCTCCTTTACTAAGGAAACCCCAGATGCCAGGGATTTAAATAGGTAAAGGAGTCAGTTTTGACTCCTTACCTATTTAAAATGTAACAAAAAAACATACCTCCATCGTTCCGGCTCGCCGCATGTCCCACGCCGCTCCTCCGCTCATCTCTGTGACTGTGAGTATTCTTGGAGCCCGGCAAAGCATCTTTAAGTCTCCCGCCGGGGCTCCCCATTCCTCCACTAGGTGGCCCAATGAGAATCATCCTGATTCTAATTGGACCAGTGAGAATCAGGATGATTCTCATTGGGCCACCTAGTGGGCGAATGGGGAGCCCCGGCGGGAGACTCGAAGATGCTTTGCCGGGCTCCAATACTCACAGAGACAGAGATGAGCGGAGGAGCGGCGTGGGACATGCGGCGAGCCGGAACGATGGAGGTATGTTTTTTCTGAATTTCCCAGCAGCGACGAGCAGCAGGAGGCGACGGGCGGCAGGTAAGAGCCTTGCGACGATGCGCGCATCTCCCGGGGAGCGAGGCTGCAGTGGTGTGGTGCTGAAGGACAGCTCCACGGCACAAATGCCTGGCTCCACATCGCTGGCCACACAGGAGCATCGCTCGGCGAATACCTAGTTATGCCCCTTTACGCAAGGACATCGCTCAGGTGAAACTGGCAATTGAATTTGCCGGTAAATCCTGAGCGATGTGAGGAGATAAGAAGCTCGCATGTTTTCAGCTTCTTATCTCCTTGAATTGCATATGGCCCATGGTTTGAAGAATAAAATAACACGTTTGCTCTTGAGAAGCCTGGTGAGCTAACCGGCTCATAGGCTCATATGCAATTCACTTTTTCACGTGAGTTATCTCCTAGGAGATAATTTTCATATTCTCTTTGAAATAACTTTTCAGCATTTTGCAATTGAAAAAGTACCCAAAAGTAGGTGAAGAAATACTATCAAAATTATTATTAGTATTTTCTTGCTTGCTGGTGGTTTAAAAGGTATTTGTTGCATAACCCCAACTGTCCCTCTTTCGGAGGGACAGCCCCTCTTTAGGAACCAAATCCCTCTTTCCTCCTCATTTGTACAGAGCTGTGTAAATATTATGTATTTTTTCTCCTGAAAAATGTAATTATTTGACACTGAACTTTATTCCCATCCTTTAAAGAGAAGCCATAACCAAGAATTGAGCTTCATCCCAATCAGTAGCTGATACCCCCTTTCCCAAGAGAAATCTTTTCCTTTTCTCAAATAGATCATCAGGGGGGGTCTGTATGGCTGATATTGTGGTGAAACCCCTCCCACAGTATGATGTCAGGACCATGGTTCTGACATCACACTGTGGGAGCCTTGTTGCATTGTGGGAAATAATAGCTGTTTACAGCTGTTTCCAACTGCCCAAAAATGCAAGCAGTATCTCTTTCCACGGACATCACCTGCCAGCAGTAAAAATGTCACCATGTGATAAATGTCAGAATGTAAATCAGGGAGAGGAAAGATTTTACAATGGGGAAACACTGACTAAATCATTTATACATAATTAATGTAAAAATGAAAATTATTTTTATTACATTATTTTCACTGGAGTTTCTCTTTAAATTTATATATTTCTTATTTTCAAATGTTAATATGAAGGAAAATAGACCATGAAATAAAGGAACAGACTGATTTGAATTATCAAACATTTTTTCTTTTTAAATCTTTATGGTATGTGTGACTAGGGGTGTGGTATGGGGTGTGGTTAGGGGTTTGGCTTAAGTATCCATCTTTCTTATCTCAAAAAGTTGGGAGGTATAATTATTGATAAGGTGTGAAAATATCCTAGAAGAATTGCATATGGGCCATGGACTTTTTTTTGACCCTTGTAAGACAGCCACCAGGCTTTTTGAACTATGCGCCCGAGCTCCGCACGTCTATTGTTAAGGTTATCTGTTTTATTGTCCTTAAGGAAGCTGGCTGAGTCCTGTGAAACGCGTTGTCTACAGTATAACCGTTATTTTAATAAAGACTCTTTTTTTCTACCCACGCGAGTCTTCTTTGGAGGTAAGAGACCTCCTCATCATATCATTTTTTTTTTAATTTTTAATTTATTTATTTATTTTTATATTTATTTTTATTTATCTAATTTTATGAGCAAAATTATCTAGCTGTCGTTACAACATATTTTTGGGTGCCTCCATTAATGTGCCTTACCAGGCTATGAGGGTCGCCAAGGGGTGGCATGAACATTCAGGGGCCCCCATCAAAGTTTTGCTAGGGGCCTCATGATTTCTAGTTACCCCCCCTAAGGCAGATATTGGTTATTTACCAAATCTACTATCCATATGCCTGACCTTAGAATGGACCCTGATGCCAGTAAACCGATAACTTGGCTCTTCTGGCCGGAATGGGAAAATCTCCGCCGCTGCCAGTTTTCAGCAAGGCCTCCTCTGTGGAGCGCCAGAAAACTCAATCCCGCCCCACCGAAACACACACTTTGCAACTATTTGTTTTACGCCTGTTTCCAAGCATATCACGCATTCATATTTATCGTTTGCGATTAATTTGCTGTCATTTCTCCACCAATACACAGAAGGTCTCAGATTTGTTTTCTTTGTAGCTAACGAAATATAATCTTTAACACATTGCCTAACATAAAAAAAAGTCATCTTACCTCCCTCCCCAAATGAGAAAGCCAAGCTGAATAACCGAATCAAAATACCGCGACTTAACAGTGTTGTTCTTGGGCTTACAGAGTGTTTTGATATTTAAAATAATGATATTTTCAGTCCTACTTCTGTGCTGAAACTGAGCCCTTCCAGTGGCTCTGATGGGGTCAGAGTGATTTATTGCAGCTGGTAACTCATTTCTAAATATACTCAGGCAGCGACAGATCCCGGGTGCCCGAATAGCCCCGTGTCCTATAGATCACATGTGTCAAATGAGATCCGATGCCGAACTGAGTGCCATAAAAGTTCTGCACAGGGCTGTGCCTGCCTAACTGGAAAAATATTACTATACCATCCAGCAGTAACAACTATTAGTTTTATACTTAAAGTGGATCCGAGATAAACTTTTACTCATTGCATAATTGTGTTCCTTTCATATAGTTTATAGGGCATTCCTCAAGCCAAATACCCTTTTTTTAGTTTTAATACTCTCATTCCCTGTAAACTAAACAAGCCTCGCCCACAGCTTCTCCAGTGCCTTGGCACTCTCAGATTCATGTAGCAAGGGCTTATGGGAGCTCACTCTGGGCAGGAGGAGGTTACAAGCCAGAGATTTCGGAGGCAGAGGGGAGGAGGGAGGAGGAGAGGGGAGTGAAGTTTTCTCAGGCTGAGGGCTGGAGATGCAGAGCAGCTTGCCTGTGTGTAATGATCACAAACAGAACATGGCCACTTTCATTGTATCACAGGAAGAAATAATCATTTTCTATTAAAGCTGTTTGCAGCTATATTTGCTGTGTAAACTATCTAAATTTTAGATAAGATATATAGACAAGTTACATGTTATAGTTAGTTTTTCATCTCGGATCCGCTTTAAAGGAAACCTGAGACATGAATTATTTGTGTATTTATACTTACCTGGGTCTTCCTCCAGCCCCCTGAGGTGTATTGGTTGCCTCGTTGCCCTCTCCGGCTATTCCGTCCTCTTGTTATCCTAAAGGGTAATATGTCTCGCCACGCCCTTCTGCACATGCGTGGCTCGGCTACATGTGCTCCCTTCTAGCAAAGAGCGTTCTGCGCCTGCACAGTAGTACTAGTCACAAGACTTGGGAATACTTGGTAGTGATTGGTCTTGCGATTATGGCAGTAATCTGATTTTAGCAGATAAATTCTGCATTGGACCAAGGCTTCAAAGTTCTGTGATTGGGCTAAAATTATCAAGTTGCGTTAATGCGTTTTTCTGCAGAAACTCGATTTCCGATCGGAAATTTAAATTCCGCGGAATTCGAATGAGCATCCATAACAAAGAGGGACTGTCACCTCTTAAAAATGGATAGTTGAGGTGTGTGACATAGTATGAGGAACAGTGGTGAATAAAAATGCCGATATTCTTTTCGTATTCATTTTTGCGAAAATAATGTAAAATCCAACTTTGAAGCGAAAATGCTATTGAAAATCATTTTGTTATAAGTTTGTAATGGGTAGCCTGTATAGTTGCCACCAGTATAGGTTAGCTAGGTAGGTGCCTCTAGTATAGGGTAACCCATATAGTTGCCACCAGTATAGGTTAGATAGGTAGGTACCCCTAGTATAGGTTAGATAGGTAGATGTCTCCAGGCACAGCGGCGTAGTGTATTTACAACTCACCTTCCTTCCGCGATCCCCCACAGCCTCTATCTCCTTCCTGTCCCAGGCATCTGTCACCAGGAGCGTCGCTAGGGCCTTTGATCCAGGAACCTGTTGCCATGGTGCCCCGGATCTATTGAGTGTCAGGAAGGGGCACTGGGTGGAGCGGCGGGGAGAGCGGGCAGTTAAAAACTCACCTGTCTTCAGATCGCCGCAGGCACAGCTTCCATGTGCTTCCGACTCCCTCCCAGCGATCTCCGTCGTCTTGGTTACAGCGCCCCCTGTAATGACATCACAGGGGGAGCTGTTACCAATTCGAGGGATGCCGCGTGGAGGAAGTCGGAAGCACATGGAAGCTGTGCCTGCGGCGATCTGAAGACAGGTGAGTTTTTAACTGCCCGCTCTCCCCGCCGCTCCACCCAGTTCCCCAACCTACACTAGGGATAGCTACCTATCTAATCTACACTGGGGGAACCTACCTATCTCACCTATAATGAGGGAACCTACCTATCTAATCTATACTGGGGGATGCTGCCTATCTAACCAATACTGAGGGAACTTACCTATCTAATCTATACTGCGGGAACCTACCTATCTAATCTACGCTTGGGGAACTCAATCTACCTATCTAATCTACACTGGGGAACCTACCTATCTAATCTATTCTGGGGAAACCTACCTATCTAACCTACACTGGAGGAACCTACCTATCTAATCTACACTGGGGGAAGCTACCTATATAACCTATACTGGGGAAACCTACCTATCTTATCTACGCTGGAGGAACCTACCTATCTAATCTACACTGGAGGGACCTACCTATCTAAACTATACTGGGTAAACCTACCTATCTAACCTATACTGGGGGAACTTACCTATCTAACCTACGCTGGGGGAACCTACGTATATAACCTATACTGGGGGAAGCTGCATATATAATCTGTTCTGGGGGAAGCTGCCTATATAACCTATACTGGGGGAACCTGCCTATCTAACCTATACTGAGGGAACCTACCTATCTAATCTATACTGGGGGAAGCTACCTATATAACCTATACTGGAGGAACCTACCTATCTAATCTACACTGGGGGAAGCTACCTATATAACCTATACTGGGGAACCTACTTATCTGACCTACGCTGGGGGAACCTACCTATCTAACCTACGCTGGGGGAACCTACCTATCTAATCTACGCTGGGGGAACCTACCTATCTAACCTACGCTGGGGGAACCTACCTATATAATCTATACTGGGGGAAGCTGCCTATCTAACCTACACTGGGGGAAGCTGCCTATCTAACCTATACTGGGGAAGCTGCCTATCAACCTACACTGGGGGAAGCCTATATAATCTATACTGGGGGAAGCTGCCTATCTAACCTACACTGGGGGAAGCTGCCTATATAATCTATACTGGTGGAACCTACCTGTCTAACCTACACTGAGGGAAGCTGCCTATATAATCTATACTGGGGGAAGCTGCCTATCTAACCTATGCTGGGGGAGCTACCTATCTACAGCCATGCAAAGCCCCAGGGCCCCAGCCCAGCAAAGCAGAGCCCTCAGCAAAGCAAACCCCCAAGCCTAGCAAAGCCTCCTGGTCCCAGCCCAGCAAAGCATACAGCCAAGCAAAGCCTAGTAAAGCCAGGCCGGCACAGCAAAGCCCCCCAAAATGCCCCCAGCAAAGTGCCCAGCCCAGCAAAGCCCCAGCAAGTCACCTAGCAAAGCCAGGCTGGCTCAACATCACTGCCAGCCAGGCCGGCACAGCATCACCGTCAGCCAGGCCGGCACAGCATCACCACCAGCCAGGCCAGCACATCATCACCACCAACCACAGCATCACCACCAGCCAGGCCAGCACATCATCACCACCAGCCAGGCCAGCACAGCATCACCGTCAGCCAGGCTGGCTCAACATCACCGCCAGCCAGGCCGGCACAGCATCACCGTCAACCAGGCCGGCACAGCATCACCATTAGCCAGGCCGGCACAGCATCACCATTAGCCAGGCCGGCACAGCATCACCACCAGCCAGGCCAGCACAGCATCACCACCAGCCGAGTACAGCGCACAGGCCAGCCAGCCGAAGGCAAGACAGAAGCCAGGTGAGGGGCTTATATATGTGAAATACTGCCTATTGAATATATTTAAGTTACGCCACTGCTATGTTCCAGTACATTTGGCCCCACTGTGACCACGCCCACTTTACACAGCATGGCCACGCCCGTTTTTCGCTCGCTCATTCCCTCTTGGTGCCCAGGAACCTAGAAACGCCCCTGTCTCTTGCATTCGTAACAGCGCCCCCTAGGATGACATGCGCGGTCACGTCATCACAGGGAGTGCTGTTGCCAATGCATGGGTGTGTGTGTGCATGGGTGTGTGTGTGTGTGTGTGTGTGCGTGTGTGTGTGTGTGCGTGGGTGTGTGCGTGGGTGTGTGTGTGTGTGTGTGTGTGTGTATATGTGTGTGTGTCTGTGTGTTCAACTATGTGTGTGTGTGTGTGTGTGTGTGTGTGTGTGTGTGTGTGTGTGTGTGTGTGTGTGTGTGTGTGTGTGTGTAGTGTGTGTGTAGTGTGTGTGTGTGTGTGCGTGTGCGTGTGTGTGTAGATGTGTGTGTGTAGTATGTGTGTGTGTGTAGTGTGTGTGTGTGTGTGTGTGTGTGTGTGTGTGTGTGTGTATGTGTGTGTGTATAGTGTGTGTGTGTGTGTGTGTGTGTGTGTGTGTGTGTGTGTGTGTGTGTGTGTGTGTGTGTGTGTGTGTGTGTGTGTGTGTGTGTGTGTGTGTGTGTGTGTGTGTGTGTGTGTGTGTGTGTGTGTGTGTGTGTGTGTATTAAGCCCCCATCTTTTGGTGTTACGCCTCTCCTTTTAAATCTAAAACTTTTTCGTGAACACTTTTTTCTCCACCACCCCTAAGAAGTCTATGATTTATAGCTGTGCTTCAGTTCCAGAAACACTGTTAAATAAATACCTCCTCTGAGCGAGTACAAGTGGAATAATATGCAGTTACACATAACACATCGAAGCCACAAAAGACACACAAAGCTATCATTAGCCTCCTGCAGATAGCAACTCCATGACTGGCACACTCTTCCTCAGCTATTCAAACATTATTTTTTTTTACCTTTTTCAAGGCTTCAGAAATAGAATCTAGTACATAAGGTACGATCTCTCTTCCAGACCGCGACTTGTGCACACAGACATTTGCAGCCCGTGATTTGGAGGGTGTTTTTTTTTCATCACTGAGTTTACATAGATCTTTTGAAGATGCATCCAAGACATTTAGGCTTATCCTGCAATAATCTGGCCACATCAGTGATCTTTTTGTACCCGTCTTTGATGCTATTTATAAGGACTGCACAAGACTACAGGGCCTGCCTCTATTTTAAATCATATCAGTTTACTAAGCTGTGTGGACTTGGGTTTTAGCAGTAAAAGTGGCCTTACCCAAAAACATTAGGTGGTGCTCTGGGTGCAGGGTATTTCTGAACCTTTAGCTGGTCTTCAGTTCAAAGGCCAACTAAAGTGAGAGGTATATGGAGGCTGCCATATTTATTTCCTTTTAAGCAATCGCTGTTGCCTAGCAGGCCTGCTCATGTATTTAGAAAAAATTGTATATAGAACAAAAATAGTATTAAGTGTGTGCTCTATGTGCAGGTACCAGCACTGGTATAAATATGACACTTGCAAAAAGAGAAGAGGACAAACCAGTAATTGCTGCTCAAAAACTGCACTTTTATTTTTTGGTAATTAAAACACACACATAAATTACATGAAAATGTCAGGTGATTCCTGACAGTAAATAGTACTGTAAATACAATATACGTGCTGCAATCTAAAAGGACAGTAAGGAAAAAGTCCCTTTTGAAAAGCCTATTTGTCTATATGGGGATCCATCCCTACCAAGCTGAGTTGAAGGTACATAGGAGTAGGGCACAGCTAATAGGTCCAGCAAGTGTACAGCTGCCAGCCCACCCCTAATGTAAGTGAAGCTGGTATGTTGTCTTTGGTGACGTCCCAACTGTGACCCCGAGAGGGGACCCAGGTATAAATATCCTGGGGGCAAATACCACTCATAGAGGGCAGAAAGGACGTGACCAATATGATCAATGATCAATCAATCAGCAACCTGCAGTAGAAGGGGAGGACACCCAAACAATAAGACCAATACTATACAATGTGTCAAAGATATTGAGGACACCCTATCCTGACCTGTGAGGAAACCAACATTAGGTATTTTTATAAAGGTTATAACCACTCACAGAGGATAAAAGGGTGTGACCAATATGATCGAAAATAGGCTATTCATAGAATGCAAGAGAGCCGGTAAACACAGCAATATATGCAATTGCCGCCAAAAATCATTTGTGCCAATACCACACTGAGATTCACAACAGCTTTTCAATTCAAAACCGCTGAAATTGGATTGTAAATGGGAGGGCGCCACATGTACTGCAGACCTAAAAAAATTCAAAAATTAGAATCGAATTGCAGCATAATAGAATGTAGCTAGGAGCAAACAGGAGGGCCCTCCTGTGCTAGGCCAGCAATTAGTTGATGTACAGTTCTCAGTCCAAGCGTACTCCTTCAATAGTAAATCATCTCCACATAAATGTATATCACCACACCGTTACATATAGGTCAGCAGAGGGTTTTAAATTGCCGGATAGTCTTTATAATATGCCAAGTTCCACCTGGGCCAGCCAAACCACTGCTATATCCACGAAGGTCGCCCGGTTTAGATATAGATACTCTTGCGGGTAGTTAGTGGGCAGTGGATAGGGCGCTATAGAGCAAATCTTCTGATGTTATCAATAAAGAAAAGTCACATAGTCAGTTGCGCATAGCAATTAGCACCTCAATTTGTTTGTGGAATTGCTGACATTTAACAGTCATCTTGCCATTATTATGGCGCTGCAAACAAAGCTCCAGGCGTTTGTGATAGTAGCAGGCAAGATAGCCTAATGCGGAAATACTAGGCATCCAGTAGTTTTAATTACCAAAAAATAAAAGTGCAGTTTTTGAGCAGCAATTACTGGTTTGTCCTCTTCTCTTTTTGCAACTGCTCATCTATTTGACTGCAGTACTGTCTGAGTTACACCAGAATCAAGCATGCAGATAATCTTCTCAGAGCTGACAATAATGTCAGAAACACTTGATCTGTCCTGATCTGTTGCATGCTTGTTCAGGGGCTATGGCTTAAAGAGAACCAGAGAAGAAAACATATAATAGATTTATACATACCTGGGGCTTCCTCCAGCCCCATCAGCATGGATGGCTCCCACGCTGCCGTCCTCGGCCGCCTCTATCGTCGGTACCGGGTCCCGTCACCTCCGCCGGACGCTGGCAGTTGTACGCATCCGCAGGGACTCCCTCCGTCTCGCCGGCACCTGCTTTCCGCAAGCGCCTGCGCAGTACACAGGGAGCGCACTGTGGGACGGGATCCAGTACTAGCTATAGAGGCGGCGCAGGACGGCGGCGTGGGAGCGATCCATGCTGATGGGGCTGGAGGAAGCCCCAGGTATGTATAAATTCTATTATGTTGTTTGTCTCTGGTTCTCTTTAAAGTATTAGAGGCAGAGGATCAGCAGGGCAGCCAGGCAACTGGTATTGCTTTAAAGGAAATAAATATGGCAGACTCCATATCCCTTTCACTTCAGTTGTCTTTTAAAGTGAACCTGAGTTGAATGTGATATGGAGGCTGCCATATTTGTTTCCTTTTAAACAATACCAGTTGCCTAGCTGTCCTGTTGATTTATTTGGCTGCAGTAGTGTCTGAAGCACGCCTATAATGTCAGAAACACCTGATCTACTGCATGCTTGTTCAGGGTCTATGGCTAAAAGTATTAGAGGCAGAGGACCAGCAGGGCAGCTAGGCAACAGGTATTGCTTAAAGGGAAATACATATGGCATCCTCTGTATCACTCTCGGGTTCACTTTAACCACTTGAGGACCCACCCTTTACCCCCCCTTAAGGACCAGCGCTGTGCTGAGTGATCTGTGCTGGGTGGGCTCTGCAGCCCCCAGCACAGATCATGTAGCAGGCAGAGAGATCAGATCACCCCCCTTTTTTCCCCACTAGGGGGATGATGTGCTGGGGGGGTCCGATCTCTCATGCCTGCATGTGGCTGGCGGGGGGGGCAGCTCAAAGCCCCCCTCCGCGGCGAAATTCCCCTTTCCCTCTCCTACCTGCTCCCCCCCCCCCAGAGATCAGGGCTGCACAGGACGCTATCCGTCCTGTGCAGCCAGTGACGGGACGTCCCCTGTCACATTGCGGTGCTGATTGGCCGGGGATCGCCGATCTGCCTTACGGCGCTGCTGCGCAGCAGCGCCGTACAAATGTAAACAAAGCGGATTATTTCCGCTTGTGTTTACATTTAGCCTGCGAGCCGCCATCGGCGGCCCGCAGGCTATTCACGGAGCCCCCCGCCGTGAATTGACAGGAAGCAGCCGCTCGCCCGAGCGGCTGCTTCCTGATTAATCAGCCTGCAGCTGGCGACGCAATACTGCGTCGCTGGTCCTGCAGCTGCCACTTTGCCCACGCGCGGTATGAGTGCGCGGTCGGCAAGTGGTTAAGGTCATATTCCTGTAGGAATAACTGATGTTTAACTGATGTGTTCATGGCGCCTGCCTTTCCAACCAGCTATTTATGTCAAGCTATGCTTTCTCTTTGATATGGCATCATTGGCATAATTTACATGGTGTCTACATAGGACATACTCTGATCTGCATCAGGAGGACTTGATCATATCCAGGTTGCCAATTGATGGCATGCTGAGTGGGCTTACAGACCGTTGATTATTTTTAACTTCTTGTTTATATGTATGTGATTAGACCTACCCTATTTTAGGGTGTTTTAATGTGAATTAATAAATATATTTTTATACTTTTCTATATACATGACTCATTGAGTGCTTTGGCTTGCAGATGGGTTCTGCCTCCTTCTTTGTACAGTGTCTGAAGCACACCTATAAAATGTCAGAAACACCTGATCTACTGCATGCTTGTTCAGGGTCTATGGCTAAAAGTATTAGAGGCAGAGGACCAGCAGGGCAGCCAGGCAACTGGTATTGCTTAAAGGGAAATAAATATGGCATCCTCCGTATCACTCTTGGGTTCACTTTAAGGTCCTATTCCTGTAGGCACATCAATAACATTATACATCATCCAACTATTTTCTTCCCAGCCATTAAAAATATACATCTGTCTGAAATGTTTTTGTAAAGCTTTGTTTTCTTTTTTATTTCAGGCAATGTTACACACCACTCAGCCACGACATTAAAAGCACTGATGGGTGACACGAGTACATAGCATTGATTATCTCGTTGTTACTAAAAGCACCTGTCAAGTGGTGGGATACAGAAAGCAGCAAGTGATCAATCAGTTCTTCAACATGATCATGGGCATAGCAATCACCCCTGCAACCCCTACCATCGCAGGGGGGGCCCAGAGGCCTTGAGGCCCCCTCCTCCTACCTCTCCCCAACCGCAAGTGCTGGCAGTTAACAAAAAACCTCCCCATTCGCTCACAAATAGTCCCTTCCACCTCATCCTGCCATGCAGAATAGCGAGTAGCTGTCTTTTTTTTTAGAACCACTAGTTTTTCAGAACTACTGCGCCTGCGCAGTACAATGCTGATGACGTCAGCCGGACCACGTGACCCGCGCGGTGCAGAGCAGAAGAAGCTGACCAGGAAGCCAACCTGGCGAGGTCGGCTTCTGCAGCGCAGGACAACGGGAGCCAACGGAGCAGCGGCAAGGGCACAGGACAGTTTCCAGGGGCTGGAGGAAGCCCCAGGTAAATGGATTAAGTTTTTTTCAGAAGCCTGGATGTATCCTTTAAGAGTTTGAGCCTGCCAGGGGAAAAAGCACAATATAAATGTTACCTTATACACTCGCATATAAACCTAATTTTTCAGCACAAGCCCTCTTGGCTTGTATGTGAGTCAGTGGAGCAGAATGGATGGTGGAGCAGGTTTTGATACTAGTGGTAAAGAAGTGTAAGGATTTTGCACTAGTGATCCTGCTCTTGCCAGCTGGCTCCCTGCTGTCTCTGTGCACCTCATCCCCTGAAACATGGTGTGCAGAGTGCGCTGCTCAAGACTACCTGTGCCCCCTGCAAGCAATGTGTCAGCAGTGCAATGATAGGGTGTTCTTCCTGTGAGGTAATCACTGTGTCTCATATCTATGACCCCATCTAGTGGAGCCTTAAGACACAACCATCATCCTTGGGGAACATCTGGCTATGGGGAGAGGGGATTACTTGTACTGACTACTGGGGAAGGGGCTTATATGCGAGTCAATAGCTTTTCCCTTATTTCTGGGGGAAAAGTGGGTACCTCGGCTTATACGTGGGTCGGCTTATATGCGAGTATATACGGTATTTTTCTTGTGTGTCTGCATCCAATCAAAAGTATTTTCAGCAGCTGAACAATCAGGAACCCGTGTTATCTCATGTACATAATATATTAGGTGCGAATGATGGATTGATATAATGTAACAGGGACAGGAACCTGTGGAAAAGAACGAGGTGCTATTTTTAGCTTTCTTCTCAATAGAAGAGCAGACCCCAGCTACCAGGAAAGCCAGCAGTGTGAGGGGATCATGTGACTGAAAAGTTGACTCAAAGTTGATTAGAGATGGAGGTATGCAGAATCATGCATTCAAATCCAGATCTGGTGGGAATTGAAAACACTCGGGGAATTGGGGCTGGATAGTTAATGACTGAGTTGCTGGAGCGAGACTGAAAAGTTCACTGTGGTTGATGGGGATACCTTAAAACTATGAGACTAGATTCCTGTCACTTGTAGAATTTGCCAAGTCAGATTACTTCTGGAACTATGAGTTCTATACAACTGATACAGGACTTAGGGAATAGGGATTAAGGAAGAACAAATCCACAAGCTGTCTCCAATATTTTGTAAGGTTTATCAAGCCAGAGGGATTTAAAAGAAAAAAAAAAAACTTGCACCTATGGATAGACACCTATGACGCATTCATATATAATAATAATAATAGTAATAATAATAATAATAATAATAATATAGCACTTACCTCCAAAGGGAATCTGCAGTCTCAAAGGCTCAAGAAAAGAGGTTAGTTTTTAGCCCTTTCTTAACCACTTCCAAACCACAGATTTTTTTCCCCCTTCAAGACCAGAGCAATTTTCACATCACGCTTCTCCCATTCATTCGCCAATAACTTTATCACTACATACCACACTGAAATCTATATATTATTTTTTGCGGGACAAACAAGACTTTCTTTGGGAAATACTTTTTGCTAAGAATTATTTTATTTTTTATATGCATTTTACAGGGAAGAATTATACAAAAATTGCAAAAATTCATCATTTCTCAGCTTTCAGCCATTGTAGTTTAAAAATAAAATGTGTTATTGTAGATAAAACAGACACATTTTATTTGCTAATTTGTCCCAGTTATTATAACATTTAAATCGCGTCCCTAGTACAATGTATGGCGATAATATTTTGTTTGGAGATAAAGGTGTATTTTTTCCATTTAGGTTTTTTTTTTAATACTATAAAAATAATTACAAGCCTTTATTTACAAAAACAACAGTAATATACCCTCATGACATACATATTAAATAAAGTCCCTAAGGTAACTATTTATGTAGTTTCTTTAAAAAATTATGTAATTTCTTTTTTACAAGTGTTTTATTTTGGTAACTATAGGGTAGAGGTAGAAGGGGTTAAAACAAATAAAAATGTATTTAATTTTTGAATGTAAAAATGTATTATGGTGTAATTGGGTGTATTTTACTTTTTGGCCACAAGATGGCATTACACTTAGTTCACGTTCTGCTGTTGACAGTAGACAGGAACTAGTGCATGTAACAGTTTGCTTTTGGTTTTGAATGAGAGGCTGTGTCTCATTGCCACAAGCTCTCATTCACCATAGGCACTATGATGGGGTCTGGGAACAGCTGTTTCCCATTCACCGATCACAGAAGGATGGGGATGTGAAGAAGGCGAACGGAAACAGTGCGGGGATTGCGATTGGTGGCGCTAAGTAAACAATGCATATATATATAGGCCCCTGATCCACAAGTGAAGTACACATGGGCGTATATATATATATACTGAAACTAAATAAGCTGTCTTTGAAGTATAGGAGCCAGGTTGCTAAAGCGACCATTTCGTATTAAAGGTCCTACTTCTTTAAGGTGACGTCACCCAAAGAGACCGCTCAGGGCTTGCCGGGATAGAGAGCGGGCGTCACACTGGACTTGCCAGCAGGAAGTGACGTAGGCCGCCGAGCAACGCCATGAGCTGACTGGAGAGAGAAGCCCTGAAGTGCATGGCTGAGCGTATAGCTCGAATATCCGTAAGAAGAGTTTCCATGGTTCAGAGGTACCATAGTAAATGTAGTTTGCCCTGAAACTAAGTCAGAAGAAGGTGCACCTAAAACGTGACTGTTAGTATATGCCGCACAGGATAAATACATTGAGAACGGACCCATCCACTAACGGGAAATACCAGTATCTTTGAATCATAAGGTATTTTTTTCTTAAAGTAGGATCCTACACTACGATCTATTTTTTGAAATAGCTGTTGAAATCGACATTAGCAAACCATGTTTTGTTTATCACGGGAAGTGAGAATTGCCAATCAGTAGTGTCCAGCCTCTATATCTGTATATTAGTGTGTGCTATCAGTGACGAGTGCATGATGGTTTGGGGGTTGATTGAGGAGTATTAATGTTTGTTTTTACACAGTAACTACTTTTAGTGTGAGATTTTATGAAGTTTTATATGTATATCTGGAGAGAATCATAGATTAAACTAACTTTTTTGGAAATAGCGCATGTTCTCTGTTTATAATTATATATATATATATATATATATATATATATATATATATATATATATATATATGTACCAAGGATCCAGAGCTGGTTAAAGGATACCTGTACATGAGGCAAAATAAATAAAATCAGATTTACCTACTTGGGGCTTCCTCCAGCCCCAAGTAGCCTATGTGTCCCTCCCCACAGCTCCACTCTCAGCTGGTGTCCTGGGGTCCCCTTCATAGCCATTGTGGCTTTTGTGCATGCATGAGCATGCAGCTGCACACGGTCGCACTCCGGAGGCTGGGAGCATTCTTCACAGGTGCAGTACTTTTGTTCTGCGCAGAAGCAGTAATTCTGTGCCTGCACAGAACTTTCCAGGCCATGGGAGTGCGAGTGGCACGACCACGCACCTACGCATGCTCAGAAGCCACTGACCTGGCCGGTTGGTGGCTGCTACGGAGGTAACCTCAGGAGACCACCGGAAATGTATTGAAAATCTGTGCAGTGTATGGAGAAATTCAGTTCCTCAGACAAAGAATGATCAGAGAAGTAACAATTGTTTTGCCACATTGGGTGACAATGTACAGTATCTATGGGAACCTTTTCAAGAAAAAAAAGTTTGTTGTGGGCCAACAATGGCATATCTGTGTCCTGCTGCAGGTGTGTACATTGGTATGCCATTCCCACCAGATCAATCATGAAATTAATCTGAAGGATTGATTGGCTGAAAGATTGACAGCCTATCTCCCCCTAGGCCTGCGTAATCAAACCCCAGGAGCAGGTCAGAGGCTGTATGACTATCGTCCATATTGATCCTGCTACAACTCTGCAGGGTCTGGCCAGGCAAGGAACCTCATTAGTTGCGAGTAAAGCATATCAAATCTTTGAGAAGACTTAGGTGAGTTTCCAATGGTGACCATAATGAGCACTCTCGGATGGAACACAGACTTTTTCTTTCCTGTCAGGAGTCATTCCTACAGACGTTATTTTGGCATTGGGTACATAATACGCAGTGTATTCTTATCTCTTTTTATTAGCCTGGGAAGCAGATCTCTTATTATGAGACAATAAAGAGATGGGAAGATATTGAACATGAGAAGACTGTAAAAAAAAGACCCCAGGAGAATCAGAATGTACTCCTTGTAATGTGCATGCTAATTAATGGTTGGCCTGATCTCGTTTTAGTCATGTGTGGAGTCCATATGGCTCTGTTTAGTAGATGAAGCAGAAGCACACTGCACCTCTTGTCCCGCATGTCTCCTCATTGTAGTCAACAAGTGGAACCGCCCCGGACTCCAGCAGAACAAGGAAATGCTACAAATCCTGCTTTGTGGAGGAGCAATCATCTTATTTATGTGACTCTCCAGAACATTATCTGTCATCATGGCTGGCTGGGAGATGTGTGCTTTGCTCTGTCTAGTCAGAATCAGTGAGGGACCTCTTTCCATGAACCACAGATCGCCATTTCATAAGCGCTAACAAGATTGAAATGGAAAGGAGCAGTTGATCTCTCCCACAAGCTGCGGTGTAACTAGTCATCGTGGGGCCTCATAGCAACGCTTTACTGGGGCCCAGACATAGGCATAATACGTGTGTAATGACACATTCCCCTACTAAGTGCGTAGGAGCATAAACAGCAGTGTACACTCACATGTACAGTAGAGTCCCAGTTATCCGGAACTCAACTAAACAACCAGAAAAAAATTGCAGGCAGTACTCACGGTGGTGAACTTCAGTTACGTAGATTTTTTTTATTCCATTGCCTCATACTGTCAGAGTTGAAGCTTTAAAACCACACTCTGTCTTTTAAGCTATGAAACAAAGCAGAAATAATGACCCTTTGAACTTTCCTGCAGTAAAACCTTATCTCAAGCTGCCTCTCACTGTTTCTTGGCTGTGTAAGTGCTTCAGAAAACAGGACTTTATTCAACCAAGTAGGTCGAAGAGCTCAGAGAAGCTCTTTTGCACAGATAACCAAAGTTTTTTAACTCTTCCTGTAATGGAAAACCATATGAGACTCGTTTCTTTGCTGCTAATGTTCTATTTCTTAGCTGTACTACACATACAATTCATATGCCTTGATTCACTAATCGGCACTAAGCCAGTTAGTGTGCCTTATCACTTAGTGGGCACAAACTACAGCGCTATCCTTATCTGAGGTTAGTTGTGCCTTATCTGAGGGTAGTGTGCCTTATCTGAGATTAGTGTACCTTATCTGAGGTTAGTGTGCCTTATCTGAGGTTAGTGTGCCTTATCCGAGGTTAGTGTGCCTTATCTGAGATTAGTGTGCCTTATCTGAGGTTAGTGTGCCTTATCTAAATTAGTGTGCCTTATCTGAGGTTAGTGTGCCTTATCCGAGGTTAGTGTGCCTTATCCGAGGTTAGTGTGCCTTATCTGAGGTTAGTGTGCCTTATCTGAGTTAGTGTGCCTTATCTGAGGTTAGTGTTCCTTATCTGAGTTAGTGTGCCTTATCTGAGGTTAGTGTGTCTTATCCGAGTTAGTGTGCCTTATCTGAGTTAGTGTGACTTATCTGAACTTAGTGCCCCTTAAGTAGCTTTGTGCACACTAAAAGATGCACAAAGGTACATTGCGCACTGCACGATAACACCCGCTATACTGTACATGATGCGACCTTAAGGTCACCTAAGATGCGACCTAAACGGCGCATCAGTGCACCGTTATTGTTGCTTCCTATGCGACGTTATAGCATCATATCGCATCATATACAGTATAGCGGGTGCGACCGCGCGCAAAGATCGGCGCATTACACTGTGCGCGGTGCAGTGCACAAAGTTGCTTTGTGCATATTTGAGTGTGCACAAAGCTACTTAAGGGGCACTAAGTTCAGATAAGGCACACTTAAGTAGCTTAAGGCACACTAACCTCGGATAAGGCACACTAACCTCGGATAAGGCACACTAACCTCAGATAAGGCACACTAACCTCGGATAAGGCACACTAACCTCAGATAAGGCACACTAACCTCAGATAAGGCACACTAACCTCAGATAAGGCATACTAACCTCAGATAAGGCACACTAATCTCAGATAAGGCACACTAACCTCGGATAAGGCACACTAACCTCAGATAAGGCACACTAACCTCGGATAAGGCACACTAACCTCAGATAAGGCACACTAATCTCAGATAAGGCACACTAACCTCAGATAAGGCACACTAACCTCTGATAAAGCACACTAACCTCAAATAAGGCACACTAACCTCAGATAAGGCACACTAACTGCCTTAGCGCCAGTTAGCGAATCAAGCCCATTATCTCATATGTTTATTTTCACTTCAGGTTTGCTTTAAATGGGCACTACTTCATCAGGCCTGAAATCCTTTTTTATGTATCTTAAATCCTAATGATGTTGGAGAACTTGGAGCAAACCCTCGAGCCTCTCTGAAGCCTAGTTTGGAGGCTCTAATTAGTGGTTCTTTTACATTGGGAAGGTCCCAGAGGTTGACTCATACTGACTTATAAAGATGACGATCAATGAGATACTAATTTTCCCAACTTGATACACACCGAGTCGTAGTTTTTATTCAGCTAGTAGTTATCAGACCAATCAAAGCTAGCTGCAATGGCGTTTGATCAGTTCATTTCCAAGCCACATACATATTGCAACCGAATTTGCATTAATTTGCGAAACTCTGATGTTCAGTTAATTTTGTAGTGCTGTTTTTTTCCCAAGCATGAGTGTTTTGGTACATTGTGAACATCTGGCAGACACCAAGAAAGCAAATTAGTCTGTATGTGATTCTGTAATTGTGTGCAATTTTTAAACCAGGAATGTTTTTATAAACCAGTGTTCTTAGATGCAGGACTGAATGAAGCAGCTCACCAGATATTTAGGCTGACGTCAACAGAACAGCGATAGTCACTAAGTGGCGAACCGGTAGGGCGGTGCTTGGAAACCTGTGGAGCAGAGCTTGGGATAGAGACAGAGACGCTGGTACATATGGAGAGATACTTAGGGCTTGATTCACTAAGACAAATAGCATGCCTTATGAGAGTTAACATGCCTTATGAGAGTTAACACGCCATATCAGAGCTAACATACCTTATCAGAGTTAACACGCCTTATCAGAGTAGCATAGCAAGCGCTACGAACTTGTGTCTGCTAATTGGCAATGACGAAAGCTCCACTGGTCCTGCCCTGAGCCCCTGCGGGTCCAATCGCTTTAAAGGACATTACAGTACTTTTGTAATACTGTATATACTTAATTATAAGCTTAATTAACCCCTCTGCTTATATGCGAGTCAGTGGAGCAGAACAGATAGTGGAGCAGGTTTTGTTACTGGCCGCTTATGTTACTGGCTCCCTACTGTGCCTGTGCCTCTATCCCCTGCAACATGATGTGCAGAGTGCGCTGCTCAGGACTACCTGTGTCCCCCGGCTTGTGGAGCGGAGCATGCAAGCAATGTGTCAGCAGTGCAATGATCGGGGATTCTTCCTGTGTGGCAATCGCTGTGTCATATATCTATAATGCTATCTAGTGTTGTCTTGAGATACAGCTGTATCATCCTTGGGGCACATCTGGCTATGGGGGTGGAGGCTGATTTGTACTGGGGGCACATCTGGCTACTAGGGAGGGGATTATACATAAGTCCAATCACTTTTTCCTGGTTTCTGAGGGAAAAGTGGGTACCTCAGCTTATAGGCGGGTCGGCTTATATGCAAGTATATACAGCAAGTTTGTGATTTATCCCATTGTTGTGAGGATTCACTTTAAAATAAAACTTTATGTGATTTTCACGAATTTTCATGGTAAAAAAATTAAGATTTTTTTTTTTTGTTTTTGGGAAATTTTCACAGCAGAAAGAATAATTCATTTTCTTTTACCATATTGCGAAAATACAATGTATTTTACAAATATGTTCTCAAAACCAAAAATAGCATTTTCGATGCAGAAATTACATTTGATTGCATTTTCGATGCAGAAATTACATCGCAGAAATTTGCAAGCAACACTGTCCGGGAGTGATTAAGATGTAAAAAACCTGGCAGGTAATTATATCTTTAGAAGAATGTTTAATTTAGGCTGAATAAGCTCTTTAAGCAAAAATAAATGCTGCCAAATTATGTTGATTGCAGCCCAAACTCTATCTAATTATGTTTTTTTTAAGGGGCGCACTGCCATTTGCGATATTTGTTGTAATAGTTATAACAAATTATAATCTAAGAGGTGGCTGTTGTTGAAAATGTCTGTCTCGTTCCATCTCATATGACTGTTTTTATGGTTATTTTTTATGAAAGTAATGGGGGTTTCATCCAATGTTTTGCTGGATAGACCCACTGTTTTTTACACCACTAACAGGTTCATGTACATTTGGCTCCACCCATGACACATCATGATCAAGTCCACTTGTTGGTATGACGCATTAAGCACGCTGCACTCCTCCCCCCTCTTGGTGCCCAAGGGTGACCTCAGGTCTTCCAGTGTCCTAGTGTTGGCCCTGCCCAGCATTACAGTAGAAACCCTTATGAAATTAGCTTTTTCTCCTGAGTTTTCTCCTAGGAGACAATTTTTCATCTTCTCTTTAGAATAACATTTCAGCGCTTTGCAAATATAAAAGTACCACAAAGTACGTGAAATTGTTCTATTAAAACTATTTTAAGTATTTTCGTGATTGCTAGTGATTTAAAGGGTATTGTATTGACAAGTTTAAAATATCACTTAGGAGAAGATTTAGGAGAAAAAGTTAATTGCATATGGGCCCATGTGTCTTCCTGGGGATGTGGAATGTTGCTGTGCCCAGAAAATAGCTGTAACCAGTTTCAAGACCTCAGCTCTGCTAATAGGAAGTAGGATGCTCTAGAGGTCTTAAAGGGGAACTTCAGCCTAAACAAACATACTCTCATTAAGTTACATTAGTTATGTTAATTAGAATAGATAGGTAATATAATTTTTTACCCACCCTGTTTTAAAAAAACGGGCAAATGTTTGTGATTCATGGGGGCTGCCATCTTTGTCATGGGGGCAGCCATCTTTTTGGTTGAAAGGAGGTGACAAGGAGCAGGAAACACAGTTCCAACTGTCCTGTGTCCTGATAACCCCTCCCAGCTGCACACACTAGGCTTCAAATGTCAAATTCAAAATGTAAAAAAAAAAAATTGCACCAAAACAGCAGAACGAGAGCAACAACATCAGAAATCTCATCATGCTTTGCACAGCATCAGGGGAAAAAAGCCCGGGCAGTTTTCTTCTGTGCAGCTAAAAATGAGGCTTGGATAAGAGAAACAAAGTTCTGATGCTTGGAAACTGTTAACGAAACACCAGGCCTTTTCAGTGCTGCCGAGTCAATTTTTAGTCCGGAGGTTCACTTTAAAGTGGTCCTGAAATGAGAATTTTTTTTTTTAATTAAACAACTTCTCTCAGAAGCTCACCATTTCCTTCTAACAATGATTCCTCCCATTTCTGATAATATCTTGTCAGACTTGTCTCTCAGGAAGCTGAATTCCTTAGGGCCCTTTTTCACTATAGCAGTTGCTTTCAGTTATAACTGAAAGGACAACTGATGTACAAGGTCGATGACTCCCTATGGCTCAAGCGATGTTACTAATTAATGGTTACACAATGAAGAAAGGAAAGGAGCAGTTTGGCACTGGCATTCCACTTAAAAAAGCTTTATTCTTTTGGCTTGAAGAAATGACATACAGTCCTCTGAGGACGCTCAGTGAGCGAAACGGTCGTCAGGCCCTACAACACCGCTCCCACCATACCCCGCCGCACTAGGAAGATCTGGTAGGATGTTTTAAAGCATGAAACTTTTTTTGATATGGACTGTATGTCATTTCTTCAAGCCAGAAGAATAAAGCTTTTTTAAGTGGAATGCCAGTGCCAAACTGCTCCTTTCCTTTCTTCATTGTATGCAGACAGAGAAAAGGATGAGAAATGCCGGCACTGCTGTAAACTGCTTGTTTATTCATAACACATGGTGCAACATCGTGGATTCAATTGTATGCATATTGAGATGTAACATACCGGTTTGCTGGTAAAGCTGTGCGGTGGGTGCTGGGGGATGAGAGCCTTACAGCCGTTTTGCGCGAATGCGCTTCTACGGAGGCTGCTTAGCAGCTTACAGCAGTGCCGGCATTTCTCATCCTTTTCTCTATCTGCATATGATGTCTATCTGAGCCTGAGCACGCTGGTCTATCTGCATCGCACCGAATACCTGGTCTGCACCCCTGAAACACCCCCCCCCCTGAACCCCTAGCTGCAGTGCCAGCACCTTTCTATTCTACCTTCCTTTGTGACCTTTCTTCATTGTGTAACTATATAGTATGTTTTTGTCCAAGTTTGAAGCACGCATGATCCATCAGTATCCTGCCTAACCTATCCTCCTATGTTATCATCATTGTTTATCATACTCTTTGAATAACACACTAGCGCTATAGTGCCCGTCTGCTTTTCTCTATCCATAATTACTAATTGATGGAGTTCCTAGGATCTTGATGGTTGCTCTCCAGAAAGGCCTTCGGGGATTACCGCGTTAGTATGCGGTAATCCCTGTCTGGCAGCAGGCCAAGCAGGAAGTGACGCTCACTTCCTTTGGCCGATACGATCACGTGCGGAAGCATATTGCAAAAAATACACTTCCGCGACGTGTAAAACCTGCGGCGGGTTTTTACACTGACACTCGTCGCCATAGATTAACATGGCTTCTGGTCCGCCCCACGTCGAAGCAGAGCTACGGAGTAATGTAGATCTGTCCGAGTGTTGCGAATGCTGCGAAAACGTCACTTCCGTCACATCACACCATACTGCGACAGTGTGAAAGTCTCCATAGACTTTCAGTGCCCTGCGGTGGGGTGCGGCAAAATTACTGCACCGCACCGCCCCACTGTGAAAGGGCCCTAAGAGATTTAGTTCCTAGTTTGGCAATGTCCCCCTAGGACATACATCTACCAGAAAGAGGAAAAAAGCACACTTTACAGGCTCCTGGAGCTAAGACTCTGGTCCTCGGCAACATGGCCCCCATAAGACATCGGGACACCCACAGGCTCCGGAGCTAGTCCACTAGTCCTTGGCAACATGGCCTCCACCAGACACTGGGTCACTTGTTTTTACAGCCTCATCAGCCATCAGGGTCACTGCTGTCTGCCGGCAATCCCTTACACGGCCAACCACTCCTATCTGAACAGTACAGCTCTGTAGCCCAGTAGGTCCTCCAAGATATCCTGCTCCACCCCAGCTGACCAGCATGGCCTCTAGGAACTAATGCAGTACCACAGCATGCCGCCTGTAGTCGCTGCTCGCATGATCTCTCGGCCTACCATTGGACTAGGCCACAAATTTCTAAATTTCTTTATTTCTCTCTGTCTACTCTTTTTTAAGAACCTTCTGTGGGGCATCTGAATAGCTGCAGAGCAGTCAAGCACCACTGGACTGGTACAGTGGCATCTCCACTCAGCATAGCTCAGACTGCCTCTCAGCTATGTTTCTGCGGTTGTACCGGTATATATGACTACTTATGTGCTTTCCACCTGTACTTGTATGCTTTCTGTAATGTACCATCACCAACCCTGTATGTGCCAAAAACAATTCTGGGTGCAACCCCATTGTACTTGGAAAAATAAATTGATTCTGATACTTGCCCTAAGACACTATTTACTGACCTGAGGAAGTGCGCTGACTCCCATGAAATGCATTGTCTGGGTTTTTGATCTTTGTTTGTTTGGTTTTTTTTACAAATAAAATACCTAGTTTTTAACCTAAACTATGGGCCTGATTCACAAAGCGGTGCTAACAGTTAGCACGCTGGTGAAAAGCCCTTCATCACGCCTAAACTCAGTTTAGGCATGATAAGTTTAGGTGTGATAAGTTTAGGTGTGATAAGCTTAGGCATGATAAGTTTAGGTGTGATAAGTTTAGGTGTGATAAGTTTAGGCATGATAAGTTTAAGCACCAACTGGGTTAGCACCGCAGTGCACAGCTGATCAAAAGTTTAGCGCTAGCAAAGTCTGGTGCACTTCGCATAGAGTTTAATGGCGCTGCTTTGCGTGCGGGACTTTGCACGCTATCTACACTTATCTAAACATAGCATGCCTAAACTTATCACACCTAAACTTATCACACCTAAACTTATCACGCCTAAACTGGCTTTTCACCAGCGTGGTGCAATGGTTATCACGCCTAGAGCTCGATTCACAAAGCGGTGCTAACCCAGTTAGGGACTTTAGGCATGATAAGCCTTGCACCGCTCTGGTGAAAAGCCAGTTTAGGTGTGATAAGTTTAGGCATGATAAGTTTAGGTGTGATAAGTTTAGGCATGCTAAGTTTAGATAAGTTTAGATCGCTTGCAAAGTCCCGCACGCAAAGCAGCGCCATTAAACTTTATACGAAGTGCACCAGACTTTGCTAGCGTAAAACTGTTGATCAGCTGTGCACTGCGGTGCTAACGCAGTTGGTGCTTAAACTTATCATGCCTAAACTTATCACACCTAAACTTATCATGCCTAAACTTATCATGCCTAAACTTATCACACCTAAACTTATCATGCCTAAACTGAGTTTAGGCATGATAAAGGACTTTTCACCAGCGTGCTAACTGTTAGCACCGCTTTGTGAATCAAGCCCCTAAAGTCTCTAACTGGGTTAGCACCGCTTTGTGAATCGAACCCTATGGGCTTGATTCACAAAGCGGTGCTAACAGTTAGCACCCTGGTGAAAAGCCCTTTATCATGCCTAAACTCAGTTTAGGCATGATAAGTTTAGAAGTGATAAGTTTAGGTGTGATAAGTTTAGGCATGATAAGTTTAGGTGTGATAAGTTTAGGCATGCTAAGTTTAAGCGCCAACTGCGTTAGCACCGCAGTGCACAGCTGATCAAAAGTTTTACGCTAGCAAAGACTGGTGCACTTTGTATAAAGTTTAATGGCGCTGCTTTGCGTGCGGGACTTTGCAAGCGATCTAAACTTATCTAAACTTAGCATGCCTAAACTTATCACACCTAAACTTATCACACCTAAACTTATCACGCCTAAACTGGCTTTTCACCAGCATGGTGCAATGGTTATCATGCCTAAAGTCTTTTAGGCATGCTAACTGGGTTAGCACCGCTTTGTGAATCGAGCCCCTAGGGGCCTGATTTACAAAGCGGTGCTAACAGTTAGCACCCTGGTGAGAAGCCCTTTATCATGCCTAAACTCAGTTTAGGCATGATAAGTTTAGGGGCTCGATTCACCAAGCGGTGCTAACCCAGTTATCACGCCTAAAGGACTTTAGGCGTGATGACCTCTTCACCACTGAGTTAGCACCGTTTTTGGCTGCACTTCGCGCGAAGTTATCGCGCGCAAAGTTTTGCGCGCGCACCCGCACAGGCGCGCGCGCAAAGTCCCATAGGGTTTAATGGGCGCATCGCGCGAAGTGAGGGGCGCTTCGCGCGCACGCACGCGGGAGCGCGCGCAAAACTTTACGCGCGGAAACTTCGCGCGAAGCCCTTCTTATCATGCCTAAAGTGACTTTAGGCGTGAAGAGGGCCTTTTCACCACGGTGCTAACACTTTGCACCGCTTGGTAAATCGAGCCCTAGGTGTGATAAGTTTAGGTGTGATAAGTTTAGGCATGATAAGTTTAGGTGTGATAAGTTTAGGCATGATAAGTTTAAGCGCCAACTGCGTTAGCACCGCAGTGCACAGCTGATCAAAAGTTTTACGCTAGCAAAGACTGGTGCACTTCGTATAAAGTTTAATGGCGCTGCTTTGCGTGCGGGACTTTGCACGCTATCTACACTTATCTAAACTTAGCATGCCTAAACTTATCACACCTAAACTTATCATGCCTAAACTTATCACACCTAAACTGGCTTTTCACCAGAGTGGTGCAATGGTTATCATGCCTAAAGTCTCTAACTGGGTTAGCACCGCTTTGTGAATCGAGCCCTATGTGTCATCTTAAAGTAAGTTCCTCTTACCTTATAAACTGTTTTTAAGGGTTTTATACTTTTTGGGGCGCCTCTCTTCCTCCCAAGTTACACAAAGAATACATTTCTGCACACACCCGAATAGATAGGAGCTTTCTGCAATGGTTTTCATTTTTGTGAAGTTTATTGTTCCACAATACAAGTTCCCATCACACAAAATAAGGAGTAAAAGGACATTTCTTCTGTAGCAGGAAAGAATTGTTTAGAGGCATCACTTTGTATCATCCCGTTTTATCTGGTTCTGAATTTTCCGTACAGCCAAATAACTTTTGTAAATAAATAAATCGTTCCATCTTGTTCCCCGGCTAAACGCGCGCCGCTGCGCAGAGAGGTAACGAGGGCAATTTAATGGGAGAATGCTGTGCTGAAATATACTGGACTGGACAGCTCATAAAACACTAACACATGTTCAGGCAGCAGAGTACAAATGCCAAATGGTCTATTAAATCAGGACAAGGTGGAAAAATACCTTTCAGCTAATTTCACATTGGTTGGTCTTCCTTTACAGATATGGCAGAGAAGGAGCCGGGCCGCTTTCATGAAGTTCCCAGATTCTTGGATTAATGCTACATCTATTAGAAGGGAACAGCGTTATCGCCGCCATCTGCTGCTGCTGGATCACATATGGGTTTCTTCATTGTATCTTCCATCTTCACCTAGAGCACACCACAGTAAACTTAAAGAGGTACTCCAGACTGCTAGAAAATCCCAAATACACACTCCTGACTCTCTCTGATTACACTGTGTTGGAAGGGAAAGGGGAGTTGCTCAGGTGCGTGCATTATTATTGTAGTTTGGAAGTTTAGCACAGGATATTACCAGCAATTAGTATATCGGTAATCACTGTACAAACTTCCATCTCATATTCTCACACTAACCTCCCCCCTCTCCACTCCTAATACTAACCTCCCCCCTCTCCTCCACTCTGAATACTAACCTCCCCTCTCCACTCCTAACACTAACCTCCACTCTCCACTCCGAATACTAACCTCCCCTCTCTCCATTCCTAACACTGACCTCCCCGGCCGAACCGAGGCAGAGGCAAAAAAGGCTCCAGCCTCAGGGCACAGTGTAGGTGGGGGGCGCACAACTCACTCAGCTATCATTCCCATATTGTGTTTGAAGCAAATAGAAATAATTAAATGGGATACATGGCAGTGACTGCAAGCCAGATAACTAGAGATGAAGGTGCTGGGGAGGTTGGGGGCCATAGGGCGCCTTTTACTCTAGTAGCCTAGGAGAGATGAGGGGAGAGCACTTTGGGGTCTCAGCCTTGGTTGCTGGAGGACCTTGTCCTGGTTCTGCTCCCCCCTCCACTCCCAACATGAACCTTCCCTTTCCACTCTTAGCATTAAGCTCCCCTCTTTCCACTTCCAACAGTAACACCCCCCATCCTCACTACTAACACTGACCTCTCCACTCCTTACACTAACCTTCCCTCTCTCCACTCCGAAAACTAACCTCCCCTCTCTCCACTCCTAACATTAACCTCTCTTCTCTCCACTCTTAACACTACCCCCCCCCCCCCCCACACACACACACACACACACACACATACACACCTAACACTAACCTTCCCTTCTTCACTTCTAACACGAACCTCTCCCCTCTGCACTCCTAACTCTAACCTTCCCCCTTTTTACTCCTAACACTAACCTCCCCCCTCTCCACTCCTAACACTTCCCTCCCACTCTCCATTCCTAACACTTCCCTCCCACTCTCCACTCCTAACACTAAACTTCAAATACTCCACTCCTAGCACTAACCTTCCCCTCTACACTCATAACACTACCCCCCTCTACACTCCTAATACTAACCTACTCTCTCCACTCTTAACACTAACCTCTTCCCTCTTCATGCCTAATACTAACTACTACTATCTGACGGCATGTACAATGTAGCTAAACTCATTAATGATGCATTTGATCATTCCACCACAATATGATTTTGGCTATTTTAGCCAAACTTATTACCGATCATTCATTTATCGCCATCCCCACCGCTTTGTGCGCTTGACTATGTCATAGCGAATCACCTGCACTATTACCAAGCACTGGGCCTGGCACCAAAAACTAAGACCCTCTATTGCATTTTGACACCGTGGGTATATGGGGAAGATGAAACAGGTGCATCGCATGCATCACAACTCCCTTCTTCACGCCCTAGTGTGTTAAAATGGATGGAAAGGGTTGCTTACCTCTCTAAGTAGGTCACATGACAACGGCAAAGCCAACAATGAGTACCTCATGCTGTATAATGGCCTAGCTCTGGCATAAAGAAGGATCGGGGGAGCAGGTATATTGCATAGGAAACACAAGGTCAAAGTGCTTTCATAAATTATTGGCTTTACCATTTTGTGTGACCTCATTGGGAAGTAAGCAATCCTTACCATCTCATTTTAAACCATATGTGACAGCCCTGGTCTGTGTTCTGTACAGACCCCTCATCAGCCCCTAGAGGCTTAGTGACGCGGCTTTCGCTATGGAGGGGGGAGGAGGGACAATACGCAGTGCACGATGGAGCAGGATGATGACCTATACCTACCCATACCTACAAAAACGGTTTTATCCTGCGCTACTGTTTGAAGGCATTTCTGCTTTGGCAATATCATATAAAGGAGATGTCCCTTAGATCCGTGCGCTATAGTGCTGCTTGTTCACTGGGTGGTTCCAGGTACTATATGAAGTAAGTAAAGAGAAAAACCAAAGACACAATAAAATATTGCACTTACATAAATGATGATTTGAAAGCGCGTGTATGAGGCCGCCCCACGATCTATCCTCCTTCCCACGGTCTGCCACTGGCCATCACCTAGGATCACTGCTGTAAACTTCCGCAGTGTCCGTTCGGAGAAGCGAGAGGTGAAGGGGGCGTGTCCTCATTACGCAAGTGCCGCTACTTCACAATGGTACTTGCGTGAGGAGGATACGCCCCCTTCACCTCTCACTTCTTTGAACAGACACCGTGGAAGTTTACAACAGCGATCCCAGGTCCTGACCAGTGGTCAGACAGTGGGAGGGAGGCAGGGGCAAACCCAGTATTTTCAAGGGGGGATTCTTGAAAGGTCTTCCTCAGCCACACACAATACAGTATAATAATATGGTAGGACATCATGCCAAGTACACATAGTGCAATTTTCCATCCAACTGACAGGATCTGACAATTATTTCCTAAATGTCCGATCTGCTCCCACAGCAATGGGATCGATCAGGAGCCGTTTCGAGACAGATAATAATGACAGCCAACATTGGTGATGAAGGGGAAAGTGAAGCATTCACACAGCAGGGCACGGAGCTGTGCTCATACCTGACTCTAAGTTCCCCAGAGCTACCACATGTTATGTACACACGCTGCTGCTCCATTCATGGTTGCCATCTCATCCCTTTAAATACTGACACATATGAATTATACATGCCTTGTGGCTAGTAGATGCAGTTTAAGCACTGATTATGTGTGAGTAGCCCCATAACTTGTATAACTTAGTTGTGGACCTGTATAACCCTAGCTCCATACAAAGTCAACTGTATCAGGGAAAGAAAGGGACAGTGCTGTGAGCTGCAGGATGCCTGCAGATATTCTGGTGTCTCAGCTTGTGCCTGTCCTCAGGCACTGCACCAGCCCTGATATGAGGGGGGATTCTGGGCAGCTGTAATCCCCCCCTGCGTTTGCCTATGGGAGGATAGATCGCAGGTAGCCTCATACACGCGCTTTCAAATCATCATTTATGTAAGTGGTATTTGATTGCTGCTCTGATTAAAGGAAGTAAATGCACTATAGGAGCACTTTTGTTTTTCTCTTTTCTTATGGTACCTACCCATACCTACCTCACATAAAAAAATGAAAAAGAGAAAGAGGGTCGCACTATCGTGCGTTAACTTTTGTAATATGCTTCTAGCAAGGATAAAAAACATTACACTTACGAGATAAAAGAGAATACAAGCTCAGACACATAGGTCTAAATGATCCTTCTTCCTCAGCGGATGGAAAATGCCTTGGTCTACTCCACGCTGTGGCCAGTAACGTGGGCTTCCAATCCTAGTGAAGCGCCTATTCCTTCATAACGCGTTTCGGCATGCCACGCCTTCATCACCAGGTGTACCTCACATAAAGCCTCCCCTACCCATGCCTAACACTAACCGTCCAACCTACACCAAACACTAACCAATAGCATGCGCCAATGTATGGTCCTACATAAGGAAGTTGCTACATATGGAAAAGGGAGGATGCTAATTGGGAGTAAAATTGTATGTAAAGCCCCCTCATCCATGTACAGCAGCCTCTCTCTTACATGTACAGCACCCTTGGGCAAGAGTTTACCTCTTTTTTTTTACTCCATTAGGCCACATCACCGGGGCTGAATAGAAGACAATAGCGTGGCCGGAGAGGATGTCAAGGGATCCCACGCACATCATGGGGCTGGAGGAAACCCCAGGTAAGTATAAATATAGCATTATCTTCATCTCAGATAACCTTAAGAACATTAGTAGCGTAGTTATCCATCAAGTTAAAAATTACCAGTTAGAGGTGGTTTTGCCCAATTCTTCTGTCTATTGGTAGATATAAAAATCTGTGCTGCCTCAACTGCTTATTGCAGCCAAAAGTTTAATCTCAGTTTATTGGAGATGGAGACGCCCAAATCCTTCTTCATTACATGACTGGGTTAAAAAGGTGATCATAATAAAAGATGCAGAAGAACAGATTGCTTTACAATTAGATAGGTGGGAAAGTTTTTTTGTTCTAAAAGGATGGGCTGGATCGAATTTATGGATTTTGAAGAATACAAAGAGATTGTAGATTCTGGTGGAGGAGGTGCTTGATGGGAGGATTGGGTTGGGGGAGGGTTGTTTGATTTTGTTTTTTTGTTTAATTTGTTTTTGTTGTAATTTATTTTTGGAATTAACATTATTTTTGTATTCTGGCTGGATGAGTTGAGATCTTTTGAACCAACACAATTAAATTATATAAAAAAAGATACTCTTTAAGGTTCAACGCTGACTTTGTTACCTGCTATACCTCTTGTAAGTTTTTGAGTTCATTTGCATAATATTAAACAATTAATTTGAAAACCAAAGAATGATTTGAAGAATCTACCTGGAGCCTTGGAGGGGAGTCAGGACTCTCCCATCGAGAAGTGTCGCGGACAGGGCCGTTTCTTGGGCAGTGCGGGCAGGGCGACCGCACTGGGCGCAGACCAGCAAGTAGATGAAGGGGGCGCAGGCAGAAGGACATTACCGCTAGGGAGCTAGTGACGCGTGGTGCAGCCAAATGGAAGAAGAAAGAAGATTACCAGCGCGATCACCTACCTTGACTCCTCCTAGGCTGCCTGTGTCAGACTTCAAGTCATCATCATGTCACCACCCTGTGATGACACCTGATGTCTTGTAGCGGTACTGTAGGCTGTGATTGCGCGACACCCATGGAGGAGTCGGCTTTCCAGGCTCTCCTCGCCTGGGTGTTTTCCTGCTTCCTCCTGGATGAGCAGCTGGTCACTACAAAGTAGGCAGATCTACTTGTGACCTGTGGCTGTGTGACTGTCCTTAAAGAGTAAGGGTTCCCGAGTCCACGGTGGCGGGGCGAAGGGGGCGCAATTTTTACACCCTCGCCCTGGGTGCAATTTAGCCTAGAAACTGCCCTGGTCGCGGAGCTCTGTTTAGGTCACTCTGCAGTCATTCTGGATTTTAAGCAAAGTTATTTAAGGTATTAGGGCTTTTTTTACTTTCCGCTGAAATATGCTGCATTTACTTCATTCGGGCGGACAGAGGTGGGGGAATTCTGGGTAACTATCAATGCTGAAAATCTTACAGAAGAATAAGAAAGAGGAGACATAATATTACTAATTCAATCCTAGCCCAAGACTGCCAATTACGGCGGCATTTGCTCGTTTGATATCCCTACAGGAAGTCATTTATCCAGCCAGCGTAATGTGCCGCTGGTTACGAGGAGGGAAGCATGAACAATAAGAAAGGTATAAGTGAAACTAGAAGTAATGCCGGCCAGCCTAGGCAAATAGCGAGCGCTCACGGGCCTCCGCCGCTGCTCTCTTTATTTGTAAATAGGTTGATGGCTTTTTCCTTTCATCCGCGGCGGTGCTTTTATGCGAGGGAATGACAAGGAGCTATTGTTATGGACCCACCGGTGGCGTTACATTGTTCACCGTGTCATACGTGTCACGGCCGGACAAAAGAGAAGGATGTGTTGATTGGGGCTCCAGACGTTTTGACGCTTTTAAAATACCGGAATTAGACTTCAAGCAAATAGTTCTATTTTTTTTCCTCAATCTTTGTATGATGTGATCCTTAACTCTTAAAGCGGATCCGAGATGAAAAACTAACTATAACAAGTAACTTGTCTATATATCTTATCTAAAGTTTACACAGCAAATCTAGCTCCAAACAGCTTTAATAGAAAATGATTATTTCTTCCTGTGATACAATGACAGCAGCCATGTTGTTTGTAAACATTACACAGAGGCAGGCTTATCTGCATCTTGAGCAAAAAAAAAAAAAACGAATCCCCCCTCCTCCTCCCTCCTCCCCTCTGCCTCTGAAATCTCTGGCTAGTAATACCTCCCCCTCCTCCTGCCCAGACTGAGCTCCCATGAGCCCTTGCTACTGTCTGAAAGTGCCTTGGCTCTCTGAAAACCTGTGGGCGTGGCTTGTTTAGTTTATAGGGAATTAGAGTACTAAAACAAAAACCAAACAGTATTTGGCTTTAGGAATGCCCCATAAACAATAGGAAAGGAACACAATTATGCAATGAGTAAAAGTTCATCTCGGATCCACTTTAACCCTAACCTACAAAGCTCTCCACAATTTCTTTCCCTGCTGTACATCTCCTCACTAGTTTCCAGACACCCACCCAACCACAATCTCAGATCTGCACACGACTTACTTCTGTGTTCCTCTAGAATTACCTCCTCGCTTTCACGTATACAAGATTTCATCACACGTGCTTCACCCCTCCTCTGCAATGACCTTCCACAACACATCCGTCAGGACCGTCTGTCACTATCCAACCTTTGATATCTTTAAAGAGAACCTGTACTGAGTAAAAATATTTAAAATAAACACATGAGGTAACTTCAAATGAACATTGCATAGTTACCTTGCCATCAGTTCCTTTCAGAAGCTCACCATTTTCTTCTGACAATAATCCCTTCCAGTTCTGACAATATTTTGCCAGATCTGAAATATATCAGTTGCTGTCAGTAAAATATCAGTTGCTGTCAGTTATAGCTGAGAGGAAAACTGATATACCAGGTAATGTCCATGTTTCCCTATGGCTCAAGTGGGCGATGTTACAGTTTAACTGTGTGCTGACCAGAAAGCTGTTATGGGTAATGGCCATTTTCAAAATGGAGGACGGAAAATTCCCTTGATCACAGTGAACAAATAGGATGCAAGACAGGAGAAAGACACTGAGGAGTAGACTACATGGAAGGTAAGTATGACTTGTGCATGCTTATTTTGACTTCTAATTTTCAGTTCAGGTTTTCTTTAAACGCTCGCTCAAAACTGACTTTTACCAGCGCTCTACCTTAGGCCATTTCCCCTTAGATCTAAGGCCAAGTTGCACTCCTACTAAATATCCTCTGCCTCTAGGTATGATTATTTGATTATTGTACACTACCCCACCTCTAGTTGTTCTCTCCCCCTCCACCCCCCATTTCTTTAGATTGTAAGCTTGCAAGCCCAGGACTCTCACCCTTTTGTGTCTTGGAAATTGTTATTCATTTTATTCATCATGTTACTTTTGTCACTGTAATTACCAATTCTGTATTCTGTACCAATTTTGTATTTTGTACCAATACTGTATTTCGTATATTTGGTGTATACCATTGTCTGTATTATCATGTACCCCATGTTTGTTTCTTACAGCACCATGGAATATGTTGATGCTTTATAAATCAATAATAATAACTTGGTCTGAGGACAAAAAGTTAAAAGGAGATACTTACTTAAAGCGGTATATAACCCTGACATAATATTCAATAAAAACATGTTTTCCTACTTTTTATATGCCATACGGTTATCATATTTGCATTTGTGCATAAGTATTATTATTCATTTAGAAATTACAAGTTCCCAAAAGTACAGTTTATTTGCTTTGAGAGCTGCCTTTGCATTTTATTCATAACTGGTTTTATTCAAGTATGTATTGAAGGCAGAAATGCTTTGAGTTTCTGTCTGTGTCCAGGAGCTTCTGCACAGTCAGAGAATGTCACATTCCTCACTTGATACGATTAAGTAAATACAAGATAACATCATCTCCACTTTGGATGCCTCCAAATTTCTCTGCACTGAACTTTCAAGTCCTGTGTGTAACCCTTTGAATGCTGTTCTAGTAATAAAAAATGCTGGTTGTATATAATATGCTGTAAATATTTTTTTAGAGCAAAGAAGAATTGCTGGGTTTTATTCCACTTTAAGTAGTAGAAAGCCTCTGCACGACCCAGAGGCTTCTCAGATCCTCCTCGGTCCCATAGTCTAGGACCTCTTCTTCTTGTGTCCGCAACCCTGTGGGACAATGAACTTAGCATACAGGTCATGGGCGAGTAAGCTTCACAAAGTCCAGTAGAACTAAGTGTGCATGACCAGCTTCTTTCTACTGGGCATGCGGGGACCATAGTCGCACATGCCCAGTACGGAAAAACTCATACTCGGGCAGCTGCATGGCCATGAAAACATATACAACAAATCCTTGTCAAATGTATTTAGAGGATCCCATTGCTGGAATAGTGGGTACTTGGAGGATCCAGAAGCCTCTGTGACTTTAATCAAATACGTACTGTCACATGCACAATAGCAGTCAACTCAGTTCAAAACCACCTGATAAACACACATAGGATCAGTGCAAAGTGCAGACGTACGGTGAAACTAAAGGAGGTGGGTGCGGACCATTCAGTATGACTCCATAGGCAAACGCAGAGGGGGATTACAGCTGCCCAGAACCCCCCCTCAGACCAGGGCCAGTGCAGTGTCTGGGGAAAGGCACAAGTTGAGACACCAGAATATCTGCAGGCATCCTGCAGCTCACAGCTCCGCCCCCTTACTTTCCCTGCTACAGTTGACTTTGGATGGAGCAGCAGCGTGTGTACAGAGCAGGGAGCAGCAATGTGTGTACAGAGCATGGTGCAGCTCTGGGGAACTTAAGGATACCAGAACTGGCATGTGACATGATGAGATAGACATGTGTATGAACAGTGTCTAGCACACAAATAACTATGCTGTGTTCCTTTTTTTTTCTTTCTCTGCCTGAAAGAGTTAAACATCAGGTATGTAAGTGGCTGACTCAGTCCTGACTCAGACAGGAAGTGACTACATGGTGACCCTCAATGATAAGAAATTCGCTTTTTTACCTCTTTCTTGCTGTCAGAAGCCATTTTCTGCTAGGAAAGTGGTTTATAGTTGAAATTACTTATCAGTAAGGGTCACACTGTAGTCACTTCCTGTCTGAGTCAGGACTGAGTCAGCCACTTACATACCTGATATTTCAGGCAGAGTAAGAAAAAAGGAACACAGCATAGTTATTTGTGTGCTAGGCACTGTTCATACACATGCCTATCTCATCGTGTCACATGTCAGTTTGGTATCCTTTAACAGAGCCAGATATGAGCACAGCCCTGTGCCCTGCTGGGCGAATGCTTCACTTTCCCCTTCATTACCAATGTTGTCTGCCCTCATTATTATCTGTATCCATACGGCTCCTGATTGATCCCATTGTCGTTCGATTGGTCGGACGTGATATTGCATTATAAGTACCCAGCATGATGTCCTACCATATTATTACACAATGTGTGGCTGAGGGAGATGTTTCAGGAATCCCCCTTCCCTTTGAAAATCCTGGCTTTGCCCCTGGCTTCAAGGGTATTCCTCAGTCACATGAGAAAAGGTATCATGAAAAGTCAAACAGTGGGCCACAGACTTGTTGGAGCAGAGTGGTCTGTACATGCAGATAGGCACCAGTATAACAAGTTAGAACTCATTACTGAAGGAAAACATGCAGATATAAATAATACACCACCATCAGGAAGTGCAGCTTGCTTAGAACAGAGAGGAACATGGAGTGGATACAGGAAATGACAATCCCATAAATATCGCCATTACGTTTTACACACAGGTTTAAGGTAACTATGTTGTTAAACCTCCAATAAAGCTACCTTCTAATTGAACCCATGTCTAGCATTGATCATGTATGATCAGTTCCTACACTGCAGCTGAGACACGGCTTACTTCATTTGGAATCCTGGCCTCTGTGTGTTCATATTTTCCACTACATGTTCTTCTATCCCCTTTTTCTTTGGTACTCACTTATCCCAACAAGCTTAACCCTCATAGGACCTGGTAATTAGGAAAGAGGGCTCAAATGTATCAAAACAAGTGTATCAAAATTGGAGCAAAACAGGGGTAACAGTGGAGTTCAATGAAAGTTCAATAAAAATCCTTGAACTGGCCATCGTCCCCACTTTTGTCACCAGTTTTGTTACAGTTTTGCCGCTATTCTTGTATTAGGTCATACATTTCAAACTCTGGTCTGTGGGCCAAATCTGGCCCTTGGAGCCATCAGATTTGGCCCTCAGGAGGTTTCCTCACTTTGCATTATGTTTGGCCCTCTTGGGACCACCAGAGAATCTATACTGGAGGGTAAGCCCTAGATCACGAAGGAAGCCATATAGGGAGGGGGAAAGCACTAGGTACCAGGGGAATGTTTAGGAGAGGGAGGAGGCCACTAGACACCAGGGAACTGTATATGGGAAGAAGGGGACCACTAAACATCAGGGAATTGTATAGGGGAGGGAGAGCCAAAAAAAGCCACTAGACCGCGGCGAAGTGTATAAGGAAAGGAGGGGGGCACTAGACACTAGGGAACTGTATAGGGAATGGACAGGGCTATTAGACACCAGGGAACTTTATAAGGGTGAGAGATGGCCACTAGATATCGAGGTCCACCCACGACTTGGTCCCAGAGCTTAATTTTGGCCCACTTTGTATTTGAGATTGACATCCCTGCATTAGGTTATGCAAATCTGTCCCAATGTGTCTTGTCTACCTCCTTCATCTGGCATTGTCATCCTGACTGAGGTAACAAGGGGACCCCCAGATGCCTGCCCCTACACCACCACCACCACAAACATAAAAATATTACAATGAGAAAAGTAGTTTGTTGTTCTTAACCATAAATACCTACCTTTAATGAATGCTCCCACGCCAATATCCCAAAAAATGTCCTACCCCAATATCCTCTTTTTATGTTGGTTGAAGATCTCTGTGCACCTGCCCGCAAACTTTGCCACCAGCACTTGCTATGCAAAGTACAGCAAGCCTCTTTCAAAGGGGCATGGGGCTCGCAATTGGTCCTTTAACAGACCAATGGGAATCCTCCCTTAGACGTCTGTTGATCTTCACCTGGGGGTGCCAGGCATTTGGGGGGCCCTTGTTAAAGATGCACCATAATGACCACAATCATTTGGGGGGGAGGAAAAGCACTCCTCAAATATTGTTGTTGTTGACACACACTATTCTGTATTTTAACGAACAATTTATCTGTAAACACCCCCAGTTACCACTTTTTGTTCAGGTGCTCAATCAGCTCATCTACCTTATATGCCAGTTGTTTGCTCTATCTGCCTTATATAGTTGCCCAGCAAAGAATTTTTTCCTCCACAACAGCTTAGATTTCTTTTTCTGTTTTCTTTTACTCGAGTGCTGCATCTCCTTGCCTACCTTATTATGTAGAATTGCTCAAAAGCTATTTTACAAATAACGCGTCGCACAATAAAAAAGAAAATAAATACACTTGTTAGACACAGACACAATAAACCCGTGGCAGGCGTGTTAAGGAAATAAAGAGATAAAATCTGAAATTATCCTACTTACCGAACGTGACTTAAACTAAGTCAGCCAAGAAAGAAAAAACTAATCAGTATTTATTTTTTTCCACTACACAGGAAAGCCTAAGAAAAAAATAATGTTTAATTCATTAAATCATTAAAAAAAAAAAAAACAAGCATGCAGATGAATAAGATGAATATAGAGGGCAGAAGTATCTCTTGTTGGAGAAGTGAGATTGTTTGCCGTACTTGAAGACACAATCCTCTACTTCATCTTCCTCGCTAATTCCAGGCAGTGACAATATCTTTTCAGAGCTTAAGTTATGAACAGTCATGCCGCAGAACACAATGTTCCTCGCAAGGCCCCTCTCTTATTTATCTACCATGCCCATTATCCTCACACTAATTGCTACCCAGGAATCCCATTAAAAAGCTGGTTATAGAATGATGTACCATTTACACTTCTCAAGTAAATCAAAAGAAAGGTCCTTCCTTGAACGTGCTTCAACAAGAAGAAAAAAAGAAAATGAAAAATGAAAAAAAAAAGAACAAAAAAAGGAGAGATTCAAGTTATCAACAGAATTCTCTTGCAGACTGAAATATGCCCCTATAAAAATTGAGTAACATAAAAAATAGAAAAGGGGAAAAATATAAGGTAAGGAAACACGAAAAAAAAAAAAAAGTCAGCGATAGACTGATGGATTCTGTGATAAATTAATAATAAGGTAACGTAAAAAGTCAAGAAGCAAAAAAATAAAAATAAATAAAAAAGAGCACATTTCAGTATTTTAAAAATAAAAAAAGGGAAAAACCGTACACCACGATACGAGTCTATGTTAGATTTATAGTCTGCTCTTTTATAAATAATATAACAAGCATAAAAAACGGAGAGGAACAGAGAAAGAAAGGGAAAGGATACAAAGCAACAAGAAAATGTTACTGGCTACTAGAAAAGAGCGAGATTGCCGATTACTGCTTCACAAAAAATGACTAGAAAGTTTTGTGACGCTAACAGAATAGAGGGAGATGGTGTTCTGGCAGCAAACTAATTGTGCTTTCCCAGCCAATACCCCAAAATCTGAGAGATGAAATAAAGGCATGCGAAAAATGTGTTGAGGAGCTCATCTAAAGCCAGGCATACATAAGGCCGGGTAAACTCTATACCGGATGAAAAACTGATCCTTTAAAGAGGAACTCCAGTGAAAATAATGTAATAAAAAAGTGCTTCATTTTTACAATAATTATGTATAAATGATTTAGTCAGTGTTTGCCCATTGTAAAATCTTTCCTCTCCCTGATTTACATTCTGACATTTATCACATGGCAACATTTTTACTGCTGGCAGGTGATGTCCGTGGTGGCTGCTGCTTGCTTTTTTGGTAGTTGGAAACAGCTATTTCCCACAATGCAACAAGGTTCACAGACAGGAAACTGCCAGGACCATGGTCCTCACAATTTCCTGTGGGAGGGGTTTCACCACAATATCAGCCATACAGAGCCCCCTGATTATTATTATTATTATTTATTTATAAAGCGCCAACATATTCCTTGGCGCTGTACAATGTATGATCCGTTTCTGAAAAGGAATAGATTTCTCATGTAAAAGAGGGTATCAGCTAATGATTGGGATGAAGCTCAATTCTTGGTCATGGTTTCTCTTTAAAAACTGGTCGGTTTTACATTTGTTACCTTGGCCATCACTTTATCGTGGTTTTACGATCCATCCCATTCAGAGCCGGGACAAGGTCCTCCAGCACCCAAGGCTGAGACACCAAAGTGCGCCCCTCCATCCTTCCCACCCCAGCTGTCACACACTGATTGCTATTAGACTAAGAGGGTCACAGGGTCCACAACCTCCCCAACACCTTAATCTCTAGTTATCTGGCTTGCAGTCACTGCCATGTATCCCCTTTTCTTATTTCTTTCTGCTTCAAACACAATTAGGAATGACAGCTGAATGAATTGTGTGCCCCCTCCTACACTGCGCCCTGAGGCTGGAGCCTCTTCAGCCTATGCCTCGGCCCGGCCCTGATCCCATTTGCTTTCCCCCGCCTCTGCTGCTGCCATCGATTCAGGTCCCTTGGCAACCTATGGGAACCTGAAATGCTTCTGCTGGAACCTTTCCGGCATGCTGGGACTAAAATGGATGACAGCAGGTGAGTATCTTGAGAGACACATGCAACAACACTTTCTGTTCTCATAGGGAAGCATAGATTCCATCGACCTCTGTTGCTTGAGATGGTAAAAAATGTCAAACATAGAAGGCCTTATCAATTGATTGTCTATGGAATAGTTCATTGAGAGACTGTGAGAGCCAGAGCATGGCAGTTGATCTTATAAACAGAGATGTAATTGTACCTCTTTAAGAATGTGGACCAGTTAATTGAAAAAAGGTCTTTTATTTGAGCACATAAAATTGACAACACATTTCGTGGGTGCTTGCCTACTTCCTCAGGTCAGTGAAAAAATTGGTGACTTAACTGCTATGGCTGTGTAGTAAGCATGAGCGCCTTTAGGCCTCGTTCACATTACAAACGCGGATGGAAACGCATGCGGAACGCAACGCGTACGAACGCACGCCATCCTCGTTTGTATATGTTGCGTGGTTGATCCCATCACTGAAAAGTGAATGGGACAGCCACGCGTTTTGGCAAAAAATGCGTGCAGCATGCGTTCCCGGACCGCACAGGTCCGGAACGTATGCAGTGTGAACATCAGACAGTGCACTCTATGCACTGTCTGATGTCGTGCGTGTCGGCCACCTGCATGCGTTTCCAAAAGCGCGGCTGGAAACGCGTGCAGTGTGAACGGGGCCTTATCTAACTGCAGCACTAAACATACTACATAGTCATGCCACTGACTGTCCTCAGCTCACAATCTAATTCCTACCATAGTCAAACAACAAACAAACACAGAACACTTATATCGCGCTTTTCTCCTGGCGGACTCAAAGCGTCAGAGCTGCAGCCACTAGGATGCGCTCTATAGGCAGTAGCAGTGTTAGGGAGACTTGCCCAAGGTCTCCTACTGAATAGGTGCTGGCTTACTGAACAGGCAGAGCCGAGATTCGAGATTTTTGTCAGAGGCAGAGCCTTTAACCTCCCTGGCGGTATGATAAATGCGGCTGTGCGGCCGCGGGAGGGTTTTTTTCACTTTTTTTTTTAGCATGTAGCTAGCCTAGCGCTAGCTACATGCTTCCCCCCTCCCTGCAGCATCCCCCAGTACGCGGCGATCGCCGCCGGCGCGTATGCCCATCCAGAAATCCCGTTCTGAACAGGATTTCCATGAGGTCTTTCCCCGTCGCCATGGCGACACGCGCGATGACGTCACCGAGGGAGTCCCGATCCACCCCTCAGCGCTGCCTGGCACTGATTGGCCAGGCAGAGCACGGGTCTCGGGGGGGGGCACCCTCTGATGTGGCAGGTAGCGGCGAATCGGCGTGGGGCAGCGGCGATCGTAAGTAACATGCAGCTAGCAAAGTGCTAGCTGCGTGTATAAAAAAAAAAATTATGCAGATCGGCCCAGCAAAGCCTGAGAAATCCTCCTGAGCGGCTTACCCCGTGTCCAGCACGGGGTTACTGCTAAGGAGGTTAACCATTACACTATCCAGCCACTCCTTACACTATCCAGCCACTAGTCATATGTACATCATAGTCTAGGGCCCATTTCAGGGGAAAACCAATTCATTTATCTGTATGTTTTGGGATGTGGGAGGAAATCAGAGTGCCCGGAGGAAACCCACACAAATATGGGAAAATAGTGCTCCTATCCACACAACATCATTGTGCTGCCCACAAAAGATCTATATCAGGGAGATATCAATAAGTTATATTATTAGTATTGATCTATAAAGCGCCAACATATTCCGTGGCGCAGTACAAAGTAAGAAACGAACATGGGGTACATAATAATACATATAATGGTATACACCAATATACAAAATACATAACTGGTGACAAAATACAAACACGATACAAAATACAGAATACAGGATACAGACAGTGGCGTAGCAATAGGGGGTGCAGAGGTAGCGACCGCATCGGGGCCCCAAAGGGTCCATCCTCTATCACAGTATTAGCTCTCTATTGGTCCTGTTCTGGTAATAATCACTTCTATAGGTCAGTGTTCTCCAACCCTGTCCTCAGGGCCCACCAACAGTGCATGTTTTTTGGAAATCCAAAGAGGTAGTTAATCAGCTCTGCAGAGACACTAATTACCTCACCTGTGCATGTTTGTGATTTTCTGCAAAACATGTACTGTTGGTGGGCCTGAAGGGCAGGGTTGGGGAACTCTGAATACTTTGAATAGTAGTAATCATTAACACATTGTTCCCCATCCCCTTCTTGCACCTCTGACACTGTGATTGTCCTTGGCAGGTTTTGGTGTGCCGTATCAATTGTTATGTATAGAGTGCTTGGGGGGGGGGGGGGGGGGCATGTAAAACTTGCATCGGGGCCCACAGCTTCTTATCTACGCCACTGGATACAGAATTGGTAATGACAGTGATAAAAGTAACATGATGAATAAAATGTATAATGATCTCCAAGACACAAAAGGGGGAGAGAGCCCTGCCCTTGCAAGCTTACAATCTAAAAGAATGGGGGGTAAGAACAAGAGGTGAGTTAACACATCTAATAGTGTATACTTATTTTAAAGGATACATCCAGGCAGTTAAAAAAAAAAAAACACTTACCTGGGTCATCCTCCAGCCCCTGGCAGCTGTCCCGTGCCCTCGCCGCAGCTCCGGTGACTCCCGGTGTCCTCTGCTGCAGAAGCCGACCTCGCTAGGTCGGCTTCCTGTGCACTCCACCATGCGGGTCACATGATCTGGTCCTAATGACGTCAGCCAGACCATGTGACCCGCACGGTGAAGCGCATAGGAAGCCGACCTAGCGAGGTCGTCTTCTCTGCAGCAGAGGACACCGGTCAGGGAGTCACCGGAGCTGCGGCGAGGGTACGGGACAGCTGCCAGGGGCTGGAGGAAGACCCAGGTAAGTGGGTATTGTTTTTTTTTTTTCATCTGACTGCCTGGACCTTCCCTTTAAGGACAAAGGATTGCATACAATCATAAATATGTTCACTGAACGACTTTGCAAATGCCAGGGGTGAGGTTCATGGTGACATATATGCCCATTTGCAACATTTGCAATTAACAGGATCCAGGCTGCATTTTCTGAGTCTGACTCCAGCATCAGCTGAATATTGTTAGTTAGAAGGACATGAAGGTCTCCAAAGATCATCCCACACACTCGGTCACGATGGATCTGGAGAGACAATGGTTACATACATAGTTACATAGTTATTTTGGTTGAAAAAAGACATACGTCCATCGAGTTCAACCAGTATAAAGTACAACACCAGCCTGCTCCCTCACATATCCCTGTTGATCCAGAGGAAGGCGAAAAAACCCTTACAAGGCATGGTCCAATTAGCCCCTAAAGGGAAAAATTCCTTCCCGACTCCAGATGGCAATCAGATAAAATCCCTGGATCAACATCATTAGGCATTACCTAGTAATTGTAGCCATGGATGTCTTTCAACGCAAGGAAAGCATCTAAGCCCCCTTTAAATGCAGGTATAGAGTTTGCCATAACGACTTCCTGTGGCAATGCATTCCACATCTTAATCACTCTTACTGTAAAGAACCCTTTCCTAAATAAATGGCTAAAACGTTTTTCCTCCATGCGCAGATCATGTCCTCTAGTCCTTTGAGAAGGCCTAGGGACAAAAAGCTCATCCGCCAAGGTATTATATTGCCCTCTGATGTATTTATACATGTTAATTAGATCCCCTCTAAGGCGTCTTTTCTCTAGACTAAATAAACCCAGTTTATCTAACCTTTCTCGATAAGTGAGACCTTCCATCCCACGCATCAATTTTGTTGCTCGTCTCTGCACCTGCTCTAAAACTGCAATATCTTTTTTGTAATGTGGTGCCCAGAACTGAATTCCATATTCCAGATGTGGCCTTACTAGAGAGTTAAACAGGGGCAATATTATGCTAGCATCTCGAGTTTTTATTTCCCTTTTAATGCATCCCAAAATTTTGTTAGCTTTAGCTGCAGCTGCTTGGCATTGAGTACGATTATTTAACTTGTTGTCAATGAGTACTCCTAAGTCCTTCTCCAAGTTTGATGTCCCCAACTGTATCCCATTTATTTTGTATGGTGCTAGACCATTAGTACGTCCAAAATGCATGACCTTACATTTGTCAACATTGAATTTCATCTGCCATGTATGTGCCCATATAGCCATCCTATCCAGATCCTGTTGCAATATGACACTATCTTCCTGAGAGTTAATGATTCTGACACAATTTTGTATCATCTGCAAAAATAGCAACATTGCTCACTACTGCATCTACTAGGTCATTAATAAATAAATTGAAGAGCACTGGACCCAGAACAGACCCCTGTGGGACCCCACTGCTAACAGTCTCCCATTTTGAGTATGATCCATTGACCACAACTCTTTGCTTTCTGTCCATTAGCCAGTTCCCTATCCATGAACACAGACTCTTCCCCAGTCCTTGCATCCTCAACTTTTGCACCAGACTTTTGTGGGGAACAGTGTCGAAGGCCTTTGCAAAGTCCAAGTATATCACATCTACAGCATTCCCAATATCCATATTAGCATTCACTACCTCATAAAAGCTGAGCATGTTAGTCAAACAGGACCTCTCTTTAGTAAACCCATGTTGATGCTGAGAAATAAGATTATTTTCTACTATGAAGTCATGTATAGTATCTCTTAGTAACCCCTCAAATAGTTTGCATACAACTGATGTTAAACTTACAGGTCTATAATTTCCTGGATCAGATTTTTTGCCCTTCTTAAATAATGTACAATATATCACAAACTGAGCTGAGTAATAATAAGTGCTGATTTTTTTTTCTTTTTATCAATCATTTTTTTTATTGAAATAAGAAAAGACAAATACAGTAGCGAATTATATAAAACATAGGTACTATTAGAATAGCAAGCAGGATGAATACAGTTATCTTCACAATGAACGCAAGTTATACAGGGGAAAGGTTCTCAAGCCATAGTGGCATAGTTCACCCTGTAGATCCAATAGGCTCGCTAATCCATGTATAATGACGAACATAAAATAGGATGTATAATATGGCAGGACTTCCATATTAGGAAAAAACAGACAAAAACAAACAACACAGACTTATAACCGACCAAATAGTTAAATTACTAACACAAACCAACAGATACTAAAATATCATAGTGAACACATCCCAAACCATCCAAGCTAATCAAAAGGTATTCCATAAACAAAAAAAATTATGGGGGCTTACGAAGTGCTGATTTATTAATTAAAAGATCCAAAGTGTTTTGAGGAACATTACGATCCTTCTTTCTCAGGCGTACAGAACATGCTGAGAAAGGAACTTGGCCAACCTCAGGCTCTAACATTCACACAAACAATGCAGATTGGTGTACAGAGTCCAGCATACTGAGGAGTGTTGCAGGGCAGTTTCTAGGCTAAATTGCACCCAGGGAGGGGGGTATAAAAACGCCCCCCCCCTCCCATGGAGAACAGGTATAGGTGCCCGCAGTATAGGTTAGCCAGGTCTAGTTGCCCCCAGTATAGTTAGCTATAGGTTCCCCCCCAGTATAGGTAGACAGGCATAACTTGGTAGGTGCCCCCAGTATAGGTTAGATAGGTAGGTGCCCCGAGTATAGGTTAGATAGATAGGTGCCCCGAGTATAGGTTAGATAGGTGGTAGGTGCCCCCACTATGTTAAATAGTTAGGTGCCCCGAGTATAGGTAAGATAGGTAGGTGCTCCGAGTATAGGTTAGATAGGTAGGTGCCTCCAGTATATGTTATATAGGGAGGTTCCCCGAGTGTAGGTTAAATAGGTAGCTGCCCCGAGTATAGGTTAGATAGGCAGGTGCCCTGAGTATAGGCACAGCAGCGGGGGGGAGTGGGCATAGCTGTTACAGCTCAACTTCCACCACTGATCCCCCGCAGCCTCTATCTACTTCCTGTCCAGGCACCGCTTGCATTGGTGACAGCACCCCCCTGTGATGACATGCGGTCACGTCATCACAGGGAGGCAATGTTACCAACCCGATAAACGCCAGACAGGGACAGGAAGAAGAAAGAGGCTGCGGGGGATTGGTGGCGGAAGGAGAGTTATAACAGCTATGCCCACTGCCCCGCCGCTGTACCCCCCTCTGTGCGCTTAATCCGGCTCCCCGGGCGATTGCACGGTTTACACGCCCATAGAAATGGGGCCGAAGTATTGCACTATACATACAGTGTATGAAATGCCTATTTATAGTCGAAGTAGATGCTTCTGAGCTTGACTAAGGGGCAGTTATTTCTCAATAATCAGGGAACTTCAAGTGACTCCATTCCTGTGCATTCTTCTCCAGGAAGTTCTCACCTGCCAAATGTAACTATGATATAGGTAACCAAAAGCTCCTTGGGGTAAATTAGCGTTTGGGGAATGGTTGAAGGGGGCTGCTCACCCTGTGACAGTTTTCACTGATCACAAAAATCTTGAGTACATCATAATGGAATGTGCTTTTGGAGGGGTTGGGGTGAGCCTCACTACTTACCTACAGGTGCTACTTCTCTGGCTCTTGGTCCATATTGGATGCACCATCTTCTCCACCGGACTAGTTGCATCTGCCAAATGTTATAGTGTCGTGTATCACGTGGGCCGCAATGAATGCCTGGAAATGTAGTCTGTGGATGCAAGTACAGAGATGTACAAAAATATCACTCTTGCTTAGTTCCCAGCTAGACTAAGTCCCTGCCCGGGAAAGCCACCAAACTGACTCTTTGTGCCCCTCTCTCTAAGACATCAGATTCTCCAACCATTCCATGAAGTCAAAACTGCAGGGCATCCAAGGTAGAAGACTAAATTTGCTGGCACATCATATATGGTGGTCTTCTCTGGAAGAGGACATTTGTAAAAGTATGTCATGTCTGTGTTTGGAGTGTCCATGTGCTGCACCCATGGGCACGTTTCGCCCTGCCTATCCTGCTCAATCCTTAAACCCATCCGTTAATGGATTTTGAGGTGTATTTACCTAAATGTAGAGTTTTTACAGTGGCTTGGGCAGTGGTGGATAGATTCCATTAGACACTTTATTCCTCTACCAAAGTTTTCTTCTGCCCAAGACTAGCAGAATTGTTTGTGTATCATATCATTTGTTACATGGTATCTGTGGCAGCTGCGGCAGGGCAACCATCACGGGGTTTTTTTTTGCCTGCGATGACCCATCACTGAATTGTAGTCACATTTATACTTTAACAAGCAAAGCTATAACATTTTTATGTTAATTGATCATTTTAACAAGGCTTTTAATAAGATGTGAGATTTTATCTACATATGCATTTTATATGCTCATATATAGTCCGATCTGTAAAGGAATTGCATTAGCACATCCCATTTAAGACCCATTCACTTGTTTGAGGTATCTTTCCACCACAGTTTTGATATAATTATGCAACTCCTGAGTAAGGGCCGGTCAACACCTGTTTTAAAAAACGTATCCGTGGCATGTTTTTAAAGCTCTACAAAAACGCAGGAAGCAGTACCTATGGTAAATATAGGACCCGCTCCCACTTGTGCAGAAACACGGATCGCACACGGATCTGTGTGGCACGGATCGAAAACATCGTGCAGAGTCAGGATTTGATTCCCGGACTGGATGGGAAAACGTGTCCAAGGCAAACCTATGAGAACAGACACTGTCCGCTCTCACTAGGCTAGACACTGCATCCACGTCACCCGTTTCAGCCGCATCCCGTCACCGTTGTGATGTCGTACTCGAGCGCCGCACCATCCATCACCGCCGCTTGGTCCATTCTGAAAAGCCTGGAGGCTGGCAGAAGCATGGGGATTCTCCATGGGGCTGCAATAGTTACATAGTTACATAGTTATTTTGGTTGAAAAAAGACATACGTCCATCGAGTTCAACCAGTATAAAGTACAACACCAGCCTGCTCCCTCACATATCCCTGTTGATCCAGAGGAAGGCGAAAAAACCCTTACAAGGCATGGTCCAATTAGCCCCTAAAGGGAAAAATTCCTTCCCGACTCCAGATGGCAATCAGATAAAATCCCTGGATCAACATCATTAGGCATTACCTAGTAATTGTAGCCATGGATGTCTTTCAACGCAAGGAAAGCATCTAAGCCCCCTTTAAATGCAGGTATAGAGTTTGCCATAACGACTTCCTGTGGCAATGCATTCCACATCTTAATCACTCTTACTGTAAAGAACCCTTTCCTAAATAAATGGCTAAAACATTTTTCCTCCATGCGCAGATCATGTCCTCTAGTCCTTTGAGAAGGCCTAGGGACAAAAAGCTCATCCGCCAAGGTATTATATTGCCCTCTGATGTATTTATACATGTTAATTAGATCCCCTCTAAGGCGTCTTTTCTCTAGACTAAATAAACCCAGTTTATCTAACCTTTCTCGATAAGTGAGACCTTCCATCCCACGCATCAATTTTGTTGCTCGTCTCTGCACCTGCTCTAAAACTGCAATATCTTTTTTGTAATGTGGTGCCCAGAACTGAATTCCATATTCCAGATGTGGCCTTACTAGAGAGTTAAACAGGGGCAATATTATGCTAGCATCTCGAGTTTTTATTTCCCTTTTAATGCATCCCAAAATTTTGTTAGCTTTAGCTGCAGCTGCTTGGCATTGAGTACGATTATTTAACTTGTTGTCAATGAGTACTCCTAAGTCCTTCTCCAAGTTTGATGTCCCCAACTGTATCCCATTTATTTTGTATGGTGCTAGACCATTAGTACGTCCAAAATGCATGACCTTACATTTGTCAACATTGAATTTCATCTGCCATGTATGTGCCCATATAGCCATCCTATCCAGATCCTGTTGCAATATGACACTATCTTCCTGAGAGTTAATGATTCTGCACAATTTTGTATCATCTGCAAAAATAGCAACATTGCTCACTACTGCATCTACTAGGTCATTAATAAATAAATTGAAGAGCACTGGACCCAGAACAGACCCCTGTGGGACCCCACTGCTAACAGTCTCCCATTTTGAGTATGATCCATTGACCACAACTCTTTGTTTTCTGTCCATTAGCCAGTTCCCTATCCATGAACACAGACTCTTCCCCAGTCCTTGCATCCTCAACTTTTGCACCAGACTTTTGTGGGGAACAGTGTCGAAGGCCTTTGCAAAGTCCAAGTATATCACATCTACAGCATTCCCAATATCCATATTAGCATTCACTACCTCATAAAAGCTGAGCATGTTAGTCAAACAGGACCTGTCTTTAGTAAACCCATGTTGATGCTGAGAAATAAGATTATTTTCTACTATGAAGTAATGTATAGTATCTCTTAGTAACCCCTCAAATAGTTTGCATACAACTGATGTTAAACTTACAGGTCTATAATTTCCTGGATCAGATTTTTTGCCCTTCTTAAATAATGGGAAAACGTGGGCTGTACGCCAATCCACTGGGACTCTGCCAGTTGCAAGAGAGTCACAAAAGATAAGATAAAGGGGTTTATCTATAACTGAACTTAATTCCCTTAGGACCCGAGGATGCATGCCATCCGGGCCAGGTGCCTTGTCTATTTTTAATTTATTTAGTCTTGCCTTCACTTCTTCCTGCGTTAAGTATTTAATATTACAGTTAGAAGACCAATGGGAATGCTCAGCAACAGAGAGAATTCACATTGGATCATGTTGGACCAATGAAAATTCTCCCTGTTGCTGGGCAGAATTGGCCTGTTGCAGCCTATGGAGAGCCATGCTTCTGCTGGCCTCCAGGTTGTGAAAGGGGCCGAGCGGCAAGACGAGCAGTGGCAGCGAGACAACATGAGCAGCCGATGCGTATGTACCAAACGTGATCGACGCGTGGACATGGAACGTGCTCTACATCTAGATTAGATCCGTGTCAAACAGATCAGCTTTTCAAAAAGAACTGATCCATTTTACATCGATCTAATCTGGAACCGGACAAGTGTAGACCAAGGTTAAGGCTAGCCTCACACTAAGGCATTGCTTGCCCTGTAAAACTAAAAACAGGATCACAAAGGAGGGGGAAAAATCGCTTCGCGTTACGCTATGCAAGGTCTGCAGTGAAGAGCACAGTTAAACATACACTTTTAATTGTATTTTATCTGTGGTGTTGTAAAGAAAACATCTTCCCATCCTTAGGAGTGCCCCCTTCACTTGCCTCTTATGGTTCCCAATATGCTATTACTCTTCTGCAAGCAGTGTGCAATAGCAGCATATCGGGAACCATAAGCGGCAAGTGAAGTGGGAAGGCCTAAGGACAGGCAGAGAGGAGGGGGAACTGCCACTTCCTCCCCGCCCATAAGCAAACTTTTGCTCAGTCACATATTATGGCTGAACAAAATAGTGGTTCTGCCTAGCCTACGTAGCCTGGCATAGGTATACTCAGAGGCGCAGCAATAGGGGTTGTAGAGGTTGCGACCGCATCGGGGCCCCGAAGGGCCCTTCCTCAACTACAGTATTAGCTTCCTATTAGTCCTGTACTCATAATAATCACTTCTATAGATACTTTGAATAGTAGTAATCATTAGCAAGCTGTTCCCCATCCCCTTCTTGCACCTCTGACACTTTAGTTGCCATTGGCAGGTTTTGGTGCGCCGTATCAACTGCTATGTATAGAGTGGTTGGGGGGGGGGGGGGGGGCATTGTAAAACTTGCATCGGGGCCCACAGCTCCTGAGCTACACCACTGGGTATACTAGTATAAGTAGCCAGGCATAGGTGCAACAATATAGATAGCCAGGCATAGGTAGGTGCCCCAGTATAGGGTAACCATGCGGGTCGGGAGCAGGTCCACAGCGGCAGAGTGGTGGGTGGCCACTGTGAGCATGAGCGGGGAATGAAGATACTTACACTGCCAGGATTCACATAGCTTTTGCTTAGAGGCTGGCAGTGCCTAATGTGACTTGCTTGAAATACGGGCCTTTCACTAGTAATGATGACCAAACTTTTTCCACTACTGCTGCTAGTAGTTATTAGACTATGTGTTGCTCATGTTTATGGCCTGTAGATGGCACTGTGATATTACTGTGATACTAATGTAATGCTACATGATTGCATGGCATGGGATCTGTCTATGCTGTTTTAGAGACTTGTTGTTTCCTGTCCTGCCTGTCTGTGTGTGCTGGATATTCAAAGCAAATCACAGCTTGATGCACAGGACTGCAGCAACCTGTAAATAAACTTACTTCCAGTTTTTCTGCACCAGTGTTTACTAAACGCAATATTGAATTAGTTTTTCCTCCATGCGCAGATCATGTCCTCTGGTCCTTTGAGAAGGCCTAGGGACAAAAAGCTCATCCGCCAAGCTATTATATTGCCCTCTGATGTATTTATACATGTTAATTAGATCTCTTCTAAGGCGTCTTTTCTCTAGACTAAATAAACCCAGTTTATCTAACCTTTCTTGGTAAGCGAGACCTTCCATCCCACGTATCAGTTTTGTAGCTCGTCTCTGCACCTGCTCTAAAACTGCAATATCTTTTTTGTAATGTGGTGCCCAGAACTGAATTCCATATTCCAGATGTGGCCTTACTAGAGAGTTAAACAGGGGCAATATTATGCTAGCATCTCGAGTTTTTATTTCCCTTTTAATGCATCCCAAAATTTTGTTCGCTTTAGCTGCAGCGGCTTGGCATTGAGTACGATTATTTAACTTGTTGTCGATGAGTACTCCTAAGTCCTTCTCCAAGTTTGATGTCCCCAACTGTATCCCATTTATTTGGTATGGTGCTAGACCATTGGTATGACCAAAATGCATGACTTTACATTTGTCAACATTGAACTTCATCTGCCATTTATGTGCCCATATAGCCATCCTATCCAGATCCTGTTGCAATATGACACTATCTTCCTGAGAGTTGATGATTCTGCACAATTTTGTATCATATTCATCTGCAAAAATAGCAACATTGCTCACTACTGCATCTACTAGGTCATTAATAAATAAATTGAAGAGCACTGGACCCAGTACAGACCCCTGTGGGACCCCACTGCTAACAGTCTCTCATTTTGAGTACGATCCATTGACCACAACTCTTTGTTTTCTGTCCATTAGCCAGTTTACTTGTAGAGTGACAAGTAAACAAGGATCTTATACCTATGAACTGTCTGATCTCTGATGGAGTACATGGAATTTCAGTCGTCCTCCACCTGTTAATCAGGACTTGTTCTATGATTCATCTGATGAAAGACACAGTCATATTGTGACTAATGATGACCAAGTTGGAGAACCGGAAACAAAACTAACCAGATCTACTCAAAGAGTCAGCAGTCCACCTGTGTGGACAAAGGACTATGTGATGTAATTATCTTGCACATTATTGCTTTGTGTTATAAATGAATGTTTGCATATTTGACATTTGTTTAAAGAAGCTTTTGTAACAAGAGGGAAAACGTGTTCAGGCCTCTGGCCCGTAGATGGCACTGTGATATTACTGCTATACTACTGTAATGCTGCATGACTGCATGGGATCCATCTATGCTGTTCTATAGACTTGTTGTTTCTTGTCCTGCCTGTATATGTGTGCTGGATATACAAAGCAAAGCATGGCTTGATGTACAGAAATGCAGTAACTTATAAATAAACCTAGTACAAGTTATACTGCAACTGCACCTGTGATTACTGAACACAATGACTTGTAATAATGTATCCAACTTAGATTGCTAAAAAGACTGAATGCTTTTTGGTTACACCCTCGATCCTGTGATTCTACAATGTAGTGGTGTAGCTAAGCTGAGGAGCTATGGGCCCATTGGGCCGTAGCCTAGTTTTATATTGCACCCCCCCAGCACTGTATACACAACAATTGTTAAGTTGTTATGGCACACTAAAACCTGCCAAGGACAACTGCAGTGTCAGAAGTGCAACAGGGGGATGGAAAACAGTTTGTTTATAATTTCTACTTTTTGTAAATGATTTCCACTAGTCAAGAGCTAATATTGCAGATGAGGGATGGCCCCTCTGGCCCAAGGGCCCCAATGTGGTCGCAGCGTCTGCATCCCCTTTTGCTACGCCACTGGTACACTTAGCACAGGAACTTGTGTTTTTATAGAAATATAAGATACCACCTGAAAATAAGCCCTAGTACATCATAAAAACAGCGGTGTTAAGAAAAAAAAATGCTGAAAAATATCCTGTATGTATAAATGAATACATTTAATTATAATAATACTGCAATATATTCCCTTTATGTAGAAAAAAACAATACAAGTAACATAACAGATAAGAGGCTATCCAGAATGACATTATCCCTCTAAATAAATAATAATATGTTTGATTTTTCCAGTGGTGAAGGGTTAAAAGAGGACAATCTGCCGCTATCTTCTGGAAGTCATTAAGCTACAAAGCTCGGGGAATTAGAAAAAAAAAAGAGAGAAAAGTTTCCATTTTCTAAAATGTAAATTCAAAACATATTCATTAGTATCGCAAAACAAACATGCAAATCTTCACCACTTGAAAAGCCCAGCTAAATGTGGACAAGAACGGGACCCAAGACTACATCTGGTCCTGTTCCGGGGAAAGCTGCTCCTTCGGTTATTTTATCTGAACAGTGTCTCTGTCTTCTTCGGTTGGCTTCTCGGATTATTGCAATTTATAATAAGCCTTTTAGCTAGCACTGGAATAAACAAAGATAAAGCCTCTATCCTCCACTTAAAGGGTCCAGATGGGACAATTTTCCATGTGCTTTGGTTCATGAAAAATGTCCATTAATCATGTCTTTCAGGGTTCCAACAGTTTGTTGGAGATGGAGAAGGGATTTTAATTTGCCGTTTGTATAATCAGTGTACACCTTGTTAATACTGAGTCCCCCTCCTCCTCCTCTACATACCCCCCCCCCCCCCCCAAGCATTTATTTTGTACTTTGCCAACTGATCAAGAGAGGTTTCGTGCCCAAATTTGGTTGCAGTATCAGTGGGGTGGAATGCCTTACATCATAACACAGTGACAATGAGGGTACAGCTGGCCATGTTTGATTCATGATGGCTAGCGTGATTTACTTAGTGTCTGGCAAGCTGCTCTTCCAATGATATTTTGTGTTCTCATAAACAGTTTTAGAACGGGAGAGCCTGGTGTCAAGATAACAGTCGTATCATCCGTCAAATCCGAACCTCCGCGAGCCTTGCCAAGAACGAGAGGCCGTTATCTGTGACTCTGGCAACCAGCGGTGCTGTATACGCTTCTGCCTTATTTGTTGATAGGCTGCCTGTTCTGTCCTTTAGGTGTTTGTGTAGAACAATATGTACATATAATATAGACAGATGTCGTGCGTATACTTAAAGAGGAACCCCGCTTTGGATGAAAAGGGCTACAAATAGATATAAAGCTGGCCACTAACTGTCCAATTTCTAGCGAAAAATCGTTCGAGCGATCAGAAATTCTGATTGGATTGGTTGTAAATAATCTCCATTGGTGGACACAATCGATTATGAACGAGTGAAAAAAATGTCGCCCGAATGAATTTTCGTCGAACGAAAATTTGGATTTTCTTGGTGGTCATGATAGATAGGAAGAAATAATTAGTTAGTTGATGGTGTAGTGAACGATTTTTTGTCCGATCAGAATTTCTGATCGCTCGAACGATTTTTCGCTAGAAATTGGACCGTTAGTGGCCAGCTTTAGACGTATTGGGGTTGATTCACTATAACAAATAGCGTGCTTTATCAGAGTTGAAATGCCTTATCAGAGTTAACGTGGCTTATCAGAGTAGCACAGTGAGCACTACAAATTTATGCCTGCTAATTGGCAATGACAAGAGCTCCACTCGTCCTGCCCTGAGCCCCTGCGGGTCCAATCACTTTAAAGGCTATTATCCCCACACTTTGATTGGCCCAATAGGCTGCCTGTCACTTGACAGAAAACTTGACAGGCAGCCTATTGGGCCAATCAAAGTGTGGGGATAATGTCCTTTAAAGTGATTGGACCCACAGGGGCTCAGGGCAGGACGAGTGGAGCTCTCGTCATTGCCAATTAGCAGGCATAAGTTTGAAGCGCTTGCTATGCTACTCTGATAAGGCGTGTCAACTCTGATAATGCATGTTAACTCTGATAAGGCATGTTCTGATAAGGCACGCTCTGAAATGGGTGTGGCCAAAACATGATGTGGGAGGAGCCAAATACTAGCCGTTTCTAGGCTAAATTGCACCCAGGGCGAGGGTGTAAAATGCGCCCCCCCATGTGGAGACAGGTATGGGTGCCCCCAGTATAGGTAGTCCGTATAATTGCCCCCAGTATAGGCTAGATAGGTAGGTGCCCCCAGTATAGGTTAGATAGGTAGGTGCCTGCATTATAGACTGGATAGGAAAGTGCCCACAGTATAGGTTAGATAGGTAGGTGCCCGCAGTATAGGCTAGATAGGTAAGTGCCCACAGTATAGGTTAGATAGGTAGATGCCCCCAGTATAGGTTAGATAGGTAGGTGGCGGCAGTATAGGGAAGATAGATAGGTGCCCCCAGTATAGGTTAAGTAGGTAGGTGCCCGCAGTATAGGCTAGATAGGTAAGTGCCCACAGTATAGGTTACATAAGTAGATGCCACAGTATAGGTTAGATAGGTAGGTGCACGCAGTATAGGTTAGATAGGTAGGTACCCCTCAGTATAGGTTAGATAGGTAGATACCCCCAGTATAGATTAGATATGTAGGTACCCCTCAGTATAGGTTAGATAGGTAGATGGCCCCAGTATAGATTAGATAGGTAGGTGCCCCTCAGTATAGGTTAGGTAGATGCGTGCCCCTAGTATAGGTTAGATAGGTAGGTTTCTCCAGCATAGGGCGGGGGGAGTGGGCAGGGTGCAGTTTCAACTCACCTGGCTTCCTCGATCCTGCACACAGCCTATCTTCTTCCTGTGCCGGCGTGCTCCGTCTGTCGCATCGGTAAAAGCTCCCGCTGGGATAACATGTGGTTACGTCATCACAGGGGGCACTGTTACCATAGCAACAGATGCCGCAAGCCGGGACAGAATGAAGATAGAGGCTGTGCGCAGGATCGAGGCAGGTGAGTTGAAACTTTGCTCTGCCCGCTTCCCCCTGCCCCCACCGCTGCTCCCACCCTCTTGCCGCTCCGTTGCCAGCAGCATAGCGAGGCCCCCTTTCGTGTGAGGGGGTGTGGCTTGCCTGTATGCTAGCGGCACCCCTGAGCATAAGGGCATGTGTTTTAAAAGCTTGTTTCAAGGTGTTTCAAGAGGGGGCGAGCCTAATGGGGGATGGAAGGAAGATCCAGCAGAGTATATGGTCAGCTCTATAGACGTTCTAGATATGCGTATGAGAGTGGGTGATGCATGAAGCTGTCAGGTGTAGGTCTTTGGAGGATCAGAGTGGACAGCCAGGTGTGTCCCTGTGAATGTGATCAGAAATGTAGGTTGGGCATTACTTGTGGATGGATTTGTAGGCCAAACACAGTATCGTATCGTATCGTAAAGTTGATTCTGAAGTGGATAGGCAGCCAGTGGAGGGAAGTGAGCAAGTATGATTTCCCATGATGCATCATTCCCAAATATGCAAATCATCTCTATATCCCCCTGAAAACAAATCTCACATCCAGAACCACTGGTGTATAGTGAGCCTATAGCTTATACATTTTACAGAGCCACACCAATCCAACATGCATACAACACTGTTTCTGACTTTCTGGTCCTCATCAGTGCATAGCACGGATAGATATGGCTCTATTGTGAACTACAGACTGTATAGAAACCGACCATCGTGCTGCAGAGGTAATTATCACAAAGCAGCAAGTCTGGATTTATACTCTTACTGATCCTAGGACAACTTTCTTGTGGCTTTCCTCCCATGTGCCGCAGACCCTTCCCAAAATATGTACTGCCTCCCCCCTCTTCCATGTATAGCAGCTCCTCTTCTTGTTAAGTTCCCTTTGACAGCAAATCCCTTTCTTCATGTATTACAACACCCCCCCCCCCCCCCCCATCTGCAGCCTCCTTTTCCCATATGCAGCCTCTACTTTTCCATGAGCTGCCTTCCCATTGAGCAGAAGTGCCCAAGGCCAGGGCCTATGTGGCCTTTCCATAAACCCATCCCTGTGGAGCAGGAGCCCTTTTACTTGTTTTCCACATCTGGGCTAAAGCTATGTAAACAGTTTGAGTCACTGTCACCCAAAGAGATCATTCCTGTGTGTTTCAGGTGACCATTCTAGCATGATTGTAGCACCAAAACAATGCTTGGCCATATGACTATTAGCCGCCTCTGTGCTAACATGAGGGGAGGGGTAGATATGGGCAGGAAATGCCCCACCGTGGACACAGCAATAGCACTTCCCCCAAATTTTCTAGCTTGGCCAATTACTGAAGGAGAGGTCAAAAAAAAAAAAATCTTAAGTGTGCATTTAGCCCGTCTGTCCTGCAACTGTTGTCTTTGATACAAACAACATTTGAAAGGTAAAGACGTCTACAATAGAAGACCCATCACCATCTCTGCGTCCCTCATTTCCTCGAGTTACACTCCAATCACATTTACAAGCAGTCCAGTAAATTTTAGTAAGTGCATCATGATCTACTTCCTAGATAGATGTATTAATTTCCATTAAGGCCCGAAACTGGCTTCCCATAAAGGTGATTACTTCCATACCGCTGCACCACGGCTGTTATTACTGCTCCTCTTCCCTCTCCACAAAATGAGAAACATTCTTTCTCCTTAATCTAAAACTTCCCGATCTGATCAGATGGGGCTGTTTTCCCGTCCTCAACATGATCTAATTATAGACATTGACGATGTTCCCTTTGATGATTATAGTGAGGATCGGCCTGATCTGTTCTGATCGGGACTTGTCACAGTTAATTATGGGACTGGAGTGGTGACAATAGACTGGGCAGAAGTTTTAGAAATGTTGAGTAACAGATGTGGCAGCGGATGAGAGAAGACGGCAGCTACCAGAATTGTTCCCAAATGCCGGCCAGGGAAGAGAAGCAGATGAGTTTATGAGAGAAAGCTGTGATATCTGCAGAACCCGGAGCCCGATGGCTCAAGAACCTCTCGGTACAGAAAACATTGACAGTGGAGCTAAAGTGCCGGAGGCAAGGGGTACTCACGCTTTAAAGCCAAGTACAATCAAAACCCAATGGTTTATATAAACACCATTCTAACTTCCAAGTAAAAAATAAAACCTGAAATGGTTAACCCATTCGCGTTCCGTCGTTTTCACTTGAGAAATGTTCACCTCCCATTCATTAGCCTATAACTTTATCACTACTTATCACAATGAACTGATCTATATCTTGTTTTTTCCGCCACCAATTAGGTTTTCTTTGGGGGGTACATTTTGCTAAGAGCCACTTTACTGTAAATGCATTTAACAGGAAGAATAAGAAAAAAACGGAAAAAATCATTATTTCTCAGTTTTCAGCCATTATAGTTTTAAAATAATACATGCCTCCATAATTAAAACTCACGTATTGTATTTGCCCATATGTCCCGGTTATTACACCATTAAAATTATGTCCCTATCACAATGTATGGCGACAATATTTTATTTGGAAATAAAGGTGCATTTTTTCCGTTTTGCATCTATCGCTATTTACAAGTTTAAAATAAAAAAATATAGAAATATATCATCTTTACATTGATATTTAAAAAGTTTAGACCCTTAGGTAAATATTTACATGTTTTTTTTTTTTTATTGTAATGGTTTTTTTTTTTTATATTAAACATGTTATTTGGGTAGTTTTGGGAGGGTGGGATGTAAACTATAGGTTTATAATGTAAATGTGTGTTGATTTTTTTTTTTTTTTTTACTTTTAGTTGTAGTTTTACTTTTTTGGCCACAAGATGGCAGCCATGAGTTTGTTTACATGACGTCACTCTAAGCGTAACATACGCTTAGAGCGACGCATGGGGAGGTAACAGCCAGAAAAGGTGCAGCTTACGAGAGAAGCTGTCGCTTTTTCAGCGGGGGAGAGGAATCAGTGATCGGGCACCATAGCCCGATTCACTGATTGCTTGGCTAGCGAACCGCGGGCTGGGAGCGAGCGTGCACGCGTCGCGAGCGATCGGCCGCGGGAGCGCGCATGGTTCTTGGACGTAGTTTCTACATCCAGGAACCAAAATAGGTTAAGCTCACTTTCGTTATCTCCTGAAGCCATATTACCTCATTAGGTAGTCAGTATTCTGTGCCACACTCAGCTTTCCCCAGCGTGAGCAATAGATATGTACCTAGAGCAGAATATAAGCCTCTGTTTGATATGTAGCTTCTGTGTGACAGCAGAACTGATTGCAAGCAGCAGATTGCTTTTTATTTCACTGTAAAGGTGGCCATACATTAGTCGATCTGCCACCAGATCGACCTTTAGATAAATCCCACTCTAATTGGATCTGATCAGAGACGGATCTATTGGCTGCCCACACACTGCAGTGATTTCAAATAGATTACAACATGTGTTTATGTATTTCCCCTCACCCACCCACCCACGCTCGCATATACACTTGGGGGGACACGAGCGGAGGGTCCATCAGTCGTTGCGATATAAAACAAAGTACTGCTCACCCAATCGAGACCATGATTTTTCATCGTTCCCGATTGATCCTTTTGCCTGATTTTGCCTGGAAATTGATGGATAGATTGATCAGGTGGCCATGTTGTGGTACCAATTCTCCTTTGATCCCAAAAAATTATCCAATCAAAATGTCGATCGGCCCTCATAATCGAATAATGTATGAGCACCCTAAAGCTCTCTGCCATAGACATGCAATATGGCTTCTTTTGTTATTAAAGGCACTGAATCCTGAATGGTTGGGGTGGGGATTATAATTTGTACACAAGTGACTTTACTTAGAGAAATAGAGCAGTAGTATAGCCATATGGGCATTAAGACATTTAAAAAAAAAAAAATTTTTTGGTGCTGGAGTATATTCTTTCCACTCTGCCCCTTTCCCAGATAACTGCTACTTATTTTCTGTTAGAGGCACAGTTAGGCAATCAGGCATCTTAAAGAGAAACCGTAACCAAGAATTTAACTTCATCCCAATCAGTAGCTGATACCCCCTTTCCCAAGAGAAATCTTTTCCTTTTCTCAAACGGATCATCAGGGGGCTCTGTTTGGCTGATTTTGTGGTGAAACCCCTCCCACAGTGTGATGTCAGCGCCTCACAGCACTGAGGTACTGACATCACACTGTTGGAGCCTTGTTGCATTGTCAGAAATAACAGCTGTTTCCAACAACCAAAAAAGCAAGCAACATCTTCTTCCAGTGACATCACCTTCCAGCAGTAAAAATGTGATAAATGTCATAATGCGAATCAGGGAGAGGAAAGATTTTACAATGGGCACACACTGACTAAATCATTTATACATAATTATTGTAAAAATTAGGCACTTTTTTTTATTACAGTACATTATTTTCACTGGAGTTCCTCTTTAAAGGGAACTAGAGCTAACCTAAAGAAAAGATTCTATACATACCTGGGGCTTCCTCCAGCCCCATACGCACGGATCGCTCCCACGCCGCTGTCCACCGCTGCCCGCAGCTATGAGAACCGGCTCCCGTCAGTGACATCATCGGAGCCGGGCTACGCTGTAAAAGTGCTCCCTCTACGTATCTCTCCATACACTGCTGCAGAGATACGCAAAGAGCGCACCTCTGCTACGCTAGACTGGCTCCGACTGACGGCAGAGCGGGGAGCCGGTTCTCGTAGTTGCGGACAGCGGTGGATGACGGCGTGGGAGCGATCCATGCGTATGGAGCTGGAGGAAGCCCCAGGTATGTATAGAATCTTTTCTTTAGGTTAGCTCTGGTTCTCTTTAAAGAGGAGCTGTTAGCCATACTATCTCAGGAAAAAAACCACATATTTAAGTAGATAAATACTTGCTCTACTTACATAACATATGTATTGCACTGTCCACATTTTGATTTTAGTGATATTTCTACAGTAAAAAAAAGAGAAAATCCTTCTTAGCATTTCCCATTTTAACTGTGACTATTTTGAAGCCAATCCTGATGTCATTTCCTCCCTTACTCTCTGCATGATTTGCCCGCCCTTCACTATAGAAAGTGCATTGTCTAAGCATGAGAAATATTAGCCAATCTGAGAGGAACAGAGGTGTGGGAGGGGAAAACAGGAGGGAAAGAGGCTTCAGCCAATCAGGCTGCATTAATTAAGTCTGAGGGGAGGTAGAGAAGCAAAAAAAGGATGACCCAGCATGCCCTGCAACTTCTTTTTTGTGTACCAAATTTTGTGTGTACCAAATAAGAGTCAGGTAAACTGGGGAATGTTAATTTACCAACAAGAAAAGTAATAGTGATTTTAACTTTTGTATTGCCTGGTTAGCATCCTTGTTACTTGTTTACCAGATAAAAATAAATAATTGATTTTTTTTTATTTTATGCCCCACAGTTACAGTTTAACACAGTAGGGGCTTGATTCACAAAACGGTGCTAACTACTGTTAGCACGGCTGTTAGCGCGGCTTTTCGCACATTTTCAAAACCAGTTATCGTGTGTAAAAATTTGTGTTCGCGCGTTAACGCCAATTTTTCACACGTTAACATTTGTTTTCACACGATAACGCGAATGTATCACGTGAACGCGACTGGTAATGTGCGAACAATTTTAGTTTTTGCCGTTATCACGCGAAATTTCGCGCAAAGCACTTTTCACAGCGTGCTAGCATTTAGCGCCATTTTGTTAATCAAGCCCTAGGTATTGATGTAGAGGGCAGGGGGGTATTTGGCCACTTTTGCATGCATTTCTCTTTCCAGATGCTGCTTAAGGCATTACTCCACCTCCTGCATACCTGAAGAGAAATAAAAGCAGAGCTTGGAGTTTTCCGAGGGCAGACAGGATCGGAGCATGGTGGCATGCCATGCTAACATTTCTGGTGTGTTTAAGTTAAAATGAGGCATAGTCAAGTTGACAGAGTGTGGCCAGTAAGCATGAGATCAGTCACAATGGGACAGCTGTATACAATGGCCAGTATATATGTCCCCCCAAACAACATAATTAGACAGCATGATGTCCCCCAAATAATATAAATTGATAGCACATCCACCCCCCAAATCAAGAAATTAAGCACCATATGTGCCAAGTCACCTGATGACTCCTCCACTACAGCCATTCCCGCTCTAAAGCCTGGTACACACACTACCAATTTTGATTTGCTAATAATTGGCCAATTGTACCAGTTCCATAAACAGTAATATGAGAGCTTACCTACACGATTTGTTCATAGTATTCAAAACCTTTTGCCCCTCTTGCTACATGGAAGTGGTAAATTTGGCCAAGCATTGGCCAATGAAAATTGGATGTGTGTATCAGGTTTTAGGCACAGAAAGGGGCAGAGAGTGAGGTTGGGGGAGTCATCTGGAGACAGAGCAAATCAGTTGTAACAGAGGTGTCTTCAGGTGACAACTTATATGCTCGCTCACGTGTAGAGTATACTGCCATATTGCCATGAATGGAGTTTACACCTTAGAGCAGAGCAGTTATGGAGTGCTAACACATGGCACTTTGGAGCTGGGGAACAATCTGTGTAAATGAGGGTTTTGGCTGTTCGTCGCAGATCACTGCAAGCGATTACTCCGCCTGAGTTGCATTTACTACTCTGTGCAGTCTACTTACTCATGCAGGAAGAGGGGGATGCTTGTACATTTCTGGCCAGGATTTACTTTACAGAGAGCACTTAACCAGTCCAGGGCCCTAGGCTTACACCCCCCTAGTGACCAGGCTATTTTTTTGCAATTTAGGCCACTGCAGCTTTAATGCCTAGCTGCAGGACCGTACTACTCAGCACACAGGTGAATTCCTCCCCCCACCCCTCCTTTTCTGCCCGCCAACAGAGATTTCTGTTGGTGGGCTCTGATCACTCCCAGGGTGTTTACTTTTTTGTAAATATTTATTGTTTTTTTTTTAATAAATAAACCTATTTTTATCATTGTTTTTCTATCCCTCCCTCCCTCCCGCCACCAGCCTATGAGAGCCGATCGCTCCTGTGTCTCCCAGGGGAACAGCCATGTCACACGGTTGTCCCCTAGTACAGCGCTGCCTTAGATTGCAGAGCTGTACAGTGTAAATAGATGGCGGTTTCGCCGTCTAACAGTCTCTTAGCGGCTATCAATGTTGGGAGACTGATGGCAGGGGGCTCCGTCATTCAAGTGGAGATGCGTGCGCATCGGCGTGCAATTTCCTGCAAAACCCCACCCCAGGAGTTGAGGCCAAGTGGCGCTAGAAGGTCCTGGGGCTGCCGCCACTTTCACGCCCATTGGCGTTACGTGGTCGGCAAGAGGTTAAGGTGACACTGAAGCAAAAAAAACGTATGATATAATGAACTGTATGTGTTGTCAAAATAATTAATAGAACATTAATAGCAAAGAACTGAGTCTTATATTTTTAGTTTTAGTTATATAGCTTTTTTTTTATATATATATATATATATATATATATATAAAGTTGCATCATCCTGTCATATATGCAATTTACAAACCACACTCTGTATTGTAAACTATGAAACAGAGCAGAGCTAATGACCCTTTGAACTCCTTTTGCAGTGAAGCCTTATCTGAAGTTGTATCTCACTATTTCTTTGATGTATAAGTGCTTCAGAAAACAGCACTGTAGCCAACCCAAGTTGGGTCAGAGAGCTTAGAGAAGCTGTTTTGCATAAATAACAAGTGAAGCTTCTTAACTCTTCCTGTACTGAAAACAACATGAGATTTTTTTTTTCTTTGCTACTAATGTTGTATTTCTTAGCTGTACTACACAAACAATTCATTATCTCATAAGTTTATTTTCACTTCAGATTCTCATTAAAAGTACTGATTTATTAATTGGAAAAATCACTAATTAAGCTTACAGGCCCTTCATAGCTGGGAATCAAAAGAGAGCTAATAATGACTTTACATAACAAAAGGAACAATGCTGCACTAATACATGCCATAGCAAAAAAAAAAATATTTTATTTTATTTTTATTTTTTTAAAGTGAACCTCCAGACTAAAAATCTACTTAGCACTGAAAAGGCTTGGTGATTTTTAACAGTTTCACAGCATCAGAACGTTGTTTTTCTTACCCAAGCCTCTTTTTTAGCTGCACAGAAGAAAACTGCCCGGGCATTTTTCCCCTGATACTGTGCAAAGCATGATGGGATTTCTGATGTTGTTCTTTTTTTTCTTGTTTTGAATTTGAGATTTGAAGCCTAGCGCGCGCAGCTGGGAGGGGTGATCAGGACACAGGACAGTTGGAACTGTGTCTCATGCTCCCTGTCACCTCCTTTCAACCAAAAAGATGGCTGCCCCATGAAAAAGATGGCTGCCCCCATGAAATCACAAATATTTGCCTGTTCTTTTAAAACAGGGTGGGTAAGAGATTATATTACCTATCTATTTGAATTAACATAACTAATGTAACTTAATGACAGTGTGTTTGTTTAGGCTGAAGTTCCACTTTAAGAAGGAGAAATTTCACTTTAGGAAGCCCAGGTTCTCGTTAGTCTTCATTCTGCAGCCAAACTAGGCCAAAGAAAAATCATCTTCAGCTCAGGTCTATCATTTCAATAAGGGAATGGATGAGATTAGGAGCACAATGCTCTGAAATGTATAGATTGTGGTTTCAGCCATGACATTTTAGTGTAATTAAATGTGGAGACTGAGAGGGGCCGTCCGTCCAGCTGAATTCTTCATCGGAGGCTTATAAAAGTATGGGTTCTCCGCAGAGCGAGGCGGAGGATTTCCTGCGGCCGTCCCTTTGTATTCTCTAAGTACCTGACTGCAGTGTTTGTGGTTTCTACCACTTACTTAAAGAGATTAGAGTTTTACTTAATCAGCTGTGTCTGCGGCTCACAATAAGTAGCTTTCAGCTACAAAATTGATCTTTTGGCACGACACCAAATTACTTTCAATGGACTGTTTTTTTGACCTACAACAACACTGTGCTTTAACTACTTCGGCCAGGAATGTGCCAGAGGTGTGGTGAGCGAGGGCCGCTTCCCCGTGGGATCTGGGAACAGTGTCACTCAGGAGTACGGCGGGGCAAGAGCGAATACCAGCAAAGAGCAGATACAGCCGGGGAACTCTAATCAAAACGTTTCTATTTTCGTTTAGGGTTGAGAGTTAAAGCAGAGTGGCAGGACTACTTATGTCATAAAACCTGTTTTGCTGGTTAGCCACGCCCCCCTTTCTAGATAAACTGCCATGGCAGTTTTCTGCCTTTGCAAAGACTGGTAAGAGATTGTGTCATCTGTGGGTGGGAGGGACCTCATAGTGTGGCCTGAGGGTACACTGCTTCTACCTGTGCCACTGAGCCAGCCTATCTCAGAGAGGTACTCTGCTTCTACCTGTGCCACTGAGCCAGCCTATCTCAGAGAGGTACTCTTCTTCTACCTGTGCTTTTGAGCCAGCCTATCACAGAAAGTTTCTCTTCTTCTACCTGTGCCTCTGAGCCAGCCTATCACAGAGAGGTACTCTTCTTCTGCCTGTGCCACTGAGCCGGCCTATCACAGAGAGGTCCTCTGCTTCTACCTGGGCCACTGAGCCAGCCTATCACAGAGAGGTTCTCTTCTTCTACCTCTGCTACTGAGCCAGCCTATCACAGAGAGGTTCTATTCTTCTACCTGTGCCACTGAGCCGACCTATCACAGAGAGATGCCCTCTTCTACCTGTGCCACTGAGCCAGCCTATCACAGAGAAGTTCTCTTCTTCTGCCTGTGCCACTGAGCCGGCCTATCACAGGTTGGTACTCTGCTTCTACCTGTGCCACTGAGCCAGCCTATCACAGAGAGGTTCTCTTCTTCTGCCTGTGCCACTGAGCCGGCCTATCACAGATAGGTATTCTGTTTCTACCTGTGCCACCGAGCCGGCCTATCACAGATAGGTACTCTGCTTCTAACTGTGCCACTGAGCCAGCGTATCTCAAAAAGGTCCTCTGCTTCTACCTGTGCCACTTAGCCAGCTTGTCTATCACAGAGAGGTACTCTGCTCCTAACTGTGCCACTAAGCCAGCCTATCATTGAGAGGTGCTCTGCTTCTACCTGTGCCACTGAGCCAGCCTATCACAGAGGGGTGCTCTGCTTCTACCTGTGCCACTGAGCCAACCTATCATAGAGAGGTGCTCTGCTTCTACCTGTACCACTGAGCCAGCCTGTCACAGAGAGGTGCTCTGCTTCTACCTGTGCCACTGAGCCAGCCTATCACAGAGAGGTGCTCTGCTTCTACCTGTGCCACTGAGCCAGCCTATCACAGATAGGTGCTCTGCTTCTACCTGTGCCACTGAGCCAGCCTATCACAGAGAGGTGCTCTGCTTCTACCTGTACCACTGAGCCAGCCTGTCACAGAGAGGTGCTCTGCTTCTACCTGTGCCACTGAGCCAGCCTATCACAGAGAGATGCTCTGCTTCTACCTGTACCACTGAGCCAACCTATCATAGAGAGGTGCTCTGCTTCTACCTGTGCCACTGAGCCAGCCTGTCACAGAGAGGTGCTCTGCTTCTACCTGTGCCACTGAGCCAGCCTATCACAGAGAGGTGCTCTGCTTCTACCTGTACCACTGAGCCAGCCTATCTCAGAGAGGTATACAGAAAGAGACATCGAGAGCCCAATATAGTGAAGTATAGTATGTACTAGTAATATGGGTGTGACAAAGTAAGTATATGATATTAATACTCTTAAACCAGGGTTACCATCCAGGCAACCACTGTAAAGACAGGTGGTAAGATTAGACCTGTCCCCACTCAGGATTAAGAAGTCGCTCTTTGTAGATCGGAAAAAAGGGGCAACACCCCTCCATCAAGGGTGGACTTAGAACATGCACAGGCAAACAGAGGCGCCAAAAGGATAAAAGTCGATAAAAAGTTTAAAAATCAGGGTAGGCCGAGGTGGATTCCCCTCCTCCAGGTAGACACAACAAACTGTTGATAGAGTTCAACCAAATATTTATTCACATACTTCATAAAGTGCAACGCGTTTCACAGGCATATCCCGCTTCCTCAGGCTATGAACAATCTTGGGAAAAATCTTCTCACTTGGAACACAGATGGCAATAAAATAATGATGTAAAATAAAGACATGATGTGCCTGAAAATAAATATTACATGCTTACCTCACCATAAGTTCCTATCAGAAGCTCACCATTTTCTTCTAACAGCAATCAATTCCAGTTCCGACTAGATCCAGTCATACTTGTCCCTCGGGAAGCTGAAGTCCTTTGGCGCATGCGCTGCCTTGCTCTCCAGGCTCGTCCAATTTAGGCTCATGTGTCTCCACATTTGAGGGGAGTGTAATATTACAGGTTCACGAATCGCTGACCAGGAAGCTGTTCGTCTCCAAAATGGAGGAGAAAAATGTCATCTTTTATGGAGGACGTATGGAACCAGGGGCGTAACTGGAGGGGAGAAGCCCCTGCAATGGCTGGGGGGCCCAGAGCTGTTTTAGGGCCCCAACTACTAACCTTCCCTTCCTCTGATACAGGGCACTATACTTCAGAACAGGTGTTTTTCTGGCTACACGTGTTAGGGGTGTGAAGATCAGGATGACCCCATTTGTTTTATGACCCTTGTGAGATGGGTCCCAAGGCCATGAAGGGCACCAAAGGGAGGGAAGGGATGTTGGGAGGGGGGATCAATGTTTCGCTGGGGGACCCTCATGAATTATAAATACACCACTGTACGGAACACTGGAGAGGTGAAAGAGATTGATGAGTAGACTATACGGGAGGTAAGTAAGACCTGTGTTTGTTTATTTTAACTTTTATTTTTCAGTTCAGGTCTTCTTTAAAGAGGAACTCCAGTGAAAATAATGTAGTAAAAAAAGTGCTTCATTTTTTACCATAATTATGTATAAATGATTTAGTCAGTGTTTTCCCATTGTAAAATCTTTCCTCTCCCCGATTTACATTCTGACATTTATTACATGGTGACATTGTTACTGTGGGCAGGTTATGTAGCTGCTGCTAGCTGTTTTGGCTGTTAGAGACAGCTGTAAACAGCTAATTCCTGTCTGTGAACATTGTTACATTGTGGCAGCTTGCCCAGAGTACCGCGGTACTCAGAGCTTCTTGTGGGAGGGGTTTCAGCACAAAAGCAGTCATACAGCGCCCCCTGATGGTCTGTTTGTGAAAAGCATTATATTTCTCATGTAAAAGGGGGTATCAGCTACTGATTGGGATAAAGTTCAATTCTAGGTTGGAGTTTCTCTTTAACATTGGTAAATGTTCTATTTCCTGCAGGGGCCATTTAATAGCCACCGACATTGTTGAAGAGACACACATGCCATTTTCATCAGCTGCTTTGTCATAAGCTGAACTAATCTTGTCTCTACTAAAAAACAACCACAGAAGATCCCCCTTCAATTTAGCTGATTTCATCAAAGGCGCTGCAGTTGGCTTTAATGATTCCCAGCTCTGAAGCATTTCCCTGGCTGGCTATCCTCCGCGTCTCTCTGTTCCATTCTAGAAGCTGGACAATAAACAGTTTAAACAAGTGATTGCCAGGCTGTGCAAAGGGATAGAAGATGCCATTTATAACCTCGGATGACCTTAGCCTGTTCGCATGTGACATAGTTTGCCGTTGACACAAAAGCGTAATGGTTTTTCAGAGGATAGGAGGGATTCCATTTAGTCCAGCAGGATGCTGACCAGCTGATAACACAAGGGGGCCTCAGTATGAATTGCAACATTTACATAGTTACATAGGATAAGATTAGAAAAAATGACAACTCAAATTCAGTTGCAAATAGAGATGTTGCGAACATCAAATTTTCCGTTCGCAAACGGCGTACGCAAACTTGCGCAAATATTTGCAAACACGCAAACTCAGAGAACCGCCATAGACTTCAATGGGCAGACAATTGTTAAAACCTACAAAGACTGTTTCTGGTCACAAAAGTGATGGAATAGTTGTTTCAAGGGGTCTAACACCTGGTCTGTGGCATACCGGAGAGGGAACCATGCCAAACGTCCCACCAGAAATTACAAAGTTGACGTAGTCGTGTTTTAATCGCTAAAGGGCAGAAATCACAGTACATTCCTACAAATAATTCACAGGAGTGGCACTCTGTGCCTGCAACTTAATGTGGCAACAAATAGCAGTAGTGTGCACAGCTATGGGTGTCCGTGGGCTTTGGAGTGTCAAACACACACAAAAAACACAGGAGACTTATGTACTAGCCCTCAAAAGGGCTATTAGGAGTGCTTTTAGCAAGTAGTCAGTGAGGAACGAGAACAAAGGCCTAGCTAATGCTTTCCCTACCTATCTGCAGCACGTCTTTCCCTGCTCTCAATTTCACTGCAGGCTGAGAATGAATCCAACAGGTCCATCGCAACTGCTAGCTGATTGGTTGCCATGTGTCTGCTGACTGTGAGGTAGGGGGTCCAAGTTTAACTCAATTATGATGTATAGGGGGCTGGTTGAACACGCCAAATGCTCACTGTTCACCGCGAATGCGAACAGCAGAAGTTCACAGAATACTGTCCGCCGGCGAACAGTTCAGGCCATCTCTAGTTGCAAATTGGAGAAAATTTTAACTCAAGAGTGGAAACACATAGGGCCGGATCTGATTTACTCTTTCTCCAAGTTTTCTCCTAGGTGATATTTTTACACTTTATCAGTAAGGACGGTCAGTGTTGACACAATGTTTGCAATCGGTTACAATAATTTATATGTATACCTATCAGAAAGTGCAACCTAACCATTGACTTCAATGTATTTGTATCAGAAAATGCACGCCAACCTAACCCTATTCTCACACAGAAGCCTCCTCTACTGGGCAGCTAGTAACCCCCCCTGGAGGGAACAAAGAACCCCCCTGGTGGGCAACTAATAACCCCCCTTCCTTGGTGGGCAACTAACAACCTTTGCTGCAGGCAATGCAAAAAATGAAAAAAAAAACGGAAATCAAAAAACAGAATCTTGTGTAAAATTACCGTGGTAATCCGTTGTTTTGGGGGGGGGGTTGCGGAAAATTTCTGCATTCACATATTGGTCCAATGCTAATTGAATCTCCATGGAATTCTGACTTTCCAATTCTGTCTTCCAATTTCCGAATTCCGATCACAAATGCGTAATGCAGGGATATCAATTTTGTGGAATCCGAATTTGCATCCCTACTTATCAATAAAATGCTTTTTAAAGCGAGATTGTCAGCCATAATACCAAATTCCTTTTACCCACTACTCTACTACAGTGTGACACAAGGCTCAGAAGGGAAATACAGTGGGATGCGAAAGTTTGGGCAACCTTGTTAATCGTCATGATTTTCCTGTATAAATCATTGGTTGTTATGATAAAAAATGTCAGTTAAATCTATATATATAAAATCGGATGTATGTACAGTATGTATGTATGTATGTATGTATGTGTGTGTGTGTGTGTGTGTGTGTGTGTGCCGCAATCACTCGAAAACGGCTTGACACATTTGAATGAAACTTGGTATACAGATCCCTTACTACCTGAGATGATATGTTCTGGGGGTCTCGCGTCCCCCTGCACACCTGGGCGGAGATACAAACAGCCAATCAGATTCCACCCATTCAAGTCAATGGAAAAAATTTAAAAGGCTGCCATTCTGACAGTAATCAAGCCAGAGTCCCCACACGTGGCACAGTTGGTCACTTGGTGACCGAGGTTACAAATCCAGGAAAAGTGGGCAGAGCATAAAACAGCCAATCACATTTCAGCCGTTCATTTTAAATGGGAAAATGTAAACTGCAGCCATTCTTAGACTTCAGGGTTCTCAAACTTGCCACATTCGGTCACTGGGTGAATGCTAGTGTTGGGCGAACAGTGTTCGCCACTGTTCGGGTTCTGCAGAACATCACCCTGTTCGGGTGATGTTCGAGTTCGGCCGAACACCTGACGGTGCTCGGCCAAACCGTTCGGCCATATGGCCGAACTAAGAGCGCATGGCCGAACGTTCCCCGAACGTTCGGCTAGCGCTGTGATTGGCCGAACGGGTCACGTGGTTCGGACCCGAACGCGCTCTGATTGGCCGAACGGTCACGTGGTTCGGGTAAATAAATACCCGAACCACGTCATATCTCCGCCATTTGTCTGTGGGTTTAGCTTTGGGTAGGCAGGCAGGGTAGTTCGCGCTCCAGCCACGCTAGCCAGGGTCCCCCCTGTCATTGTGTCACTGCTGGGAACAGTAGTACACCGCTTGCTCAGCCACACTATATAGCATTCTGTTTACTGCCACTCTGTGTACCTCGCTCAGCCACACTATATAGCATTCTGTTTACTGCCACTCTGTGTCTGCTGGGAATAGTAGTACACCGCTTGCTCAGCCACACTATATAGCATTCTGTTTACTGCCACTCTGTGTACCTCGCTCAGCCACACTATATAGCATTCTGTTTACTGCCACTCTGTGTCTGCTGGGAATAGTGGTACACCGCTCGCTCAGCCACACTATATAGCATTCTGTTCACTGTTCTGTGTCTGCTTGGAATAGTGGTACACCGCTCGCTCAGCCACACTATATAGCATTCTGTTTACTGTTCTGTGTCTGCTGGGAATAGTGGTACACCGCTCGCTCAGCCACACTATATAGCATTCTGTTTACTGTTCTGTGTCTGCTGGGAATAGTGGTACACCGCTCGCTCAGCCACACTATATAGCATTCTGTGCACTGTTCTGTGTCTGCTGGGAATAGTGGTACACCGCTCGCTCAGCCACACTATATAGCATTCTGTTCACTGTTCTGTGTCTGCTGGGAATAGTGGTACACCGCTCGCTCAGCCACACTATATAGCATTCTGTTTACTGTTCTGTGTCTGCTGGGAATAGTGGTACACCGCTCGCTCATCCACACTATATAGCATTCTGTTCACTGTTCTGTGTCTGCTGGGAATAGTGGTACACCGCCCGCTCAGCCACACTATATAGCATTCTGTTCACTGTTCTGTGTCTGCTGGGAATAGTGGTACACCGCTCGCTCAGCCACACTATATAGCATTCTGTTCACTGTTCTGTGTCTGCTGGGAACAGTAGTACACCGCTCGCTCAGCCAGAGTATATAGCATTGTGTTTACTGCCACTCTGTGTACACCGCTCAGCCAGACTATATACCATTGTTTACTGACACTCTGTGTACACCGCTCAGCCAGACTATATACCATTGTTTACTGACACTCTGTGTACACCGCTCAGCCAGACTATATACCATTGTTTACTGCCACTCTGATTCTGCTGGGAACAGTAGTACACCGCTCGCTCAGCCAGACTATATAGCATTGTGTTTACTGCCACTCTGTGTACACCGCTCAGCCAGACTATATACCATTGTTTACTGACACTCTGTGTACACCGCTCAGCCAGACTATATACCATTGTTTACTGACACTCTGTGTACACCGCTCAGCCAGACTATATACCATTGTTTACTGCCACTCTGATTCTGCTGGGAACAGTAGTACACCGCTCGCTCAGCCAGACTATATACCATTGTTTACTGACACTATATAGCAGACTATATAGCATTGTGTGTACACCGCTCAGCCAGACTATATACCATTGTTTACTGACACTCTGTGTACACCGCTCAGCCAGACTATATACCATTGTTTACTGCCACTCTGATTCTGCTGGGAACAGTAGTACACCGCTCGCTCAGCCAGACTATATACCATTGTTTACTGACACTCTGTGTACACCGCTCAGCCAGACTATATACCATTGTTTACTGCCACTCTGATTCTGCTGGGAACAGTAGTACACCGCTCGCTCAGCCAGACTATATAGCATTGTGTTTACTGCCACTCTGTGTACACCGCTCAGCCACACTATATAGCATTGCGTACTCTGCCAGTCAGTGTGTATATTGCTGGGATCAGTAATACTCCACTCACCGTCAACCACTATATGAGCTCAACATGAGTTCCCCAGAGACCTCCGCTGTGAGCAGCACTCCCAACAACAGCAACAGCCAACGCCCCACGCAAGCTATAACATCCACCCCAGCAGCCAGTGGTCAGCAGCAGCCCTCCCCGGAGGAGAACGTTGTGTCCATCAGTCCGTCGCCAGAGCGATTAATGAGGGCTGCCATTGAGGAGATGATGGGGCCTGATGTGGAGGAGGAGGTCTGGCTCAGGCCAGCATCCCAAGTTAATGTTGAGGACGATGAGGGGTCTGTGTCTGGGGATGTTGGGGTGGCAGAGGTGGTGGGTGGGTCAGACTCAGGAGAAGAGTTGTATGATGAGGATGATGATCGGGACCATCTGTATGTGCCTCAGAGTCCGACCCCGGAAAACATGTTGTATCGTGTGTTTAGGTACTAAAATCTGCGTTCCCTCCCAGTAGTGTTGGGCGAACAGTGTTTGCCACTGTTCGGGTTCTGCAGAACATCACCCTGTTCGGGGTGACTATATAGCAGACTATATAGCATTGTGTTTAATGCCACTCTGTGTACACGGCTCAGCCACACTATATAGCATTGTGTTTACTTCCACTCTGTGTCTGCTGGGAACAGTAGTACACCGCTCACCCGCCACTGTATAGCATTGTGCTCTGTGTCACTGCTGACAATAGTGGTACACCGCTCACCCACCACTGTATAGCATTTCTGTACTGCCACTGTACTGCTGCCAGTCAGCGTGTACTTTAAGGATAAGTGAAATGAGGAAGAAATCCGGTGAAAGAGGGAGGGGCAAGGGAAGAGGTGTTTCCCCTGACGGTTCACGTACAGGCCACAGGGGAGCACCCAAGAAAACCCACTCAATACTGCCCATGTTGTCCAGGACAACAACCCTCACAGATCCAAAAGAACAGGACCAGATAATTACTTGGATGACCTCTCAAGCGTCCAGCAGTGGGTTAAGCAGCACCAGCACATCACGCACGAGGTCCGAGTCCTCAGCCAGTTAAAGTCTGGGCTTTCTTTGAAGACTGCACTGAGGATGTTACCATGGCGATTTGCAAGGTGTGCAAGACCCGCCTGAGCAGGGGGAAAAGTATTAACAACCTCTCCACCACCAGCATGAGCCGCCACATTCTATCCAAACATCCCACTCTGTGGGCAAACGCGGCAGGACAGGGTACCACCAGCAACACTGCCTCCCTTGGGTTCACCAGACTCACCACCAGACCCGCCTCAGCAGCAGCAGTAGCCCAGCCATTGCGTGGTTCACAACATTCACAAACATCAGACGATGCTGACACTGTCACTTTCCGGACTAGTGCTCTTGAGGTCTCCCAGTGTTCATCAAACACAACAACCAACAGCCCTTCGGTGTGCAGCGCTACGGTTGAGTTGTCTGTCTCTGAGATGTTTGAGCACAAGAGGAAATTGCCAGCAAATGACCCCCGGGCCGTGGCAGTAACAGCCAGCCAGCATAGCCAAGCTTCTGGCCTGCGAAATGCTGCCATATCGAGTGGTGGAGACAAACAGCTTCAAGGGCATGATGTCAGTGGCCATCCCACGTTACGTTGTTCCCAGCCGCTACCACTTTGCGCGCTCTGCAGTGCCTGAGTTGCATGAGCACGTGGTCAGCTAAATAACCCGAAGCTTGAAGAATGCCGTTGCCTGCAAGGTTCACCTCACCACTGACACCTGGACGAGTGCGTTCGGCCAGGGTCGATACATCTCCCTTACCGCGCACTGGGTGAACCTTGTGGAGCCTGGCAGCGATTCCTCACCTGCTACGGCGCGGGTGTTGCCCACGCCGCAAACAGCTGGATAACAACAGCAGCACCTACCTCTCTGACTCCTTCTCCTCCAACGCATCTCAAAGCTGTACCTCATCCGGAAATGCTAACCCAGCACCAGCAGCAGTAGGATCGTGGAAGCAGTGCAGCACAGCTGTTGGCATGCGTCAGCAAGCGTTGCTGAAGCTGATCTGCCTTGGGGATAAGCAGCACACAGGGGAGGAAATTTGGAGGGGAATAAAGGAACAGACGGATTTGTGGCTGGCACCGCTGGACCTGAAACCGGGCATGAAGCTAGACACCTGGCACGAACTGGCAATGTACGCAATAGAGGTGCTGGCTTGCCCGGCAGCCAGCGTTATGTCGGAACGCTGTTTCAGTGCTGCCGGAGGCATCATCACAGATCGGCGTATCCGCCTCTCCACAGAAAATGCAGACCGTCTGACTCAAATTAAAATGAATCAATCCTGGATTGGAAACGACTACGCAACACTCCTGGACCCCAACCAAGTAACATGACCGATGAACATCTGGGATGGTTTAGCGTTTCCGGTCCCTGTTTATTGAACCTCTCATCTGTATTACATTTATGACTGCATGGCGGCAAAAAGCATTGCTGCTATATCCGCACGCTTTTTGTCCTCATGCAAGGCCTGGGTTGTTGTGTCTCACAAAGCGTGGCCTTCTCCTCCTGCGCCTCCTCCTGTTCCATCACGTGTGCTGCTGCTGCTGCTGCTGCTGCTGCTGCTGGGTTACCGTTGCCGGTCCCTGTTTATGGAACCTCTTATCTTTATTACATTTATGACTACATGGCGGTACAAAGCATGCTATCCGCACGCTTTTTGTCCTCATGCAAGGCCTGGGTTGTTGTGTCTCACAAAGCGTGGCCTTCTCCTCCTGCGCCTCCTCCTGTTCCATCACGTGTGCTGCTGCTGCTGCTGCTGCTGCTGGGTTACCGTTGCCGGTCCCTGTTTATGGAACCTCTTATCTTTATTACATTTATGACTACATGGCGGTACAAAGCATGCTATCCGCACGCTTTTTGTCCTCATGCAAGGCCTGGGTTGTTGTGTCTCACAAAGCGTGGCCTTCTCCTCCTGCGCCTCCTCCTGTTCCATCACGTGTGCTGCTGCTGCTGCTGCTGCTGGGTTAGCGTTGCCGCGTGGTCCCTGTTTATTGAACCTCTTATCTTTATTACATTTATGACTACATGGCGGTACAAAGCATGCTATCCGCACGCTTTTTGTCCTCATGCAAGGCCTGGGTTGTTGTGTCTCACAAAGCGTGGCCTTCTCCTCCTGCGCCTCCTCCTGTTCCATCACGTGTGCTGCTGCTGGGTTAGCGTTGCCGCGTGGTCCCTGTTTATTGAACCACTTATCTTTATTACATTTATGACTGCATGGTGGTACAAAGCATGCTATCCGCACGCTTCTTGTCCTCATGCAAGGCCTGGGTTGTTGTGTCTCAAAGCGTGGCCTTCTCCTCCTGCGCCACCCTCCTCCTGTTCCATCACGTGTGCTGCTGCTGGGTTAGCATTACCGGTCCCTTTTCCTGGAACCTCTTATATGTATTACATTTATGACTGCATGCCGACAAAAAGCATGTTACCTGTGCAAAGAAAACAGACATTTCCCGCATTTAAAAGACAGTTTTCCCTTTGAAACTTTAAAATCGATTTTCTCAAAAACTATAAGCTCTTTTTGCTAAAAAAATTTTTCCTCTTGTACCCACTCCCAAGGTGCACATACCCTGTAAATTTGGGGTATGTAGCATGTAAGGAGGCTTTACAAACCACAAAAGTTCGGGTCCCCATTGACTTCCATTATGTTCGGAGTTCGGGTCGAACACCCGAACATCGCGGCCATGTTCGGCCTGTTCGGCCCGAACCCGAACATCTAGATGTTCGCCCAACACTAGTGAATGCGATTAAGATTCAAGAAAATGGGTGGAGCCTACAACAGCCAATCAAAATTCACCTATTGATTTTCAAGGGGAATATTTAAACTGCTGCTATTCTTACACTTTTAATGACAGAGGCTTCAAACCTGCTACAGTCGGTCATTGGGTGACTGGGGTCCAAATCCACTACCAGGGCGGGGCCACATACAGCCAATCAGATTTCCTTGGTGGATAAACTTCTTTTATTCACACATTTTTTATGCCAGGAACCTGAAAGCTCACAAACATGGTCATTGAGTGACTGTGTGTCAAGGTTAGACAAAATGGGCAGAGCCAAAACAACTTTTACTGGGAAAATATAAACTGCAGCCATTCTTACACCGTTAATGGCAGGGTTCTCAAACTTTGCACAGTTGGTCATTGGGTGACTGAGATTAAGATTTTGGAAGGTGGGTGGAGCCTACAACAGCCAATAAAAAATCACCTTTTGATTTTCAAAGGGAATATTTCATCTGCTACCATTCTCTTATACTGTTAAAAACAGATGCCTAAAACCTGGTACAGTTGGTCACTAGGTGACTAGGGCCCAAACTCAGAAAGGGGGCAGAGCCACAAACAGCCAATAAGATTTGTTTATTTTTAAATGGGAATATACAAAGTATTGATACCAAGGACTCCAAAGCTGATAAACTTGATAATTGAGTGACTGTATGTCAAGGTTAGAAAAAGTGGGCGGTGCCAACAACTAATTTTTTAACATGGCAGGGTTCCCAAACTTTACACAATTGGCCACTGGGTGACTGGGATGAATATTCAGAAATGTAGGTTGAACCTACAACAGCCAATCAAAATTCACCTATTGATTTTCAAGGGGAATATTCACATTGTTACTGTAAGGGTTCGCAAGCATAAGTATATACACTGTCAGCCATTTTGTCTTCTCAGCAGCCATCTTAGGATCCATATATATATATTGTAGCAAGCTTTTAGTTTAGCCAGATCTTGAAGACTGAACCTGTCATGCTACACTGCATTCTCACTTCCCCAATTCTGTTCTATCTTTGTCCTACAGGAAACTTTTATTGTGCCACTTTGACACCTGCAGAGATGTCATATGTTATGCTAGGAAAGTCCTCATCTGTATTATTTAAATCGTGTATTATGTAAATATGCTGGAAATTTCTATGTCTATTGAGTTTGCGCAGGATGTACAAATTACTGTATAAATATAATGATTCAAAGGCAATAATTAATCTGTTTGGCAACCACAACCTGTCTGTGTGTCTCTTATTGTGGCTGACCAGCTGATTCAAAGCCAGTACTGGTATAGAAATCACAGAGTATTATTTCTAGGTTTTCTAGGTCATCACTGAAGGTCCAGTGGGTCTGTAAAGTGACCACTTCCTTTCAGCTGGGGCTCTCGTCCTGGGATTCTTCAAACGCCTCAGTTCATGTAAGTACTAATTATGTCTTTATGTTGATTGAAGACTGTTTATTACTTATATGAATTGTTGTGGGTGTCGAAGCAGGCAACTCGGGGTTTGAATAGTATTCAGACTTGGGGTCTAAAATTTTGATAGTATAATATATAGACCTTAATTTAGAGGAAAAAAAAGGGGGAGAGGTATGACAGGTAATAGGAATAGGGAATAGGTTTGACTTTTGGTAAGTCTAAATTTTAAAATTTTCGGACTTTTTAGGTAAAAGTCTGAATGAATTGGGTGTTAGATTTTTTGGGAAAATCTAATTTGTCTATTTGGGTCTGATCAACTCAGTAGTAATTTCTTCAGGAAAGAAAGAGTTCCTTTTGGTAAGGAATTAGAAATGATTTCTTTTGGTAAGAATAAGGGTTTAGATAGTTGCCATAGTATATTGATTATGTGGGTTCAAATACTTTGTGATTTCTAATATATGTTTGTTTGGTCGTCTGCTTATCTTATCTGTTGCATAGAAGTAGAAGATAATTTGTTGGTATTTGTGTGGAACTTCAAGTCCAAATCATTATATAGAGTGATTTGGCTCCACTGTATTGTGTTCCTTACTAAATAATAGATTGGGTTTAAAGAGGATCCCTAGACTTGAATAATATATACAAGAATCCCTAGACTTCAATAATATATTTCTAACCTGAATAGATGGCCAAGAAAGTATATTATAAATTAGAATTGGGTGAGATGGGCCAGAATATTGTTAAGTTAATTCCTGCCCCTACGCCTATGAGTTTTGAGTCATGTGTAGAGTTTGTTATAAGGGCCTCTGGAAAAAGATCTTTAGTTCACCCGTGGGTAGAAAAAGTAGTGGAAAAGACCAGGGAAATGAATTTTAGTCCACAATTCCCCTTAATTGGTAGTAATAGCCTAATACATATGAACTTAATTAAGGACTTATGTTTAAAGAGGGAAAAAGATTTGTCACATAATATTAACTGGGATTATCAATATATGTACCAAGGAGCAAAGAATTGGTTAGAATTTGCCCCGCATTATTATTACCGAACAGTTGAATAATAATGTGTGTTTTATGTATGTCTGTTGTCTGTCTATAGGGTGCACCAGCGATGATATAAATTGCTATAAGATTCTTACTGTATTTCTGAGAGAAGGTTAGTAAAATTAATATTAAGAACACACATGGGATTCGGATAAGAGCGGTCATTTACTGAAATCGCCAGTATAAATTCTATGTACGTACAAACTGGTTTCAGACGCCACCTTTGGAAAAGGTCTGTTTGTACTGGGTTTTTGTGATGACCGATCATTAAAATTATCTGAATTATCCATGGGTCATGTAAAATAAGCTTTTCTGTAAAAAGAAACATCTCAGAAATATAATAATGTAATCAGTTTCCTGTAAATTAGGATCTAAGTATGCAATAATATGTATCATAATGTATTCATATATGTATTGTGTACAACCTGACACATATGTGTGTAAATTGGGAGATTGTATTGAGTGCATGTATGTGATATGTATGATAGAGAGGTGATAACTGCAGGGACATAACAATAGGGGGGAGGGGTACAGAAGGACTGACCGTACCCATGCCTTTGGTCCACAAGGGCCCCGAAGGGTCCACCCTCTATCACCGTATTAGCTTTCTATTGGTCCTGAACAATAGTAGTCTTTAACACACTGTTGCCAGTGTGTCCCAATCCCCTCCTTGCACCTCTGACACTCTAAATGTCTTTGGTAAGTTTTGGCACGCTGTATCAATTGCCCTGTATAGAGTTCTTGGGGGGGGGGGCTGATGTAAAATCTACACCAGGGCCCGTAGTTAGAATTCTCCTTTAAGTTTGAAAGGGTTAAAAATTAGCACACGTCATTTTTAAGGGATCTAATCTGCGCCCGCCAACATCTGTGTGGGTTCCTCCTCTGAATCAGTCAGTGACAGCAAAATAAAATGAGGAAGTAAAAAGTAGTGCTTTTTAATCTAATGGGGTCTAACATTAACATTAGATTAATTAGGAAACATATATGTCCGTATGTATGGATTAATGTCAGGTATACTACTTGCCTTATAAAATAGTAGTATTTTTAACTCTTTTTATCTGTTAATAATGATTTCTGCATATATACGGATGTATTCTTAATAGTTAGAAATAAAAAAGTTAAATTGTATCTAAATAGGCTTGGTTCTGTGACAAAGGATTTTGGTTCTGTGACAAAAGATTCGTTTTTTGCTTTTCTTTAATTGGTGTTTCCGGGTGGCTGCACAAAACGCCTGCTTATGGTTTTTTTCTGCCAGCAGAGAGAGAAAAAAAGAGGAACTAGCGTACTACTTTGCAGAGAAAAAAAAAAGCACATTCAGAAGTCTTTTCTGAATATACCGTATATCTGTATACATATGTATCTTATGAGGTATATTATTGGAGTATTTGGAACAGTGAATAATTTATATATATTTCTTTTGTCCCTATCTTTCTTTAATATACCTGCTACTGTGTTGTTCACTACACACGCGGCAGTCTGTAAATAAATCCACATGTCTAGTATAGGAAGTTTTAAGGAGAATAATTTTTTTCCTGAACTTTAGTGTCCTTAAATTAAATTAGATTTCACTGATACCAACTGTCACCCAGGTCCATATGTATATGATTGAAGTTTCCCATACTGCAGAATAGATTTTTGGATTTTTTTATACGTGTCCAAAAGAGGTGCTGAGATTTTTTCATAGGTAGTATAGTGGAATCATATATCATAGTTTGGGGCCAATTTGGAAGGGAGCCGGTTGATTTGTCTGTGGGGTTTTTTTTGGGTGAGGAAACTGAGTGTCTGGAGGAAACCCATGCAGACTCGGGGCAGATGTTAACCAGGCAGAGATTTAAATAACATTACAAGGCGAGAGCACTGGCTGCTACGTCACCGTGTTACCTTAGTGTCATAGTGTAAAGAGAATTTAGTTTTAGTACAACCTAATTCCCTTGGTCTGAAGTGGGTTAATTAAGGAATGGCGTTTTGTCACCCAGACTTATACAAGTGAGTAGAGTTAAATCATTTCCCCATGTCATGGTAGTTGCCATAAGTTTGTTAGAATAATGTTCATATTTGAACGGAATTTATATAGCTTGTAACTTTGAAGCATATAGATTCAAATAATTTACTCAATAGTTCTCCATAGATAAAATCCTTCTTGAATATTGTATCATAGTTGGTAGGCTGTATTTTTATATCAATCGCAGCAGAAAAGGCATTTAATGATGTTTGCAACTCATTGTTGAAGTGTTACATGCTATTGTAACTAAACTGTGTCTAATTTAATTCTTCACTGGCCTGGTCACCCAGTTGAACGAATTCTCTCAGCTTGCTCCTCCTCCAAAGCCACACTGATAAAGCACAGTTATTGTAACTTCAATATTTCTAAATGTCATGCAACTCTTGAAAGATAATGATGTATTGTATACTGTTTGTACTATATTTTAGTGGATATTGTGAAACTGTGAAAGCCATATTCATTTGGGAAAATGTATGGAAAACATTGAGGACATATTAAATAGTCAGGACAGGTATATAGTTTTAGGTCAATTAAGATCGCGTGTGTAGTTCTGGGTCACACTTGCTGTTTATCTCATGTCACCCTGATTATGGGAATTCTTTTCCAATAGTGGGGTTTTTTTGACCTTAATAACCCCTCTTCCTGTTCATAAATCCATCTCCTTTACATTAATATCTCCTCTCCGGGTGGCACAATATCTTTGTGTGTATGTAATTAATGACATATATTAGCAGAGAGCTGTTTAAGGCTCTTACTCTATGTCACTCATATTTTTAGTGAGAATATATGGTTTTTTTTGTAAGCCCAAAATCCACTCAGCATAGGAAAATAAGTACATTTTTCTTAGCCTTAGGAAAATAGCTTAGTTTAATGCTTGAACCTTTTTGACAAACTGCAGAATCATTTGATGTTGATATGACAATTATTTGGATGGATTTTTAGATTTTTGACAGAATTTTTCACTGTTCTGAAGACTCTAGGAAAAAATACACTGTTTAATTTTATAGTGTAATGATTAGAAGCTTTACCTCTGGCAGAATTGTAATTTCAGTTCTGCTTGATCTGTAGTTCAGTGTCTGTTTAGTAAGGAGGCCTTAGCTTAGTCTCTGTAGTGCTGTTCTTTGTATGTGTGCCTATAGAAGTGTGTCTCGGGGACAACCATAGGTATAGTACCTTAAGCGCACTATGAGGAAAAGGACACTATAGATGTTCTTTGTATGTCTGTAGCTTTAAATCTAAAAGGGGACCCAACCCTATTACAGGAAGACAGTGCTGGCCACTGTTCCGCTGTACTGTGACCCTGCTCATATTAGCCTTTCACTTATTCTGACCAGACATTAAAATAACTTTAATGTATGGTCAAAGAGGGGAAAGAGCCCTGCCCAGGCCACCTAAGTTCTGTAAAAAGGAAAGAGCCCTGCCTAGGAAGGAAAGAGCCCTGCCTAGGGCCACCTAAGGTCTTTAAATACATCACTATTTATGGAGTTTGGTATGATTGTGGAAGGTATGATGGAATGAGAGTGTGACTTGTAATCAAAGAATGGAAAAATGGGAATTCATTATGGTGTAAAAATTCATTGGGAATTTATCCTCTCTGCCATGTATGGAGTCACATACTCGCACGGGTACAGCGACACGACGTCATGCGAACGGGGTATTGCGAGAGATCCGTTAGGGTCATAGAAAGATCCGCTAAGTGTGTGTTGAAGTTCATGGTGGAGAGTATGAATCATATTGGTATTACAAATACTAGGAAAAATAAATGACTTATTGGATTTTTGGGAAAAACAGGATGCTCGCAACAGGATGCTCGCACATTTCTCTTTATTCTTTCAGAAACAACTTGCCAGACATCTATCCTGAGGAGGATAAGACTGCCTGACCAGAGTCCATCCGGAAGTAATCCATCCAGAGGAATCCATCCCGAAGGGAGTCTCTGACCAGACCAGAAACTATCCTGAGTCTATCTTTACAGAAGGATTTCTACTGGATCCACTGTTTTGGGTGAAATAGTTCGACTAAGGCCTGAATTCCAAAAAGAGACTTTTTCATCAGTTCCATAGTTGCGTGTGTCATCTGTTGAAGAATGGAACAAGATCTGGATCTCAGACCCAGGAAGATTGTATGGATTGTGGGACATTCTTATGTGTATTGGGCTCGTAGGAAAGCTACTAATAGTGACTATGGGGAAAACCTTGGGTTATCTAGAAATAACTTCATGATCTATTGGTTCAGTATTAGAGGGATGATTTGGAATATGTTTTTTGGTAGGGTTACTTCTTTAATGCGGAGATTTCCTATGCCAGACATTCTTATTTGTCACTTGGGTGGGAACGACGTGGGTAAAGTTAACACTATTGATTTGTTACACCGCATGAAATATGATTTTATGCGCATTCATGAGATCATTCCCCAATGTGTGTTGGTTTTTTCTGAAATCATTCCCAGACGGGTGTGGATTTTTCCTCAAGATAGATTGAGGACCATTAAGACATTCATTAATAGGGCCTTATCTAGATCCCTGCCAGCTATAAGGGGTTTTTCTTATTGGCATAATAAGCTTGAGGGTTCCCGGCCTAACTTATTCCGCCCGGATAGGGTTCACTTGTCTGATCAAGGATTGGATATTTTTAATGCCGATCTTAGATCAATGATTGAATCAGCTGCCATGAGGGGTGGGTCACTATATTAAGGATATGATAGAAAGAGATCTAGTTGTAAGTCACATTATGGGTTACTGCTTTCTGAATAGTAAAAGCCTTTATTTTGCTATATCATTTTTCAAGTAAAAATTAGAATTAGGGTTTTTGTAAGTTATATAATGGGTTGACATGTAATGAGCAGATATCTCAATTACTAAATAAGGCCAAATGCTGATAAATCCAGGGATTTTTTCTGATCGCCATTTTGGGGTCAGGAAGGAATTTTCCCTTTTTGGGGCTAAATACACTATGCCTTACAAGGGTTTTTCGCCTTCCTCTGGACCAGCAGTGAAATGGGCCGGTGTGGTGTGTTATGTTATGTACACACCTCTTTCTTCAACCCAGATAACTATAAAACTGTATATTTATCAGACAGTAAAATATATATATTTACATACCCACGCATACGTGTTGCTACACATATAATTCAGCAGACCTGATCTCAGTGGGCAATTTTCAGGGTACAAGTCTCCTATTTTTGGTACCTTGGTCTTTGGTAGATTCAAGTTGGCCATAATTGTCTTGCTAAGTTTTACTAGAGTATTATATTCTGTCCTATCCTGATTATGAATATAACTGATGAGTGCCCATATGTTTGATTAGCAGAGTCCTTCTAGTATGGTCAAATCTGAAGGTAGCCATCATTACAGTTGTCCTGTTAGTCCTGATCTTGAAAGAGTATCTATAGCAGCGGTTGCTATAAGTTACATCTTTTTCTGCTTTGATTTGTAGTGTGTCTGTATAGATATTTACCGCTACTGTGGTAAAACGTCAATTAGCTAACATTCCCTTTCCTTGTTAAATCAGAGTTGTATCTGTTTGTCTGAACAAGCATAACAGGATTTTGGTCAGTATGATTGGTGCAATGGACTACAATTTCACAGCAACACAGTTGCCTTGGGCAACCGGATTGGTATATTTAGTATGGGATAATTGGAAGGCCAGAGATGTTGAGGATCTCATGTAGCCTTATTCCCTAGATTTCTGCTGTGATCTGTATTCCCTTTCACAAATGTGTCCTGGACTGAGGCCTGTAGCTACGGTTTGACCTGCTTGGTGAGTTCTGGCAGTACTCCTGTATTTCTGATCTCAGCCTCTGTACTCGGGGTATTAAGGCCTGAGTATGATTGTAGTTGGGTTGATGTCCACTCCCTGGGTTAACAGGAGTGTGTGACCTAGAGTAAAGGATACAAAGATAGTTTGGAGTACAGTGGCTGATGGAGGGTCGGAGGTCTGCCATGCCTCACAAATGGGTTATAAACTAAATTGTAAAGTCAAGACCACCCTCTCACAAATATAGCCACCTTATGCATGCGCTAGTTGCTATCATAAGGGTGTTTTTGACCTTGGCCTACCTAAAAGCCTAGTATTTAGACAAGCCCTTTTTTAGACAGGAGCAGATGGAAACTTCTCTTGGAGTAAGTGCTGATATAAGACAGTTTCTTTCTTGTATTGATCTGAGAGAAACATTCCTGCTGCAGGCTAATTTATACACATGAGTGTACCCTCACATGCAGTATGCATAAGATTTTTGTTAGATTACATCAGGAAAGAGAAGTGCAGACAACTTCTCATGTTATGTCCGTTATCGCATTGGAGGACTGTGACCAGAATTTTGCCCACTGATATGTTAGTTCTGTATAAGGCTAAATAATTGACATTGATATGATTATCTTTTTTCATAAAGATACAATTAGATTGGCATCCTCCAGGATACTAATCTTTGGGGGACAATACTAGCATAGTCTGTGTAGCCATTTTTCCTTTGGAAAATGTCTAAAAAGGAGGGAATTGTAAGGGTTCGCAAGCATAAGTATATACACTGTCAGCCATTTTGTCTTCTCAGCAGCCATCTTAGGATCCATATATATATATTGTAGCAAGCTTTTAGTTTAGCCAGATCTTGAAGACTGAACCTGTCATGCTACACTGCATTCTCACTTCCCCAATTCTGTTCTATCTTTGTCCTACAGGAAACTTTTATTGTGCCACTTTGACACCTGCAGAGATGTCATATGTTATGCTAGGAAAGTCCTCATCTGTATTATTTAAATCGTGTATTATGTAAATATGCTGGAAATTTCTATGTCTATTGAGTTTGCGCAGGATGTACAAATTACTGTATAAATATAATGATTCAAAGGCAATAATTAATCTGTTTGGCAACCACAACCTGTCTGTGTGTCTCTTATTGTGGCTGACCAGCTGATTCAAAGCCAGTACTGGTATAGAAATCACAGAGTATTATTTCTAGGTTTTCTAGGTCATCACTGAAGGTCCAGTGGGTCTGTAAAGTGACCACTTCCTTTCAGTTACCATTATACACTGTTAGTGGCAGAGGCCTCAAACCTGATACAGTCAGTCATTGGGTGACTGGGGTCCAAATTCACTAAAGGGGTGGAGCCACAAACAGCCAATCACATTTGTTAGATTGATTTCAGCCATTCTGTTATTGGCAGGGTTCTCAAACGTGACACAGTTGGCCACTGGGCGACTGGGACTAATATTCAGAAAAGTGGGTGGAACCTACAGCAGCCAATCAAAATTCACCTTTTGATTTTCAAGAGAAATACATTGCTGCCATTCATGCACTCAGAGACCTAAAATCTACTACAGTCAGTCACTGGGAGACTGGGGTTTAAATTCTGAAGGGAGCGGGCCAAAAACAGCCGACCAGATTTGTTTAATTTCAATAGTAAAATGCAACTTATTGATGCCAAGGACCCCAAAGCTCATAAACTTGGTCATTAAGTGACTGTATGTCAAGATTAGAAATAGTGGACAGAGCCAAAACAACTAACTGTTTACATGGGAAAATGTAAACTGCAGCTTTTCTTACACTGTTAATGGCAGGGTTCTCAAACTTTACACAGTTGGTAACTGGGTGACTAGGATTAATATTCGGAAAAGTAGATGTAGCCTACAAGTAGTGTTGGGCGAACAGTGTTCGCCACTGTTCGGGTTCTGCAGAACATCACCCTGTTCGGGTGATGTTCGGGTTCGGCCGAACACCTGATGGTGTTCGGCCAAACTGTTCGGCCATATGGCCGAACTAAGAGCGCATGGCCGAACGTTACCCGAACGTTCGGCTAGCGCTGTGATTGGCCGAACGGGTCACGTGTAGTGTTGGGCGAACATCTAGATGTTCGGGTTCGGGCCGAACATGGCCGAACTCCGAACATAATGGAAGTCAATGGGGACCCGAACTTTCGTGCTTTGTAAAGCCTCCTTATATGCTACATACCCCAAATTTACAGGGTATGTGCACCTTGGGAGTGGGTACAAGAGGTACTGCTGAGCCATTGCCCTTTGAAAAGATGTGAGATTTTGGAAAGTGAAATAGGGAGGCAATGAAATCCTATGGGGGATTTTACCAATTTTGGACCCCTGTAACTCTGGTTTGCAGAGATGTAGGGACCCCATCTTTGGAATCCAAGTCTAACAATATGTCTTCTACCTGCATGAGACATTTCGTGAGATTCAGACGTTGCTAACGGCCATTGCTGTGATTTATGTACGCCACCATCACTACCATTGAAATAGCCCAAATAAACAGGTTTTTGTGACCCTAGGCTATGACCTCTTCGGCCTAGGGGCCCGAAACTCACCAGTCATGTTCCCCCTAAGGGTCCCTACAATGCTAGAAAATTTGGTACTGCTGAGCCATTGCCCTTTGAAAAGATATGAGATTTTGGAAAGTGAAATAGGGAGGCAATGAAATCCTATGGGGGATTTTACCAATTTTGGACCCCTGTAACTCTGGTTTGCAGAGATGTAGGGACCCCATCTTTGGAATCCAAGTCTAACAATATGTCTTCTACCTGCATGAGACAGTTCGTGAGATTCAGACTTTGCTAACGGCCATTGCTGCGATTTATGTACGTCACCATCACTACCATTGAAATAGCCCAAATAAACAGGTTTTTGTGACCCTAGGCTATGACCTCTTTGGCCTAGGGGCCCGAAACTCACCAGTCATGTTCCCCCTAAGGGTCCCTACAATGCTAGAAAATTTGCCACTGCTGAGTAATTGCCCTTTGAAAAGATGTGAGATTTTGGAACTGTAAATAGGAGGCCCAATGAAAGCCTATGGGTGATTTTACCAAATTTGGAGCCCTGTAACTCTGGTTTGCAGAGATGTAGGGAACCCATCTTTGGAGCCCAAGTCTAACAATGTGTCTTCTACCTGCATGAGACATTTCGTGAGATTCAGACGTTGCTAACGGCCATTGCTGCGATTTATGTACGTCAGACTCGCCACCATTGAAATTGCCCAAATAAACAGGTTTTGTGACCCTAGGCTATGACCTCTTCGGCCTAGGACTGCATTGAACGCGACCCACGCATTGTGCGCATTCTGGACAACACCAATTACTGGGTTTATACCCTTCTGGATGCACGGTACAAACACAATGTTCCAAAACTGCTTGAAGAAAGAGCCAGACAGGTCAAAATGGAAGAATACCAGCAGGCCCTTGTGGAGACTTTAGAGAGGAGATTGACATCCTCCCCCTCCTCTAGCCAGTTGTACGCCGACAGACTGACTTCCGCAAACCCAGGACGACCAGGAGGGCAGCAAACAACACAAGCCGCAGCTAGTGCCCAAAAGGGAATGGTATCGGCAGTGTCCTTGGAGTGGGAAAATTTTCTGACACCCATGCAGCAGCACACAGAACAGCAAGCGTGTAGATCCACCTCCAACACCGATCGCCTTGAGAAGATGGTCAAGGACTACATGTCAGATGGCGTAGCTGTGTTGAACAATCCATCTGCACCCTTCAACTATTGGGTATCGAAGCTAGACACCTGGCACCAACTGGCAATGTACGCAATAGAGGTGCTGGCTTGCCCGGCAGCCAGCGTTATGTCGGAACGCTGTTTCAGTGCTGCCGGAGGCATCGTCACAGATCGGCGGCGTATCCGCCTCTCCACAGAAAATGCAGACCGTCTGACTCAAATTAAAATGAATCAATCCTGGATTGGAAACGACTACGCAACACTCCCGGACCCCAACCAAGTAACATGAACAATGAACATCTGTGATGGGTTAGCGTTTCCGGTCCCTGTTTATTGAACCTCTCATCTGTATTACATTTATGACTGCATGGCGACAAAATGCAAATTGCTATCCGCACGCTTCTTGTCCTCATGCAAGGCCTGGGTTGTTGTGTCTCAAAGCGTGGCCTTCTCCTCCTGCGCCACCCTCCTCCTGTTCCATCACGTGTGCTGCTGCTGGGTTAGCGTTACCGGTCCCTTTTCCTGGAACCTCTTATATGTATTACATTTATGACTGCATGCCGACAAAAAGCATGTTACCTGTGCAAAGAAAACAGACATTTCCCGCATTTAAAAGACAGTTTTCCCTTTGAAACTTTAAAATCGATTTTCTCAAAAACTATAAGCTCTTTTTGCTAAAAAAAATTTCCCCTTGTACCCACTCCCAAGGTGCACATACCCTGTAAATTTGGGGTATGTAGCATGTAAGGAGGCTTTACAAAGCACCAAAGTTCGGGTCCCCATTGACTTCCATTATGTTCGGAGTTCGGGTCGAACACCCGAACATCGCGGCCATGTTCGGCCTGTTCGGCCCGAACCCGAACATCTAGATGTTCGCCCAACACTACCTACAAGAGCCAATCAAAATTCACCTATTGATTTTCAAGGGGAATATTGAAACTGCAGCCATTCTCACACTGTTAATAGCAGAGGCCTCAAACCTGCTACAGTGGGTCGTTAAGTGTCTGGGGTTCAAATTCAGTAAAGGGGCAGAGCCAAAAACAGCCAGATTTATTTGCTGGATAAACTGCTTCCATTAGCACAATTTTGATGCCAGGAACCCAAAAGCTCACAAACTTGGTCATTAAGTAGTGACTGTGTGTCCAGGTTACAAAAAGTGGGTGGAGTTAAAAACAGATTTTTCTGGGAAGTTGTAAACTGCAGCCCTTCTTCACTGTTAATGGCAGGGTTCTCAAACTTAGCATAGCTGGTTACTGGGTGACTGGGATTAATAATCAGAAAAGTGGGTGGAGCCTAAAATGCCAATCAAAAATCACATGTCGCTTTTCAAGGAGAATATTAAAATTGCTGTCATTCTTGCACTGTTAATGGCACAAGCCTCAAACCTGGTACAGTTGGTCATTGGGTCACTGGGGTTCAAATTCAGAAAAGGGGACAGAGCCACAAACAGTGAATCAGATTTGTTTCATTTCATGGGAAAATACAAATTATTGATGCCAAGGACCCCAAAGCTCACAAACCTGGGCATTGAGTAGTGACTTTGTGTCCAGGTTACAAAAAGTGGGCGGAGCCAAAAACAATTTTCACTGGGAAAGCGTAAACTGCAGCCCTTCTTACACTGTTTATGGCAGGGTTCCCAAACTTTGCCCAGATGGTCACTGAGTGACAGATTAATATTCAGTGAAGTGGGTGGAGCCTATAATAGCCAATCAAAATTCACCTGTTGATTTTCAAGTGGAATATTTAAATTGCTGCCATTTTTACACTGTTAATAGCAGAGGCCTCAAACCTGCTACAGTTGGTCATTGGGTGACTGGGGTTCAAATGCTGGAGAGGGGCAGAGTCACAAACAGCCCATCAGATTTGTTTAATTTCTATGGGAATATACAAATTATTGATGCCAAGGACCCCAAAGCTCACAAACTTGGTCATTCAGTGTTTGTGTGTTAGGGTTAGAAAGTGGGCGGAGCCAACACCAGTCAAATACATGCCCAGGCAACGCCGGGTCATCAGTGAGTGGAGACAAATACAAATTTCACTGGGAAAATGTACACTGCAGCCATTCTTACACTGTTAATGGCAGGGTTCTTAAACTTTGCACAGTTGGTCACTGGGTGACTGAGATTAATATTCAGAAAAGTGGGTGGAGCCTACAAAAGTGAATCAAACTTCACCTATTGCTTTTTAAGGGGAATATTTAATTGCTACCATTCTTGCACTGTTAATGGCACAGGCCTCAAACCTGGAACAGTTGGTTATTGGGTGACTGGGGTTCAAATTCAGAAAAGGGTGTGGAGCCACAAATAGCCAATCAGATCTTTTCATTTCAATGCAAATTATTGATACCAAAGACCGCAAAGCTCACAAACTTGGTCAGTGAGTAATTGTGTGTTAGGGTTAGAAAAAGTATGCAGAGCCAACATGTAACGATAGGTGTCAGCAACCAGAGAGAGAATCTGATCCTTGGCGATCTGCCGTATCCCCAAGAATACAGATATACTTGATTATTGGGGATCTGCAGATTCGCCAATAATCAGATATGACTAACCTCTAGACACCTGAGAGTGTAAGTGTTTTGGTGCAACAGTAACCTTTGGACCACCGGGGTAGCAGGTGGTCCAATAAGTAGAAAAGACTCTACTGCAGTCAAGGACACCTGGAGAGGGAGTCCCTGACTGATAAGAAACAGTGTCCCCTCTGTAGAGCCGGGGACCCCTGCAGAAAGGCTGGACACCCTGCGGGGGGGGGTGACAGCCAGAAGGTCAGGCAGGCCGGGTCAGCAACAGAGAATCAGATATGCAAGGTACCAATTCAGAGATCAGAAGAATAGTCAGGAACGCTATAGGTCATAACAGATAACAGAACAAGGCCTAGTCTGAGGGGTGAGGTCCGTGATCTCAACACCCTGGAACTATTAACACAGATGATATACAGTATTCCTAGTCTGGGGTGTGAGGGCCGTGATCTCAACACCCTGGAACTATGTGTCACGGTCACTTACCTGTCTGGACGAGGCGGCTGGCACTTACGGATGCTGCTGGGCGGAGCTACAAACAGCCAATCAGATTCCACCCATTCAAGTCAATGGAAAAAATGGCCTATTTAAGTCTGGAGAATGCCATCATTCAGTGCTGTAGTATTGCAGCTAGTTTGGTGTGTGTTCCCGTGCGTGATCTTTGTATCTGCCTGTTCCTGATCTCATGTTGCTGACCCTGGCCTGGCTGACTTCCCGACTTGCTTCCGACTCCTGCTACGTACGACTGCCCGCTCTGTTGCCGACCTCTGCCCGTCTGATTACCCGTCTTGTTGCTGACCTTCTGCCTGTTCACGGATCCGCCTCAGTATCTGCTCCTGCTTGGAATCAAGTCTTGAAACCCGTCTGGAAGCTGAGTCCTTGCACCTCCAGACTCAGCACGCGGGAGCGCTTCGATTCCTGCCTGGTTACACCATTGGATCTGCTAGCGCTCCTGCCCCGTACTAGCTGTGGAACCCTGTTCCCAATCCAGGGTACTAGGCTAGTAAGTTGCAAGAGTTGCTGCCCTCGGCACATCGGTCTCCAGCTCCTAAGGTACGTCACAAAAATACTACAACCAAAGATGGAGACCGCTGAGGCAGCAAACATACTAAGTACCTTATGCAAACAAGTTACCGCACTAACGGAGGCCATTAAGGAACTACAAGCTGGTCATGTTCAAATTGAAGGCCGGATTAATACAATGCGTGCTGGGGAATCTCCGTCACTTCCTGCTCCTGCACCTCCAGCAGTTCCAGCACCTGCTCCTGTGGAGCCGGTCCCCGTGATCCCTGCAGTAAACCCGGAACCTCAAGTACCTACGCCAGAACGCTTCACAGGGGACCGTTCCAAATTCCGCTCCTTCCGCCATGCATGTCAGCTCTACTTTGCACTACAACCTCGCACCTTTTCTAACGAAGAAACAAAAGTAGGATTCATCATCTCCTTACTACAGGAAGAGCCACAGTCATGGGCCCACAGGTTGATGGAGCAAAAACACCAGTGTTTAAATTCTATGGAGCAATTCTTTACTTCTATGGCAGTTTTGTACGATGATCCCCAGCGTAGTGTTACAGCTGAAATTGCCATCCGCAACCTAAGACAAGGCCGTAAACCAGTGGAGGAGTACACTACTGAATTCAAACGTTGGGCATCAGATACCGACTGGAATGAGTCAGCCCTGAAACATCAATATCGCCTGGGATTATCAGAGTATCTGAAAGATGAACTGGCTCGAGTGGGAGTACCCATTACCTTGGACGAGTTGATTACAACTGCCATTCAGATAGACCGACGCTTTCGGGAACGTCAACTGGAGAAATCAATGCCCTGCTCTGCCCGTACTTCTTGGCTTCCTGTAAATCAGTCACCCTCTCCGACCTCTACTTCCACTGATGATCAACCTGAGCCCATGCAACTCAGAGTCATGCGTGCCCCATTAACCAATGAAGAGAGAACCCGCAGACGTCAGGGAAATCTATGCTTTTACTGCAGGAATCCGGGACATTTCCTGAGGAATTGTCCAGTTCGTCCAACGGGTAAGGAGTATCTTCAGAAAGCTCAAACTCCACCCAAGTACACCCCATCCACGGTTCACACTCATTTTAATATCTCTATTCTCTTTCAGTTTCCCGGAAGAACCCTTAAGACTTCTGCCATAATAGACTCTGGAGCCTGCAGCTGCTTCATGGATAAAGCATTCGCCACAACTCATCAAATTCCAGTGCAATCCCGAAAAGAGTTATTACACATACACCTAGCAGATGGGTCCTCCATCAGCTCTGGACCTGTAAACACTGAGACTCTGCCATTACTCACCTCCACCTCCGAAGATCATCAAGAATGGCTTAAATTTGATCTAGTGTCTTCCCCAGTATATCCTATTATTCTGGGCCTACCTTGGCTCCGGGCTCACAATCCAGCTATCAACTGGGCCACAGAAGAAATCAAGTTCACCTCCACCTACTGTAATAGTTGTTGTTTTCAGCAAGCCTCAGAAGCATCTGGCCCGTTACTTTGTACCTCTACCTTGGCAGATGAAGTCCCAGTACAATATCACGACTATCTTGATGTATTTGACAAAAAAGGGGCTGATCAACTTCCTCCACACCGACCATACGATTGCCCAATTTATCTAATAGAAGGAGCTACCATACCTTTTGGAAGGATGTTTCCACTCTCTGATCCCGAACAGGAGGTACTGAAGCAATATATTCAGGAAAACTTGAAGAAAGGATTTATTAGGCCTTCAGTCTCTCCTGCTGGAGCTGGGATATTTTTTGTCCAAAAGAAAGATGGCACACTAAGACCATGTATTGACTATCGGCCTTGAATAAAGTTACGATTAAGAATCGCTTCCCCCTCCCACTTGTACCAGAACTATTCCAAAAGTTACGGGAAGCCACAATACTTACAAAGTTGGATCTTCGAGGTGCCTATAATTTAGTCAGGATGAGAGAAGGAGATGAGTGGAAAACGGCTTTCAGATCACGTTACGGACATTTTGAATATTTAGTGATGCCGTTTGGTCTGTGCAACGCTCCAGCCACTTTTCAACATTTCATTAACGATATACTCAGGGATTTCCTCGATCAATTCATCATTGTTTACCTGGATGATATTCTTATTTTTTCTACATCTCTGGAGATTCATCGTCATCAGGTTGGTCAGGTGCTCGTACGTCTACGTCTACATAAGTTATATGTGAAAGTGGAAAAATGTGAATTTGAAAAGGAGTCGATTTAGTTTCTGGGATTTATCATTTCCGCCAATGGACTAGTTATGGACCCTCAGAAGATTCAAGCCGTTGTTGATTGGCCAGCTCCAGACAATAAAAAAGCAGTACAAAGATTTATTGGTTTTGCCAATTTTTATCGAAGATTTATTAAGAATTTTTCTGCTACCATTCTTCCAATCACACGACTTACTCGTCAAAATCATCACTTCTCCTGGACTCAAGAAGCCCAAGTGGCCTTTGATGAATTAAAAAGACATTTCACCACAGCACCTGTACTAAAGCATCCTGATCAAGCCTTGCCCTTCATCTTGGAAGTGGACGCTTCTGAATCTGCTGTTGGGGCAATACTTTCTCAGAGACATGGAATCAAGGCTCTCCTTCACCCTGTGTCTTTTTTTACCAGGAAACTGTCTGAGTCAGAAAGGAACTATGATGTCGGTGAAAGGGAGTTGTTAGCCATCAAAGATGCATTAGAAGAATGGCGTTATTTTTTGGAAGGTGCTTTGCATACTATACTCATATTTACAGATCACAGAAACCTGGAATATCTTAAAACGGCTAGAAGGCTGAATCCTAGACAGGCCAGATGGCCTTCGTTTTTCTCGAGATTTTCATTCCATGTTACCTATAGACCTGGGTCGAAGAATACTAAACCCGATGCCCTTTCTCGTATGTTCCCCGATGATCAGCCTCAGGTCAGTCCAGATACAATATTGTCCAACAAAAATTTTTTGATCATGCAACCAGATATTGTAAAACAGTTACAACTAACACCAACAGATATCTCAGAGGATGTCAAATCTAATCTTGTCCAGAAACAGGGTCTTTGGTACCACAATGATAGAATCTTTGTACCTGAAGAAACCCGAGTAAAAGTATTTCAACTCTGCCACCAACTAGCAGGACACTTCAGATTTTCTAAAACCTTGGATTTACTCCGGAGATACTTTTGGTGGCCAGGACTCAGGAAGGATTGTAGGATGTATGTCTCAACCTGTACTGTTTGTAACCGCTCAAAAGGAACTCATCTCAAGTCTTGGGGTTTGCTGGAACCTTTACCCATTCCTCCAAGACCGTGGCACTCCATATCCATGGACTTTATCACCGAGTTACCTAAATCAAGCAATTGTAACACAATCTTTGTGGTGATTGACAGACTATCAAAGATGGCACACTTTGTCCCAATGCAAGAGATTCCAACAGCACAAATAACCGCTTCAGCTTTTATTAAGGAAATAGTCCGTCTTCACGGTATACCAGCAGACATCACTTCGGATAGAGGTGCACAGTTTACTTCTAGGTTTTGGGTGGCCCTCTGCAAGATGCTTAACATTAAACTTTGCCTTTCTTCAGCCTATCATCCACAAACCAACGGCCAAACAGAACGGACTAACCAGACGCTGGAACAGTATTTAAGATGTTTTTCCTCATGTTCTCAGGATAATTGGGTTCAGCTTCTTCCAGTAGCAGAATTTGCCTACAATAACTCCGTTCATTCCTCTACACAACAGTCTCCATTTTTTGCCAATTATGGTTTTCACCCATCATTCCTACCAAACTTGGTTGCAGAGACTCCTGTTCCTGCTGCTGGAGAATTCATCAAATTATTACTTCAGAATCATGCGGTTTTACAGAAATCTATGGCATTAGCCCAAGCAACATTTAAGAAGAAGGCAGACGATCAAAGGAGAGGTGACTCTGATATGGATCCAGGGGACTTGGTCTGGTTATCATCAGTTAATCTCAAACTGTCTTGCCCGTCAAAGAAGTTGGGACCAAAATTCATCGGTCCATTCCCCATCAAGAGGAAGATTGGCCAGGTGGCCTATGAGTTAGAACTACCCAGTCATTTGAAGGTACACCCGGTATTCCATGTATCCCTATTGAAACCTGTTCTCAAGGATCCTTTTCCTGGCCGAATCATGGCCCCTCCTCCACCTATCATAGTTAATGGAGAAGAGGAGTTTGAGGTGGAAACTATTATGGACTCCAGAAGAAGAGGGAGAGGCATTCAATACCTAGTGAAGTGGAAGGACTATGGGCCAGAGAATAACACATGGGAGCCAGCCTCAAACCTACATGCTGATCGCCTGATTAAGGAATTTCATCAAAGATGTCCTGGTAAACCAGCTCCAAGGGGGCATCCGGGGCTGCCCCTTAGAGTGGGGGTATTGTCACGGTCACTTACCTGTCTGGACGAGGCGGCTGGCACTTACGGATGCTGCAGGTGTCCTGGTGCATGCTGGTGGGTCCCTCACGGGTCCGGGCAGGGTGCACACTGGGCTCCGTGTGTGGCAGTTGAGACATCGGCGCTCGGCAACGCTGGTGTAATACTGTGCGCATGCGCGCCCGAAGGGCCGCCTGTTCATGCATTATTTATGGGCTTATGCGTGCGTTTGTTCGGCGTGATTGCGTCTGGTTGTCCGCGTCATCGCGTACGGATGTACGCGTCATAGCGTGCGTCCGTCGCGTCATCGCGTGCACCTGATGCGTCATTGCGTACGGACGTACGTGTTTTCCCGCCAAACGGCCTATTTAAGTCTGGAGAATGCCATCATTCAGTGCTGTAGTATTGCAGCTAGTTTGGTGTGTGTTCCCGTGCGTGATCTTTGTATCTGCCTGTTCCTGATCTCATGTTGCTGACCCTGGCCTGGCTGACTTCCCGACTTGCTTCCGACTCCTGCTACGTACGACTGCCCGCTCTGTTGCCGACCTCTGCCCATCTGATTACCCGTCTTGTTGCCGACCTTCTGCCTGTTCACGGATCCGCCTCAGTATCTGCTCCAGCTTGGAATCAAGTCTTGAAACCTGTCTGGAAGCTGAGTCCTTGCACCTCCAGACTCAGCACGTGGGAGCGCTTCGGTTCCTGCCTGGTTACACCATTGGATCTGCTAGCGCTCCTGCCCCGTACTAGCTGTGGAACCCTGTTCCCAATCCAGGGTACTAGGCTAGTAAGTTGCAAGAGTTGCTGCCCTCGGCACATCGGTCTCCAGCTCCTAAGGTACGTCACACTATGCTAGAGAATAACATAGATGATATACAGTAACTGGCTAAGTATGGATTCCCAGGTCCACCTGGTTCCACCACACTGAAGGATCTGACTAAGGTCAGAGTGCTAACACGTAAGCATTCGCAATGCCAGACAATCAGCAACTGAACAGCAGGAGATATATATAGTAAAGCGCTCCACAGCGCCGCCCAGCTCCCATCAACCAATCACTGACTGAGCAGCGATCAGCTGACCGCCCTGATCAGCTGATCTTCCTCCTATTGGTATAAAGAGCTTGTCTTGCAGCGCGCGCGCGCATAGCTCTCCATCTGTGTGCACTACTAGTTCCAGACAGCCCAGACACATGTTGCTGCGGGGAAACCGCCACAATAGACGCGGAATCCGCCGCCTTACCGTCAGGACATGCGGCGGCCCCCACGCCATTCTTCCCATGTGCACCATTAGTTCCAGACAACCCAGACGCATGCCGGCGCGGACAAACCGCCGCGTCAGACGCGGAATCAGCCGCCTTACTGTCAGAACACGTGGCGGCTTTTCCGCTATTCATCACACAACACCAGCCAAATACATACCCGGGCAACGCCGGGCAATCAGCTAGTATATCATATAGGAGACACAAACAGTGATATTTGAGAAGTGAAATCAAGTTTATTGGATTTACAGAAAGTGTACAATAATTGTTTAAAATAAATTAGGGAGGTGCATAAATGTGGGCACTGTTGTCATTTTATTGATTCCAAAACCTTTAGAACTTATTATTGGAACTCAAATTGGCTTGGTAAGCTCAGTGACCCCTGCCCTACATACACAGGTAAATCCAATTATGAGAAAGAGTATTTAAGGGGGTCAAATGTAAGTTTCCCTCTTCTTTTAATTTTCTCTGAAGAGTAGCAACATAGGGGTCTCAAAATAACTCTCAAATGACCTGATGACAAAGATTGTTCACCCTCATGGTTTAGGTGAAGGATACAAAAATCTGTCTCAGAGATTTCAGCTGTCTGTTTTCACAGTTAGGAACATAGTGAGGAAATGGAAGACCACAGGCTCAGATGAAGTTAAGGGTTGAAGTGGCAAACCAAGAAAAATCTTGGATAAACAGAATGAAGTTAGAGTCAACCCACAGACCAGCACCAAAGACCTACAGCATCATCTTCCTGCAGATGGAGTCACTGTGCATCGTTCAACCATTCGGCACACGTTACACAAGGATATGCTGTATGCGAGAGTGATGCAGTGGAAGCCATTTCTCTGCCCACAGCACAAACAGAGCCACTTGAAATATGCTAAAGCACATTTGGACAAGCCAGCTTCAGTTTGGAAATAGGTGCTGTGGACTGATGAAACTAAAATTGAGTTCTTTGGACATAACAAGCCCCTTGTTATGCCCAAAGAACTAAATTTTAGTTTCCTCAGTCCACAGCACCTTATTCCAAAATGAAGCTGGCTTGTAGCATATTTCAAGTGGCTCTGTTTGTGCTGTGGGCAAAGAAATGGCTTTCTCTGCATCACTCTGGCATACAGCATCTCCTTGTGTAAAGTGTGCCAAATGGTTGAATGATGCACAGTGACTCCATCTGCAGCAAGATGCCCGTTATGCATGGAGGAAAACGAACACAGCACTCCAAGAAAAACGCCTGCTATCTACAGTAAAATATGGTGGTGGTTCCATCATTCTGTGGGGCTGTGTGGCCAGTGCAGGGACTGGAAATCTTGTCAAAGTTGAGGGACGCATGGATTCTAGTCAGTATCAGCAGATTGTGGAGACCATTGTCCAGGGATCAGTGACAAAGCTGAAGCTGCGCCGGGGCTAGATCTTTTAACAAGACAATGACCCTAAACGCTGCTCAAAATCCACTAAGGCATTCACGCAGAGGAACAAGTACAACGTTCTGGAAAGGCCATCTCAGTCCCCAGACCTGAATATAATTGAAAATCTGTGGAGTGAGTTAAAGAGAGCTGTCCATGCTCGAAAGCCATTAAACCTGAATGAACTAGAGATGTTTTTTTTAAAGAGGAATGATTCAAAATACCTTCAACCAGAATCTAGACTCTCATTGGAACCTACAGGATGCATTTAGAGGCTGTAATTTCTGCAAAAGGAGGATCTACTAAATATTGATTTCATTTCTTTTTTTGTGGTGCCCAACTTTATGCACCTGCCTAATCTTGTTTAAACAATTATTGCACACTTTCTGTAAACCCAATAAACTTCCTTTCACTTCTCAAATATAACTGTGTTAACTTATCGTAACAACCAACGATTTATAGAGGAAAATGATGGCGATTAACAAGGTTGCCCAAACTTTCGCATCCCACTGTAGTTCAGGGTCAGGACATTATTTTTTAGCAATTTACAGGGGAGTATCAGAAGTAGTCAGGTAAGTACAACATGAATATCAACATTAGAGGTTACAAATCACATATATGTACCCTCCTGCTCGTTCCCTGATCAGAGGTAATGGGTGGAAAGCTCAGTGAAGCCCTGACTGATCTCTGTGAGCTGCTATCATAAATATGGACATGAATGGATGAGTGAAGTCCATCTTCTGGTAAGTCCAGTTACTCATCGCTAGTTATGAGAATCACTCACGATGAAGATCTTACTTCCTCACTGAAGTTTTCCAGATCTGTGTGCCAAGAATGGCATTGTGCGAGGTTTGTGAAAACATCCGTGATGACTACTTCTATCTGCATCATATTTAGCATGTAAGGTTCAAATGGAAATCTGGCCAAGAAGACTTCTTCTTGTTTACTTTTGGCCAGATTGGGAAAGGATGGGGGAAGGGTGAGCACTAAGAAATGAAAGGTGTTCTAACATGTAACATTTTCACCAGCTAAGTCTTTAGGGATAAATCTTCCACCGAGTACATCTGTTTCAGGAACAGCTATCAAGAGGGTTTTTTCCCAAAGTTTTGGAAAGATCTTCTAATGAACCGTGAGAGGTTTTTACTCTTTACCAACATGAAACTGAAATTAAACATTGGGGCCTAAACTTTCACTTTGAAAAGTTATTATTTCTCAAGATCTAAAGCTTACATTTACAATCTTAGATTAGTTAAAAAAAAATTGCAAATTGGAATTTGACAAATAGTTGTTTACCTTTTTTTTTACTTTATTTGGGTTATTTCACTAAACATCCTAGTGCTTTTAATGCCTTTTTATTTATCTCGGTGCTTCTATTCTGGTTACATACCAATATCCAGCCTAAACCAACATATAAGAGGCATTTCTGATGCTGAAACCAGGTTGATTAATGTAAAAATGGGCATCCTGAATAATTTTTTTCTTTTCCGCTATGAGTCGTTACCGGTCCTCTTTAAAAGCAATGCCATCATATTTTGGTGGCTGGAGCTAAACTACAGTCTGTGATTGGAGATAAAGTTAAAGTATACAGCACCGACACGTTAAATCCTTAAAGAGGAACTGTTGCGAAAATCTTAAAATTTAAACACATATTAATAAGTAGTACATTTCTCCCAGAGCAAAATGAGCTATAAATTACTTTTCTCCTATGTTGCTCTCACTTCAGTGGGTATTAGAAATCTGACATTACCGACAGGTTTTGGGCTAAATTTCACGAATCAGATACTTACCTAAATAGAGGGAAGCCTGAGGATCCTATTGAGGCTTCCATCACTGCTTTTATGTCCCCTGTCACGGAGCGTGGCCTACTGAAGATTAGCGGCAAGACATTGTTGCTAATCAGATTGGGGCCGCCCAGCTCCTCCTCTGTGTACATGGCCGCGCAATAGCTGACTGAGCCCACCTGCGTATGCGCAGTGAGACGGAGCTCCTGGCTACTGCGCATGAGCAGGTAGGCTCGCGAGGCTACAGTGTGGCCATTAATATAGAAGCTATGCGGCCTCGATTTGGAGTCTGCCGACAAGAGAGGGAAGTCTCAGTAGGATCATGAGGCTCCCTTATCTGCAGGGTAAGAACTTGTTTTGAACCCGAGCTTTAGCTCTGGTTCACTTTAAGTGTCAGAGACCCTCCAAAAAAGTCAACTAATTTAGTCCTGGCTCACACGGGCTTTTAAGAGAGCCTGAAGCCTTAAAAAAATACTTATTTTTAATAGCCATTTCTGTTCAGCAATAATGCCATAGCTAAAACGGCGCATACCCGCGGCAGAACAAGATTTTATCTCCAAAATCCCGGGACAAAATTCAATGACTTTCCAGGTTGTGGATTTTGCTGCCCGGGGAGTCAGAGCTTTGCACTTTAGCTCTGCCTCCAGTCAAGTTAATCTCCACGGATCTCTGCCTCTCCCCGCCCCTCTAAGTGAAAAAAGACTGAGAGGGGTCAGGAGGAGGTGGAGATCCACGGATATTGACGCAAGTAGAGGCAGAGCTACTGCATAAGCTCTGCCTCTAGTCGGAACTCGGAAGGAGCCCTGAATTCTGCCCCGGCTATTTCGGGGTGATTAAGGCCGTGTTCTGCCGCAGGAATGTGGCATTTCAGCTATAGCATTATTGCTGAACACAGGACTGGCTATTAAAAAAGGTAATTTTTTTAGGCTTTAGACTCTCTTTAAATGTGTGGTCGCAGCATTAAAAGCTTGAGGACCACTATCGCGAAGATTTAAAATACATGTAAACACATTCCAATAAAAATTACATTTCTTCCAGAGTAAAGTGAATCATAAATCACGTTTTCTCTTATGTTGCTGTCACTTATAGTAAGTAGTAGAAATCTGACAGAACCAACAGGTTTTGGAGTAGCCCATCTTCTCATGGGGGGGATGGTTGTCTGGGTTTTCTTTATTTTCAAAAGCACTTAGGGAATGGCAGTTGACCCATCCAACTGCCAAAAAAGTGTACGGTGAACAGGGAGGCTGGCCAGCATCTTTGTATAAATCCTTTTCAGGGAGTGTCTTCATAAAGGATAAAGGCCATGCTCAGAATCGGATATATACAAAAAAGGCGCCAGAAAAAAATGGCGCAGGGTGATGCCGATAATGGCATCTTGCTACTAAGGTTATTTAACGTTTCAGAAATGTCCTAAAACGTTAAATAACCTTTGTGATAAGATGTCATTAGCGGCATCGGTGATACATTACCTGGTCCCGGTGATCACGTCTCCTATCCACTTCCTGTTTAGTTGGAAAGTGTCCTGCAGCCAGCCAATCACTACGCGGAGACTGAAGCCGCATGGTGGTTGGCTGATGCTGGACTCATTCAGACTAAAGTAAAGGAAGTAAAGGAGACTGGGACCAGGTAATGTATCATTTAACCATTGCCGCCTCTCACCCTGAACCCTCCCTCTACCTATGCCTAAACCTATCCAGTCCACCCACGCTGCCTAAACCTGTACTCCACCCCCCACACCTGCTGCCTAAAACTGAACTACTCCACCCCCGCTGCCTAACACTAAACCCCCTGACTCTACTTACTCCCTGCCGCAGCAATAGTACAAGCCTTAATTAGCGGCAAGGAGATTAACCTCCTTGCCGGTTATCCCGAGCTCAGCTCGGGGTAACCTGCGCAGGAGGATTTCTCAGGCCCCGCTGGGCCGATTTGCATAATTTTTTTTCCTACACGCAGCTAGCACTTTGCTAGCTGTGTGTAGTACGCGATCGCCACCGCTCGCCGCCGATTTACCGCTCGCCGCGCCAAGCTGCCCCTCCCCCGTCCGCCCCAGAGCCCTGCACAGCCTGGCCAATCAGTGCCAGGCAGCGCTGAGGGGCGGTTCGGGATTCCCTGTGACGTCCCGACGCCATGGCGACCGTTGAGAACGGGATTTCCTGCAAACTCTGATCGCCGAAGGTGATCGGAGTGGGTGGGGTGATGCCGCCGCTCAGGGCTCGCTACATGATTTAAAAAAAATAAAATAAAATAAAAGTGCGGCGCTGCCTCCTTGCCGGATTTTTTAGACCGGCAAGGAGGTTAAGGGTGCGTTTCCTCTAGTGCGGTGGGGAATTGCCACAGATTCTCCGCAGAGGAATTTGCATGCAGGAGCGAAATCGCATGTGGTTGTATGCGCATTGTACCGCGAATTCGCATACTATTTCGCATGCATGACGCTGTGTGCGAATTTAACCATGGCAGTGCCTGTGGGCTTTTTCATTGATTTGATGCGAAATCGTAAAATTCACATACAAAAACGCCATGCGAATTCCCTATTAGATACATTGTATGCGAATCGCATGCGGTGTGTGCCGTGTCCGAATTCGGATGGCTCTGCTGTGCAGATTTTTCCTGCACAAGAAAACGCTCCGTTTTCCTGACAAGTGGACAAAGGCTCATTTACTTTTATTGGTTATGCGAATTTGCATGCGGTGAACGCAGGCGAATTCGCGTTAGTGGAAACGCACCCTAAATGATGGTGCAGATAAAATCGGGCTCTATTTTTGTCTGCTCCCTTACAGCAACATAGGAGATGAGTCATTTATGGCTCATTTTACTTTGGAAGAAATGTACTTCTTATTTGTATGTGTTTACATGTATTTTACATTTTAATTTTTTTCATGATAGTGGTCCTTTAAGCATTGTGCATTCAAAAAGCACTTTTTTTAGCTTTTTCCTGTTGTTCACGTAAACGATGCACTTGATCCCGCCGTCTCGTCTCTCCTGGGACGCTACATGTAAGCTACAGCTTGGCTCTTCCATGCCATCCTAGGAGGCTTAAAAAAACAAAGCAACAACCAAACGACAAGAACTGATGCCACACGCTTCTATGCTCGTTTTCAGAGAAGCGTTTAGTATCCCGGGCCTTTTCTCTCCTAAAGCAAGGTAAAACATTTGCATCAGGTGCAGAGATTACAGGGGCAGCATGTTTGTACTGTGTTTGCACTTACAGCATGCAGTCCGAGTAGGAGGAGAAGCGAGAGGAGAGCGAGGTGAAGAGGTCATCATTAGGTAAAAGCAGCTTGTTGTGCTGTGTGAGGATTCTGACAGTGAGTGAGGAGGGGGGAGGCAGGAGAGCAGCATTGGGGAAAAGCAGCTTGTTGTGCTGTGTGAGGAGTCTGACAGTGAGTGAGGAGGGGGGAGGCAGGAGAGCAGCAGTGTTTCATTTGACTTGTACAGCAGAAGGGAGGAGGTGGCACTGCTGTCCTGACGGAGGAGGAATGGAGTGGCTGAAGATGAGCAGTTTGTCACAGACTCACAGCCAGCCAGTGTGCTATTTGTGTTGAGTTGCAGCATGTCATGTGAGAACATTAAATGAAGCAGAGTCAAATGTCAGGTGCTGTGCCAAATCGGGAAGGGGGGAGCATCCACACAAGTTTGCCTCAGCCAGCAAAAAGTCTAGAACCGGCCCTGTTAGTACCTACTAAATGTGACATAGCCAAAAGGTGTACGTAGATGTACACTGTTGGTGAGTTGGGCGCAGGATGAGATTTGGATGGCTCTACCTGCTGCCGCTAAACTCCCCGGCGATACTAAATACTATTCCCCTACTATACAACTCGGAGGGAGATGTAATTAGGGGTCTGGCGATTGCCGGATCCCTGAATTACTCATTGAATTACTCATTGCTGCTATGAGGGCGCCCAGCTTCGGCATTTGTTGCTGAGCGCAGTGCGCCAAAGTTACCTGCTTTGGCCAAAAGCCCATCTGATCTGGTCCTTTAGAATGACTGAAAATTTATGAAAACCAAGCTCCCATATTTTATTAGAACATTGCAAAGTCAAAGAGACAGGTGGCTATATGGTTTACATAAAAGATGTTCCTCGCTGCGCACTTCAGTACTTCATTATCTTCTTCAGATGCCGTAAATATTGCGTTTGAGAAATCCTATTTTTTGATGTTCTAATCGTTCTCCTATTATCACAATTTCCGGGCAATGTTCTTTTTACTTCTTGACATTTAACCTAAGACAAACTGCAGCAATTTTGGCATTAATAAGACAGGACGTGGGGATACGGTCTTGGAAACATTATTTAAAAGTAGATTTAATGCCCTGAAAAAAAAGAAGAAGAAGAAATAATTTAGCGTGATTTGGACGGCTCCAAATATTACAGCGAAATTGTCTGAAGGAATTTGCCTCTTCTCTTCGGCGTCTCGATGACCACATCGACACTGATTCAACCCAAAGGACATGAGGTCATTTTTTGAAGGGGCCAATCTGAGCTATTAGATACCTCCAACTACCTCAGCTGGAGCAGATGATAAATTATGCCCTGAGAATTAAACAAGAAAAAAAATCATCTCTATGAAACGCGTAGGTTATTTATGCAAGGTTTGTTTTAGTCTTTAGCATAAAGCGATTTGGAAACGAGCCTGGAGAATGATAAGTTAAACTTTCCTGCATCTCGAAGTCTTATGATTTTTCCATCCGTCCGAGCTGGAAGAGAATGGGCACGATAAATTCGGTATAAAATATACAAAAATATAAGTCAATGAAATAAAGGAAGAAAAGCCTGCTGTGACTACATTACGGCACTTACAGAAACCGTAGACAAGCAGCTACTCCCACTAGCCGGGGTGATGCCAATAAAAACAAATAGAGGAGTTTTATGGAAGTCTTTAGCTGAGCGTTGCAGCTCGAAAAGCTTCTGGTGATACAAAAAATGCTTTCACCTTTTTCTTTATTTAATCAAGACGACTGAGTAATTGATTATATATTTATATATTTTATAATTTTTGTTTATTTTCTCTTAAGTGAAATGTAAGATTTTTTTTAACCACTTCACCCCAAAGGCGTTTTTACCCTAACGGACAAGAGCAACTTTCACCTTTCAGTGTTCATCCCTTTCATTTAGCTTAATCCAGGGGTGCCTACACTTTTTCAGGTCGCGAGCTACTTTGAGAACTATCTGGTCACAGTGATTTACTGCACTACGGAATACCACCCCCGACCCCCCACCCCCCGGAAAAAAACAACAAAAAACATAATTGGGCAGACTCTCATTTCCCCATCTCAAAACATACAGTAATTAGGAAAAGTCCCACATAAATAGTCAAATGTAAATCAGAGTCCCCCCCTAAATCCACAAACATATATTTAAGAAGTATCCCCTTTAATCAATAATAATTGGGCTAGCTACCTCTGAAATCAATCAAAAATAAACATAATTATTCATAGTTTACCCATCCTAGCATAAGTAGATACAATCACTCCAACCCAGTCACCTTTTTCAAGCATAGCAGAGTCCCCCCTACAAAGTAATTAGATCCCCCCCACAGTGCAGAGTATCCCCAAATCCACCGTGTCCACCTATTATAAAAAGAAACAGATACTCACCTGCAACCTGTGTGTCTCCTCTCTTCTTTCCCTAGCTAGAGCCACTGTTCTTGCTGTGTGGCTGCTCTCACGCAGCGATTCGCTAGCAGCATCTCTTCCTCCCTAAACCACGTGGAAGTGGAAGGCGAAGGACGGCTATCTTCACAGGAAGTGCTGGAGGGGTAGACGCTGTCATTCAGTTGCATCTCTCCCCTTTAGCCGCGCCTCTCCCCTTGCCACGCCTCCCCCTCCCCTGGCTTCTCTGATTGGCTGTGTGCTGCTCTGCACTGGGCAGCAGAGCAGCACAATATAAGAAAGCGGCGGCCGCTTCAAGAGCAAATGCCGGCAGTAAAATATGACAGGCCGCCGCGATCGACAATTGTTTGCAATCTACTGGTAGATCGCGATCGACATATTGGGCACCCCGGCTTAATCACTACTAATCACAATAAAATTATCTATATCTTGTTTTTTTCACCACCAATTGGGATTTTTGGGGTTGATATTTGTTTTCGGTAATAACTTTATTTTCTATGCATTTTAAAGGGAAAAACAAGGAAAAAATGAAAAAATACACCATTTCTCCAATTTCATCCCCACTAGTTTTAATGTAAACACTGCTACTGTACATAAACACACACATTTTATCTGCCTATTTGTCCTGGTTATCACAATATTTTAATTATGTCCCTAATACAAAGTATGGTGACAATATAGTAAATAAAGATGTATTTTTCGTTTGGTGGGTTTCTTTTTCACTATTTTCATGTGCACGTGCACGCGCGGGAGCGTGCACATGGACGCGCACACGTGCACGAGCACAGCGGCAGCAACACTGTCTGACTTATAAAAACGTTCTGGAGCCATTAGGAGGCTCTAGCAGGATGTTTTTATAAGTCAGCTTGTCATTAGGTGGTAAAAATCTAGCTGTTAGATCTAGTACTTAAAAATAATTAATAAAATAACTAATAATTAAATTGAAAAGGTGTTCTTATACGCTCCCCATGTCTCTGTGGGTTTCCTCCAGGCACTCTGATTTCCTTCCACATCCCAAAAACACACAGATAAATTAAATGACTTCCTCCTAAATTTGCCATAGACTATGATATATGCACTACCCAATACATACAGTACACAATACATACATAGACATATGACTATGGTAGGGATTAGATTGTAAGCCGCTTTGAGGGACAGTTGAGTGACAAGACAATCTACTTTATACAGGGCTGCAGAAGAGGTTGAGGCTATATAAATACTAAATAAGAAGAAGAAGATTATAAAAAAAAGTGTGAAACTTATTCCTAGCACCCCCTGCTGTTGGGATGGCAAACTTTTTTAAGATCAAGAAGGATGCACCAATCTACACAGCTCTGAGCATGTGCGTATCCTGGGAGTTCTAATTGATGGGTATTTAAACTTCATCAGAACTCACATCTCTGCTATGGTGAAATCATCCTATTTTCACCTGAAGAACATCGCAAAAATCAAGCACCTAATCCCCCCAGTAGATCTGCCAACCTTAGCTCGTGCCTTCATTACATCCCGACTGGATTACTGTAATACTCTCTACACCGGGCTTCCAAAAAAGGACTTGTACCGCCTAGAGCTGATTCAGAATACTGCTTCGAGACTGTTAACCAAAAACCAGCCAACCTTCATCACTGCCACATAATACCAGTGCTGCACTCCCTGAAAGAAATGTTACAGCTGCGTAGCAGTCCCTGCAACCTCAGATCCACAAGTTCTAATAATCTAGTCATACCCAGAGTCCACCTGAAACCTTTTGGTCCCAGAGCCTTCTGTAATGCTGCTCCTTCATTATGGAACTCTTTACCTCAGCAAATCAGGACAGTTCCATCTGTGCATGCTGCATGCAGCTCCGGTACAGGTCCCATAACTTCCACCCAGTCTGACGCAAGTGAAGTGCGCTATTTATGTATCTCCCCAGCAGCCATTGGAGAGATATGTAAAGAGCACACTTCCTCTTGCGCAGACTGGCCAAGACTGGAGAAAGTTACAGGACCCGGTACTGGAGCTGCAGGCAGCGGAGGACAGCGGCGTGGGAGTCATCCATGCCCATGGGGCTGGACGAAGCTTTAGAGTTTCCAAGTATTACAATGATGGGGCGTCCAACTCCACTACAGCGACCCGAGGCTGCAGAAGTGTGGCTCTAACATCAGTAAAGCGTCATAGATTACCATGCATCTGTCTGTATCAGCAGCAGCTTTGTTATATATAGACTGTGTGTTTGTAATTCTGTTGTCTGGAAACCACGAAAGCAGATTGCTCGAAAAACAGGCTTCATTTCCTACTACAGATCCAAAACTTTATGGAACATTGTCTTTCTTCCCAGCTGCGTGTGGAGACGGCACACCAGACACATGTAAATAACTCTCCGCTTTGCATATTTATCGCAGACGTTTACGTTTGGCCTGGAGAACTTCCTACTCAAGTATTCCCCAGTTTGACGCAGGTACAGCATGAAAGCAGTCTCCAGCTAGAAAAAAAGAGGACTTGTCACCCCTAGTGGAATGGGAAGGAGCTATAGAATCCAACAAGTTTTTATTGCTATTCTTAATTTTCTAGACCCAAGACCCCCAGGCTTCATGGGGGAGGTCCTATGCCCAAGACCCCCAGGCTTCATGGGAGAGGTCCTATCCCCAAGACACCCAGGCTTCATGGGGGAGGTACTATGCCCAAGACCCCCAGGCTTCATGGGAGAGGTCCTATGCTCAAGACCCTCAGGCTTCATGGGTGAGGTCCTATGCCCAAGACCCCCAGGCTTCATGCGAGAGGTCCTATGCCCAAGACCCCCAGGCTTCATGGGAGAGGTCCTATGCCCAAGACACTCAGGCTTCATGGGAGAGGTCCTATGCCCAAGATACCCAGGCTTCATGGGAGAGGTCCTATGCCCAAGACCTCCCAGGCTTCATGGGGGAGGTCCTATGCCCAAGACCCCCAGGCTTCATGGGAGAGGTCCTATGCCCAAGATACCCAGGCTTCATGGGAGAGGTCCTATGCCCAAGACCTCCCAGGCTTCATGGGGGAGGTCCTATGCCCAAGATACCCAGGCTTCATGGGAGAGGTCCTATGCCCAAGACCTCCCAGGCTTCATGGGGGAGGTCCTATGCCCAAGACCCCCAGGCTTCATGGGAGAGGTCCTATGCCCAAGACACCCAGGCTTCATGGGAGAGATCCATGGGGATCCCAAGGACAGTACCCCTGGAGGCCATGCTAATCCTGTATGTATGTCAAACATTGAAGTCTTGGCTACAGTTCAAGGTATGAGCATTTCCAGTGATGAGTGAAAATGCCAATATTCTTTTTGCATTAATCTTTGTGAAAATATTGTAAAATTCAAGCCAAGATGACATCCAAGATTAGTTTGTAAAAGGTTTAGGAATTTTCACATTTTTTTTGCGCTAAAATAATAATTTTTTTTCTTCATGTTTTCTGCAAATTTTCAGCGAAAATTTTTTTTTGACCCCACTGTGGTCGAATATTTTCTCAAAATCAAAAATAGCATTTTTAATGTGAAATGGGCTCCCTAGCTACCTACATGGTGGGCTCCCTGACTACCTCATGCCCATTTTTTCCGGGGGAGGGGGGGCGGCGCAAAAGTTGACTTTGTCCCCAGGCGCTCGAAACACTGGGTACATAATACAGACAATGGTGTACACCAATATACAAGATACATAATTAGTGACAAAATACAAATTATCGAATTGGTAATGACAGTGATAAAATTAACATGATGAATAAAATGTATAATGGTTACCAAGACACGAAAGGGGGAGAGAGCCCTGCCCTTGTGAGCTTACAATCTAAAGGGAATGGGGGGGGGGGGGGAACAGGAGGAGGGGTAGTATGCAGCAAATATATAGAGGCTTTGTGTTTTAGGATACCTAGTAGGAGTGCAATTTGATCTTAGTACAAAGGGAAGTGGCCTAAGGTAGAACATATGCTTGTCGGAACAAGTGTGTTTTTAGAGAGCGTTTAAAGGTAACAAAGGTTGGCGAGTGACGGATGTGTTGTGGGATGGCATTCCAGAGGAGGGGTGAAGCGCGTGCGAAGTCATCTTTTCCTGCCAGTTACCTATGGGACAGGCCTGAGCAGACTTGACCTGTAAGTTCTGTCTAGTGCAGTATTTAGAATTTACTAGGAAAGCTGGTCCAACATCCAGTGAAGGATGCTCAGATGAATGATGCACGGGGAACGTCTTAAAGAGGCCATATAACAGGCAAGTTGGCGGCCGATTGACCATTTGATAAAATGGTAGGAGAATTTGTGCCACCAAGATCATGCCCCATCAGGCTGAAATTGGTTGCATGTATTGATTGGACATGCTGCAAGATGTAGGGCCAACATGCTCAATCGAGAGCACAGCAGTAACGGCATGCGTTATGGGGACGAGAGAACAGCGCTGTCCCCCCTAGTGTACAATGTGCCCCGTATGTGAATACTTTACCTGCTGGTGTCTGCTACTGGCTCCGTCCTCTGCCCACATACTCACGCGCCCCACGTGGTTGCCAGCAGAAACGTGAGTATGGGTGTGATGTCACATGTGCCCACGCTATGCCAGCAACCATGTGGGGTGCGTGCATGTGGACGGAACATAGAGTTAGCAAAGGACACAGACAGGTAAAGTATTCATGCATGGGGCAGGGGCACTGGGGGGGGGGGCACATTTTACACTAGGGGGCCAGTGCCAGGGGTGGCGAAAAAGCGGATGTGGCGTCACAAGGAGGATTCGATCAGAGAGAGATCTGTCTCTTGGTCGATCTGCCCATACATTGTTTGATGTATGGGCACTTTTATACTCCACACTCCATATTTATTTATTTAAGTATTTATGTATCACGCAGCACTGTAGAGAGTATATTGACACTAATTGTCCCTTAGAGGGGCTCACAATCTAATCCCTACCACAGTCATATGTCTATGTATGTATCGTGTAGTATATGTCTAGTGGCAATTCTTAGAGGGAAGCCAATTAACTTATCTGTATGTTTTAGGATGTGGGAGGAAATCGGAGTGCCCGGAGGAAACCCACGCAGACACGGCAGAGAACATACAAACTTCTTGCAGATGTTGACCTGGCTGTGATTCGAACTGGGAACTCATCGTTGCAAGGCGAGAGCGCTAACCGCTACACTACATTGCCCCATATAAGCTTATGTCACCTGCTATGGTGACCTACAACAACGGAAACAAAGATACCAGTAAATCCTAAAAGAGTTTCCAATCCCATTCCACACTGTTCAAAAATAAAACAATCTTTATTCGGAGTTGGACTCTTCGGCAACAGACATCTGTCTTATTGAGCCTTTTCAATATCTCTCTATTTCAACATTTTTTTTTGTTATTCTTACTGTGCCAATTGGAAACAGATTCCAATATGCTGACAGGAACATTAAAGTGGCGTTTTCACAGTAATTGGTTGGATAATTTCCCCCCACTAAGACAATAGCTTCTCAGAGGAGGTTTCACATAAATTGAAAACATGCTATTTTCATTACCGAACCTTAAAAGCTCTCAATAACCACAAAAAGAAATACGCATAATTCCTTCTCACTAATTTTAACATGCGAAAAGATATTAAAGAAAAATAAAGGCCTCACTGAAAAGAGAGGAGAGACAAATCCAGCCGGTTATGCCGCTGTTGTAAAAGTAATTGAGATTACAAGATTTCCATCTGTCTCCATACGGCTATATTTACCGAAACATGTGTCTGGCCAGCAGATAAATTAGCTGAAATAACGTGCCTATATGTGACAGGATGTGCTAACACAGCCCATAACATACACTTGACATGTTTCAAGACAGCAAATGTTCTTAAATATGTCCGGAGGCTTTACTAAATAGATTTATTCTGGCTCCTCTGCCGGGGGAGGGATGATTTAAAGGCCGATCACAAGGGGATAAAAATGAAGATCAACCTATATAGGCAAGGCATAAAAATACGACTTCTCTTCCTTGGAAACTAACTTCGGGACTCCAGGCAACGATGTAAAAAGGTATCATTTAGCTCGGTGGCGTAAAGGTTTAAAAAAGGAAAATGTGTTGGAAAATATGCAGACTTTATTGAGGATTCTGATGTTTTGTAGCATTAAGGCCACTAGTAATGGATGAACATCATGAGCGAATGTTTTCAGGTCGTTCGCAAATGTTTCTGTGAAAGGTCACGAACTGAACGTTTGCAGCAGACCCCCATTGACTTTAACCACTTCATTCTATCTGGATGACTATAGTCGTCCAGATAAAAGTTGCTAAAGTCTAACTGGACTGGTCTAGCCCAGTGTTACTGTGGCAGGTAAGTGCGCATGAGCGCCGCTCATTTCTTGTGGGATTTACGGGGCAGCGATTGGTGAAGGCAGGAGAATAAGTGTTCCCGGAGTCAATCACAGTCCCTGGAATGAATGGACATGACAATGATCAAGGGCCATGTCCATTTATAATACCAATAATAAAAAAAAATTAAAAAAATGTAAAAAAAAAAAATTGAACACTTCCTGATAGTGTTTGCAGCATTATAGTGTTTGCAGCACCATCTACTGGTGAAAAAGTTAAATCACAGTTAGGATACATTTTTCATTAACATTTAATAAAATTAATCTTTTCCAAAGCCCCCCCAGTTTCCAAACAACTACTAGCTAACTGTTAAAAAAACATAGGTAATTGCCGTAGGGACTCGGCTTTATTTTAATATAAATGTCATGAGGGTATACTGCTGTTATTTTAGTAAATAAGAGTTTGTAATTATTGTCCAAAAACAAGAAAAAAAAAAACCAAAACTGAAAAATACACCTTCATTTCCAAATAATATTTTGTCGCCATACATTGTACTAGGAACTTAATTTAAATGTTGTGATAACCAGGACTAACAGGCAAATACAATGGGTGGGTTATATTTATAGTAGCATTGCTTATTTTAAAACTATGGGGGATGAAATTGGAAAAGTAGCGTATTTTTCCCTTTTTTCCCCTTGTTTTTCCCTATAAAATGCATACAAAAAGACATAGATCATTCAGGTGTGAGAAGCAGTGATAAAGTTATGGCCAAATCAATGAGAGGAGTGCTGACAGGTGAAAATGGCTCTTGGTGGTAAGAGTAAAATGGAGGTTGGGCTGAAGTAGTTAATGGCAAGTGAACTTTGAAAATCTTCAGGGCATATTTGCAGTCACAAATTTATTTTAAAAAGGTGCTAAAAACTGTCCAAAAATACGGGCAGTTGCATGACAGATGAAGATCAATTCAAACAATTTCCCCAAAATAAGTATTTTACGCAAAGCCTTTTTAGGGATCAAACACAAAAAAATGGTGCGTATGCTGTGTGGGCCTTCCCCCCATGAAAGTATTTTGACCAACTGGTTGAATACGCTTTTGGGACTCTTTGTGAAGGCTTCAGAAGTACTCATTTCCCTGAATGTGCCTGTCTTTGGAACCACTTGGGGACATAAGTGCTTCCGAAGTCTTCAGAGGAGTCCCGAAGATGCGGACTTCCACAGGGGGAACATTCTGATTTCCGTTACCGCAGTATACGAATGGTAATGTCTTACCATTAATGTCTTACTTTCTAAAGACATATTGGTTTTTTTTTTTGGAATTCTTATTTTGCAGGTGTCCATAATTTTTGCAGCTATCCACAAAATATTATGGATTCCTTTAAAAAACAACATTTACAATTTTACTTACATACAATTTACTTATAAACTGTTAATTGGCTAAATACTTCAGAACTCGGAAGCATTCAACCAATCAGAGAATGTAGAATTTTTAAAACAGAAATCAGATTGCCGTAGTAATTATAGGCTTATCAAAAGTCTCTTCTACAGAGTATTTTCGAGTGTTCTGAAGTCTGAAAATTTCTGAAGTCTTCCAATTTTCGTGGTAAATCACAACATTCTCTAATTGGTCCAATACTACCATGTACGGTATTTATGATTTTCCCGAATTTTCACAATAATTTCGAATATGTAAAATCGGAAATAGTCAGTAATATAGAACCAATCCGTGGATGCGGTGATAAAACCTCAGAAAATTTAGGCCAATCAGAAGACTTGAAAATTCTCGGTAGTATCCAAGTCTTTTGGTTGGGCAATAATTACTGCGCAATCTTATTTCCATTGAAAAAAATCTGCATTCTCTTATTGGTTGAATGTTTCCGAGGGCTGCGATTGGCCTAAAATTACCGAGTTGTGGTAATTCGGATTCCGATTTCCATTTTTCGATTCGGAAAATCGGACATTTCCATTTCAGCTGAAATTTCGGACCATACCTAATACCGTATAGAGATAGATATATTTTGCGAGAACGGCGTCCGTGCTAGGTAACGTCAGGACACAAGGTGGCTGGATATATAAAGTCCCCTCGGTGGCGTGTTAATTAGTCAAGCCGCAGCATGCTGTAAAGCGCCGGAGTAAATGGCATATAAAAGTGGAACGTTCCACCAGAAAGTTGTACAAAGCGACATGTTTCCCGAGATACATCGGCCCCATTAAACTAATTATATTTGGATTTCAAAGAGAAAATAACCTGCAGGAGAGCCGGAGAAGCGCTCGGCGTGGAATATGCATGAGCCTTGCCGGCGTCGCTCTATTTTCATCATAATAAACCGGTATAAAGAGAGACGAAGGAGTCCGGCCTCAGAACGGCGCGGGGAAGTGTGTAAATGGGGAAAGCTTTGTTTGAGGCTAAGGAAGCAAGAGGCGGCAATTAATGGCACACGCGGCATGGAGAGATGTTGTGCTAGATAAATCCAGCAGGGATTAATGTCACCGGCCTCGCTAGATGTACGGCGCGCCGAACACAGAGAGATCTCTGAAACGCGTGAATATCATATCACAACGTAAAACAATAACATCTAATTATACAGGAGGAAAAAACACACCCTGCGGATGCAAAAACAAGTGGGTATAAATAGCACTTATTGTTATACAAGGGCACGCAATGTATCGCCTCCGGGGATGGGGGGAACGAAAGCAAATAAGGTGTTTGCCGTAAATAAAATAAGGCTATCATAACCAATGACATTCACACATGGAGGTTTGAATCGGTACGAAGTGTACAGGGTTAAAAGGAAGGTCGCTGTTTTTTATTTATTTATTTTTTTTACTTGTCAATGTACTTTTTTAGGACCAAATACATTCTGGTGAAAGAGTAAGTACTCCCCACATAGAGGTATGTTGTCTCTAATGTTGCTGTCACTGATGCCCCTGTCACTGATGTTGCTGTCACTGTTGTTCTTGTCACTGATGTTGCTGTCACTGATATCCCTATGACTGTTGTTCCTGTCACTGATGTCCCTTACACTGTTGTTCCTGTCACTTATGTATCTCTCACGGAAGTCCTTGTCACTTTTGTCTCTGTCACTGATATTCCTGTCATTGATGCCCGTCACTGATGTCCCTTTCACTGCTGTACCTGTCACTAATATACCTGTCACTGAAGTCCTTGTCACTGTTGTCTCTGTCACTGATGTCCCTGTCATTTAAGTCCCTGTCACTGATGTCACTTTCACTGTTGTACCTGTCACTAATGTCCCTGTCACTGAAGTCCTTGTCACTGTTGTCTCTGTTACTGATGTACTTGTCACTGATGTCCCTGTCACTGATGCCCCTGTCACTGATGTCCCTTTCACTGTTGTTTCTGTCACTGATGTCCCCATCACTGTCGTACCTGTCACTAATGTCCCTGTCACTGAAGTCCTTGTCACTGATGTCCCTATCAATGATGCCCCTGTCACTGATGTTCCTTTTCGCTGAGGTCACAGTCACTGTTGTTCCTGTCACTGTTGTACCTGTCACTAATGTCCCTGTCACTGAAGTCCTTGTCACTGGAGTCTCTGTCACTGATATCCCTATCACTGATGTCCCTGTCACTGAAGTCCTTGTCACTGGTGTCTCTGTCACTGATATCCCTATCACTGAAGCCCCTGTCAATAATGTTCCTGTCACTGATGTCCCTGTCACTAATCCCCTGTCACTGATGTTGCTGTCACTGATGCCCCTGTCACTGATGTCCGTGTCACTGAAGTCATTGTCACTGTTGTCTCTGTCACTGATGTATCTATCACTGTTGTTTCTGTCACTGATGTTCCTGTCATTGATGCCCGTGTCACTGATGTCCCTTTCACTGTTGTACCTGTCACTAATATACCTGTCACTGAAGTCCTTGTCACTGTTGTCTCTGTCACTGATGTCCCTGTCACTGTTGTTTCTGTCACTGATGTCCCTGTCACTGTCGTACCTGTCACTAATGTCCCTGTCACTGAAGTCCTTGTCACTGATGTCCCTATCAATGATGCCCCTGTCACTGATGTTCCTTTTCGCTGAGGTCACTGTCACTGTTGTTCCTGTCACTGATATCCCTGTCACTGTTGTACCTGTCACTAATGTCCCTGTCACTGAAGTCCTTGTCACTGGTGTCTCTGTCACTGATATTCCTATCACTGAAGGCCCTGTCACTAATTCCCCTGTCAATGATGTTCCTGTCACTGATCTTGCTGTCACTGATACCCCTGTCACTGATGTCTGTGTCACTGAAGTCATTGTCACGGTTGTCTCTGTCACTGATGTATCTATCACTGTTGTTTCTGTCACTGATGTCCCTGTCATTGGCTGTAGATAAGAAAAGGTTCTGAATCTTTGTCTCCACCCTCTTCCACTTACAGACAAAGCAGTTGACTGGGGGTAGAGGAAAGTCCAGACCAACACGGAATGTGTTATTGTTGGAATCTCGATGTCTCCAATACATAAACTAGCTGGCAATGTAAGGCTGATGACATGTGGATTAGGCAAGCATTGAAGAAAACATAGGCTTAGGAGAACGACCTGTTATGAAAATCTATTTCTGTTTAGGATTGCTGTTTCTCAAAAACCGCCGTTCTTTCCCCTGAGTGGCAAAGCTTTTTTCCAGTCTCCTGGGTACAGATTCTTCCGTGTAATTCCTATGTAGCAACCCCAAAACACTATTTTAAGAGTGAAGGATTTAACAGCAGGTTTCCCTGGAGGGATGAGACAAGGTAACGGCTATTTTCAGTCTGCTTTGTTGGAAAACTATTGATTTCATGAAACATTACAGTTTTACTTTTCTTGCAGAGGAAAAAAATTTGGAAACTCAACTTGTTATCAACAGCAAGGATGTTTTTAGGCATAACTTGTTATCAACAGCAAGGATGTTTTTAGGCATAAGGCAGAATTGGCACATGCCCAGGGCCAACCAGCTGGAGGGGCATCCCAAAACCATGCAGAACACACTGTCCTTTATGGAATGTGTTTAAACTGCTGGTTCTATAAAGGAACAAATCGAAAACTTTGTTTTTAACATCTAATTGGGCACCCCATATTAATATAACAGCAAACCGATTAACCACTTTGCATACAGATGTTGTTTCCCCTTATGGACCAGAGTAGTTTTGGCATTTTAGCTATGTCACTATTTAATTAGCAGTACCTTTATCCCTCCTTATGACACCTAAATGAAATATATATAGTTTTTTTTTTTTGTTTTTTTTTTCAAGACAAACTAGACTTTCATTGCATGGCATTTTTTATATAAAACAATTTTGTTTTTTTGAATTTTAATGGGAAAAATTAGGGGAAAAACACATTATTTCTCAATTTTACTAATTCCAGTTTAAAAATAAAATGCACTACTGTAGAAAAAAACACAAATAATTTTGTCTGGCTATTTCTACCCTTTATCACAAAACTCAGATTATGTTCCTGTCACAATTTATGGTGAGGGTATTTGATTATAAAATAATGCTACAGTGTTTATTTTTCACTATGAACTAAGAAAATAAAAGTATTATAATGATAAAAATAAATTTTATTAGCTCAGGGAACATATATTCCCTTTCACGAATTAGTGCTGCAGCAGATAGTGCTGGAAGTGTGCACAGGAGCAAGGCCCAACTGTGCTTCATCTACAAGACTTATATCTACATCCTCGTGGCTTAGGTGATGTCACATATACTGTAGTGGTGGATTAAGTGGTTAAAATACAGTGGTGATACAGGTGCCTTTAAAAATGGCTCTGAAACATGGATGGGTCAAAACTTATCTTGTATTATCTCACCTTACTTATTTTTCATCTCAGCTATAAGGAGAGATAATTCATGGCAAAAAAAAGAAAAAGAAAAGGGATGCATTTGTTAAACTGCAGAAAGCAGAATAACATGTGCAAAGTATTGTGTGTTATAAGTAGAGCATAAGAAATAGCCTTTAAAGAGGAACTCCAGCTTAAACAAACCTACTCTCATTAAGTTTCATTAGTTATGATAATTAAAATAGATAGGTAATATCATCTCTTACCCACACTGTTTTAAAAGAACAGGCAAATGTTTGATTTCATGATGGCAGCCATCTTTTTGGTTGAAAGGAGGTGACAGGGAGCATGATACACAGTTCCAACTGCCCTGTGTCCTGAGCACCTCTCCCAGTTGCTAGGCAACGTGAATAACAACATAGGAAATCCCATCATGCTCTGCACAGCAACAGGAAAAAAAAGCCCGGGCAGTTTTCTTTGATGGGTGGAGCTTAGCTAAAAATGCAGCTAAAAATGATGCTTTGGTAAGAAAAACAAAGTTCTGATGCTGTGAAACTGTTAAAGAAACACCAAGCCTTTTAAACTCTGCTGAGTAGATTTTTAGTCCGGAGGATCACTTTAACATATTGCATTTGGAGATAATTAGGAGCTAATTTTCATCTTCTGTTTACAATAAATTTTCAGCACACTGCAATTGAAAAAGTACCAAAAAGTAGGTCAAAAAGTACTGCCCAGATTATTCGAAGTATTTTCTTGCTTATTGGTGGCATGAGACCAAAGAAGTCTTAGGTTTTATACTTACCTTGGGCTTCATCCAGCCCTCTTGAGGCTGCTCGGACCCGTGCCATCTCCACGGCAGCTCCTGTCACCCACTGGATAGCCCGGTACTCTGGCTGAATCGTGCTTCGTTGCAAATGCACAGCCTGGGCGTGCGCTCCCCTATTGCCCTCCTGTGGCCGGGGAGTGTTCTCCGCCTGCGCAATACTGTGCAGGTGCAGAACATTCCTGAACGTGGGAGAGCGTGGCCAGGCTGTGCATGAGCAACAAATCGCTCAGGGCCGGATTTGCCATAAGGCACTGTAGGCATGTGCCTACAGGTGCCTGATGATGGAAAGGCGGCTCACTCCCCTCCCTGAGCACTTCCCTCCCTCCTTCCCTAGGCAGAGTCCGGATGAGATCGTAAGTGAGAGGTTTTTCACCCTGCTCGAGAGATCTCCCTTTAGTCAGGGGCACCTCTAGCTACTTAATATTGAGGGTACTTCTGGCAACCTAATGCTAAGGGATATCTGTAGCTACCTATGACGGGCAAGGGAAGTAAGGGAGAAGTGACAGCTAGATCGACCAGCAGTGCACACTTGCGGTGCAGTTTGGTGGGGGTTTGTAGGTTCATGGAGGGCGAAGTCTAAGGTGCCAGGACATCTGTGCCTATAGGTTCCTGTGATGTAAATCCAGGCCAGAGTATCAGGCTATTCATCAGAGGACAGGAGCAGCCCACGTAGAGACCCCTTTAGCAAGTTTATACCTCCCAACTTTTAGAAATAGGAAAGATACAGTTTTCATATACATCAGTTTGTATCAGTCCTTTTTGGTCTCTTTGAGTCCTTATAACATCCTGGTGGTTCTGGGTCACCACAAGCTATCTGTGTTATACTGTGTACCACATCAGGACTGGATGAGCCTTCGTGGAATCAATCTCTCTATTGTCCGGCTGAAGCTTGGCTTAACGGGAAGATGGCATTCATCTTCTTGCGGTGACGGCTGCATCTGGGCGAGCTTCTCCCTCAGTGACTCCCCTGTATCAGAGAGAGAGAAAAATGTGACCTGTTAGAACATAAGTTAATTGTTCTTTATGTAAAGGTTTTCCATCCACTGGCTGGAGAAGAAGACACCGCGGCCTGTGTGGAGACCACAGGAATCCCAACCATCACTCAGGACCTTCCTACAAAACACTGCACAGCTTGTCCCTCACAAAACCAATTCTTGTTGATATGAAATTCATAAGAGGTTGCTTCATTAGTCAGTGGTCGGTATCAGAAAATGTTGGTTCAGCTCTTACAAGAGACTGGCATATCACTGCAAATTAAAGGCAGACAGGCAAAATTAAACTTTAAAGTGTCCTTGTAGTGAATCCAGGCATAGGAATCAACCATTTTATCCTGAAAAAATAAGTATTTAAAGGACCACTATCGTGAAAATGTTAACATTTAAAGAGACTCTGTGACAAATTTTTCAGTCTTATTTCTTCTATCCTATAAGTTCCCATACCTGTTCTAATGTGGTCTGGATTACTGCAGCCTTTTTTAGTTGCACAGTCTCTGTAATATATCTAATCTTCTTTTCTTTGTCAAGCTTTGTCGACCCAGGGAGGAATGGGCTGCCTCTACTGTAATGAAAACAAGTTATCAATGCCCCCTGCAGGCTCTGTATGTTTTGTTTACTCCTCACAGACAGGTCTCTGGTCTCAGTTTCAGCTTGTCTGTGATGTGATGCAGTTTGTGAGCTTGAGGGGGGGGAGGGAGCTGCCTGTCACATGCTGAGAAACTGTGAGAATCCCAGACTGGAGTGCAGATAATTCACTATGTAATAAAAATTTGTATTATACTGTAACATGAGCAGCGGTGGGGAGCAGCGGAAACGGCAAAGAGGGATGCAGGAGATCACAGTGACTTGATTGGTATGTTTTTCATTGTACAAGTCGGACAGTACAGATTTTCTTTAAAATACATATAGAACTAATAAGTACATTTCTCCCAGAGTAAAATGAGCCATAAATTACTTTCTCCTATGTTTCTGTCACTTACAGCAGGTAGTATGAATCTGACAGAACTGACAGGTTTTGGACTAGCCCATGTCCTCATGGGGGATTCTCAAGGTTTTCTTTACTTCAAAGGAACTTAGTCAATGTCAGTTGCTCAGTCCAACTGCCAAAATAGTGTGCAAATGGGTAGGGGTGCAGCAGGCATCTTTGTATATATCCCTTTGATGGATTGTTTTGGTGAAAAATAAAATACTACAAATCCTCCATGAGGACACTGACTTGTCCAAAATCTGTCAGTTCTGTCAGATTTCTACTATCTACTGTAAGTGACAGCAACAGGAGAAAAAGTAATTTATGGCTCATTTTACTCTGGATGACACGTACTTCTTAATGGCATGTGTTTATGTATTTTAAGTTTTACAATGTATCACAATTGTGGTCCTTTAGAGCCCTTGCAGCACATCCAAGTCCACTACTATATCCTAAAAGGGTTTACTAAAAGTACTGCTGGTCTTTCTTACCCTGTAAAAGTTTTCATCTACTTAATCCATCCAGATGTATTGGAATTTGACCATAGCCTGGTGGGGTCTATACTTGTGCCGTGTCTTTCTGCTAATTACCTCCTTGACCCTCCCATCTGATGAGTCATGCTGTCTGCTCTTCGTGCAGAGACACATTCACTTTTACAGACAGTGCCGGACACATGCTGATAGGTGGCCACACATGATACAATAAAATGATCCGATTTTATGGTAATTCGATAAAAACGATTGTATCTCCCGAAAAAAATCGAAAGCTTTTTTTTTCATTTGACTGAAAAATCCGATCGGATTTCCCATTTTCTTCGATTTTTATCGATCCGGAATGACAGATATTTTTCTTCAATCTTTCTAAAGATTGTATGGTGTGTGTTAGATTGCCAATTTATTAATATACACACCCTAGCAATTTTGTCAGAGTATCCAATCATTTTTATCATAATTGGGGAAAAAAATTAACATACGTGTGTGCTACACTGGTCATTTTTTTAAATGTTACAATCAGTCAGAAAAAATGATTGCAATTCTTAAATTGAACAGATATTTAAAAAATTGTATGGTGTGCGGCCACCTGATGTCAGATATGTTCTGGGGGCTGGTGCTCGGCAATGGTGGGGGCGAGGAGGACACAGGAAGCCTCCAGAGGCTTCCCTGTTTGTAGGTAAGTATCTGTTTTGCAGGTCACAATTTGCTTCAGGTACACTTTAGGCTGCTTTCACAGTAAGACGTTACAGGCGCACGTTAGAGCAGCCTGTAACACACCCCACTGCACAGTAATGAAAAATCAATGGACTGTTCACAGTGCCCACGTTGCGTTACAGTGTAACGCTGGACGTTCAATGAAAGCAGAGCCGGCCTTTGGGGGTGGCAAGTGGGGCAATCGCCCCAGGCCCTGTGCCTGAAGAGGCCCTGCACCCTCTGCAGCGGTGGGGAGAGCGGGCATAGTAGTTAAAACTCACGTGTCTTTGCCGATCCTCACAGCTACCATCTATTTCCTCTCCCAGCATCTGTGTATTGATAATAGTGCCCCCTATGATGACGTGACCGCATGTCACCACAGGGGGCACTGTTACCAATACACAGATGCTGGGAGAGGAAATAGATGGTAGCTGTGAGGATTGGAGAAATACACGTGAGTTTAAAACTACAATGCCCGCTCTCCCCACCGCTACAGTCATCTTCATATCTAACTTGTACTGCGGGGCACCTATCTATCTAATCTATACTGCAGGCACCTATCTAATCTATACTGCAGGCACCTATCTATCTAATCTATACTGCAGGCACCTATCTAACCTATACTGCAGGCACCTATCTATCTAATCTATACTGCAGGCACCTATCTAATCTATACTGCAGGCACCTATCTATCTAATCTATACTGCAGGCACCTATCTAATCTATACTGCAGGCACCTATCTAACCTATACTGCAGGCACCTATCTATCTAATCTATACTACTAATCTATACTACAGGCACCTATCTAATCTATACTGCAGGCACCTATCTATCTAATCTATACTGCAGGCACCTATCTAATCTATACTGCAGACTGGCACCTATCTATCTAATCTATACTGCAGGCACCTATCTAATCTATACTGCAGGCTGGCACCTATCTATCTAATCTATACTGAAGGCACCTATCTAATCTATACTGCAGGCACCTATCTATCTAATTTATACTGCAGACACCTATCTAATCTATACTACAGGCTGGCACCTATCTATCTAATCTATACTGCAGGCACCTATCTAATCTATACTGGAGGCACCTATCTATCTAATTAATACTGCAGACACCTATCTAATCTATACTGCAGGCACCTATCTATCTAATTTATACTGCAGACACCTATCTAATCTATACTGCAGGCACCTATCTAATCTATACTGCAGGCACCTATCTAATATATACTGCAGGGTACCTACCTACCTATCTAATCTGTACTGCAGGGTACCTACCTGTCTAATGTATACTGCAGGGCACCTACCTACCTATCTAATCTGTACTGCAGGGTACCTACCTGTCTAATCTATACTGCAGGGCACCTACCCATCTAATCTATACTGCAGGGCACCTACCTATCTAATCTATACTGCGGGGCACCTACCTATCTAACCTATACTGGAGGCACCTACCTATCTAACCTATACAGAGTGTGTGCTTCTACAGCGTGTATGTGTGTGTGTATGTATCCACAGCATATGTCTCTAGGCCCCGCATATGACACTCACCCCAGGCCCCGCGTACTCTAAGGCCACCTCTGAATGAAAGTGCAGCATGCTGTGCGTTATACGCGGTTTTAGCCGCGTTAGACTGTTTGCACTTGCTCAGTAATGTTTGTTTTTTTGGTTTTTTTCAGTGCAGGAAAGGAGGAGGGGAGAGTCCGCTATTGTGCCTAGCCACATGGCTAATTAATATTCACTGTGCTGGCGTAACGTGTTTTCTTCCTGGAGTGGCCGCTTTGTGCGATGATTGGCTGGCGGGACCACGTGATGCAGAGTGTTCCGATCACGTGGTCTCCACAGTCTTTTGACACATGTGCTGTTTTAGTTCTATCAGTATCGAACGAAAACGGCGCACCAAGAGACACATAACGCGTCTCTATGTAGCGTCCAACTTTAGCACCACCATGCGTTGCGTTAGGGGAATGTTATGCGACCTTAACATCCCCTGCAACGCAAAGTCCCCATGTGAAAGAGCCCTTAAAGTGCATACACATGCACAATCCTTGTTGCTATAAAGGATTAAAACTCGGTCTCTCAAGAGAGAGTTTAGGAGCCAAGCACCATACCTACAGCATAGTAGAAATGGGAGGGGAGGAGGGATGACACACAGCATCAGTGGCGTTCCTACAATAGGGCGGCATGGGGCGCCCCGCACCGGGTGTCGGGCGCCCCAGGGGGTGTCATCAAGGCCTCCCACAGAGGCCTGTGCCGGACAGGAGGGGGGACGCAACACAGAATAGAGGGGTGGCAGGGAAAGCGGCGGGGAGGGGGGCCGGACCCCCCACCTCCCTCACCTGGGTCCCCTCCTTCTGGCGCTTCCCCCTCCTAATTAGTAGCAGCGACCGGGCAGGAGCGAGCGGAGAGGACTTACTCACCTCCTTCCTGCGTTCCAGGCGATGGCGCACAGCGTCATCGTCACGTGACGCTGGTCTCCGCCTTCTCCACCGCCCACTGTGCTTCCTGATTGGCGGAAGCGCAGTGAGTGACAGAGAAGTCGGAGAGCAGCGTCACGTGAGGATGACGCTGTGTGTCATCGCCAGGAGCAGGTAAGTCCTCCCTGCCGGCTCCTGCCCGCTGCTGCTAATTAGAAGGGGGCAACTATATTACCTTCACTGGGGGCAACTATATTACCTACACTGGGGGCAACTATATTACCTACACTGGGGGCAACTATATTACCTACTCTGGGGGCAACTATACTACCTACACTGGGGGCAACTATACTAGCTACTCTGGGGGCAACTATATTACCTACACTGGGGGCAACTATATTACCTAAACTGGGGGCAACTATACTAGCTATTCTGTATCAACTGTCCTGGCCAGGTCTGCTACATGATTGAAGTGTTTTCTGGCCAGGTTGGCCACATGATTGCATGTATTTTCTGGTCAAATCTTCCACATGATTGCATGTATTTTCTGGGCAAAGCTGCCGACATGATTGAAGTATTTTCTGGGCAAAGCTGCCGACACGATTGCACGTATTTTCTGGGCAAAGCTGCCGACACAATTGCACGTATTTTCTGGGCAAAGCTGCAGACATGATTGCACGTATTTTCTGGGCAAAGCTGCCGACATGATTGCACGTATTTTCTGGGCAAAGCTGCCGACATGATTGCACATATTTTTTGGGCAAAGCTGCCGACATGATTGCACGTGGTTTTTGGTCAAATCTGCCGACACGATTGAACGTGTTTTCTGGTCAAATCTGCTCACATTACGTGTATTTTCTTGAGAAATCCTGCACAATTATGTGAATTTTCTGGGGAAAGGGTCTCCAAAACTTGGGCCCACTGTCCCGAGGTGAGAATAATATTGAGGCTGCCATATTTATCTCCTTTTAAGCAATACCAGTTGCCTTGCAGTCCTGCTGGTCCTTTGCCTCTAATTCTTTCAACCATAGACCCTGAACAAGCATGCAGCAGGTCACTGGTTTCTGACAATATTGTCAGAACTGACAAGATTAGCTGCATGCTTGTTTCTGGTGTAATTCAGTTCTACTGCAGCTAAATAGATCAGCAGGGCTGCCTATTGTTTAAAAGGAAATACATATGGCAGCCTCCATATCACTCTCATCCCGGGTTCACTTTAAATTAGTTAGCTCCACCCTCATCTGGTCATGGCCACGCCCGCTTAGCGCCGCAGGTTATAACCACACCCATTTTTTGTTAGCTACCTATATTGAGGCCAACTTTAGGGGAGGGAGTTTACACCTGGCATTACCCGCCGTGTCGCGTTTAGCATGCCACAGTCGCTTTTTTTTTATGACGGGGGGGGGGGGGGGGGGTGGTGTCTTTTAATACCCAGCACTGTGTGTTAAATGCCCTAGGTACGCCACTGCACAGCATATAAAGGAGTGACCTCTTTTAGGTAGGGCATGGAGAGGAAGAATGGACTCATCCGTCATTGGTCACATGCCAGACTGTTAAGTGACGTCTGCAGGTCTGGGATTACACCAGTACAAACCATAAATGCTCAGCTGAGAAGATCCTGACTGACCATCTTGGCCTAGAATCAGTGCCGGTTCTAGTCTTTCTGCTGCCTGAAACATACTTTAGAGCATGCGCTGCCTGCTGCTCCTTTCTAGTGCCAATGGTCTCACGGGCGGTACCACGGCACTGTCATTGGGCTAATCACCGCTCAATCAGTACCAGTGACCTATCAGATGTCACTGCTACTGATCGAGTGCAGTGATTGGGCTAATGACTTTGATTTTACCGTAGCATGCCTGGATAAGAGGGGTATGTGTGGACACTTCAACTGCTTATGATGTCATAGAGAAGGGCAGCAGGTGCAACTGGTCGAATGAGGATGGGGATCCAGGGAAGCATGGATGAGGAGGGTAGTGTGGGGTACGAGGAAGGTGGGCGGGAGAGTGGAGAGGCGGCAGGCTCCAGGTGGCCCAAACTGTTTGTCCAAATGTGCCCCCTAGACCACGTGATTCATGTGACTTCATGGTAGGTGTGGCCCTGCTAAGAATAGTTTTGCAAGTGTATGAGGCCTTTTTATTAAAGGAAACCCGAGGTGAGAGTGATATAGAGGCTGCCATATTTATTTCCTCGTAAACAATGCCAGTTGCCTGGCAGCCCTGATGATCTTCTGGCATAAGTAGTGTCTAAGTCAAAACCCTGGAAAAAGCATATGGCTAATCCAGTAAAGAATCAGAATAGTCAGAATACCTGATCTGCTGCATGCTTGTTCAGGGGCTATGGCTGAAAGTATTAGAAACACAGGATTAGGAGGACTGCCAGTCAACTGGTATTGTTTAAAAGGAAATAATTATGGCAGCCTCCATATCCGTTTCACCTCAGGTTCCCTTTAAAGAGAAACCGTGAACAAGGATTGAACTTCATCCCAATCAGTAGCCGATACTCCCTTTCCCATGAGAAATCTATTCCTTTCCACAAACTGATCATCAGGGGGCTCTGTTTGGCTGATATTGTGATGAAACCCCTCCCACAGCGGGATGTCAGCGCCTCACAGCACTGAGGTACTGACATCACACTGTGGCAGCCTTGTTGCATTGTGTTTACAGCTGTTTCCAACTGCGAAAAAGCAGCATCTCCTTCCACTGACATCACCTGCCAGCAGTAAAAATGTCACCATGTAATAAATGTGAGAATGTAAATCAGGGAGAGGAAAGATTTTACAATGTGCAAACACTGACTAAATCATTCATACATAATTATTGTAAAAATGAAGCACTTTTTTATTACATTATTTTCACTGGAGTTCCTCTTTAAGATGAAAAATAAAAATAGGGAAAGCTTTGTGAATTAACCTCATGTGTTTTGTAAAAATAGGCCTTCTCCTGAAAATGCAGTCGATTCTTTTACAAAAAAATGTCATCTTCATAAAAATATGTCATTTTTCAGGAAAAATACAGGCAATGAGAAAACAAGATGAACATGAATGACTGTCTCTAACGACGGACTGGCAAGGAAAGTCTAGAGGCTGCACGGAGCTCAATTCTTAGGCAAAGTTTCACTCAAAGTCCTCTCAGGGCCAAGTCAGAGGGAAAGAAGTAGCAATTACTGCTGTTCTCTGGAAAAACATAAAAAAAAAACACACAAGCATCGACACACAATAAAACAAATAATGAACGCCGAAGAGAAAGTAATATTCTGTGAATTGAAATATGTCTGGATTTACTTCCGACTTCCTCGCTGCCAACTTATTCCAGACACTTTAAAAAGAGACTCGGCCGAGCCAAGTTCACTATTTCCTGCTTGATAAAATATCAGATGGTATATGTGTGCCGGTACAAACATGTGACAAGCTGGCAACGGGAATATATACAGTGATATCCTGTGCGCACACACACACACATACGTACTATGCACACACACACACACACAATATACAGTAATATACAGTGATATCCTATGCACACACACAGACATACACAGACACACACACACACACACATATACATACGTATTATGCGCACACACACACACTGATATACAGTAATATACAGTGATATCCTATGCACACCTACAGACATACACACACACAGACACACACACATACGTATTATGCACACACACACACAATATACAGTGATATACAGTGATATCATATGCACACACACAGACACACACACACACACACACACACACACACACACACACACACACACACACACACACAATATACAGTGATATATAGTGATATCCTATGCACACACACAGACACACACATACACACACACACACACAGACACACACACACACACACACACACACAATATACAGTGATATATAGTGATATCCTATGCACACACACAGACACACACATACACACACACACACACAGACACACACACACACATACACACACACACACACACACACACACACACACACACACACACACAGACACACACACACACACACACACACACAATATACAGTGATATATAGTGATATCCTATGCACACACACAGACACACACATACACACACACACACACAGACACACACACACACATACACACACACACACACACACACACACACACACACACACACACACACAGACACACACACACACACACACACACACAATATACAGTGATATATAGTGATATCCTATGCACACACACAGACACACACATACACACACACACACACAGACACACACACACACATACACACACACACACACAGACACACACACACACATACACACACACACACACACACACACACACACACACACACACACACACACAGACACACACATACACACACACACACACACACACACACAATATACAGTGATATATAGTGATATCCTATGCACACACACAGACACAATATACAGTAATATACAGTGATATCCTATACACACACACACACACGTATTATGCACACACACACACAATATACAGTGATATACAGTGATATACAGTGATATCCTATGCACACACACAGACACACACACACACACACACACACAGGAATATACAGCATACAGTGATATCCTGTGCACACACACACATACGTACTATGCACACAGGGCCGGATTTAGGCCATGGCCTCGGGCACCACAGGAGCAAGGGCACCAAAGCAGCAGGCTAAACTGGCGCAGCGTTTGCAAGCTTGCAAATGCTGCAATGCAGGGAGATCAGGTGAGCGCCTGACTGCGGTACTCTGCTGCTAGCCACCTGTGCAGCAGCCACCTCGCTCTCTGTGCACATTTGCATTTTGGCCGGTGGCTATGGACTTGGGCAGCTTTGGAGACGGAAAGGAAGAGGAAGCTTCTGCACTGGAAACTAGTGGTGAAATGAGTGACACTGATGATTGCTGCAATGGGAAGGAGAGCTGGCTACCTATACGAGAAAAGGAGGGATTAAAGGAGTAAGGGGGAGGGGTCATCTGGCTACTTATACTGGGAAAGGGATCATCAGGCTACCTATACTAGAGGGGGAGGGTTCATCTGACGGAAGCAGTAGATTTGGGCGCATGAGACAAGTGGACAAAAAGGGCGCCCCATTCACTTCCATTATAAATATCGTTTAATGGGCGCTGAAGAGGGAAAAAAAGGCGCCGGAGATTTTTAAGGATTTATAACGGCGCCCGGAGATTTTTAAGGATTTATAACTATGTTTGTGATGATTTAAGTTTACAAAATGAGCCCGTGACGAATAACGTTTATGAAGATACTAAATCACTATTTCTAAAACATTATTATCCACCCAAAAAAATAATTTACATTTTTTTCTTTACATTTTTTATTTATTAATGTCTGTAAAACATTATTATCCATAGGGGGTTTTAGGTTTAGGCACCAACAGGGGGGTCTTAGGTTTAGGCACCAACTGGGGGGTCTTAGGTTTAGGCACCAACAGGGGGATCTTAGGTTTAGGCACCAACAGGGGGGTCTTAGGTTTAGGCACCAACAGGGGGTCTTAGGTTTAGGCACCAACTGGGGGGTCTTAGGTTTAGGCACCAACAGGGGGGTCTTAGGTTTAGGCACCAACTGGGGGGTCTTAGGTTTAGGCACCAACAGGGGGGTCTTAGGTTTAGGCACCAACAGGGGGTCTAGGGGTTAGGGATAGGTACAGGGAGGGTTTTTAATAAACGTAAATATAAGTTTCACTTTACAAATAGGGAAGATTAACGTTTTAAGAATTGCCGATCTCATACACATTATTTAGTGATTTATAAATTCTTAAAACACTATTTATAAACGAAATTCTACACAATATTTCTATAAACGATATTTTCCATTTATCGTTTATACCACGCGCCCTTTTTTCCCGACGCCCTTTTCGTACGTACGCTCATCTGACTACCTATACTGGAGGGGGGGGGAGCGGCTGGTGACAGTGGCCTTGGGCGGTAAAGAGTACAAATCCGGCCCTGCACGCACACACACTACACAGACATACTGCACACACTCTATTCACAGACTGTTCATACACACATACTGTACATACTATGCACATGCACACTGTACACAGACTGTGCATTCATACCAGGCCCCGATTGACATTACAGGAGCCTATAGGCACAGATGTCCTGGCACCCTAGATTTCACTCCCCATGAACATACAAGCCCCTGCTGAACCACACCGCAAGTGTACTGGTTGACTAAGCTGTCACTTCTCTTTTACGTCTCTTGCCCAGCAAAGGTGGCTACAGGTGCCATTTAGTAGCCAGATGTGCCCTCAATATTAAGTAGCTAGAGGTGAAGCAAAGTATTAGGGCCTGTTTCCACTACACGTGGATTCTGGATACAGAAAACTGACTCCAATGAATGCCTATGGGAAATCTGCATCCGAAAAATTGCGTTAAGTGGAAACAGGCCCATAGGCATTCATTGGAGTCAGTTTTCTGCATCCAGAATCCCGTGTAGTGGAAACAGGCACTTTGCTAGTTAGAGGTGCCCCAAGTTGAAGGTAGATCTAGTCAGTGGAATGCTGAGAGTCAGGTGAGTAGCCTCTCATTTACACTCTCATCAGGACTGTGAATAGGGAGAGAGGGAGGCACTTGGGGTGGGAAGGGAGCCCCTTTCCATCATCAGGCGCCTGTAGGCATGTGCCTACAGTGCCTTATGGTAAGTCCGGCCCTCACTTATACACATACTAAACTGTTTGAAAGGCTATAATAATATATCTTCTTAGTGTGCAGCAATGTAGAATGCAGGAGAAACAGATATTAATCAGCCTTGGTGTGTAATGGCTATTACACACCAAGAATACAAACAAGTTTTATTCATCACTGCTTCCTTTACAGACACAGGATGTAATAAGAGACCTTGCTACTTCCGAGGTCTGTCCAACTTCTCTTTAGTGCAGGAAGTGCAGAGCAGCAACAGTACAGAGAAGACAGACGGAACTTTCAGCACCTGACACTCCGTGGAGAGTGTCTGCCTGTCACAACTGCCCCAGCAACAATGTAGGGGGGGTAGGGGCACATCTGACTACTATACTGGAAGGGGGCGGGGGTGTCAGGGAGGTCCCCAGGTTACTTTGCCCCAGGCCCCCATTGTAGATAGGACTGTCCTGTTGATATTCCCAGAATGATCTTCAGTCAGGAAAATATTGATCATTTAGGGAATTACATCACATACAACCAGCGGATTTCGCCACCAGTCAGACAGATAAGGACACCACAACAGGTTAAACCCTTTGAGCCCGCATGATGCACCGAGAATAAACACTGCCAATTGCCAAGAGCACCATCGAGGTTTCGCCCATAGAGTCTGCTCTTAGCATAATGCCGAACACATTTGCCAGGAAAGGCTATAATAATCCCTCCTCAATCTGTTTTTAATCATCTCACCTCTTAATTCTGACCGGCGAGGCGTTCATTTGCATAAAACCTCGTGGAGCGATGGTGAAACAAATGTATTTTATTAAGAGATTGCATTAAATTATCTGGAAATGACATCACAAAGCCTTCGCTCTCATTAATGCTATCTCTGGCATTTATGAGGCCAGTCTATTGCGTTGGGCACCGTGCCACCAGCCTGGGGAGGAGGACGTAGCCATGGAGATCGACGGGGCACCAGATGGGGTGAACAAAATGGCTGCCGCCTAGGAATTTCCAAATCTAAACATGAGGCATGGATCTAAGCCTGCCATCTGAGGACTCAGTAAGCAGAGCACTGAAATGTTACTCGTTTTTGTGTCAAATGAGGTTTATGAGACTGAAACATCTACTCCTGAAAATGTGGTGGCCTGAGGCAGCCCAAGATGAAGAAGTTAACAGTGAGGTAGGTGGCCTTTGCTACTGGGTTCAGCATTGTCATGTTGTTCCCGTTGCAATGAAAAGGGGACACAGACGGCTCAGATAGAAATTCAGGGCGTTCTTGCAGCTCTGGAAATCTGTGCAACAGAACACGTCTGTGCCTCTTGACCAGGAATTATATGTAGGTGAGTATGAAAAAATGGGATTTCAGAATTCTTTACCTTTCTGGAATAGACCATCAGGGGGCGTCTGCATGGCTGATATTGTGGTGAAACCCCTCCCATAGTGTTACGTCAGAACCTAGGTCCTGACAGTTTCATGTCTGTGAATCTCGTTGCATTGTGGGAGATAATGTTTCCAACTAGGCAAGCAATATCACCCACTGTTTATTAATATACAGTACTAGCTGATTGCCCGACGTTGCCCGGGTATGTATTTGGCTGGTGTTGGCTCCGCCCATTTTTTCTAGCCCTAACACACAATTACTCAATGACCAAGTTTGTGAGCTTTGCGGTCTTTGGTATCAATAATTTGCATTGAAATTGAAAAATCTAATTGGCTGTTTGTGGCTCCACCCCCTTTTTATGAATTTGAACCCCAGCCACCCAATGACCAACTGTACCAGGTTTGAGGCCTGTGCCATTAACAGTGCAACAATGGTAGGCTGGTAGCAATTAAATATTCCCCTTGAAAAGCAATAGGTGAAGTTTGATTCACTTTTGTAGGCTCCACCCACTTTTCTAAATATTAATCTCAGTCACCCGGTGACCAACTGTGCAAAGTTTGAGAACCCTGCCATTAACAGTGTAAGAATGGCTGCAGTTTACATTTTCCCAGGGAAATTTGTATTTGTCTCCACCCACTGATGACCCGGCGTTGCCTGTGTATGTATCTGACTGGTGTTGGCTCCGCCCACTTTCTAACCCTAACGCACAAACACTCAATGACCAAGTTTGTGAGCTTTGGGGTCCTTGGCATCAATAATTTGTATATTCACATTAAATGAAACAAATCAGATTGATTCAGCATTTGAACCCCAGTCACCCAATGATCAACTGCAGCAGGTTTGAAGCATCTGCTATTAGCAGTGTAAAAATGGCAGCAATTTAAATATTCCTCTTGAAAATCAACAGGTGAATTTTGATTGGCTATTATAGGCTCCACCCACTTCCCTGAATATTCATCTCAGTCACCCAGTGACCATCTGGGCAAAGTTTAAGAACCCTGCCATTAACAGTGTAAGAATGGCTGCAGTTTATATTTTCCCAGTGAAATTTGGTTTTGGTTCCGCCCACTTTTTGTAACCTGGACACACAGTCACTCAATGACCAACTTTGTGAGCTTTGGGGTCCTTGGCATCGATAATTTGTACTTTCCCATGAAATTAAACAAATCTGATTGACTGTTTGTGGCTCTGTCCCCTTTTCTGAATTTGAACCCCAGTGACCCAATGACCAACTGTACCAGGTTTGAGTCCTGTGCCATTAACAGTGCAAGAATGGCAGCAATTTTAATATTCTCCTTGAAAAGCGATATGTGATTTTTGATTGGCATTTTTAGGCTTCACCCACTTTTTTAAATATTAATCACAGTCACCCAGTAACCAGCTGTGCAAAGTTTGAGAACCCTGCCATTAACAGTGAAGAAAGGCTGCAGTTTACAATTTTTTTTCCAGAAAAATCAGATTTTGACTCCATCCAGTTTTTGTAACCTTGACACACAGTCACTCAATGATCAAGTTTGTGAGCTTTTGGGTCCCTGGCATCAAAATTCTGCTAATGGAAGCAGTTTATCCAGCAAAGAAATCTGATTGGCTGTGTTTGGCTCCGCCCCTTTACTGAATTGGAACCCCAGACACTTAACGACTGACTGAAGCAGGTTTGAGGCCTCTGCCATTAACAGTGGAGAATGGCTGCAGTTTCAATATCCCCCTTAAAAATCAATAGGTGAATTTTGATTGGCTCTTGTAGGCTACCCCTACTTTTCCAAATATTAATCCCAGTCACCCAGTGACCAACTGTGTGAAGTTTGAGAACCCTCCCATTAACAGTGTAAGAAAAGCTGCAGTTTATATTTTCCAATGTACAAAGTTAGTTGTTTTTGGCTCCGCCCACTATTTCTAACCTTAAAGAGAAACTCCAACCTAGAATTGAACTTTATCCCAATCAGTAGCTGATACCCACTTTTACATGAGAAATATAAAGATTTTCACAAACAGACAATCAGGGGGCGCTGTATGACTGATTTTGTGCTGAAACCCCTCCCACAAGAAGCTCTGGGACCGCGGTACTCTGGGCAAACTGCCACAATGTAACAATGTTCACAGACAGGAAGTAGCTGTTTACAGCTGTCTCTAACAGCCAAAACAGCTAGGAGCAGCTACATAACCTGCCCACAGTAAAAATGTCACCATGTAATAAATGTCAGAATGTAAATCGGAGAGAGGAAAGATTTTACAATGAGCAAACACTGACTAAATCATTTATACATAATTATGGTAAAAAATGAAGCACTTTTTTTTACTACATTATTTTCACAGGAGTTCCTCTTTAACATACAGTCACTCAATGACCAAGTTTATGAGCTTTGGGGTCCTTGGCATAAATAAGTTGCATTTTACCATTGAAATTAAACAAAACTGATTGGCTGTATTTGGCCCGCTCCCTTCAGAATTTAAACGCCAGTCTCCCAGTGACTGACTACCAGATTTGAGGCCTCTACCATTAAGAGTGTATGAATGGCAGCAATGTAAATATTTTCCTTGAAAATCAAAAGGTGGATTTTGATTGGCTGCTGTAGGCTCCACCCACTTTCCTGAATATTAGTCCCAGTCACCCAGTGGCCAACTGTGTCACGTTTGAGAACCCTGCCAATAAGAGAACGGGTGAAATCAATCTAACAAATCTGATTGGCTGTTTGTGGCTCCACCCCTTTAGTGAATTTGGACCCCAGTCACCCAATGACTGACTGTATCAGGTTGGAGGCCTCTGCCATTAACAGTGTAAGAATGGTAGCAATGTAAACATTCCCTTTGAAAATCAATAGGTCAATTTTGATTGGCTGTTGTAGGCTCCGCCCACATTTCTGATTATTCATTCCAGTCACCCAGTGGCTAATTGTGTAAAGTTTGGGAACCCTGCCATATTAAAAATGTAGTTGTTGGCACCGGCCCCTTTTTCTAACCTTGACATACAGTCACTCAGTTATCAAGTTTATCAGCTTTGGGGTCCTTGGTATCAATACTTTGTATATTCCCATTGAAAAATAAACAAACATGGCTGTTTGTGGCTCCGCCCCTTTCTGAATCTGAACCCTAATCACCCAATGACTGACTGTATCAGGTTTGAGGCATTTGCTATTAACAGTATAAGAATGGTAGCAGCTTAAATATTCCCTTTGAAAATCAAAAGGTGAATTTTTATTGGCTGCTGTAGGCTCCACCCACTCTCTTGAATATTCATCCCATTCACCCTGTGACCAACTGTGCAAAGTTTGAGAACCCTGCCAGAAACAGTGTAAGAATGGCTGCAGTTTATATTTTCCTAGTGAACTTTATTATTGGCTCCGCCCACTTTTTGTAACCTTGACATACAGTCACTCAATGACCAAGTTTGTGAGCTTTCAGGTTCCTGGCATAAAAATTGTGTGAATGGAAGCAGATAATCCAGCAAGGAAATCTGATTGGCTGTTTGTGGCCCCGCCCCTTTAATGAATTTGGACCTTAGTCACCCAATGACCAACTGTACCAGGTTTGAAGCTTCTGCCACTAACAGTGTAAGAATGGCAGTAGTTTTAATATTCCTCTGAAAATCAATAGGTGAATTTTGATTGACTGTTGTAGGCTCCACCCACTTTCTTGAATCTTAATCGCATTCACCCAGTGATCAACTGTGGCAAGTTTGAGAACCCTGCGATTAACAGTCTAAGAATGGCTGCAGTTTACATTTTTCCATTTAAAATGAACGGCTGAAATTTGATTGGCTGTGTTATGCTCCTCCCACTTTTCCTGGATTTGTAACCTCTGTCACCAAGTGACCAACTGTGCCAAGTGTGGGGACTCTGGCTTGATTACTGTGAGAATGGCAGCCTTTTACATTTTTTCCATTGACTTGAATGGGTGAAATCTGATTTGCTGTTTGTAGCTCCGCCCACGTGTGCAGGGGGGACGCGAGACCCCCAGAACATATCATCCCAGGTAGTGAGGGATCTGTATACCAAGTTTCGTTCAAATCGGTCAAGCCATTCTCGCGTGATCGCGGCACATACACACATACATACATACATACATACATACATACATCCGATTTTATATATATAGATGTATATGTTTACGCTACTACCCAGGCGTAGACAATATTTGTGCATTCGCAATATGGCTGGACAAGAGCATGGCCACCAGAGCATATTGGATGGTGTATGCTGAAAAAGGGCACCAGAGTAATTTGAGCTCTAGCTAAAGCTGCTAGTAGGATATTGGTTTTTCCCTAACTCCATGTTCCTGCCCAGATGCAAGCCATCCTATGTCCGCGTAGTGCAGAAGTGACTTAAAGGACAACTGTGGTGAGAAGACTATGAAGGCTGCCATATTTATTTCTTTTTAAAGGATACCACAACTGACATGTGGCATAATGAGATAGACATGGGTATGTACAGTGCCTAGCACACTAATAACTAGGCTGTGTTCCTTTTTTTCTTTCTCTGCCTGAAAGGGGTAAATATCAGGTATGTAAGTGGCTGACTCAGTCCTGACTCAGACAGGAAGTGACTACAGTGTGACCCTCACTGATAAGAATTTCCCCCTTTTGTATCTCTTTCTTGCTCTCAGAAGCCATTTTCTTCTAGGAAAGTGTTTTATAGTTGGAATTTCTTATCAGTGAAGGTCACACTGTAGTCACTTCCTGTCTGAGTCAGGACTGAGTCAGCCACTTACATACCTGATATTTCCCTCTTTCAGGCAGAGAAAGAAAAAAAGGAACACAGCATAGTTATTTGTGTGCTAGGCACTGTACATACCCATGTCTATCTCATTATGCCACATGTCAGTTGTGGTATCCTTTAACCATAGGCCCCGAACAAGCATGCAGCAGATCAGGTGTTTCTAGTGGCATACCTACCATAAGGCTGCAGATGCTCACAGCACCAGGGGTAGCCATGGCTAGGGGTGCCGCTGTGGTGCTCAGTCACTGTGTTCTTCCACCTGGGACCTTTTTTCATAGTTTGGGCAACATTTGGTAAAATAGCAGCAGGCAGTGCAGGGGACTGTACTACTTCCTAGTGTTGTCAAGGCAAGACAAGACAAATAACATTTATATTGCGCTTTTCTCCTTGCAGACTCAAAGCGCCAGAGCAGAGCAGCAGCCACTAGGGCGCACTCTATTGGCAGTAGCAGTGTAAGGGAGACTTGCAAACAGGGCCGGATTTCTGCAAAGGCCACAAAGGTCACGGCCTAGGGCGGAAAAAAATCAGAAGGATAAAAGGGCGGCAGGACCTGAGAGAGATAAGAGGCTGCATGTCAAAATAAATCATTTCTCCTGCTCCGAAGCCACCCGGGTTTGCTGTACACACAGTCAGAATTCCAGAGCTCCGTGTATTTTCCTTACTTCGTGGTGTGCGATGAGACAGTGCTATCTACTGAACATACACGCTTCAGTTTATTGCCAGGGGTGAGAGAAACATGGATCACAATGTAGACAATTTCTGATCCAGTAAAAGTAAACATTTTAACAGAATTATTTCCACTTTACAACTCAAGCTGGGCTAAACAATGTATTGCTGGTCAGATTCTGTTAATGACTTGAGCCATTCCTTCTCCTCTCTCCCCCTGGATTGTAAATCTTAAACAGATAAGGGTTTTTTTTTCCTGAGAGAGATTTATGGCAGCCCCTTCTAAGCTAAATCTTAACCCCTTGCTGGCTCATTTTAAAGGCAGCAGTAGTCTAGTATGAGATAGACAACTTCTCTATAATTATAATTACAAATGTACTGTTGTATACTTTTGTATTGTTACATTCTGTTTTGTATACCAAAAGTAGTAACATACACTAAAAATAAAAAAAATATATATTTGTACCGTGTTGGCAAACAGTAAAAAAACACCTGTGAAAGAATCAGTACAATAAATACTATAAAATAAATGCAACAGATCTGTGATTACAGAAGAGCAGAGAGGGAGATGAATGCCGCTCTGCTACTTCATGCCTGGTACACACCATGCAATTTGCCATCAGATAGATGGGTTCAAATTGATTATTTCTGACAGGTCTAATCTGATTTCTGATCATTTTTCTAATCGACTTTGTATAAGTGATCGGAAAATCGATTCAACCCATCTATCTGGTGCGTACCAGGCATTAGGGACTCACTGCTCTAACAGGAAAAACATTCATTCATCATTTTTCAGAGAGAAAACATTCATAGGTATCCTGCAAACAAGTGATCGTTAAGGCTCATACACACATCAGACTATAGTCTTTGGAAACAGAAAGATCACAGTCCAATCTTACCACCCTTCCTGTAGTATAAGAGCCATACCTTCACAGTCTTTTCTATGGAGCTGAACTCCCCATCAGAAAAAATCTTTGCAAGATGCTGCACACACAGATGCTGTACAGACACAAAAGATCAGTATCTGCAAAAGATCTGTTCCTGCCAAAGATCCGTTCCTGCAAATTGCATTCATAGTCTATGAGATCTGCAGATCATCATACACACCTTGTTTAACTGACATTCATCTACAGATCAGACAATCATCTGCAGATCTGAAAATCCATCCTGGTGGATCGGATCTGCAGATGAATGTCTGTTAAACAAGGTGTGCATGATGATCTGCAGATATCATAGACTATGAATGCATTTTGCAGGAACAGATCTTTTGCAGATACTGATCTTTTGAATGTGTACAGCATCTTTGTGTGCAGCATCTTGCAAAGATTTTATCTGATGGGGAGTTCAGCTCCATAGAATAGACTGTGTAGGTATGGCTCTCATACTACATGGAAGGGGGTAACATTGGTCTGTGATCTTTCATTTTCCTAAAGGCTCATACACACATCAGACCACAGTCTTTGGAAAATGAAAGATCACAGACCAATTTTACCCCCTTCCATGGAGTATGAGAGCCATACCTACACAGTCTATTCTATGGAGCTGAACTCCCCATCAGATAAAAATCTTTGCAAGATGCTGAACACATTCAAAAGATCAATATCTGCAAAAGATCTGTTCCTGCAAAAGATCTGTTCTTGCAAAATGCATTCATAGTCTATGATATCTGCACATCCTCATACACACCTTGTTTAACAGACAATTATCTGCAGATCAGACAATCATCTGCAGATCTGAAGATCCATCCTGGTGGATCTGATCTGCAGATGAATGTTTGTTAAACAAGGTGTGTATGAGGATCTGCAGATATCATAGACTATGAATGCATTTTGCAGAAACGGATCTTTTGCAGGAACAGATCTTTTGCAGATACTGATCTGTTGCATGTGTACAGCATCTTTGTGTGCAGCATCTTGCAAAGATTTCTATCTGATGGGGAGTTCAGCTCAATAGAATAGACTTTGTAGGTATGGCTCTCATACTACATGGAAGGGGGTAAGATTGGTCTGTGATCTTTCATTTTCCAAAGACTATGGTCTGATGTGTTAATGCACCCTGAGTGTGTGTGTGTGTGTGTGGGGGGGGGGGGGGGGGGGGGCGGTTGGTGGTACCGGGCCTAGGGCACTGGGAAGTCTAAATCCGGCCCTGCTTGCAAAAGGTCTCCTACTGAATTAGTGCTGGCTTACTGAACAGGCAGAGCCGAGATTCGAACCCTGTCCAGATCATGAACGATTCGGATCTTTGATCCGAATCTCTTTTGTGAGTCGAATCATCCGAATCATCAAAATGAGTGATTCGGATCGCAAAGGGGGCGTGGCCAGGAGCGGCACGCCCCCTCTCAGCTGGCAGCGGAGTCCTGGAAGCAGAGCAGAGATGGATCACTCAGTTGGAGGGGAGCCAGCCTTGCAGGGACAGGTAGATCAGAGAGAGGGGACATGGGTGCCACTGCCAGATATGTGTAGAGCACACATACTGGCTATAATGTGTTGCTCATGTTAGGCTGTCTGTTCCGTAGTGCTGCATAGTGAACAAATTGGAAACTTTTGGCTCAGAAGCACAGCTCAGTAACTTTGTAGACAGCGTGCTGGGCTAGGACAGGGCAGGCACTGTGATTGCTGTGCAATATGATCCTCCTGCACTCGGCTCTAAACAACTGCACTTCACTTCTGGGAATGCTCTCTATCACTGTGCGACGTTTGCAGTCAAAGTATACAGATGAACATATAGGTGGAATCAGGGGTCTAGTCCTGGAAAAAGAAGTGAGTGGACTCACCCTAAAAACGTCTGCGCCGCGCGGTGCGCCAAAAAATGGCCGTGGTTAAGCATGGCGTGGGCGTGGTCATGGGTGGGGCCAAATATACATGGCCTTAGCAGTGGTATAAAAGGTCTGCCAGGGGAAGTTTGAGCTCTGTCGTAGTGTATCCCCAAAAAGTAGATGTAATCTGACAGCATTTCACCAAAAATACACATAATCTGGCAGAGGTTCCTCCAAAATACAGATAATATGGCAGTGGTTCCCCCAAAATAGACAATCTGGCAGCAGCAGTTCCCCCAACATACACATAATCTGGATGCAGTTCCCCAAAATACGCGAAACCTGGCAGTGGATCATCCAAAATACACGTAACACCCAAAATACATGTAATCTGGCAGTAGTGGTCCCCCAACATACACAATCTGGCAGCGGTTCCCCAAAATACACGTAATCTGGCATCAGCGGTTCCCCAAAATACAGATCTGACAGCAGTTCTCCCAAAATAGGTACCCCCAGTATAGCTAGCCAGGTCTATAGGTGTCCCCAGTATAAGTAGCCATGTGTATAGTTGTCCCCAGAATAGGTGGCCAGATGTAGAGATGTCACCAGAATAGGTAGCCAGGTGTATAGATGTCCTTAGAATAGGTGGCCAGGTGTATAGATATTCCCAGAATAGGTGGCCAAGTATATAGATGTCCCCAGAATAGGTAGCCAGGTCTATAGGTGTCCCCAGTATATGTAACCAGGTGTTCAGGTGTCCCCAGTATAGCCAGGTGTATAGGTGCCCCCAGTATAGCCAGGTGTATAGGTGTCCCCAGTATATGTAGCCAGGTGTATATGTGCCCAGTATATGTAGCCAGGTGTATATGTGACCAGTATATGTAGCCAGGTGTATATGTGCCCAGTATATGTAGCCAGGGGTATATGTGCCCAGTATATGTAGCCAGGTGTATAGGTGCCCACAGTATATGTAGCCAGGTGTATATGTGCCCAGTATATGTAGCCAGGTGTATAGTGGCCCCAGTATATGTAGCCAGGTGTATATGTGCCCAGTATATGTAGCCAGGTGTATATGTGCCCAGTATATGTAGCCAGGTGTATATGTGCCCAGTATATGTAGCCAGGGGTATATGTGCCCAGTATAAGTAGCCAGGGGTATATGTGCCCAGTATATGCAGCCAGGGGTATATGTGCCCAGTATATGTAGCCAGGGGTATATGTGCCCAGTATATGTAGCCAGGTGTATATGTGCCCATTATATGTAGCCAGGTGTATATGTGCCCAGTATATGTAGCCAGGTGTATATGTGCCCAGTATATGTAGCCAGGGGTATATGTGCCCAGTATATGTAGCCAGGTGTATAGGTGCCCACAGTATATGTAGCCAGGTGTATATGTGCCCAGTATATGTAGCCAGGTGTATAGTGGCCCCAGTATATGTAGCCAGGTGTATATGTGCCCAGTATATGTAGCCAGGTGTATATGTGCCCAGTATATGTAGCCAGGTGTATATGTGCCCAGTATATGTAGCCAGGGGTATATGTGCCCAGTATAAGTAGCCAGGGGTATATGTGCCCAGTATATGCAGCCAGGTGTATATGTGCCCAGTATATGTAGCCAGGGGTATATGTGCCCAGTATATGTAGCCAGGTGTATATGTGCCCATTATATGTAGCCAGGTGTATATGTGCCCAGTATATGTAGCCAGGTGTATATGTGCCCAGTATATGTAGCCAGGTGTATATGTGCCCAGTATATGTAGCCAGGGGTATATGTGCCCAGTATATGTAGCCAGGTGTATAGGTGCCCCAGTATATGTAGCCAGGTGTATATGTGCCCAGTATATGTAGACAGGTGTATAGTGGCCCCAGTATATGTAGCCAGGTGTATATGTGCCCAGTATATGTAGCCAGGTGTATATGTGCCCAGTATATGTAGCCAGGTGTATATGTGCCCAGTATATGTAGCCAGGTGTATATGTGCCCAGTATATGTAGCCAGGGGTATATGTGCCCAGTATAAGTAGCCAGGGGTATATGTGCCCAGTATATGTAGCCAGGGGTATATGTGCCCAGTATATGTAGCCAGGGGTATATGTGCCCAGTATATGTAGCCAGGTGTATATGTGCCCAGTATATGTAGCCAGGTGTATATGTAGCCAGGGGTACATGTGCCCAGTATATGTAGCCAGGTGTATATGTGCCCAGTATATGTAGCCAGGTGTATATGTAGCCAGGAGTATATGTGCCCAGTATATGTAGCCAGGTGTATAGGTGTCCCCCCAGCTGGAGGGGAGCAGCGCAGCAGAGAGGAGCATTGTGCGCAGTGTGGGGAAGGGAGGACGTCCCCCCCCCTCCCTCACCTTGGGGCTCCTTTCCATGGCTCTCCCCTCCATAAAGAATGCGGCGGCGGTGGCTGGCAGCGGTATCACTGGGCGGGACTTACCTCCTCTAGCGTTCCGGCAAGTGGACGCTGTTCGTGCAGCTACTCTGGTCTAGTGAAGACCAGAGCAGCGGCACGCACAGCGTCAACCTGGAACGCTGGAGGAGGTAAGTCCCGCCCACCGATGCCGCTGCCAGTCACCGCCGTCAGCCACCGCATTCTTTATGGAGGGGAGAGCCACGGAGAGGAGCCCCAAGGTGAGGGAGGGGGGGGACCTCCGCCCTTCCCCACGCTGCGCACAATGCTCCTCTCTGCTGCGCTGCTCCCCTCCAGGGTGCTATGGGGGACGGCGTCCACTGTCCAAAAAAAGTGAGTGGACGCCGTCCCCCCGCGTTCACGCAGGACTCGACCCCTGGGTGGAATATATGTAAAGCATATGACTGCAGCATGTGGGTAATGTGTGCAAACAAACATTTCTGCTCTCTGCTCGTCCCTCCTCCCTTCTCTGTCCACTCGCTGCCTGTCTCTGTCCATCTTCTCCCCTTTTCTGTGTGTCCACCCCCCTCCCCTTCTCTGTCCACCGCAGGGAAAGTCCTGTCCTGCTAGTCATTTCACCCCCGAATGCTTCCCTAGTAAAATGATCCGAGATTCGGATCAAAGATCCGGATCTTTTCAATGATCCGATTTGAATCATCCGAATCATTGAAAAGATCCGAACTTCCCATCTCTACTACTTCCTGCACTAGATGTAGCACCCCTCCCCCTTCCTGTCCCGTGGGCAATGTGTCTCTTCTCCCTCTACACACAGCCTGCAGTGAGTGAATGTGCAGAGCAGCAGGGTGAGTAAAGAGAATGATTGCTGTGCTGCAGCTGGGATATTAGCAGGGAGAGGTGGCAGGATGTTCTTAGTGCTTCAGAAGTTGCCTTTAATTAGTAGCCATGTGCACTGGCTGCAGAGTGCCCTAGACTATTGATTATTTATGCTGATCAGAGTAATTAATCAATAATGCAAGGCAGTCTGCTGTTGCAGAAGCCAGTGATACAGGTGCTGACAGCCGACTTCTGTAGTGAGCAGAGAAGCAAGCTCCAGGCAATTTAGATTAGCTTGATTGCAGGTAATCTTATCTTTTTTACCAGCTTTCTCTTCCACCCTGTTGTCTTTCCCATGATCCTTTCCTCTTTTCAGATTTTAGTGGTTTCTTTTAACAGCATGCCTCTGCCAAACTGCACTGGTGATGTCTGCTGTCCTGATTAAAGTCCTTCCTGCCATTTCTCATCTCCCACCAGGCTCTCTGTCACGTGCCACTACCTCTTTATCCCCCCTCTCCCCATGCATCCCCCTCTTTCGTATGCATCCCTTTTCTGAGTGTCCTCAGAGGAGCTCACAATCTAATCCTACCATAGTCATAGTCTAATGTCCTACCATATAATTATTGTTTTTTTTTTGTAAATCACTGAAATCTTCTGCTGCACTGTTTAGAGCAGAGCTCCCCAACCCTGTCCTCAAGGCCCACCAACAGTGCATGTTTTGCAGGAAACCACAAACATTCACAGGTGAGGTAATTAGTGTCCCAGCAGAGCTGATTAACTACCTGTGTGGATTTCCACAAAACATGCACTGTTGGTGGGCCTCGAGAACAGGGTTGGGGAACACTGAGTACAGAGTTTCATAACGGTTAGCTCCGTCCATATCATGACAACTCCTTTTCCCCCCCAAATCCCTGAAAATTTGCATCAACACGCTCGGCGCCCCAACCCGTCCACTCTCCCATAATTTGTTTTCTTTTTTTTAGGGGGGGGGGAGGAGGGGGGTGTCTGTAAATAGTCAGCACTGGGTGTCAAATTCCCTAGGTACTCCACTGGGTGTTTCTGACATTATTGTCAGATCTGACAAGATTAGATGCATGCTTGTTTCTGGTGTGATTCAGACACTATTGCAGTCAAATAGACCAGCAGGGCTGCCAGGTAACGGTATTGCTTAAAAGGAAATAAATATGGCAGCCTCCATATACTTATCACTACAGTTGTCCTTTAAAGTGTACCTGTAGTGAAAAAAGTGCCCCTTAATTGAAGACGGGGAAGCTTCTGGATCCTAAAGAGGCTGCCTCCTCAGAGGGGATCCAGCGCCTGGGCTCTGCTTGTCACATCTTTTCAGTAAGTCCGCTTCTTGCCGCCTGTCAAAAGCCTTGTGCAGGTGCACTAGGGGGTCTCTGCTCGGGCTCTGGTGGAAATAGCTGAGCCCAATCAGATCTGTACTACTACGCAGGTGCAAGTCGTCCATCTGCACCTGTGGAATAGGTGGAGATGGAAAAGACTGAGGCTCCCAGTGTGATGAAGTTCCTGCATTTGAAGGATAATAATGTAAGAAAGTGTCCAAAAGTGGAGTGTTTAATCCTGGAAGACAGGCAAACAGATCATCAACATTATCTTAAATTAAACTGGCCTATTTACGGTAGTGTGTGGAAAACTATTCATGACAAACTGCATGTCTGAGGGCCCTTTTACACTGGCGCGGTGTCAGAGGCGTAGCTAGGCTTTTCAGCACCCGGGGACAAATTGGGCATGGCCACGCATCAGAATGTGGTCATGGTCATGGGTGGAGCGGCTGGAGCCAAATGTACAAATGCTGTTTAGATAGCCAAATGTGCCCCCCTTTCCCACGTTTAGATAGCCAGATGTGACCCCCCTTGTTCTGCTGTTGTTAACACTTCTGCACTCCTCTGCAGAGGGAGGGAGAGAAGCAGGGGACTTTGGGCAGCCAGCAAGCCGCCTCTCATTCACTGGGGGGTGCGGTGGCCATGCTCTGCGTCCCCTTACAGTGCTGTGCCTGGGGAAATGTGCCCCCCTTGCCCACCCATAGCTACGCCTCTGCGCGGTGTGGTAAATTGCCACACTGCTGCAACAGCCTAAAGAAACCCTATGGGGAAGTTCATACTACCCACGTTGCAGCCCGCTGCTCCGGAAGTGCCTAATCTAACGCTAGCGCAGAACACTTTACCGAGAAGGATCTGCAGCGACCTGGGACAATCTTTGTCCGCCCAGAAATCATGTAAGTCTATGGCAACGTGTTTTTTTTGTTGTTGACGTCGCGGAGTGCATGCCCAGAAGTTAATTTTAACAACACGCTTCCACGTACCCGAAGCCAGGAAGTGACCGCAAGCATGCGTCACTTCCTGCTTGGCAGGCGGCCAGACAGGGAACATAATGTACTAACATCCTGTTTTTGATGGTGCGATGCGGACGCACCGCATTGCTGACACCAGTTTGCAATGTGAAACCATCCTAAGGTGTCTGTACGCCGGGTTCCACGTTTGCTAACCCTTTTTTCGAGAAACAAAAGATGGCATGATGTTTCATGGTAGATGTTGACACAGTTGAAACAGAATGCAGAGGATTTTTTTGGTCAGACGCTACTACCCATCAAGTGCAGGAACTTTATCATGCTAGGAACCTTAAAGTGAACCTCCAGACTAAAAATCTACTCACAGCACTGAAAAGGCTTGGTGTTTCTTTAACAGTTTCACAGCATCAGAACTTTATTTTTCTTACCCAAGCCTCATTTTTAACAGCCCAAAAGCTAAGCTCTGCCTCATCAAAGAAATCTACTCCAGCATTTTCCCCTGATGCTGTACAAAGCATGATGGGATTTCTGATGTTGTTGTTCTCATTGCCTAGCGCACAGCTGGGAGGGGTGATCAGGACACATGCTCCCTGTCACCTCCTTTCAACCAAAAAGATGGCTGCACCCCCTGAAATCCCAAACATTTGCCTGTTCTTTTAAAACAGGGTGGGTAAGAGATTATTTTACCTATTTTAATTAACATAACTAATGTAATTTAATGACAGTATGTTTGTTTAGGCTGAAGTTCCTCTTTAATTTTTTTTACCTCACACTTTTAGCACAATCTGTAAAATAAAGAAAGAATACAATGAGCTGAGGGGCCACTGATGACACTTTCATCAGTATACCATTAAAACTTCCAGGTGACAACTAAAACGTTACAACACCCCTTTATTTGAAAATAAAACAGTCCACTAGTGACATGGAGTGAAGTAAAAACACAGAGTTGCTTATATAAGGAAGGCTTTGGGCAACGTCGTTTTCACAGAAGTTAATGTCAAAATGGGTAAGACAAAAGATGTAACTTTAGATTATGACTTTGAACGAGGGATGATCATCGGTTCAAGAAGAGCTGGTGCTAGTATCTCTGAAACTACGATTCTTTTAGGATTTTCTCCCCCAACAGTATTTCGGGTGTTTAGAGAGTGGCAATTGACAAAAAAAAACTTCAAGCGATAAGGACTATTCTGGTCAAAAAAAGGCTGGTGAACGAGAGAGGTGAAAGGCATTGTCCACAGAAATAGAAGAGCAACAACATGTGAAGTTACAACTGAATTCAAAGCAGGTGCATCACAAAACATATCCTAGCGCACAACAAGATGGACTTTGCAAAAGATGGGCTTTAGCAGCAGGAGACCATGAAGAGGACTTTTGGTGTCACAGAAAAATTGGAAAAGATGCCTATTGTGGGCCCAGGAACAACGACATTGGTCACTTGGGGACTGGAAAAAGTAGTCTGGTCCGATGAAGAGGTTTTAACCTGCTTCCATGGCCAGCTGAGTCCTCTGTCCTCAATCCTATTGAGCATTTGTGGGAAGAACTTGAAAGATCACTTCAAAGCTTGGAAACGCCACCATACAATCTGATCCAACTTAGAACATTCCTCAGCAACAGTATCAGCACCTTGTGGAGTCCATGCCAAGAAGAATATCGGCTGTGGTCAGAGCTTAAGGTGGAACAACTCATTATTAGATGGAGTCTCTAATTTTTTGACCACTATATATATATATATATATATATATATATATATATATATATATATATATATATATATATATACATATATATATATATATATATATATATATATATATACTGTGTATATATATATACTGTATATATATGTATATACTGTACATATATATATACTGTATATATATACTGTATATATATATATATACAATATATATATATATATATATACAATATATATATATATACAATATATATATATATATATATATATATATATATATATATATATATATATATATATATATACTAGCTGATTGCCGGGGTATGTATTTGGCTGGTGTTGGCTACTTTTTCTAACCCTAACACACAATTACTCACTGACCAAGTTTGTGATTTGCATTGAAATGAAAAAGATCTGATTGGCTGTTTGTGGCTCCACACCCTTTTCTGAATTTGAACCCCAGTCACCCAATAACCAACTGTACCAGGTTTGAGGCCTGTGCCATTAACAGTTCAAGAATGGTAGCAATTAAATATTCCCCTTAAAAAGCAATAGGTGAAGTTTGATTCACTTTTGTAGGCTCCACTCACTTTTCTGAATAGTAATCCCAGTCACCCAGGGGCCAACCGTGCAAAGTTTAAAAACCCTGCCATTAACAGTGTAAGAATGGCTGCAGTTTACATTTTCCCAGTGAAATTTGTATTTGTCTCCACCCACTGATGACCCGGCGTTGCCCGGGTATGTATTTGACTGGTGTTGGCTCTGCCCACCTTCTAACCCTAACACACAAACACTTAATGACCAAGTTTGTGAGCTTTGGGGTCCTTGGCATCAATCATTTGTATATTCCCACAGAAATTAAACAAACCAGATAGGCTGTTTGTGGCTCCGCCCCTCTCCAGCATTTGAACCCCAGTCACCCAATGACCAACTGTAGCAGGTTTGAGGCATCTGCTATTAACAGTTTAAAAATGGCAGGAATTTAAATATTCCACTTGAAAATCAACAGGTGAATTTTGATTGGCTATTAGAGGCTCCACCCACTTCCCTGAATATTAATCTCAGTCACTCAGTGTCCATCTGGGCAAAGTTTGGGAACCCTGCCATAAACAGTGTAAGAAAGGCTGCAGTTTACGCTTTCCCAGTGAAATTTGTTTTTGGTTCCACCCACTTTTTGTAACCTGGAAACAAAGTCACTACTCAATGCCCGAATTTGTGAGCTTTGGGGTCCTTGGCATCAATAATTTGTATTTTCCCATGAAATTAAACTGATTCACTGTTTGTAGCTTTGTCCCCTTTTCTGAATTTGAACCCCAGTGACCCAATGACCAACTGTACCAGGTTTGATGCTTGTGCCATTAAAGAGAACCCGAGGTGGGAATTACTTTTACTATTGGGGCACAGAGGCTGGTTGTGCGCACTAAGACCAGCCTCTGTTGCCCCATCGTGTGTCTCCATGTCCCCCCTGCTCGCCGCTATACCCCCCGCATTGCTGGCGACACGCAGCGTGTCGCCAGCTCAATGTTTACCTTGCGCTGTCAGTCAGCGCTGCTCCCCTGCCTCCTCCGCATCGGCGCACCCGCCCGTGTCCCTTCCCTCCCGCTGATAGGAGGGAAGTGACGCGGCGGGTGGCGCCGATGCGGAGGAGGCGGGGGAGCGGCGCTGACTGACAGCGCAAGGTAAACATTGAGCTGGCGACACAGCCAGCAATGCGGGGGGTATAGCGGCGAGCAGGGGGGACATGGAGGCACACGATGGGGCAACAGAGGCTGGTCTTAGTGCGCACAACCAGCCTCTGTGCCCCAATAGTAAAAGTAATTCCCACCTCGGGTTCTCTTTAACAGTGCAAGAAATTTTAATATTCTCCTTGAAAAGTGACATGTGATTTTTGATTGGCATTTTTAGGCTCCACCCACTTTTCTGAATATTAATCCCAGTCACCCAGTAACCAACTTTGCTAAGTTTGAGAACCCTGCCATTAACAGTGAAGAAGGTCTGCAGTTTACAATTTCCCAGAAAAATCTGTTTTTAACTCCACCTACTTTTTGTAACCTGGACACACAATTACTACTTAATGACCAAGTTTGTGAGCTTTTGGGTTCCTGGCATCAAAATTGTGCTAATGGAAGCAGTAGCGTATGATTGGCAGCAATGTAAATATTCCCCTTGAAAAACAAAAAGGGGATTTTGATTGGCTGCTGTAGGCTCCATCCACTTTCCTGAATATTAGTCCCAGTCACCCAGTGGCCAACTGTGTCAAGTTTGAGAACCCTGCCATTAACAGTGAAGAAGGGCTGCCGTTTACAATTTCCCAGAAACATCTGTTTTTGGTTCCACCTTGGCAATGACCAAGTTTATGAGCTTTTGGGTTCCTGGCATCAAAATTGTGCTAATGGAAGCAGTTTATCCAGCAATCTAATCTGGCTGTTTGTGGCTCTGCCCCTTTACTGAAATTTGAATCCCAGTCACTTAATGACCGACTGTAGCAGGTTTGAGGCCTCTGCTATTAACAGTGTGAGAATGGTTGCAGTTTTAATATTCCCCTTGAAAATCAATAGGTGAATTTTGATTGGCTCTTGTAGGCTACACCTACTTTTCTGAATATTAATCCTAGTCACCCAGTGACCAACTGTGTGAAGTTTGAGAACCCTGCCATTAACAGTGTAAGAAAAGCTGCAGTTTACATTTTCCCATGTAAAAAGTTAGTTGTTTTTGGCTCCGCCCACTATTTCTAATCTTGACATACAGTCACTTAATGACTAAGTTTATGAGCTTTAGGGTCCTTGGCATCAATAAGTTGCATTTTACCACTGAAATTAAACAAATCTGGTCAGTTGTTTTTGGCCCGCTCCCTTCAGAATTTAAACCCCAGTCTCCCAGTGACTGACTGGGACACACACACACACACACACACACACACACACACACACACACACACACACACACACACACACACACACACACACACACACACACACACACACACACACACACACACACACACACACACACACACACACACACACACACACACACACACACACACACACACACACACACACACACACACACACACACACACACACACACACACACACACACACACACACACTTACATATATAGATATAATAAGGGATGATCTCTGAGCTTAATCAAAAGTGATAACTCGTGATTCAAATGAGGTGTAATTACAGCAGGTGTGCGGCGGGGAATGAAAGGGTTAATTCCCCATAATTCCGCCCTGTGTCCTATTAGTCCGTGCTGTTAGACAGCTCGTGTTCCAAGTCACACTGCCGTCACTTCCTCGTTCAAGCCAGGAAGGAGGAAGTGACGGCAGCGAGGCTTGGCACACGAGTCGTCTAAGAGCACGGACTAATAAGACGCAGGGCGGACGGCAGAATTATGGGTAAATAACCCTTTCATATTCCCTGCCGCACACCTGCTGTAATTACACCTCAATTGAATCACGAGTAAGCTTGGAGATCATTATATATATATATATATATATATATATATATATATATATATATATATACAGCGGAGGAAATAATTATTTGACCCCTCACTGATTTTGTAAGTTTGTCCAATGACAAAGAAATGAATAGTCTCAGAACAGTATCATTTTAATGGTAGGTTTATTTTAACAGTGGCAGATAGCACATCAAAAGGAAAATCAAAAATATAACCTTAAATAAAAGATATCAACTGATTTGCATTTCATTGAGTGAAATAAGTTTTTGAACCCTCTAACAATAAAAGACATAATACTTAGTGGAAAAACCCTTGTTTGCAAGCACAGAGGTCAAACGTTTCTTGTAATTGATGACCAAGTTTGCACACATTTTAGGAGGAATGTTGGTCCACTCCTCTTTGCAGATCATCTCAAAATCCCTAAGGTTTCGAGGCTGTCTCTGTGCAACTCTGAGCATGAGCTCCCTCCATAGGTTTTCTATTGGATTAAGGTCCGGAGACTGACTAGGCCACTCCATGACCTTAATGTGCTTCTTCTTGAGCCACTCCTTTGTAGAGTTGGGCCGAACCTCCGATTTTAGGTTCGCGAACCGGGTTCGCGAACTTTCGCGGAAGGTTCGGTTCGCGTTAAAGTTCGCGAACCGCAATAGACTTCAATGGGGATGCGAACTTTGAAAAAAAAAAAAAATTATGCTGGCCACAAAAGTGATGGAAAAGATGTTTCAAGGGGTCTAACACCTGGAGGGGGGCATGGCGGAGTGGGATACACGCCAAAAGTCACCGGGAAAAATCTGGATTTGACGCAAAGCAGCGTTTTAAGGGCAGAAATCACATTGAATGCTAAATGACAGGCCTAAAGTGCTTTAAAACATCTTGCATGTGTATACATCAATCAGGGAGTGTAATTAAGGTACTGCTTCACACTGACACACCAAACTCCACTGAACAGAACAGGTATGCAGTGGCGGGTTCACTGAACAGAACTGGTATGCAGTGGCGGGTCCACTGAACAGGTATACAGTGGCGGGTCCACTGAACAGAACAGGTATGCAGTGGCGGGTTCACTAAACAGGTATACAGTGGCGGGTCCACTGAACAGAACAGGTATGCAGTGGTGGGTTCACAGAACAGGTATGCAGTGGCAGGATCAATGAACAGGTATGCAGTGGCAGGATCAATGAACAGGTATGCAGTGGCAGGATCAATGAACAGGTATGCAGTGGCAGGATCAATGAACAGGTATGCAGTGGCAGGATCAATGAACAGGTATGCAGTGGCAGGATCACTGAACAGGTATGCAGTGGCAGGATCAATGAACAGGTATGCAGTGGCAGGATCAATGAACAGGTATGCAGTGGCAGGATCAATGAACAGGTATGCAGTGGCAGGATCAATGAACAGGTATGCAGTGGCAGGATCAATGAACAGGTATGCAGCCAGGGACAAGCTAAGGCTAACTAATCTTTCCCTATGAGAGACTGCAGTAGCTCGCCCTACTCTAACTAATGCAGGCACACGAGTGGCCACGGCCGCCGCTGCCTGCCTATATAAGGGGGGGTGGGGCTCCAGGGGCTAGTGTAGCCTAATTGGCTACACTGGGCCTGCTGACTGTGATGTAGAGGGTCAAAGTTGACCCTCAGTGCATTATGGGGCGAACCGCAATGGGGCGAACTTTTCCGCAATAAAGTTCGCGTGCGGTACCCGCACGCGAACCACCTAGGTTCGCGCGAACCAGGTTCGCCGGCGAACCGTTCGGCCCAACTCTACTCCTTTGTTGCCTTTGCTGTATGTTTTGGGTCATTGTCGTGCTGGAACACCCATCCACGACCCATTTTCAGTTTCCTGGCAGAGGGAAGGAGGTTGTCGTTCAGGATTTCACGATACATGGCTCCGTCCATTTTCCCGTTAATGCGATTAAGTTGTCCTGTGCCCTTAGCAGAAAAACACCCCCAAAGCAAAATGTTTCCACCCCCATGCTTGACGGTGGGGACGGTGTTTTGTGGGTCATAGGCAGCATTTTTCTTCCTCCAAACACAGCGAGTTGAGTTAATGCCAAAGAGCTCTATTTTGGTCTCATCAGACCACAGCACCTTCTCCCAGTCACTCACAGAATCATTCAGGTGTTCATTGGCAAACTTCAGACGGGCCTGCACATGTGCCTTCTTGAGCAGGGGGACCTTGCGAGCCCTGCAGGATTTTAATCCATTGCGGTGTAATGTGTTTCCAATGGTTTTCTTGGTGACTGTGATCCCTGCTAATTTGAGGTCATTCACTAACTCCTCCCGTGTAGTTCTAGGATGCTTTTTCACCTTTCTCAGAACCATTGACACCCCACGAGGTGAGATCTTGCGTGGAGCCCCAGAGCGAGGTCGATTGATGGTCATTTTGTGCTCCTTCCATTTTCGAACAATCGCACCAACAGTTGTCACCTTCTCTCCCAGCTTCTTGCTAATGGTTTTGTAGCCCATTCCAGCCTTGTGCAGGTCTACAATTTTGTCTCTGACATCCTTGGACAGCTCTTTGGTCTTTCCCATGTTGGAGAGTTTGGAGTCTGCTTGATTGATTGATTCTGTGGACAGGTGTCTTTTATTCAGGTGACTAGTTAAGACAGGTGTCCTTAATGAGGGTGACTAATTGAGTAGAAGTGTCTAACCACTCTGTGGGAGCCAGAACTCTTAATGGTTGGTAGGGGTTCAAAAACTTATTTCACTCAATGAAATGCAAATCAGTTGCTATCTTTTATTTAAGGTTATTTTTTCGATTTTCCTTTTGATGTGCTATCTGCCACTGTTAAAATAAACCTACCATTGAAATGATACTGTTCTGAGACTTTTCATTTCTTTGTCATTTGACAAACTTACAAAATCAGTGAGTGGTCAAATAATTATTTCCTCCACTGTATATATATATATATATATATATATATATATATATATATATATATATATATATATACAATTTTAAGTGTTTTGTACTGCACTAACATAACATTAAGAGCACAAGAATTACTTCATAGGCCCTTTATAGAGATTTCCTTGACCTTAGCGTTTGATTTCGAGCCTCATAGGTCTTGACTCTCGGATCATCTTGAAATGGGGATATGAAGACAGCAGTGAGATAAGCTGAAGCAGTGCGGCCCCTTGGCTGCGTGATGATTACACCGGGCTAAAAGCCTTGTTTAGAAGGGCCCTGGCTTTGCGGTCACATTCTTCGTGATTGTAACGAGGGAATCGCCTCTGGAAGCCTCCTATTAGATCAGATAAAAATTCCCTTTTAGTGGAGCAGAAATCTGCAGCTAATTTTCAGGCTGCCTCTCCCCATCCATTCTTACATTGCGGCCACTTCCTGTCTCTCAGCTCCCGCAGGGATGCAGGTGGCCGAGATGCGGATCTGCTGCAGATGAAACGCTGAGCGCTGCACTTATCTCAAACATTTGTAAAATCTCCAGTTTATGTCTAGACCGCTTTATCGGGCCAGTGCCGTAATGCTTGTGTGTGCTGATGGGTAACATATGGCGGCCTGTCAGAATCTGAACGGATCTGAGGGCCGAGTTCTGATTTTGGCTTGCGTTAACTCGGCCGTAAAATGGTTTTGTGTTTTTTTCTTTCCATTTCATCCTATTAGCTTCAAGTAACAAGAGATACACAAAAGATGCATTTTTCATTATTACAATTTTTTTTTTAAATTTTCATTTATTTATACATTTCTTGAGGTATGAAGGTGACAATGAGATTTGATTATACAACACATCCTTTACAGAGGAAACCGAGGGATAGAATATCTGTATAACTGTGGCCTGAACTGACCTCTGGTTATAAAAATAGAACTGTAAGCCAGCCTTAAAGTATACCTGAGATCTAAAATAAAAAAATATATATGTACAGTACATACCTGGGGTTTCCTCCAGCCCCGTACAGGCTCATCGGTCCCTCGCTGTACTCCTCTGCCTAGTGGATTCTCCGCAATTTGGCCCGGTAATTTGGCCAGTTGCGGTCCCATCACTGGCAGCGTTCTACGGCATGCACAGTACTAACGTTCAGGTGGAGAACTGTAATGATCCGCTCAGCTGGATGCACTGGCAGACAGCTGTTTGACCATTCCTCTAGTCTGTGGGCTGCAGGTCTCTGCAAGAGAGACCTGTTTTTCCATTACAATTTTCTGGTCTGTTCTGCTGCTGAGGAATTTGCATACACTCGTTATGCAAATCCCTTACCTGCCTCCTTTGATGACTGGCAGTATAAAGAGCTATGATTCCCAGAGTCCTTGGCTGGTCATAAGGATTTAGTCCTGTGTAACACTCCTGGAGTATCAGCCTTGCTCATTGTTTGAAGATTAGCTTAGAGTAATTCCTGGGACTGCACTAGGCAGGTTTCCCTAGTGCAATTAGGATTGCTTATCTGTTTTGTTTGTCTGTTGCGATTGTCCTGTCCCAGCGGTGGTCGACAGGAAATAGTTCTGTGTGTCTGGGTGCTAACCGGAACAGCGGTTGTTACTGGTAGCCCCTTCTGATCGGTTTTCCTGGATCGCACTAGCCTCTTGCGCTAGTGCTGTGGATCCTTCTGGTCTGCTACTCTCTTGCTGTACTTGGATCGTACTAGCCTCTTGCGCTAGTGTTGTGGATCCTTCTGTCCTCTCTCCCTGGATCGCACTAGCCTTTTTCGCTAGTGCTGTGGATCCTTCTGGTCTGCTACTCTCTTGCTGTACTTGAATCGCACTAGCCTCTTGCGCTAGTGCTGTGGATCCTTCTGTCCTGTCTCCCTGGATCGCACTAGCCTCTTTCGCTGGTGCTGTGGATCCTATCTCTCGCTTGCTCCTGTGTTCGTGTGTCTGTCTTGGCGGCTACAAACGCTTGCTGGAGGCTCGGTGAGGTAGCCGTTAAGCAAGCGCTCGCGTCCTCTGTTTCATGTTTGTCTGTCGGTGGTTAGTTAGGCGTGCTTTTCTCTGTTGTGCTTATCACGCGGAGACCGCGCATAAACGCGTGCACTGTTGCGAATGAGTGCAGTGTTCGCGTTTAGCTAGCGTTTGTTATTTTCCTTATCTTCTCTTTGTATGATTTGCTGTGCCTTTGCTACTCTCGTGCTCTGCCTTGCTGTAGCCTTGTGTCACCTCTAGCAATCGTCTCTCTCGCGATTGCGTTCCTACTTCATATCTGCTGTTGTGTATGCACCGTCACGGGTTGGCGACTAGTTTGGTGCACACCCATACAATCTGTCCCTGTGCTCATTCTCTTCCGCAATCGCTTCTCTTGCGATTGCGTTGTCACTTGGTTTCTTCTGTTGTAGGTCCACCGTCGCAGGTGGCGGCTAGATTGGTGGACAAACATACATTCCTCATTTGTGCTTATTCAGTCTTGTGTCGCTGTTAGCAATCGCCATATCCGGCGATTGCCTTCTCGCTTTGTCTTCCTGGTTGTGTGTTCATCGTCACAGGGTGGCGACTAGTTTGGTGAACACACATACCCTCTGTCGCTTTGATCTCTCTTGCCCTGCGTTTCTTCCCTTCGTACAATTCCTGTCTGGCGTGTGTGGCAGGGCAGAGGAGCTGTTCCTCTGCACTCCACAGCTACCCCTATCGACAGGAATTTCCCTCTACAGGTGCATTGCACCTTTTGCTGGGTTCCCGCAAATTATACGCTTGTGGAGGATATCCGCAGTGTCAGCGCACGTCTTGTGCGCTGATCACGGAGAGAATTCCACAATCGTTACAAGAACACGATGGGTGAGCGTGCATGGGCGGACTGCTCCTGCACCAACTGGCCGAATTACTGGGCCAAATTGCGGAGAAACAAGGAGGCGGAGGAAGCCCCAGGTATGTATATTTTTTTTAATTAATTTTAGATCTCAGGTACACTTTAAAGTGATATGCATCACATTTGTAATATTGTCTCGCACACACTGAAGGATCAAACCCATAGTCTTCAAGGGGAGTGCGACAGCTGGAAAGAGGGATGACTCCCCTCTAAGCAGTGTTCATCAAAGAAAAGAGCTGGCACTTCCAAATTAATCTTTATTGGTTCCATGTAAAAGAATATGGCCATCGTTTCGGAAACCACGTAGGACCCCTTTATCAAGGCAATGTTTGCTCGCAGGCAAAGATCTGTCTGCTGCTGTGCAAAAGTTCCTGCAAAGCGAGTGGGAGTCAGGCTCCTCTAGACACAGAGCGATGTGTATTGTCTGGGATCAGCAGCAGCTGCCTCCGAGCAAGCATTGCCTTGATAAAGGGGTCCTATGTGGCTCCGAAACATTGGCCATATTCTTTTGCATGGAACTAATAAAGATTAACTTTGGATGTGCCAGCTCTTTTCTTTGTTTAACACTTTAAAGTACCTGAACCGAGTAAAATTATTTAAAATAAACACATGATGTACCTGCAAATGAAATGAAATGAAATTCCTCACCGTCAGTTCCTCTCAGAAGCTCACCATTTTCTTCTAACAATGATCCCTTCCAGTTCTGAAAAGATTGTTTCAGAACTGAAATGTATCAGTTGCTGTCAGTTATATATCAGTTGCTGTCAGTTATAACTGAAATGACACTTGATTTGCAAGGTAATGTCCATGTTTCCCTATGGCTCAAGTAGGCGATATTGCTGTATAAAGTGAATCTGAACTCCTGCACAGGACAGAAGGAAAACATAGAGAAATGCACCCTGTATGTATTTAGAGAGTTTAGCCTATCTAATCCCCCCTCATCTGTGACTAATCACATCCGTAATTAATTTGATCTCTCAGCTGTGTCAGCTGGCTGCCTCAGAAGAGCAGCTAATTTGTAAACACAGGATGTTAGCCCTATGTCTGCTTCCATCAAAACAGGAAGTAGACACACTGCAGATTTATTGCAGGATTTGCATCAGCTATAAAGATTTTTCTTTAAAGGTTATTATGCTGTTGCTTTTATTTTAGAGCAGAGAGGAAGTTCTGATTTCAGGTCTGCTTTAACCACAGCACATATGCATAATTATAAGCCAGGAGCTGCAGGGAGCCACCTGGTGCGTGTTTGTGGAGCTCCATTTAATACTCGCCTCCCGAGGCAGGAAGATGGATCCCAGCGACGTCCCACGGCAAGGAGGGTTCCCCTATCCATCTTCCTGCTGGTGGGTCAGCGCCGGATTTACCATAAGGCAGTGTAGACACGTGCCTACAGGCGCCTGATGGTGAAAAGGCGGCTTACTCCCCTCCCCGAGTGCCTTCCTCCCTCCTTTCCTATGCAGAGTCCTGAGGAGAGTGTAAATGAGAGGTTTCTCAGCCTGCTCTCGGCATTCCTGATGAGATCTCCCTTCAGTCAGGGGCACCTCCAGCTACTTAATCCTGAGGGTACCTCTAGCTACCTAATACTAAAGGGCACCTGTAGCTACCTATAAAAGGCAAGGGAAGTAAGGGAGAAGTGACAGCTTAGCCAGCCAGCACACTTGCGATGTGGTTCTGTGGCGGTTTGTAGGTTCATGGGGAGTGAAGTCTAGGGTGCCAGGACATCTGTGCCTATAGGCTCCTTTGATGTAAATTCGAGCCTGCGGTGGGTTTACTCTGGGCGTGAACAAGAGTTCAAGCAATCAGGGTACTTTGTACAGAGTCACCGGGATCTTAAAGATCTTATCCGCTGTGATGGTCTTTGTTGCTGCACGCCACCAAACATCGTTCGTTCGGGTAATCTTGCGCCTGTACTCATGTCACGATATCGTGGAAACGATTGCTCGTCGCCCAAAAAATCATCGGTCGTCATTAAAATCTAGGGAAAATTTGCGTAGTGGGTACAGGCCCTAAAACAGGGTGCCCCAGGCAGCAAGCAAAATGGGAATGTGATAGTCCTATAACAGTAAACACAGTTGTACCCCTGACTTTAGCATTTTTAGAGCGCCACGGTTCCAGGCTGACGCGTTTCAGACTAACTAGGATTTTAACTATGAATTGATCAAGAACACATTTTAGCAGCCCAAAACAGGTCAAAATGGAATAGCAGCATAGTGATAGAGCAGAGTGTTCTGTACATGCAGATAGGCACCTAGTATAACAAGTTAGAACTCTTTACTGAAGAAAAACATGCAGAGATATATATAGGCATGTGCCTACAGGCGCCTGATGAAGGAAAGGTGGCTCACTCTCCTCCCCAAGTATCTCCCTCCCACCTTAACCTATTTTAGTTCCTGGACGTAGAAACTACGCCCAGAAACCATGCGCGCTCCCGTGTGCTCCCGAGGCCGATCGCACGCGTTTCTTTAGCCAGGCAATCAGTGAATCGGGCTATGGTGCCCGATCACTGATTCCTCTCCCCCGCTGAAAAAGCGACAGCTTCTCTCGGAAGCTTAACTTTTTCTGGCTGTTGCCTCCCCCATGCATCTGACGTTATGTAAACAAACTCATGGCCGCCATCTTGTGGCCAAAAAGTAAAACTACAACTAAAAGTAAAAAAAATAAAACTCAAGACACAGTTACATTATAAAACTATTGTTTACATCCCACCCTCCCAAAAATACCCAAATAAAATGTTTAATATAAAAAAAAAACACATTACAATAAAAAAAACAAACATGTAAATATTTACCTAAGGGTCTAAACTTTTTAAATATCAATGTAAAGATGAAATATTTCTATATTTTTTTTATTTTAAACTTGTAAATAGTTTAATGCAAAATGGAAAAAATGCACCTTTATTTCCAAATAAAATATTGTCGCCATACATTGTGATAGGGACATAATTTTAACGGTATAATAACCGAGACATATGGGCAAATACAATAAGTGAGTTTTAATTATGGAGGCATGTATTATTTTAAAACTATAATGGCTGAAAACTGAGAAATAATGAATTTTTTCAGTTTTTTTCTTATTCTTCCTGTTAAAATGCATTTACTGTAAAGTGGCTCTTAGCAAAATGTACCCCCCAAAGAAAGCCTAATTGGTGGCGGAAAAAACAAGATATAGATCAGTTCATTGTAATAAGTAGTGATAAAGTTATAGGCTAATCAATGGGAGCTGAACATTGCTCAAGTGAAAACGACGGAACGCAAATGGGTTAACTATGTAGTGTCATAAGCGGAGTGTAAATGAGAGGTCAATCACTCGGGTCTTGGCATTCCACTGACCAGATCTGCCTTCAGTCAGGGCATCTTTAGCTACCTAATACTAGTTGGCGGCATCTCTAGCTACTTAATACTAAGGATAGCTCTGGCTACCTAATACTAAGGGGCACCTGTAACTACCGATGACGGACAAGGGAACTAGGAAGAAGTGACAGCTGGGCCAGCCAGCACACTTGCAGTGCGGTTTGGCAGATGTTTGTAAACTCATGGAGAGCAAAGTCTAATGTGCCAGGACATCTGTGCCTATAGGCCCCTTTGATGTAAATCCAGGCCTGCATTAGTGTTGGGCGAACAGTGTTCGCCACTGTTCGGGTTCTGCAGAACATCACCCTGTTCGGGTGATGTTCGCGTTCGGCCGAACACCTGATGGTGTTCGGCCTTTTAAGTTCGGGTTCGCCCCGAACTTCTAATGCCCGCCGAACAGGGCCGAACAGGGCCCCTGTTCGGCCGAACAGGGCCCTGTTCGGCCGAATACTGCCCCCCTATGGGGTCGCAGGCATAAGGGGGGAGCATGCCCCGATCGCGGGGGGGGGTCGGAAATTCCCCCCACCCCCTCCGCTAGCGCTCCCCCCTCTGCCCGCTTCCCCATTCAAAAGTTTAAGCAAAGTACCTGTAGTGGATGGCCTGGCAGTGGGCGGCACTGTGGAGTGAGGAGGAGGAGTCCGGAGAGTGACGAGTTGAGGGAGGCCGGGCAGCGGGCGTGAGGTCAGAGAAAGGGCGGAAGTACCACAAGGGTACTTCCGCTGAACCGCCCGCTGCCCGGCCTCCCTCAACTCGTCACTCTCCGGACTCCTCCTCCTCACTCCACAGTGCCGCCCACTGCCAGGCCATCCACTACAGGTACTTTGCTTAAACTTTTGAATGGGGAAGCAGGCAGAGGGGGGAGCGCTAGCGGAGGGGGTGGGGGGAATTTCCGACCCCCCCCCCCCGCGATCGGGGCATGCTCCCCCCTTATGCCTGCGACCCCATATGGCCCCCAAAAGCTGGATGTTCGGAAAGTTCGGGGTTCGGCCCGAACATGCCGAACATCTCGGTCATGTTCGGCGAACTTTCCCGAACCCGAACATCCAGGTGTTCGCCCATCACTAGCCTGCATACACCACCATCAGGTAATTCAGCTTACTTAGAACAGAGAGGAACACAGCGTGAATACAGGAAATCACAATACCATAGAGATCACTGCAGCGCTTTACATTTTACAGTGACATCTTGTGCTTGCTTTACTATACTGCAGTTGAAAGTAATTCTGTTGATACTGCCAACATTTAGTATAAAGCCTTAACAGCAAAATGTTTTAATCAGAAGGATTCTGATGCTGTTATTCTTATCATTCCGTTCTACTTGTATAACAGACCTTCTCAGTGTATTCTTCACATGTAAGCGGGAGTCAGAGCGAGCTGAGAAAGTCCGTCTGCTTTTTATCGTTAGGCTTCCATGCTTTTAAAGCACAGCTGTGTTACTGCGAATATAAACACCAGGGTGAAGGTCGCATCATCAAGGCTTGTGGAAGTATTTCACAGTATATGGAGTAGCACCGAATATCAGTCATCGTTTACTGCTGTCTGCGCATTTCTCTCTCGCGCCCTTATTGAAAACAGGTTTATTAAGTAAATCAACAATGTAATGTACATAATAATAACAGTGTTACACGGTACAGAAATGTGCAGACAGTTTATTAAAGGGAACTGGAAAAAAAGTAGCAAAAATCTGTTTCATGGGAAATGGTAACAACCTTTCTTCTATTTTTAAGGACCACTATTGCGAAAAATTGTAAAATTAAAAATACACGTAAACACGTACAAATAAAAAGTATTTTTCTTCCAGAGTAAAATGAGCCATAAATTACTTTTCTCCTATGTTGCTGTCACTTACAGTAGGTAGTAGAAATCTGTCAGATCCCACAGGTTGTGGACTAGTCCATCTCTTCATGGGGAGGGGGGCCTGTTTTTTGGCAGTTGGACAGAGCAACTGTCATTCACTAAGTGCTTTTAAAAATAAAGAAAACCCAGAGAATCCACAATGAGGAGATTGGCTAGTCCAAAACCAGTCAGTTCTGTCAGGTTTCTATTACCTACTGTAAATGAGAAAAGTAATTGATGGCTCATTTTACTCTGGAAGAAACTTACTTCTTATTTGTATGCGTTGTGTTTACTTGTATTTAAAATGTTACGATATTTGCGATAGTGATTCTTTAAAGGACCACTACCATGAAAAATTGTAAAATTAAAAATACAGACATATAAAAGAGCAAAACACACTGTGAATTACTTTTTTCCTATGTCGCTGTCACATACAGTAGGTTGTGAAAATCTGACAAATCGGTCACATTTTGGCCCAGACTAGTCCATCTCCTCATGGGGGATTCTCAGTTATTTAATAATTTACAAAGGCACTTACGGAACTGAAGTTGCTCAGTCCAGCTGCCAATATAATGTGCAAACAAGTAGGGATGCTTTTGTCAATCATAAAGGAAGCGCTGAGAATCCAGCATGAGGTGATGGACTAATCAAAAACCGTTCAGATTTGTGAGCTATTTACTACCTACAGTATTATAAGTGACAGCGACATAGGAAGAAAGAAATGTATAGTGCATGCCACCCTGGGAAAAATGCACATTTTATATATGTAGTTAAAATTTTACAATTTTTCATGATAGTTGTCGTTTCACTTTTCTTTTAGAAGTGTTCATATGTTGATCATTGTAACAATTGTGAATCTTTAATTTTCAAACTTGATTGTGTGAATTAAGTACCATGAGGCAGTCAGGCTGCATTGCGGTGTTTCCTGATCCCAGACTGATAAATGTAAAATATTTGGAACCCCCTACTGGTGACCCTACACCTATTATTCAGCAACACAAAACTGAACCCTGGCTTCTGAAGAGTCGCTACTATTGTTGATAGTTAGATAAAATAGAGGGTGTTTAACCGTTTACTATTTGCAGGTCTAGAGTCAGTCAGTCAGTGAGTTCCTCTGTCCCATGGTAACAGAGGTGGTGGCAGTTATACCCTGAAATAGTGTGTAATTTGTATTACCGTAACTCACAGGCTCCCTTCTAGTCGGTCTGCTGCCAAAATCCCAGCGGTTTCTGCGCACCGATTGTGACCACAGATTGCATGACCTGTGTGCTGAAACTGATTGGAAGGCATTGTGCGGTCTGGCCACTAGGGGGCCTGTGACAGTGACTTCATTTCTAATGGATTTAGAAAAAAAAACTGGTTTTGGTGCTAATGAACGAGCTCTTGGTTGAGCCCATTTTAGTTGAGCCCATCTTGATTGAGCCCATCCCATGGAACAACAAGATTTTTCTGATGCCCACAAGACTAGATGTCACCAGCAGGTGATACTGTGGGCAAATTTTGTAATCATACCCCCTATCCTGAGACCACTGTACATCTTTTCCTTTTGCCAGCCAGTATTTACACCAGAAATTATTTGGCCGGGGGTAGGGGGGGGGGGGTGTTGGGTTGGTGTCAAAGGAAAATAATAATTTATAGGCGTGGGATGAGGCAGAAAGGGCTCCTTATAATGCAATCTAGGGGATGGGACACATTTTCAATTTCAATTTCAAGTACATAAGAGCGGGGAGGAATTGAGGACACAAAAGAGGGAAAAGGAAGGAAAAGTGTTGGGAAAGAGAGAATTATAGGAGGGGAAGGGGAGAAAGGGAGATATGCAGGGAGCAAAGGAAGAAAGAGCTGAGAGGAGGGGCTAAGGCAAAAGCGGGAAGGAAAAATAAAGGGAGGGATGGAGAATAGATGGAAGATAGATAGATAGATAGATAGATAGATAGATAGATAGATGGATGGATGGATGGATGGATGGATGGATGGATGGATAGATAGATGGATAGATAGATAGACCTGGAGTCCAACATCCCTCTAGAGTGCTGAATGCCTACAAATTCCCACCTTCCTTGCATGAGTAAAGTCCTGCACAGAGCATGAGCCCGTGTAACTCATTTTCAACATCTGATCTGTTCACTGGCTGTAGGACTTTACACTCCAAGTTTGACAGTTTCTGTGAAAACGCTTTTAGACACTCAAAAAATAAAGGCAAGCTGAAATTATGTTTGTCACCAATCCATGCAACGTATAGAGCTGCACTACAGCGCTTTGTTCTTCCTCGACAAAAAACAATATATTTCACTTTAAGAAAAAGCATTAGTAGAAAATAAAGCTTGGTTACTTTAGGTAATATTAGATGCAGATATTATAATGAAGACTCTTTTTAGTAATAGTTTGGTCTGTGCAGAGAACTCTTCCAGTGAGCGGAATGCTGATGAAGGTCACATGTCACCCTCCACCCATTCGTAGCGTAGACATTGTCCATGGTCCAGTGGTTTTCCCTGAATCTCCTGGACCACCGAGCCAAGACTTGGCATGCTAATTATGATAATAGGTTCCTAATGAGTGTAATCCAACCCTACCCATCTCCAACATCTGTTTCTCTCGTTAAGAATTCCTCTATGCTTAACTGTATATCTAGAACTAGACTTTTTATTAAAGGCCGATTAGTGCCGGTAGAAGGAGAGGGTGATTTTATCCTCCAGATCATCAAGGCCCTGTAGCCAGAAAACCGTAATCCAGACAATGTTACATGAGGGTCAGTGAGAACTTGGTGGCCTTGTAGTTTGGAGTATTGCAGCTTTGTTACAGTTGTAGGTGGCATTGGGAAATTGTTTACGAAGTCTAAAGGTCCATACCCATGACATGATTTTTTTAACTGTTTATTGGGTAACAAATGTTCGTTTTCACGATATTGTGTAACATTGCTTAACAAAAATTAATTCAACAATGTTTAACGATGGCAGACTACCACGGTTATTTGTTTTGAACAACCATTATGACAGATCAGATCTGAGACCGTCAATAAGCTTTCCGCTACAGTTAATTGACTTAAGCAAAAATTTGAACGATCCTTTAAACCATTGTTCTGACGTTCGTTCTGCGATTTTGAAAGGTGGATCGGGGAACGATCGTTTGTCTTCACAGATTCCCCAATCAATTTTCCAATTGGTACTTAGCTTAAGTCCTCTTTCGACTAAATGACTTTGGCCATTGGGTCAAGGACGGATGGAGTCCAAATAGTTTTTCTTCTCCCTGTTTCTATTTTGATATTTACAGTGGGTTGCAAAAGTATTCGGCCCCCTTGAAGTTTTCCACATTTTGTCATATTACTGCCACAAACATGAATCAAATTTATTTGAATTCCACATGAAAGACCAACACAAAGTGGTGTACATGTGAGAAGTGGAACAAAAATCATACATGATTCCACATTTTTTTTAGAAATAAATAACTGCAAAGTGGTGTGTGCATAATTATTCGGCCCCCTTTGATCTGAGTGCAGTCAGTTGCCTATAGACATTGCCTGATGAGTGCTAATGACTAAATAGAGTGCACCTGTGTGTAATCTAATGTCAGTACAAATACAGCTGCTCTGTGAGCGCCTCAGAGGTTGTCTAAGAGAATATTGGGAGCAACAACACCGTGAAGTCCAAAGAACACACAAGACAGGTCAGGGATCAAGTTATTGAGACATTTAAAGCAGGCTTAGGCTACAAAAAGATTTCCAAAGCCTTGAACATCCCACAGAGCACTGTTCAAGCGATCATTCAGAAATGGAAGGAGTATGGCACAACTGTACACCTACCAAGATAAGGCCATCCACCTAAACTCACAGGCCGAACAAGGAGAACGCTGATCAGAAATGCAGTCAAGAGGCCCATGGTGACTCTGGAAGAGCTGCAGAGATCTACAGCTCAGGTGGGAGACTCTGTCCATAGGACAACTATTAGTCATGCACTGTACAAAGTTGGCCTTTATGGAAGATTGGTAAGAAGAAAGGCATTGTTAACAGAAAGCATAAGAAGTCCTGTTTGCAGTTTGCCACAAGCCATGTTGGGGACACAGCAACTATGTGGAAGAAGGTGCTCTGGTCAGAAGAGACCAAAATTGAACTTTTTGGCCAAAATGCAAAACACTATGTGTGGCAAAAAACTAATACTGCACATCACTCTGAACACACCATCCCCACTGTCAAATATGGTGGTGGCAGCATCAGGCTCGGGGGGTGCATCTCTTCAGCAGGGACAGGGAAGCTGGTCAGAGTTGATGGGAAGATGGATGGAGCCAAATACAGGGCAAACTTGGAAGAAAACCTCTTGGAGACTGCAAAAGACTTGAGACTGGGGCGGAGGTTCACCTTCCAGCAGGACAATGACCCTAAACATAAAGCCAGGGCAACAATGGAATGGTTTAAAACAAAACATATCTATGTGTTAGAATGGCCCAGTCAAAGTCCAGATCTAAATCCAATCGAGAATCTGTGGCAAGATCTGAAAACTGCTGTTCACAAACGCTGTCCATCTAATCTGACTGAGCTGGAACTGTTTTGCAAAGAAGAATGGGCAAGGACTTCAGTCTCTAGATGTGCAAAGCTGGTAGAGACATACCCTAAAAGACTAGCAGCTGTAATTGCAGCAAAAGGTGGTTCTACAAATTATTGACTCAGGGGGCCGAATAATTATGCACACCCCACTTTGCAGTTATTTATTTGTAAAAAATGTTTGGAATCATGTATGATTTTCAATCCACTTCTCACATGTACACCACTTTGTATTGGTCTTTCACGTGGAATTCCAATACAATTGATTCATGTTTGTGGCAGTAATATGACAAAATGTGGAAAAACTTCAAGGGGGCCAAATACTTTTGCAACCCACTGTATGTACTTTATGCAATATAACCTTTTAACACAAAATCCACTTTGCATAAGCACACACAGCACTATACTGTCCAATAAAGAGATTAAAACTCAACTTTGAATATATGAAAAGTAGTTAAAAACGATTAGTCTGTTTAAATACTTGCTTAAATAGCATACTATCAACAAGGTCTAGGCATGATAGCCAATATAATTTCCTTTTTGGACGCCTGAAACTGAGATTAGACCTTGGAACCCAGAAAGGAATAATGTTTACTTGTGCTACAACATCACCCCACCATAATCCAATATGTTTCACCCCATAAAAAATATGTCAGGGGTAAGTACATAGGTGCAGGAGATTTAAGGAGGGTAGCCTCCAAATATAATTGAAAGCACACAAATGTTTGCACAGAAAACAAATATCTTACAGATGGACCTACAGTTAAAGTATTTCCTACCCAGTTATCTGCCGTTTATCTGCTTTTGATATATTAAAAGTTAAGTTGTAGTCTCTTTGTTGGACAGTTTAGAACTGTGTGCAATATAACCTATAAGCTTTGTTAAAAAAAAAAGTTAGATATTTACCTCGGGAGAGGTGAAGATCTCCCCATCAGGCTGTTCCAACACTGAGGACCTTGAAGTGCGGGCACACTGCACCTGCGCAGTAGTACGGACCTGCTCAGATTCGGTACAAAAAGCTGAGCCCGATCGGGTCCGTGCCACTGCGCAGGTGCGAGCCATGGACAAGGGTTTTGTTGACGATCTTTAGAAGGTTGCAGAGCTGGAACGTGGAGGAGAGCGGGAAAGTCACTGGATTATCCACAGGTTCCCCTCTATTAAGGTGACTACCCTTTTCACTACAGGTACATTTTTAAGTTAACTTAATAACTATGCAGCACCAGTTCTAGACTTTGTGCTGCCTGAGACAACCTTGTGAGGATGCGTACTCCCCCCCCCCGCCATGAATTGAAATGATTGCACAGCAGCCGGCAATTTGCACCGCACGTTATAGCTGCGGTGAGCCCCACAAAAAACACACTCAGTATAGGTAGGTAGCCAGGTATAGGTGCCCCTAGTATTGGTAGCTAGGTACAGTTGCCCCCAGTATAGGTTAGTCAGGCACAGGTGCCCCCAGTATAGGTTAGCCAGGCACAGTTACCCCCAGTATAGGTTAGCCAGGTACAGTTGCCTCCAGTATAGGTTAGTCAGGCACAGTTGCCCCCAGTATAGGTTAGCCAGGTACAGTTGCCCCCAGTATAGGTAGGTAGCCAGGTACAGTTGCCCCCAGTATAGGTTAGCCAGGTACAGTTGCCTCCAGTATAGGTTAGTCAGGCACAGTTGCCCCCAGTATAGGTTAGCCAGGTACAGTTGCCTCCAGTATAGGTTAGTCAGGCACAGTTGCCCCCAGTATAGGTTAGCCAGGTACAGTTGCCTCCAGTATAGGTTAGCCAGGTACAGTTGCCTCCAGTATAGGTTAGCCAGGTACAGTTGCCCCCAGTATAGATTAGCCAGGTACAGTTGCCTCCAGTATAGGTTAGACAGGTACAGTTGCACCCTGTATAGGTTAGACAGGTACAGTTGCCTCCAGTATAGGTTAGCCAGGTACAGTTGCCCCCAGTATAGATTAGCCAGGTACAGTTGCCCCCAGTATAGGTTAGACAGGTTTTTTTGATGACCCATTACAGCCTGAGGGGGCCATCTTACAAGGCTCATAAAACAAGAGTGTCCTTCAGGATCTTCGCACCCGTAACATATGCAACCACAAAAACACCTGATCTGGAGTATGAGAAAGGGAAGGTTAGTAGTTGGAGCCCCCTACACCTCTGGGCCCCATGCTGCTCCCCCCCCCCCCCCCCCCCCCCCCAGTTATGACCCTGTTGCAGGCACCATGAACCCTGAGGTCTGCCCTGGTTACTGCGATGGCTTTGCTGTACACTGGGTTGATTTCTTGGCTTGACTTTTGCTCAGTTTAATTTGCAGCCCCGGTGGGTGATATAGGCCGGGATGCTGGGGACGGAGCACTTGACAGAACTCACTTTCTTCTTTTCCCCAAGGACTGCTGTAAGTCATGTGTGACAACTAATTACTGTGCTTGTCAAGTTTGCCAGAGGGCCTCAGTTGTAGGTTAATTGGCTCTAATCTGTGTGTTTCTGTGTAAGGCTATTGGACTGAGACAGATCTGAATGACTCTGTGATGCTCTGGAAAGCACCGTGCATTGGCACTATATAAATACAGAAAATAAATGTCTACGTATTCTGGGTGCGGGCAGATCTCATCAGGTACAAACATCTTACGGTATTTGGTTATAGGAGGACTGTAAAAATTCACCTCAAACTCCTAGAAGAATCTTGAAGGTACAAAAAGTCTCTGGCTCACCTCCTCTAGTCCTTTCATTGGGTTTTATAACCTCGTAGACCGTAACATGTCAGGGCTGTATATCAGTGACTTCTTCTCTCACTTACAGCAATAGGGGAGGCAGAGGTTGCAGCTGCACCTGGGCCCCTGAACCTGAGGGGCCACCTGGGGCATAGCTCCCAACTGTCCCTCTTTTGGAGGGACAGTCCCTATTTGGGAGCCCTGTCCCTCTTTCCTCCTCATTTGTCCCTCTTTCAGGACTTTGTCCCTCTTTCTATGTAAATATATATATTTCTCTACTAAAAAATGTGTTTGATTGACTCAAACTTTATTCCCATCTTTTAAATTGATATATTACTAATTATAAAATGTTAATATGAAGGAAAATGAACCAGGATAGAAAGGACCAGTGTGGTTTGAATTATAAATCAACATATTTTTCTTATGAAATCTTTATGGTATACGTGACTAGGGGTGTGACAGGGGCCTGATCAGAGGTGTGGCAGGGGCGTGGCTTAAGTGTCCCTCGTTCTTATCTCAAAAAGTTGGGAGGTATGCCTGGGGCCCTCCTTCAGCTGCTGAATTAGCTTTCCATTTGTGCCATAATGATAATGATGAACTGTATACTGTAGAGTCTCGGTTATCCAGCACCGATGGGGATCGGCTGATGCCAGATAAGTGTGCCTTTTGGTTGCTTGAGGCTTAATGTTAAAAAGAGGCCTAGCTAATACAGTACTATACCCCTGGTCTATATACATGACATAACATGAACTCTGCCTTAATGTTAATAATGTACAGTAATTCAAAGTATATTAACACAGATAAAGAGATACTTTACTTAGTGGCCTCTGTCCTGCCATGGTTGCCTCTGCCCTGCCTGGTGGCCTCTGTCCTGCCCTAGTGGCCTATGTCCTGCCTGGTGGCCTCTGTCCACTATGTCCTGCCTGATGCCCTCTGTTCTGCCATGGTGGTCTCTGTCCTGCCTGGTGGCTTCTGTCCTACCCTGCCCACCATCTCCTGCCTGATGGCCTCCATTGTGCCCTGATGCCCTCTGCCCTGCATGATGGTGTTTGCCCTGCCTGATGGCCTCTGTCCTGCCTGGTGGCCATGTGCTGTTTGGTGGCCTCTGTTTTGCCATGGTTGCCTCTGCCCTGCCTGGTGGTCTCTGTCCTGCCCTAGAGGCTTATGTCCTGCCCTAGAGGCCTATGTCTACTATGTCTTGCCTGATGGTCTCTGTTCTGCCATGGTGGTCTCTGTGCTGCCTGGTGGCTTCTGTCCTGCCCTGGCAGCCTCTGCCCCTCATCTCCGACCTGATGGCCTCTATTGTGCCCTGTGGCCTCTGTCCTGCTTGGTGGACTCTGTCCCACCCTGATGGCCTCTGCCCTGCATGAAGATGTCTGCCCTGCCTGATGGCCTCTGTCCTGCCTGGTGGCCTCTGTCCTGCTCTGGTGGCCTCTGTCCTGCACTAGTGGCCTCAGTCCTGCCTGGTGGCCTCTGTGCTGCCCTGGTAGCCTCTGTCGTGCCCTGATGGTCTCTGTCCTGTCCTGATGGTCTTTGTCCTGCCTGGTGTTGTCTGTCCTGCTCTGGTGGCCTCAGTCCTGCCTGGGGGTGTCTGTCCTGCTCTGGTGGCCTCAGTCCTGCCTGGTGGCCTCGGTCCTGCCATGGTGGCCTCTGTCCTGTCTGGTGGCCTCTGTCCTGCTCTGGTGGCCTCAGTCCTGCCTGGTGGCCTCTGTCCTGCGATGGCGGCTTCTGCCCTGGTGGCCTTTGCCCTGACCTGATGGCCTCTGTCCTGCCTGGTGGCTTCTGTCCTGCCCTGTTAGCCTCTGTCCAACATATGCTGCCTGATGGCCTCTATTGTGCCCTGTGGCCTCTGTTCCGCCCTGATGGCCTTTGCCCTGCGTGATGGTGTCTGTCTTGCTGGGTGGCCTCTGTATTGACCCCAGGAGAGTGGGAGCAGTGTGCAAAACAATGTGAAGATCACTGTAGAATTTTAGTGAAATGAAACCTAGCCACGATGCTGAAACCGGGGCCTCTACTAGTTTCTCCAGTAGATGGCACACACCAGAGTGTTATTCCTTCTCCTTTCCTGAGGACACATGCTTACATAACATGCTGGCAACACGGGTTACAGAGAGATGGAAGGATCTTGAAGAAAAGGGAGCACAGCAGCCGGGCAGATGAGAATGCTCCACTGCATGTACTCTACAACATATCGAGGCCCCCATGGGGAAGACTTGGGGGCCCATATATCTGGCTTCAGAGACCTGGCAATTGCCAGTTTGCCCAGAGATGGATTAAGATGTAATGGGGCTCTAAGCAAGGTAGTATATTTGGGGCCCCCTTGTGTTCCTTTTGGTAAGCTGAAGTGGAGAGAGGCCAGAGAAGATGGCTGATGGGCCCCTTGACACCCACTAGGCCCCAGGCACCGGCAGGTTTGCTGGTGTATGATCCTGCTCTGAGTTTGTAGAGTTTGTGTTGACACCGCTCTACCCACCAATCTCCGGACTGTGCACGATCAGGTCAGCAAAGCCCACAATGTACAGCAAGAAGGTCCGCACCAGTCCAGGATTCCAATCAATATCTTTATTTAGGACATATCCAGTATAAGAATATACATGTGCATCAGAACGCTAACATGTTTCGAGCTACCTCAGCCCTTAATCATAGCTGGTTAGAAAATGACAAAACCTCCTATAATAGGAGGATATCCTGTGCCTGCCACTCAGAACTCCACCCCCAAGAAGGAAGTGGAGGAAAGGTGGTCTAACAATATAATGAACAGGTGATTACTTGTATAGGCACATTGCAAAACAAAGCACTATGTACATCAGATAAAAATTATATAAAATACAAAATACAAAATACTAAGAAATGAGTAAAATTGCATAAAGAACAGCATAAGTGAGCAAAAAGTCATGTAAATATGTATGAAGCCACACACAAACTCTATCTATAAATAGAGAAAATAGGGGAGGGAAGGTTTCCCAATTGAACCATAATGTGACGCACAAGAGGCCTCTAATAAAGACGGAGGAGAGGAAAAGAGGAGAGGAAAAAGAGGAAAGGGGGGGGGGGGGGGGGGAAGGCCACTGGCAAACTATTGAGTAATGAACGCTAAGTCCCACCTAGCATTGAGGCCATGGGGCAACCTAGTCCCCAGGCGGTATATCCACATGGCCTCTCTCTTGAGGAGAATCTTATATAAATCCCCCCCTCTTTTTGGTGACATAACTCTCTCTATTTCCTGAAAACGGAAACCTGTCATGTCTCCCCCGTGCACGTCCCTAAAGTGTGTAGCCACATTTGAAATGTTCGTGGTAGAGACCACCCTGCCCCTAGATAATGTTCGGCTATTCTCTGCCTCAAAGGCCTAGTAGAGCACCCACCCAACATATTGAATGGAACAACAGGTGCAGTCAATAAGATAGACTACATAACAGGTGCCACAATTAATGAACTGCTTAAGATTATAAATGTGGCCATTAGAGGCAGAGACAGCGGTTCTTGTTTTGTTATGTAGGTGGCAATACCTGCATGTCGCAATCCCACACTTAAAGGACCCCTTAACTGTCAACCAAGTGTCCATTGTGGTGCGAGACGTAAATAGACTAGGAGAGAGCATCTGTCCCAGAGTAGGGGGCGGGGCCCGTCGACTAGAAAATCTTACACCATCCTTCAGGGCAGGCGAGAGACCTGCATCTCCCTCCAAAATGGGGAGATACTTGGAGATGATATTGGTCACACGTCTGTATTCTGCTGAGTAAGTGGTCACAAAGGTTGGCTTTTGTTGATCTCGAGCCAGACGACCATCATTTTGTAATAGTTCAGTCTGGGTTTTCTCCATAGCTCTAAGTCTCCCCCTCCTAATTGACCATGACGGGTAACCGCGCGCTCTCAGGCGTTTCTCAACAATATCCAACTCACTCAGCAGATTCTCTTCCTTCGAGCAATTGCGTCTGGCTCTAATGAATTTGCCGACAGTGGCCTTTGCCCTGCGTGATGGTGTCTGTCTTGCCGGGTGGCCTCTGTATTGACCCCAGGAGAGTGGGAGCAGTGTGCAAAACAATGTGAAGATCACTGTAGAATTTTAGTGAAATGAAACCTAGCCACGATGCTGAAACCGGGGCCTTTACTAGTTTCTCCAGTAGATGGCACACACCAGAGTGTTATTCCTTCTCCTTTCCTGAGGACACATGCTTACATAACATGCCGGCAACACGGGGACAGAGAGATGGAAGGATCTTGAAGAAAAGGGAGCACGGCAGCCGGGCAGATGAGAATGGTCCACTGCATGTACTCTACAACATATCGAGGCCCCCAGGGGAAGACTTGGGGGCCCATATATCTGGCTTCGGAGACCTGGTAATTGCCAGTTTGCCCAGAGATGGATTAAGATGTAATGGGGCTCTAAGCAAGGTAGTATATTTGGGGCCCCCTTGTGTTCCTTTTGTAAGCTGAAGTGGAGAGAGGCCAGAGAAGATGGCTGATGGGCCACTTAACACCCACTAGGCCCCAGGCACCGGCAGGTTTGCTGGTGTATGATCCTGCTCTGAGTTTGCCCCCAATGGATGTGCCGGCCCTGCAGTTATTAGGTGTAGTTGGATTAGCTATAGCGATGGTTACATTTCACCTGAAGATTTTTTACACAAGTGGAGTGTTCTTTAAGAACACCCAGGCAATTAATCAGCTCTCCCACGTACTGCTACAAATAGCACAAGGTGAGGCAAAGCGCTGGAATGAAATCCTCATTGTTGGTGTTTATTCTCATATTGTGTCTGTAATTGTTGTTCTGTGTCGCTCTTCCTGCGGTGGCAGCATCCTCCGCACATTCTATGCATCTAGCTGCAGCTCCTGCCGGAATCCAAGGATGTTCTGAGACCTTCCAGGTCCAGAGACACAAGAGTGACTCACCAACACGGGGAGAGAATTCACGCTTCTCTTAATCACAGCAGAGTGTCTCCCAACATTTCTAACTTGAGCAAAGTACTGCCTGAAATGTCAAAAGTAGCTTATAAATGAAGGAATTTAAAGAGGACCTTTAACCTAAGGCTCGGTCCACACCTGTTAGGTTGCAGATTGGATCCCATTTCAAACAGATACGATTTCACTTCCCAAATTTTTTTCTCAGTTCTGCAAAAAAATAAATTTTGCAGCATACGTTTCCAGTCCGTGGAAATGTACCACCAGCCCTGGCTGGGGGGAGGGGCCGAGCTGGAGGGGGTAGCAGCCAGGAAGGGGGGCAGGGAGCACAGCGGCAAGGAGGGGGGTCCCCACTCCCCTTCCAGCTATGTCGGCTATAGCAAAATGGCAATAATGAGTGGGGAAGCATTACCCTCCTTCCTCTTGCCATTTTGGTATAGCAGACATAGCTGGAGGGGGAGCGGGGATGGGGGGACCCAGGTGAGGGAGGGGGGGCAACCCCCTCCCCGTCACTGTGCCCACTGCCCCCCTTGCTGGATGCTACCCCCTCGGGCATACCTGGAACACCTATGGGGGTGACGTGGGGGGAGGAGCAGGCAGTAGGCAATCTGGATCTCTCTCAGTTTCTGACTGAAGGGAGAGCTCATCAGTGGAATGCCAAGAGCAGGATCAGAAACCTCTCATTTACACTGCCATCAGGGCTCTGCAGGTGAGGGTCTCTAGGGGAGGGGAGTGAGCCGCCTTTCCATCATCAGGTGCCTGTAGGCACGTGCCTAAAGTGCCTGATGGTAAATCCAGCCTTGCACATAACATAGCGTGAAAGGCTGCTTTTTATGTCATGTTTTATGGTAATGTTGTGTGCGTTTTTTACAGCGTTTTTGGTGCATTTGCGATGCGTTTGTGGTTCGGATATACAAAACGCATATGCATTTTCCATGCGTTTTTGTATTTCCATTTATACAAATCACTAGGAAGACAATAGGAAGCAGAAATACAGCAAAATAAATGTATTGAGGGGGGAAAATGCATCTAAAAACGCATGGAAAACGCATGAAAAACACATACCATTGCGGTCCCATTGACTTTCATTTTGAATATTATGCAACAACAGTAGCGTTTTTAAAAACGCATATAAAACGCATAATATAAAACGCATATGCATTTTTTTCTTGTGTCCCATAGACTTCCATTAGCAGCAAGAACGCAGTGTTTTACGCAACGCAGGGCCAGTTCAAGGGGCCCTGTGGCCCTGGGGCAAACTTCATCGTTGGGGTCTCCCCCCCCCACATTACCCCTCTGCTCCCCAGGGCCCTGCTGCAAGTATATTAGCAGCCATAATCACCTTATCTCCGTCGGGTGAGCAGGCAGGCAGTGGCTGCACTCGGAGACACTCTGTCTCCCTACCACTCTATGACCCAGCGTGTCATGTGTAAACACACGACGGGTCATAGAGTGGGAGGGAGACAGAGTGTCTCCGAGTGCAGCCGCTGCCGCCCGCTCACCCGATGGGGATAAGTTGATTATGGCTGCTAATATACTTGCAGCAGGGCCCCGGGGAGCAGTGCGAGCAGGGAGGGGGGTCGAGGGGGAAAATATTGCAGGGTCGGCGCTGCTGGGGACCAAGCAGAGGTCGGAGCCCCGGGGCAAATGCCCCTTTTGCCTCTATGGTAGCGCCGGCCCTGACGCAACGTCAGCGTTTCTGCTATGTGTGCACCCAGCCACACAAGAATGCTCACCCAGCCAGCAATCAGCCATTTTATATGGTACACAAAAAGCTTGCCAGCAAATCAACCGTAATAATATACACCCGTGTCTGCAGTACCAAATCCAGCAGGAACTGCATAAGTTCAGCAACATTCAGGTGAGAGGCTTTTTTGCTGCTTCCAGTATGCGAGCAGGGAGTCCTAGAACGCCTCCAGCCCTACAGCTATGGGCAGATTAAGTTGCCGCACATTATGTTTTTCTTCTTCGTATATATCTGTCCAATTTAAATGTCCTGTCGAGCCCCGCGGAATAATGTCCGGGCATTAAGAAGTTATGGCACTACTAATCCTCTCACATCCAGGAAATTGCAGGGAGCACAATGACGTTAATAACATGAACTAGTTAAGGAGTGACAGGGCGACATTGTATATTTTATATGCCTTGATTAAACTGACAAATTAAAGGAATGCTTCCACCAGCGCCACCGCCATAAAACTTGTCACCGGCTGAGGAGGGGTGATTGATCAACAGCGCAGATACAGCCAGAGGTCCGCCAGAGCCCGGATATATGTCAGCGGATAAGACGTGGGCCTCAGAGAAGCTGTTCACACCCGCTTATTAATTTCCAGGCCATGTTATCCGTCGTTCCACGTGCCATTCCTCTTATCTGCATGTGGACTGCCATATGGGAAATTAAAAATGTCACACGGCCTGGCAGTAGATGGAGGACACATAACATTACACTGCGCACGCTGACATGACCAGAATGGCCAAACTAGATCACTGGTCTGTCAAATATTCACACACTGATAATCACTGACCTGCTCCAACATTCACATGAGCCCTTAATGTTGGCGTTTTTTTGATTTTTTAAGCGTAGGCGATTTGTACAAATCGCCCTAAAAGTGCTTACACTATGCTGTCCAATGAGATAGTTTTAATTGGCACGTTCCGTTTGCTTGCCGCTGACAAAAGCAATGTATGTACCATTTTCAGGACAATTTATCCTGAATGGAAGGTATAGGGAAATTGCAAAGCGCTTGAAAAAGCGATTTGTATAGCGATTTTCCCAGCGCTTTAATGAATAAATACATCGTGTTTATACATTCCCGGGGGCAAAGTAATCACTGACGTCAGGAAGTGATTTAAATGATTGCTTATAAAAGCGCTTATAGCACGCAGAGCAGAGCGATTTGAAAAAAAAAATAATAATCGCTCAGCGCGGGTGAGTGCGCAAGCGCAGTGCAATGTGAAAGGGGCCTTAAGCCCCCTCTGTACCATTCAATTCCATGCGCAATCGACCGAATTTGATTAGATCGAATTCGATTAGATCGATTAAATCCAACATGTCCGATCGGGATTCGATCAGGATTCGATCGATTGTGTGATCGATTTTTGGCTAGTTTTCAATGCAATCAATCCCGATCGGACATGTCGGATTTAATCAAATTCGATCGATCGCACCTGGAATTGAATGGTGTAGAGGGATCTTAAGACAAGGAGCATACTTCATAGGGATTTTAGCAGCTTGTGATTTCAAATAGCTGAAAGGGCTGCCATGTTTGAGAAGTTAACCCCCCTCCCCTGCCATTATCCAGGATTGGTGTGAAGTTGATCTAGTGTGACTTATCTTATCTATTTGAAGCATAGTGGCCCGCCCCCCTCCTGCCAGCACCCTAATCCTGAATGGGATATTGATCTCAGCTTCTGGGCAGTTAATTCTAATTAGATGATTCCTTATTTGCCTTCCACTTTCTGCTGCTTGGGCACAGCTTGCAGAGGAAGTAGAAGAATACTGCCTGAAATTAACCCTTAAATGTACTGTAAAAAGATAAGGTAAAATTAAAGTTTTTTTTATTAAAGAGCCACATTTTTAGCTTTTAAATGTGCTATTGAGCTGCCCTGGGAGCTAAAAATGATGCTCGGTTCCCTTTAGGGTGCATACACACCCCCAATTTTGATTGGCCAATCACTGACCATTTCTACCACCTCCATGTAGTATGAGGGACAACAGATTCTGAACACTATGAAAAGCTTGTGTAAGTTCTCATACTATATGGAAGAGGTTAAATTGGCCAGTCATTGGTCAATCACAATTGTATTTGTGTACCAGGCTTTAGGCCTCTTTCCCTGGGGTGCCTGGACTGCTTATTTGTCAAGCAGTTCAACGTCCTATCCGCTGCCTATGACTGTCATTCGGGTGCAATTTAAATGCAACCGAATAGCAGTGGTTGTAACACCATGCGTCAAGCACTGACATGCAGTGGCGTTACCATCCTCTATAATAAAACCCCTTTGTCTCTGCGTCCCTGCACTTCCGGTGTGTGTGTGTGTGTGTGTGTGTGTGTGTGTCCCGTGTTTTGTGCTACTGCGCATGTGCAGGGAGGGACGCAGAGACTGAGGAGATCTGAGGGAGGGAAGGAGAGGGGAGGGGAGGTAGGCGGGGTTTCAACACAGAACTAGAGGCCATTTTGAAACGGGCTTAGGTCTACAAGTAAGACATAAAATCATATCTGAAAATTACTAGGCACTAGAGATGGCCCGAACCGTTCGCCGAGCGAATCTCTCTGTGCTATGTACTACTTCCGGGTCGCTATGACCCGGAGTAGTACGCCTGCGCTGGCCCGGCAGTGCGCGTCCTAGATTGCGCTCTTGTTGCCGGGACTCTCTGCGCATGAGCGTGACGTCACTCATGATGTCATGTACATGTGCAGAAAGTGCCCGGAAACAGGAGCGCGATCTAGGACACGCACCGCCGGGCCAGCGCAGGCGTACTACTCCGGGTCATAGCGACCCAGAAGTAGTACATAGCACAGAGAGACTGAGATGTTCGCCGGCGAACGGTTCGGGAACCGTTCGCGACATCTCTACTAGGCACATGCCTAGAATTGCCTTAAAAAATCACTTCAAAAAGCACTAAGCGTTTGCTTTTACGCTAGCGCTTTTTGGTGTGCACTGGCCCTATGTCTCATGTCACTGAAAGAGACTCTGAAGTCTCATAAAATGCCACTTTTTATGTAACATTTATCATCAGTTTCGCCCTAACTAAAACGCTGCATCCCTGCGGCAGATCGCTACATTTAAACCTCGCAAATCTTAGTGCAAAAATCCACGACTTTCTTGGTCATGGATTTTGCTGCACGGGGAGGCAGAGCTTTGACCTGCAGCTCTGCCTCCATTCACGTCAATCCCTGCAGATCTCCGCCTCTCCCCCGCCCCTCTTAGTGAAGGAAGACTGAGAGGAGCTGGGAGAGGCGGTCTCAGCGGAGATTGACACGCATGGAGGTAGAGCTCCAGCTCTAAGCTCTGCCACTATGAGGAACCGATTAGGGCGAAACTGCTGAACTTAAATGTTACATAAAAAGTGGCATTTTATGACACTTCAGACTCTCTTTAAGGTACGTTTAAAAAAAATCCTAATTGAGATATTTTTAGGCCAAAAAATTGCTTATCTCTTGCATTTACCTTTAAAAAAAAGGTGAATACAGCTAGCTAACAGGGCGGGAGTAGCTTTAGATTTGTGCAACCCGAGTACAACAGCCCTTTACAGCGTTCCACCGTTAAAGGTGCATTTTAATAAACTCTCTTATCAGAGATGCTCGAGGCGAGGCCAATGCAGATAAAAGGCCCCTGTCAGTACGATCACACATTCCAGAAGCAGCGATCAGTCAACCCATCTCCCCACCAGCAATATTTTTGCATTTATTCTAACAGAAAGAATGAATATTTCAGCAGCCTATTGATTTCAGCCCACTTCTATGTTCCCTGTGCGTTTTTTACAATGCATCAATCAGCCGCGGCAACGTCTGCGGCGATACGGGGAGAGATTAGCAGCGGCGGCGAACGCCCCTCGCATCAGTATGTAGGAGCCGTCGCCCCAACTGCGTCACGTTTGGAGGGATGGAATTGGAATTAGGCCCAGAGACTGTAATCAGGGCGACAATAGATTGCAGAACGCCGATCGATAATTATTATAATTACATACTTTTGGTCGAAGCGCTTTGGTAAATCCCCCAAGATGTAAAAAAAAAAATAGAATTTAATTTTTGATGCTTTTGTGTCACTGACGACCTTAGAGAGCTGAAGACTGTCAGTGTGTTTTTTTGTATTATTATTTTATTTTTCTTTCTTTCTTTTTTTCCTTGTTGTTCCCGTAACATGATTAATTATATTAATCTTCTTGGAATTAAAAAGCGCCGTGATTGATCATGTCACCTGGATAACAAATGTAATTAACTGAGTGCTACTTTATTAAAATGGGATGATGAAGGTAATTTTTTGTCAAGGTATTCATCAAATGCATTTTATGAAAAAAGTGGGGGAAAAAAAAGGACGCTCTTTAAAAAATAAATCTGAGCTGAACGATAAATAACGGAAGATGGATGAAGCTATTTGGAAATCTTTATCCAAGAATATTATTGTGTTCATGTCACATGGAAGATAAAAACGTGCGTACGGCGGGCAATCAGGAGGCGATTAAGAGGCTTCCGTGGACAGTGATTTTTAGATTTACAATAATCAGATATTAAAACGAAAGCCCAGCAGTCACAATATTTAAGATCTTGTCTTTCAAGAAGTCCTTTTTATACAGATATTGTCTGTGTGAGGGTTGATGTCTATCGTGGTCACTGTCCCCCGCTCTCTGGTGTCACTTTACTAATAATTAAAGGACAACTGTAATGAGAGGGATATGGAGACTGCCATATTTATTTCCTCTTAAAGGGAGTCTGGAGCAATTCCTAAAATATATATATATATATACAGATACTGTATTGTAACGATTGCGGAACTATTTCCGTGGTCAGCGCACAAGATGTGCGCTGACACTGCGGAAATCCTCCACAAGCGTGTAATTTGACAGAACCCAGCTTGGGTGCTGTGCACCTGTAGAGGGCAATTCTCACTGGCAGATGGAGCTGTGGAGTGCAGATGAACACAGCCTCTGCACGGCCACAGATGCAAGATGGGAATTGTACGAGTAGAAGAAATGCAGGGCAAGATAGCCCTTAAAGAGAGAGAGCACAGAGACAGAATGTATGTGTGTCCACCAATCTAGTCGCCACCCAGCGACGGTGAACACACAACAACGGAACCGAAGTGGGAACGCAATCGCAAGAGTGGCGATTGCCAATAGTGACACAATACCGAATTAGACAGAGCACAAGTGTAGCAAGAAAGACATAGCAAATAACATCGATCAGAACATCAAGGAAAATAACAAACGCTAGCTAAACGCGAACACCGCACTCATTCGCAACAGCGAACGCGTTTAAGACACGATCACCGCACGTTAGGCGCCCAGTGATAAGTGTGCCACCCTAACTAACCAATGTAACACAAACACGAAATAGAGAACGCGAACGCTTGCTAAACGGTTACCTCACCGAGCCTACAGCAAGCGTTCGTATCAGACAAGACAGACAGAAGGAGCAGCAACCGCAGCTCTGGCCTACACTCCCAGACAGAGCACAGAAGGGCCCACCGCCACTGCCGCTAGAGCGGATGCGATCCAGACAGACAAACAGATGGGGCTATCAGTAGCAACCGCTGCTCTGGCTAGCACCCCTAAGACAGGGTACAGGCAGAACGATTTCCTGTCGACCGCCGCTGGTGACAAGACAATCGCAACAGATAGACAGAACAAGACAAAACAGATAATACAACCTGACTGCGCTAGAAGGGATGCCTAGTGCAGTCCCAAGGAATTACTCTAAGATAATCTTAGCAAACAATAGCAAGGCTGATACTCCAGGAGAGTTAGCAGGAACAAACCATCATGACCAGCAAGGAATTCTACGAAGAAATGGTTTTTAGCACAAAAAAGAGTGACCGCCACTCAAGGAACTATAAAAGTACAAAACTTTATTCATCAATAACCAATTCCAAACCCCAGCTGATTCCCCAGATCTATTGCCTCCCCCCCATTAAAAAACTGCATAGGCTATCGTAACAGGAGCGCTCCTGAATACACACACATCAACAGCTACACCACATGCATACAATCCTGATCGGCCGATCTCTAAAGACTGATATCATGTGGAACCTATGAGGCTGCATTCAAATGTCCACTTCAACTGGGCCCAGATACAACAGTTCGTTTGATACCTCAATCTTCAACAGATCACAAAGAGCACCAGGCGCAACTTCATTAACAGACCATAGTCCATAACATCCACCACTTTGATGGCCTAATTCCGCCTTGTTGTAAGCCAGCGGCTGTAGGATCAACACAAGCCTTATCAAGCCACTGTGTAACATAACCAGTCACTTTTTGCAAAGATTCCTCTTCTGACAGCCACCTTATGGTAACAGAAGCCTTTACCTTTCCTTCAGGATGTAATTGCTCACGGTTCCGTCGCGGCGTCCCGCGACACCAGGTACCCGGTCTGTGTGGCCCAGATTGCGGACATCAAACTTCCAGCATGTGTGAAATAAAGGAGCGTCCCGTCAGCCATTCGCAGCTTGCCACGCCCACATACGCGTTACGCCCACATCACGTGGGCTTCTTCAGTGTGATGACGATGAAATGGTTTTAATACTGCAAGCCATCAGAGGAAACAGCTAAGCAATTTGCATGACAAGTGTATGCAAATTCCTCACCAGCAGAGCAACTCTGAAACTTGCAAAGTGAAGACAGGTCTCTTTACCAGAGACCAGTAGCATTCAGACCTAAAGAATGGTCAAACAGAGCAGATCATTACATGTATATACTTGTGTATAAGCCTAATTTTTCAGCATTAAAAAATGAGCTGAAAAGTTACCTCCTTAGCATATATGCAAGACAATGGAGCAAAACAGGTGGAGTAGGTTTTGTTAATGGCGGAGGAGCGTAAGGATTGTGCACTAGTGGTGATACTGCTCTTACCAGCTTGCACCCTGCTTTGTCCGTTCCCTCCATCCCCTGCAACATGGTGTGCAGAGTGCGCTGCTCAAGACTACCTGTGCCCCCTGGTTTGTGGAGCGTGCCAGCAATGGGTCAGCGGTGCAATGATTGGGAATTCTTCCTGTATGGCAATTGCTGTGTCTCATATCTATGATGCTATCTAGTGGCTTCTTGAGACACATCTATATGATCCTGGGGCACATCTGGCTATGTGGAGGGGGGTTGGCTTGCACTGGAGGAACATCTGGCTACTGTGGAGGGGTCTATATTGGGGAGGGGGCTTATATGCGATTCAATGACTTTTTTCTGGGGAGTCTTAGGGTTAGGCACCACCAGGGGGGTCTTAGGGTTAGGCACCACCTGGGGGGTCTTAGGGTTAGGCCCCACTTGGGGGGTCTTAGGGTTAGGCACCACCAAGTCTTAGGGTTAGGCACCACCTGGGGGTCTTAGGGTTAGGCACCACTTGGGGGTCTTAGGGTTAGGCACCGCCTGGGGGTCTTAAGGTTAGGCACCACCTGGGGGGTTAGGGTTAGGGGAGGGTTCTGTGTGAGAGTAGGGGGAAGTTAGGTCATAGTAATCACCAGGGGCTGTCTATGGGTTAGGCACCACCAGGGAGGGGTTAGGGTTAGGCACCACCAGGGGGGTTAGGGTTAGGCACCATCAGCGGAGGGTTCTGTGTGAGAGTAGGGAGAAGTTAGGTCATAGTAATCACTTTTCTCAACTATATCTAGAGCCCAACAAATTTTGCCTATAACAGCATCCTTTTTATAAACTAAAACTAGCTTTTCGGCTACACCAGGCACACTTTGTAGCCGAATTTGGCATGTATGGGCTACACCAGGCGCGCTTTGTAGCTGAATTTGGCATATGGGCTACAACAGGTGCCCTTTGTAGCCAAATTTGGCATATATGGGCTACAACAGGAGCCCTTTGTAGCCGAATTTGACATATATGGGCTACACCAGGCGCCCTTTGTAGCCGAAGTTGGCATATGGGCAACACCAGGCGCCTTTTTTTCCAGGCGCCCTTTTCAAATGGACGCAGGAGAGACTTCCAAGAAATGTGTTGTCTGGAATAAAATAAGTTCATTCTTACCTTCCCTGCGTGCCGTACTGTTTGCCAGCTTGGCCGTAGATTGCATTGCACAGCTGATAAGCAGCGACGTGGCTCTTCAACTCAGCGGTATCCACTTCCCTCGTCACCTTGTGCCTATGCTCCGTTCTGCAGCAGGAGAGTGTGCGGGCACTGAGCTGAGCATATGGCTGCCGCCAACTGCAGAAATCACCGCCCGTCCTGGAGATACCATCTGGGTAGCTTCAGTACTCCATCCCTGATTGTAAGCCTAGTCCCCAACCGTTAAGAGGTACACAAGTGTCTACTGGCTGATCTCTAAGCACAGCTGCACTACATGAGGTGAGATCTGTCCTGGATAGGGACGCTTTTCTCTATTTTTTGTGTTTTTTGCATGCTCTCTTTTTGTGTGTTGTAAACTCCGCTTACCTAAAGCCGATAACCACCAGATCAACCAACAGACAGATCCCTCTCTGATCGAATATAATCAAAGAGGAATCTATTGGCTGCCCATACATTGCACACAGATTATGAATGGATTTCAGCATAAAATCGATTCAAAACCTGTGGAGCTGCCGCCTCTGACGCCTGCTTCGCCGTTCCCAGGCCTACCCCGATTTGGGCTCCCTGGCCAGCAGCAATAATATCACGTGTCCACCGTCGCGAGTCCCTGGGGACCATTGTGTCACTGCTTCCGGCTGGCCTTCTTTTCCATGTCCTCTTCACTTCCTGTCCCATCCTGTGGCAAGTTGAATTTCAAACAGTAGAGGGCACTCTACTGTTTGAACTTCGGCTTGTCACAGGACGGGACAGGAAGTGAAGAGGACATGGAGAAGAAGGCCAGCCAGAAGACGTGACAGAATGGACCGGGGACTCGTGCCAACGGACAGGTGACATTATTGCTGCCACTATGCTGCAAATCGAATGCCGCTATTGAAGCACTTCTAAACCACTCCGATATTAGATGGAAATCAGTTGATTGGTACAGATGGCCCGAACGGTTCCCGGCGAACTTCCGTGGTTCGCGATCGTGGCGAACCGGGAACTTTTCCGGAAGTTTGGTTCACCCCCATAGTGCACCATTAGGGTCAACTTTGACCCTCTACATCACAGGCAGCAGGTACATTGTAGCCAGGGGCATAACTAGAAATCACTGGGCCCCCCTGCAAAACTTTGGATGGGGCCCCCTCCTCTCTATGCCCAGACTCCACAAGCATCACTACAGGACACAGCACTTGGCGAGGAGTAGAGAGGCTAAGGGTAGAGCAGCACTATACACAAGACCCTGCTGACCACTGATTAGGGACTGTCTACAAATCTTTGCCTGCAAAACTTTGTATGATTGTAATCAGTGGCTGAACAGATGCAGTTATTAGAACAATTGTGCAGAGAGGAGAAAGCTTTTCCTCTCCGTGCTCAGACTCCTCAAGCATCACTACAGGACACAGCACTTGGAAAGGGTAGAAAGGCTGGGGGTAATTAGTACTGTACATAAGACCCTACTGAACACTGAATAGGGACTGTCTTACAAATCTGTGTCTGCAAAACTTTGTATGATTCCTTATCAGTTGCTGAGCAGATACAGTCATTAGAACAATTGTGCAGAGAGCAGAAAGTTTCTATCACCTTGCCCTTAGTTGTCAGTCTCTCAGGACGGGGCCCCTTGTGGCTTCTGGGCCCCCCTTGCAGGGTCTATTGTTACGCCCCTGATTGTAGCCAATCAGGCTGCACTCCCTCCTGGAGCCACTCTCCCCCTTATAAAAGGCAGGCCCCGGGGCCGGCCATTATACTCACTCGTGTGCATGCAGTAAATAGAGAAGGGACAGCTGCTGCAGTGCAGACTCTCTCATAGGGAAATATTAGTTAGGCTCTTGTAGGCTTGTTAGCTTGCTCCTTGTTGATTCTTATTGCTAAAATAGCACCCCACAACAGCTCTTTTGAGAGCTAACCTTGTTCTTGTGATCTATTTTTTTTTCTGTTTGTCCCACTGACACTTGTGTTGCATAGACAGCCTTGATAATCCATACTTTGTGTGTGCCACTGCCAGGCCCAGCACATTCAGTGACTACCTGTGTGTGTGACAGGTGCACATTGTAATACCCATTACTGCATATACCTACTACCTGTTGTTCACAGTGCACCCACCTATCTACGTGAGCGCATGCATTGTGATATACCACTCCGTGCATACCTGTTAACTGCACCTGTGTGACTGACCGCACATTGTATTAGTCAAGTCAGTGCATACCTTCCCCTTCATCCCCCCCAATATAGACAAAACAAAAGGCAGAGGCAGGCCACCTGGCAGGTCTGTTCGAGGTTGCGCTGTCGTGATTTCGTGCGGCCCTCGACCAAAGTACAGTGTTCAGAAGGCACGTGCCATCAACCCTCAATATTGTCAGGACGTAGTTGACTATTTAACACAGAACACCTTATCTTTCTCAGCTTCCGCATGAAATCTTGATATATCTTCCTCCTCCTGCTCTGATTCTGGCACCCCACTTAACACTCAGTCAGCCGCCACCACCAAAGTGCCATCACCCCAGGGCTCAGCGGTTTGAAAATATTTTTGTGTGTCTGCCTCAGATGAGAGCAATGCCATCTGTACTCTCTGCCACCAAAAATTGAGCCGTGGAAAGACCAAGCCCCGCGTAGGGACAACTACCTTACGAAGTCACATGATTACAAAGCACAAACTGCAATGAGATGAGAGAAAGCAGCACACAAAAGCAAATCCACACACCACAGTGGAAGATATTCAATTATTTCTCAAAAAAAGCGATACCCAAACTGTACCGTGATGTTGAAAGGCAAGTGTTGTCATCTCTGGCACACATCGTTGGGTCAAGGGACCATCTGACCACATGGTCTGCAAAGCACGGTCAGGCCTGCCCGAAGACTAAGTCAGTCCCCACACACAGCATCTCTGCCTGCACGCCGTGTGACTGCCTACCCCAAGACTAAGTCGCTCCCCACACAGCATCTCTGCCTGCTGGCCGCTTGACTGCCTTCTCCGCCACCACCAACACCCTGTCCCTCCAGGACTCCAGGCAGATTCCTGAATTTTTAAGGCCGCTGCCGCTATACTAATTTTTCTGGTGCGTGTACATGCCTGCCTAATTTTTCTGGATGCACTGCGGCTGCAACAACAAAATAAAAGGCATGTACATGTGCCAATTCCCCTTTGTGATCATTACCTTGCTATATGAGTGTCTCGGGGAAAGGGGGGGGGGGGGATCACACCCAAGATAATAAGGTTGTTGCTTCATTGTGGACAGACTAAATTCAATCAGCTGGACAATCACCTCAGCCTGGCGACCATATGGGCTTGAAAACCGCTATCGCCTGCACTCTCGCCATGGTGCGCACCAGTCCAGCACGGCCGTCACTACACAAACAGCTGTTTGTGGTGCGTTTCACAGTGAGTTTGGTGTGTCAGTGTGAAGCAGTACTCTAATTACACTCCCTGATTGATGTATACACATGCAAATGTTTGAAAGCACTTTAGGCCTGCAATTTAGCATTCAATGTGATTTCTGCCCTTAAAACGCTGCTTTGCGTCACATCCAGATTTTTCCCCTGGACTTTTGGCGTCTATCCCACTCATCCATGCAAAATCTCAGGTGTTAGACCCCTTGAAACATCTTTCCATCACTTTTGTGGCCAGCATAAATGTTTCTAGTTTTCCACGTTCGCCTCCCCATTGAAGTCTATTGCGGTTCGTGGAAGTTAGCGCAAGTCGAACTTTTTGCGGAAGTTCGTGAACCAAAAATCGTAGGTTCGGGCTATCTCTATTGATCGGTCAACATTTGCATCAACGATTTTACAGCAGATTCAACAGTGATCGAATCTGCTGTATATCGACGGGAAATTGAGCTAGTATATGGGTACCTTAAAGGGGAACTTCAGCCTAAACAAACATACTGTCATCAAGTTACATTAGTTATGTTAATTAGAATAGATAGGTAATATAATTTCTTATCCACCCTGTTTTAAAAGAACAGGCAAAGGTTTGTGATTCATGGGGGCTGCCATCTTTGTCATGGGGGCAGCCATCTTTTTGGTTGGAAGGAGGTGACAGGGAGCATGAGACACAGTTCCAACTGTCCTGTGTCCTGATTACCCCTCCCAGCTGCACACGCTAGGCTTCAAATGTCAAATTCAAAATGTAAAAAAAAAAAAATTGCACCAAATCAGCAGAACGAGAACAAAATCAAAAATCCCATCATGCTTTGCAAAGCATCAGGGGAAAAAAGCCCTGGCAGTTTTCTTCTGTGCAGCTAAAAATGAGGCTTGTATAAGAGAAACAAAGTTCTGATGCTGTGAAACTGTTAAAGAAACACCAGGCCTTTTCTGTGCTGCTGAGTCGATTTTTAGTCTGGAGGTTCACTTTAAAGACGAACTGCAGTGAAAATTACCTAATGTGCTTCATTTTTTCAATAATTATTAATAACTGCTTTAGTCAATGTTTGCCATTGTAAAATCTTTCCTCTCCCTGATTTACATTCTGAAATTTATCACATGGCGACATTTTTATTGCTGGCAGGAAAAAGATTTAATGTCTGTGGAAAGAGATGATGCATTTTTGGCAGCTGGAAACAGCTGTTATTTCCCACAATGCAACAAGGCTCCCACAGTGTGATGTCAGAACCATGGTCCTGACATCACACTGTGGGAGGGGTTTCCCAACAATATCAGCCATACAGAGCCCCCTGATGATCCGTTTGAGAAAAGGTAAAGATCTCTCATGGGTAAGGCAATATCAGCTACTGACTGGGATGAAGTTCAGTCCTTGGTTACGTTTTTTCTTTAAAGAGAATCTGTATTCACAAAATGAAGTATAAACAAACATCCCTGCCTGTTTGGGGTCATCTCCTAGCCCCCTCTGTAATATTTTTGCTGCTCTCCGCTGCAATAAAGAGGGTAAAAAAAACTGTTTTATAAACTGTTTTGTAAACAGAAAAGATGGCCACCAAAACAGGAAGTACATCAGCAGAGCAGTGAACTCAGTTAATACACAGTAAGTACACAGAGAATTCAGTGAGTTACACATTGAATTCAGTCTCCAGAGGTTATGTGCAAGTTTTGAAAGAGCTCTGTGTCAATGAAGCATGACAAGCTGTGTTTTTAGAGCCTGGAGTAGTGTCAACTTGACAGGCAGCTTCCTCCTCAGCCAGCGCAGTTCAGTTTATCAGTCTGTGTTTATCAACCTCACAGATAGCAGACAAGCTGACAGTGAGAGCAGGGACATTGTCTGTGAGGAATAATCATCACAGGGGCACTGGAGGGGCTTGGAAGGAGTTAACTTGTTCACATTACTGAAGAGTTGGCAGCCTTCCAGACACAGCCGACAAATCCGACAGGGGAAAGATAAGTTGATTTATTACAGAGATGGTGCAAGTAGAAAGTGCTGCAGTAAGCCAGAGCACAATGGAACAGCCTTAGGAACTTGTAGGATAGGAGAAATACTGCTAACATTTTTGTTACAGAGTCTCTTTAAGCTTTCAGTCAGTCGGTGTACTTATATCTGCGGCTGGTGTTTGTTTTTATATTTTATACTGTAGGGTTCACTCCTGGCTCAATCCATTTTCTATTGCTAATTACACTGCTCCAAAAATATTGTCTCTCGCTTGAATGAGGCAGAGACAGGTGCAGAGAATATCACCAGCCAAGCATGAAAGCATAAGTTAGGGTTAGGCGTATTAGAAATTAATGGCTGAACATTTTGCTGCATAAATAATACTCACTAACCCAATCGGTGGCATAGAAAGTGAGAAGATGTTTATTTATAAGCAGAGTTCATTTCTGGTCTTTACATACAGTGCTGCACAAAAGTTTTAGGCAGGTGTGAAAAGATGCTGTAAACAAAGAATGCTTTCAGAAATACAAATAATGATTGTTTATTGTTATCAAATTACAAAATGCAAAGTGACCCATGAGCGAATAAAAGTAAAATTGAAATCAAATCAATATTCGGTATTACTACCTTTTCAAACCAGCATCAACTCTTAAGCAGGGCCGTTTCTACCCCCGTGCGGGGCGTGCCGCCACCCGGGGCGCTGTTAGGAGGGGGGCGCTATAATGGAGGGGGGAGCTGGAGCCGCGGGGAGGGCAGCCCGACCTCTCCCTCCCTCTCCCGGGCGCCCTCCGTGCTCCCCCCTCAGATGCAGAGCGAGCAGCCGGGAAGCGCTGTTTGCAACTTACCTGCCTGGCTCCAAGCGCTGCTCTCTCGCCGCTGGTCTGTCTCTTCTCTCTGCATACATGCTGATACATGCGGCTTCCGGCTAAACAGGAAGCCGCGTGTATCCGCAGTATGCAGAGAGAAGAGACAGACCAGCTGCGAGAGAGCAGCGCTTGGAGCCAGGCAGGTGAGTTGCAAACAGCGCTTCCCGGCTGCTCGCTCTGCATCTGAGGGGGGAGCACGGAGGGCGCCCGGGAGAGGGAGGGAGAGGTCGGGCTGCCCTCCCCACGGCTCCGGCTCCCCCCTCCATTATAGGGGACAGCTAGCTATCTAACCTATCCTGGCTGGGGGCACCTACCTAATCTAACCTACGCTGGGGGCACCTACCTAATCTAACCTATACTGGGGGGCAGCTACCTATCTAACCTATACTGGGGGGCACCTACCTAATCTAACCTATGCTGGGGGGCACCTACCTAATCTAACATACACTGGGGGGCACCTACCTAATCTAACCTACACTGGGGGGCAGCTACCTAATCTAACCTACACTGGGGGGCAGCTACCTATCTAACCTATACTGGGGGGCAGCTACCTAATCTAACCTACACTGGGGGGCAGCTACCTAATCTAACCTACACTGGGGGGCAGCTACCTAATCTAACATACACTGGGGGGCACCTACCTAATCTAACCTATACTGGGGGGCACCTACCTAATCTAACCTACACTGGGGGGAAGCTACCTAATCTAACCTACACTGGGGGGCAGCTACCTAATCTAACCTACACTGGGGGGCAGCTACCTAATCTAACCTACACTGGGGGGCAGCTACCTAATCTAACCTACACTGGGGGGCAGCTACCTAATCTAACATACACTGGGTGGCACCTACCTAATCTAACCTATACTGGGGGGCACCTACCTAATCTAACCTATACTGGGGGGCAGCTACCTATCTAACCTATACTGGGGGGCACCTACCTAATCTAACCTACGCTGGGGGGCACCTACCTAATCTAACCTACGCTGGGGGGCACCTACCTAATCTAACATACACTGGGGGGCACCTACCTAATCTAACATACACTGGGGGGCACCTACCTAATCTAACCTACACTGGGGGGCACCTACCTAATCTAACCTACACTGGGGGGCACCTACCTAATCTAACCTACACTGGGGGGCAGCTACCTATCTAACCTTCACTGGGGGGCACCTACCTATCTAACCTTCACTGGGGGGCAGCTACCTATCTAACCTACACTGGGGGGCAGCTACCTATCTAAGCTACACTGGGGGGCAGCTACCTATCTAACCTACACTGGGGGGCAACTACCTATCTAATCTATACTGGGGGGGCACCTACCTAATCTAACCTACGCTGGGGGGGCACCTACCTAATCTAACCTACGCTGGGGGGCAGCTACCTATCTAACCTACACTGGGAGGCAGCTACCTAATCTAACCTACACTGGGGGGCAGCTACCTATCTAACCTATACTGGGGGCACTTATTTAACCTGTATTGGGGGCACCTACCTAGCTAGCCTATACAGGTGGCCACTATACTGGCTACCTATATTGCAGGCACCTACCTAAATAACCTGTACTGGGGCACCTACCTATCTAACTTATACCGGGGGCGCCTGCCTATCTAACCTATACTGGGGGCAACTATACTGGCTGCCTATACTGGAGGCACCTACCTGGCTAACCTATAGCGGGGGAAACTATACTGGCTCACCTATGCCTGGCTACCTATACTGGGGTACCTATTCTTGGCTACCTATACTGGGGGGACCTATACTAAGTGCAACTAGACCTGGCTGACCTATACTGCGGGCACCCATACCTTGCTCGCGGGGGGGGCGCAATTTTTACACCCTTGCCCTGGGTGCATTTTAGCCTAGAAACTGCACTGCTCTTAAGGTAGCCATACACTGGTCGATTTGCCATCAGATTCGACCAACAGATAGATCCCTCTCTGATCGAATCTGATCAGAGAGGGATCGTATGGCTACCTTTACTGCAAACAGATTGTGAACCGATTTCAGCCTGAAACCGTTCACAATCGGTGGTGGTGGTGCTGCCGCGCTCCCCCCGCCCGCATGCCCGCATACATTACCTGCTCCGCCGCCGTGACTCCAGTCCCCAGGTCACCACTGTCTTCTCCGCTCTGGTCTCCAGGTCCAGCATGCTTTACTTCTTCCTGCCCGGCAGGAAGTTTAAACAGTAGAGCGCCCTGTACTGTTTAAACTTCCTGCCGGGCAGGAGGAACTGAAGCATGCCGGAGACCAGCGCGGACACGGAGCAGCGGTGACTGGGGGTAGTCGTACTGGCGGAGCAGGTAATGTATGCGGCTCTATTGCGACGGTCGTCGGGTACTCGAACGCGACGCGCTCCCTACCCGCGGGCGATCGACGGTAATTTTCCGCACGGAGCGATCGACGGGATTGGACGAAATGGATCGAAATTCGGCGTGTAGCGCGAACGATTAGCAGCAGATTCGATCCCAGTGATCGAATCTGCTGTTGAAACGGCGGCAAATCGGGCCAGTGTATGGCCAGCTTTATACTGTAGATATACTCACACAGTCAAGGATTTTGTAGGATCCGGGTCCTGACCCTTGCAGGCGACTAGAATTGTGCATCCACACAAGACTTTAGTTGCTTCTTTTGACGATATTTGCCCAGCCAGAGATATTTTACCAACTGTTCAAGCTAATAAAAGCTGCTAGCCTCTGAAGAAGTGAGATTATTTCATACAAGACTTGGCTGGTTACAGGACTGGATCCGTAATCAATAATCAGCGGATTGCCTTGAGAAATAATCAGCATTGTCAGAACTGTGCAGCAATACTCTGACATCTCCTGTACTCCCCACTGAGATATTTACCCAATCTGCCTTTGCCTGAGCAATATACCTTCTCCTGACTTATTGATATAGGGATATTGGATTGCTCTAGCGGTGTGCTCGGTATCATTACAACTTTGTATAATTGTTAAAGAGGCACCACAGTGACATATAGTAGATGCAGTAAATGATTCTACATATTATACATAAATTGCGTGCATGAAAAAAAGGGCGCTGTGAAAAAAGGGCCCAGCTGGATTACGAATTGGCGCCGGTGGATAACGAAATCTTATAACGATGAACATCGTTGTCAAACTTGGTTAACAATAAGCACCGTTGTTAAAACAAAAGGGAAATAATAGCGAAAAGATATTAACGTTAAAAATCGTTACGTAATTCAACAATACAGCTTAACCCAACCCTATTCTCACACAGCACCCTCCCCTGGTGGTGGCTAACCCCAATTACCCCCCACCCAGGGGCGCCTAACGCCCTGGTGGCGCCTAACCCTAATTACCCCCCTTCCCCCCGTGATGCCTAACTCTAACTAACCCCCGGTGGCGCCTAACCCTAACCACCCCCCCTGGTGGTGCCTAACCCTAACCACCACCCCCCTGGTGGTGCCTAACCCTAACCACTCCCCCTGGTGGTGCCTAACCCTAACCACTCCCCCTGGTGTTGCCTAACACTAACCACTCCCCTTGGTGTTGCCTAACACTAACCACTCCCTCTGCAGAAATACACTTTTCCACATAGAAACGTAATAACGATAATTGCATTAAAATCTATGGCGGCGCCCTTTTTTCCTGCTACCCATAAATTACAGTTTTACATTAATTTTCCTGCTTTCAGCATCAACACTTCCTATATCTATATATTGCTGTTTATTGGTATGTAGCCCCGCCCTCCCTGTGATGCTTAGCCTAGGCTGCTTAGCTATGTGGAATTCTCTCCCTCAGAGCATTCTGGGAGACCAGGTATATTTTCTACTGGCTTTAGAACTCTCAGTAAACAAACATTCTGCAGAGATCACCTGACATGACTAAGAGATGTCACCACTTGTGACAAATGTCAGAATGTAAATCAGGGTGAGTAAAGATTTTACAATGGGCAAACATAGCCTAAATAATGTATAAATATTGTATTAATTACATTATTTTTTACTACAGTTGTTTTTTAATGTAGTGGCTACTACACTGTTAAATTTACACTGAGAGTTTATAACTGTATCTTAAAGAGAATCTGTACTCTAAAATTCTTACAATAAAAAGCATACCATTCTATTCATTATGTTCTCCTGGGCCCCTCTGTGTTGTTTCTGCCACTCCCTGCTGCAATCCTGGCTTGTAATTGCCAGTTTTAGGCAGTGTTTACAAACAGCTTACTGTGTGACTCATGCAGAGCTTGGAGATGGTGTGTAAAGCTTCTGCTAATGACAAGCAGTGCTGCACATTCCATACATTCCAGCCTTAGCCCGACAGACACGACAGAGGAAAGGAGATAAGATTTATTACAGAGACTGTGCAAGTAGGAAAGGCTGCAGTAAGACAGACCACATTATAACAGGTATAGGAACTTATAGGATAAAAGAAATAAGGCTCAACATTTTGTTACAGAGTCTCTTTAATAATATTTAATAATATTTTGTGTAATTATCGGTGACTAGTCATGAATAAATGTGTGGTTTTATTATAATCCCGACTGGACTACTGTAATGCTCTCTACACTGGCCTTCCAAAAAAGGTCTTGTACCGCCTACAGCTGATACAGAATACTGCTGCCAGACTGCTAACCAACCAACCCCGTCACTGCCACATAACGCTAGTCCTGCACTCCCTTCACTGGCTACCTATAGAATGGAGGGTCCTATTCAAGATCAGCCTACTGACATTTAAATCCCTGAATAATCTAGGCCCTGGATACATGAAAGATATGTTGCAGCTGCGTAGCAATCCCCGCATTCTCAGATCCACAGGTTCTAATAATCTAGTCATACCCAGAGTCCATTTGGAAACTTTTGGTCCCAGAGCCTTCTGTCATGCTGCCCCTACGTTTTAGAACTCCTTACCTCAACAGATCAGGACAGCTCCATCCCTGGATGTGTTTAAATCCAGACTGAAAACCCACCTGTTCAGTTTGGCATTTGCAGAAATATAACTTTTGTTGTGTGAATACTTCATCCTACTACCAATTACTGAATCTGAGAGAGCCTAAGCGCTTTGAGTCCTATGGGAGAAAAGTGGTATAGAAATGTTATTGTATTGTATATTGTATTGTATAATGGAAATCTATGTATCTTAGTATGTGCAACAAGTCTCCTCGGCCATTGCTAATCCTGCCCTATGGCATAATATGATGAGTGTATGCAGTACTTCCTATTCCTTGTAATACCCCCATTGCCCCTGCGCACAGGTAGGGCAGTCTTTTCTCGCCTTGCTTTGACTTTACCAGTAGAGGTAACACAGTATTTTTTACATATAGTTACATAGTTATTTTGGTTGAAAAAAGACATACGTCCATCGAGTTCAACCAGTACAAAGTACAACTCCAGCCCGTCCCCCACATACCCCTGTTGATCCAGAGGAAGGCGAAAAAACTCTTACAAGGCATGGTCCAATTAGCCCCAAAAGGGAAAAATTCCTTCCCGACTCCAGATGGCAATCAGATAAAATCCCTGAATGAACATCATTAGGCATTACCTAGTAATTGAATTTGTAGCCATGGATGTATTTCAACGCAAGGAAAGCATCTAAGCCCCCTTTAAATGCAGGTATAGAGTTTGCCATAACGACTTCCTGTGGCAATGCATTCCACATCTTAATCACTTTTACTGTAAAGAACCCTTTCCTAAATAAATGGCTAAAATGTTTTTCCTCCATGCGCAGATCATGTCCTCTAGTCCTTTGAGAAGGCCTAGGGACAAAAAGCTCATCCGCCAAGCTATTATATTGCCCTCTGATGTATTTATACATGTTAATTAGATCATCTCTAAGGCGTCTTTTCTCTAGACTAAATAAACCCAGTTTATCTAACCTTTCTTGGTAAGCGAGACCATCCATCCCATGTATCAATTTTGTTGCTCTTCTCTGCACCTGCTCTAAAACTGCAATTTCTTTTTTGTAATGTGGTGCCCAGAACTGAATTCCATATTCCAGATGTGGCCGTACTAGAGAGTTAAACAGGGGCAATATTATGCTAGCATCTCGAGTTTTTATTTCCCTTTTAATGCATCCCAAAATGTTGTTAGCTTTAGCTGCAGCGGCTTGGCATTGAGTACAATTATTTAACTTGTTGTCAATGAGTACGCCTAAGTCCTTCTCCAAGTTTGAGGTCCCCAACTGTATCCCATTTATTTTGTATGGTGCTAGACCATTAGTACGACCAAAATGCATGACTTTACATTTTTCAACATTGAATTTCATCTGCCATTTATGTGCCCATATAGCCATCCTATTCAGATCCTGTTGCAATATGACACTACCTTCCTGAGAGTTGATGATTCTGCACAATTTTGTATCATTTGCAAAAATAGCAACATTGCTTACTACTGCATCTGCTGAACTTTCAGACACTCTACTAATTTCTCATCTCTTACTTATTCTCTCCAACCGATCTGTTCAGCTGCCAAATATATACAGTATATTTTCCAGCTATATTTGTTGTGTATAGTTTTATAATAAAACAAATGATTTAATCGATCCAGTTTTGCCCTTGTCACTTGATTATTCTGATCTACGCTAAGAACTCTATGTCCCCTCAAGAAAGAGACACACTACCACATTGTCTTATTTTTATAAATTGTTTATTTAGCTAGTTTGGTTTTCTTCCTTTTAGGAATAATTACCCCTTGATTTCCAGTGCAAAGTCAATAACTTTATTTTATCGATTGTACATACATTTGAGATTGTATTATGTATGGGCACACTAACCAATCTTAAACGTTTACTGTGCTTTCAGTGTATTCACCTCCAGAAGTTTCTAGTGGATGAGACTTGTATGGCCACTGTGGCATAGTACGACGGGATGGGCGAGTGTTTGTCACACCAGTTATGCCTATACACTAGAAATTTGCAGCAGCCTAAGGCCCAGGCCTTAGTTTTTATAAATCCAGCCCTGGCTGCATTTTAAAGAGACTCTGTAACAACATTTTCAGCCTTATTTCTTCTATCCTATAAGTACCTATACCTGTTGTAATGTGGTCTGACTTACTGCAGCCTTTTTTTGTTGTACTGTCTCTGTAATATATCTAATCTTCTTTTCATTGTCAAGCCTTGTCAAGGCAGAGAGGAATGCATTGCCTCTGCGGTGATAGGGAGAAGTTATGCACGCCTCCTGCAGGCTCTGTGTGCTTTGTTTACTAGTTACTACTCACAGACAGAGCTCTCTGAGGGGGAAGGAAGCTTCCTGTCTCATGCTGAGAACTGTGAGAATTCCAGAAGATGGCGCCCGAAGCCCTGTACTGGAGACACAAATAGTCTCCAGTACAGGGCTTCGGACGCCATCTTCCTGTAGCCCTGCTCGCCTGCTGAACACTATGCAGGCTGGAGCGGGGCTGTGGGCTGCGAACTGGTACGGCGTCTAATAGACGCCGATGCCAGTTGCAATTACGGTGGCCAGAGTCCCGAGGCTGGGACGTCCCGCTGCTTAAAGCAGGACGTTTCCCGGGACACAAGGCATCCTAGGACAGCGGACCCCGAAGGCGGGATGCATCCCGGGTAAAGCGGGACGTCTGGTCACCGTACTTTAAGAAATTTTAATGCAAACCAGAAATCAGTGTATTCCTCCCCAGTGCCCTCAGCTATCTATAGAAGATATTAAACAACTGCTATATCTGGGTCTAAATATCAACAAAAGTTTTGTCCAGATTTGCCCTGATTGACACTATGTTCAGCGGACACAATAAATTGGTCCTATATTGCGGAAAGAGTCAAGCATGGAGAATCTGATACATGGCTTCCTCCGTGGACGGACCGGGCGCTCATCTTCACGGCGTTAACAGTCATTTACCGAGACGAAAGTCATGTTCTGTTCAAACCTCAGCAGAATTTTTTATTTTTTTTGTAAATATCCATTTTACACCTGATAAATATTTTATTAAGGATAATAACAAGTTTGTGCTGCATTTACTGCAATGGAAGATGAAAGCAATATTGTTGATGCCGCACAGAGTTCGCATCTCATAAAAAAGCTTATTTTATTTGTTACCAAAGCTTCACAAACAACTAGAGCGCTGTGAAAAAGTAATCGCCCTTTTCCTGATTTCCCTCTTTTATTGTGTGTTGTTCACACTGAACAGTTTCTCACCTGAAACATAATATGCTGCTGCTGCTATGCTTAAAGGACCACTGTCACGAGAATCTTAAAATTTAAAATATGTGTAAACATATACAAATGAGAAGTACGTTTCTTCCAGAGTAAAATGAGCCATAAATGACTTTTCTCCTATGTTGCTCTCACTTACAGTAAGCAGTAGAAATCTGACAGAACCGACAGGTTTTGGACTAGCCCATCTCCTCATGGGGGGTTCTCAGGGTTTTCTTTATTTTCAAATGTCCAACTGCCAAAAAAGTGTACGGTCAGCAGGCAGGCTGGTCAGCCTCTTTTTCATGGAGTGTCTTTATAAAGAACAAGACCTAAGGCCCGTTACATTAACAGGCGCTTGGCCTCTGACCTCACAACCCCCCTCCCGCCTCCACCGTATCACCCGCAGGTCAAAGCACATGCGCGCGCACGCCCATAACGTGTACCTGCGTGCACCGCGACTTGCACACATGCCCACGAGCGCACATACCCTCCCTCCTAGCCCCATCCTCCTGCTGTCCCAACGGCCGCGCATGCACGGTGGGACAAAAGCATGGACACGGGGACACAGGAGGACGTAGGGACCCAGGAGTTTTATTGTATAGGATAAAGGTCATTCCGAGACTCCCTTATGGAGAGATGGACTAGCCCAAAACCTGTCAGCAATGTCAGGTTTCTACTACCTACTGTGAGTGACAGCAACATAGGAGAAAAGTAATTAATGGTTGATTTGACTACGTAAGAAACATACTTCTTATTTGTATGTGTTTACATATATTTTAAATGTTAAGATTTTTGCGACAGTGGTCCTTTAATAAGGGGGTGGGAGGGGCTGGAAGCTACTCAACACTGTGGCTTTGGGAAAAGGGGGCCCGGATGGAATATTTTTTGGGGGTGCTCTCAGCAACTTATTGTTGATTAGGGATGATTAGAGAGATGCAATTTTTTCTGAATTTATGCAAATGTATGTAAATATGTATGCAAATGCAGCATGACAATTGACAAAATCAAGTCCCACCCAGGTTTAAATGGATTGGTCCATTTTCAAGTTTTATATATTTGCATAAAAATGTACAGAAATTTACAGAAACGTGGAAATATTTGCATATCATTCTTCATCCCTACCCCTGGTTACATCCCTGTTCCCACAGATAACTGTATTCAATTGCCCTAACCCTGCACCAATAAAAAACAGCTTTAGCTCAGAGTTGTTACCAGTCATATAAAGTTGAAGCCTTTGAGTGGAATTTAGCTTCTTTCTAGAGGTGAAAGCGGAGTAACAGGTGACATACATGCAAGTTGTTGCAACTTTACTGTCAGTAATCTGGCTCTCTGGGAATACCAATTATTGAGCCTGTGAATGCGCAGACTCTGTCCATGTTGGTCCATGGCTTCTTGGGACCCATAGACATTACACAAGTTCGTATTGGTGGCTGCACGAAGCTTGTCACTCCTCCAACTCCCCATGCTGTACCCATGGCCGAATTTGAGGCAAGGCGACAATGGCCATGGCCTAGAGCACCAGGAAGCAAGGGGCGGGCAGAGGGTTGGCGCACTAAGGCAGTTAAACTGACAAACATGTAGATCTCAGAAGTCACAAACCCAGTATGTGGCCACCCTGCTTCCACAGGGGAGAGCAATGGAGCACTGCTTCTGTGCTTTCTCATCCTCCGCTGTGCGTCCCCCAAGCACAGCACAGAATGGGGGGAGCACAGCTCCAGGGAAGTAAGGAAAGGATGGAGGAGCAGAAGCCGAGTGCACAGGACCAGGGGAACATACGGGAGAGGAGGTGCACATGGGATGGGGATGCACAGGATGGGGCGGGGTTGGTGACAGCGGGCCTTAGATGGAAAAATGTCCAAATCTGGTCCTTACGACCTCCTATGTCTCCTATGTACAGAAAGTATATGCTTAGTATGACGTCCTTGCAGCAGCCCTGACCTTGCCTATCATTGAATTAATCAGAGAAATGAAAGTGGCTGAGGATGCCAGGAGGACAGACCCAGCGCACTGCACAGCTGAGTAATGCTTTCGCCCGCCTTGATGTAATTTTATTATATTACTCGCTGCATGCTGTGTATTTATCTTTCTTTTCGACAACCTGAAATTGTAATAACTACAGTTCCAGGAAGCCATTCCTCAGCAGTTCATCGCTCAGCTCTGCTATCCTGCGAGTAAAATACTGATAAGTCTCCAGCTAGGCAGCCCCCCCACTAGCCTGCATGCACTATACAATTTGTGGTAGATCACAGATGGTGAACGATTGCCATCCTCCTTATATCGTTTATTTACCTTGTTGGTCTTCCAGCTTGCACCAGTAGATATTAGAGGAGATTTCATTCAAAGGGCTCAATTCACAAAAGGGTGCACTAGCGTAACAATAGGCCCTGCAGGGGGGGGGGGGGGGGGGGAGGCCGCTTAGAATTTTTGCAGGGGGGCCCGGTGGGATCTAGTTAGCCCCTGAAAGGGTGCTAACTCAGTTAGCAATCCTAAAAGCTTTGGCCATGCTAACTAGGGTGCTAAGCAGCAATTAATTGATTACAATCATCACTACTGTCAACTCTGTACTGCTAGCATAATTGGAATAAAATATAAGGGGGCCCCGGGCAAGATAGTAGATTTGAGGTCCCCTTGTGGTCCTTTTGGTAAGTTGAAGTTGAGAGAGGTCAGAGAAGGTGGCTGGTGGGCCCCAAGCACATGCCTAGGTTGCCTGGTGGATGATCCTGTTCTGACTGCTAGATGTGGTGATAGGATTGGATGTGCCCTAGTTTTTAATACATTTTCAGGAGATTATATTGGAAACCTAGGAAATACATTTTTTTTAAATTAACCCCCCCATAAAGGTGGCCACACACCATGCAGTTTTTATATTTCTTTCCAATCTGAGAAATACAATACATTTCTTTTTGATTGATTGTAACATTTGAAAAATCTGACCAATGTGTCACACACACATATTCCATTTTCACCCAATTATAAAGAAAAAAATGTATGGAAAATCTGAGAAAATTGCTTGGATCTATACATCAAGAAATTGACAATCTACCCTACACTGATCAATTCTCTGAAAAATTGATCAGAAAAACATAGTTCCCAACTGTCCCTCTTTTGGAGGGACAGTCCCTCTTTCCTCCTCATTTGTCCCTCTTTTACAAATTTGTCCCTCTTTCTTTGTAAATATATATATATATATATATATATATATATATATATATATATATATACATATATATATATATATTAGCTGATTGCCCGGCGTTGCCCGGGAATGTATTTTAGCGGGTGTTGGCTCCGCCCACTTTTTCTAACCCTAACATACAATTACTCATTGACCAAGTTTGTGAGCTTTTGGGGTCTTTGGCATCAGTAATTCACATTGAAATGAAGCAAATCTGATTGGCTGTTTTTGGCTCCACCCCATTTCTGAATTTGAACCCCAGTGACCCAATAACCAACTGTACCAGGTTTGAGGCCCGTGCCCTTAACAGTGTAAGAATGGTAGCAATTAAATATTCCCCTTGAAAAGCAATAGGTGAAGTTTGATTCACTTTTGTAGGCTCCACCCACTTTTCTGAATATTAATCCCAGTCACCCAGTGACCAACTGTGCAAAGTTTAAAAACCCTGCCATTAACAGTGTAAGAATGGCTGCAGTTTACATTTTCCCAGTGAAATTTGTATTTGTCTCCACCCACTGATGACCCGGCGTTGCCCGGATATGTATTTGACTGGTGTTGGCTCCGCCCACTTTCTAACCCTAACGCACACTCAATGACCAAGTTTGTGAGCTTTGAGGTCCTTGGCATCAATAATTTGTATATTCCCATAGAAATTAAATCAGATACGCTGTTTGTGGCTCTGCCCCTCTCCAGCATTTGAACCCCAGTCACCCAATGACCAACTGTAGCGGGTTTGAGGCATCTGCTATTAACAGTGTAAAAATGGCAGCAATTTAAATATTCCACTTGAAAATCAACAGGTGAATTTTGATTGGCTATTATAGGCTTCACCCACTTCCCTGAATATTAATCTCAGTCACTCAGTGACCATCTGGGCCAAGTTTGAGAACCCTGCCATAAACAGTGTAAAAAGGGCTGCAGTTTACACTTTCCCAGTGAAATTTGTTTTTGGCTCCGTCCACTTTTTGCAACCTGGACACAAAGTCACTACTCAATGCCCAAGTTTGTGAGCTTTGGGGTCTTTGGCAACAATAATTTGTATTTTCCTGTGAAATGAAACAAATTTGATTCACTGTTTGTGGCTCTGTCCCCTTTTCTGAATTTGAGCCCCAGTGACCCAATGACCAACTGTACCAGGTTTGAGGCTTGTGCCATTAACAGTGCAAGAATGGCAGCAATTTTAATATTCTCCTTGAAAAGTGACGTGATTTTTGATTGGCATTTTTAGGCTCCACACACTTTTCTGAATAATAATCCCAGTCACCCAGTAACCAGCTATGCTAAGTTTGAGAACCCTGCCATTAACAGTGAAGAAGGGCTGCAGTTTACAATTTCACAGAAAAATCTGTTTTTAACTCCACCCACTTTTTGTAACCTGGACACCCAGTCACTACTCAATAACCAAGTTTGTGAGCTTTTGGGTTCCTGGCATCAAAATTGTGCTAATGGAAGCAGTTTATACAGCAAATAAATCTGGCTGTTTTTGGCTCCGCCCCTTTACTGAATTTGAACCCCAGACACTTAATGACCGACTGCAGCAGGTTTGAGGCCTCTGCTATTAACAGAGTGAGAATGGCTGCAGATTTAATATTCCCCTTGAAAATCAATAGGTGAATTTTGATTGGCTCTTGTAGGCTCCACCTACTTTTCCGAATATTAATCCTAGTCACCTAGTGACCAACTGTGTGAAGTTTGAGAACCCTGCCATTAACAGTGTAAGAAAAGCTGCAGTTTACATTTTCCCATGTAAAAAGTTAGTTGTTTTTGACTCCGCCCACTATTTCTAATCTTGACATACAGTCACTTAATGACCAACTTTATGAGCTTTGGTGTCCTTGGCATCAATAAGTTGCATTTTACCATTGAAATTAAACAAATCTGATTGGCTGTTTTTGGCCCGCTTCCTTCAGAATTTAAACCCCAGTCTCCCAGTGACTGACTGTAGCAGATTTTAGGCCTCTGCCATTAAGAGTGCATGAATGGCAGCAATGTAAATATTCCCCTTGAAAATAAAAAGGTGAATTTTGATTGGCTGCTGTAGGCTCCACCCACTTTTCTGATTATTAGTCCCAGTCACCCAGTGGCCAACTGTGTCACGTTTGAGAACCCTGCCAATAACAGAATGGCTGAAATCAATCTAACAAATCTGATTGGCTGTTTGTGGCTCCACCCATTTAGTGAATTTGGACCCCAGTCACCCAGTGACTGACTGTATCAGGTTTGAGGCCTCTGACACTAACAGTGTAAAAATGGTAGCAATGTGAATATTCCCCTTGAAAATCAATAGGTACATTTTGATTGGCTGTTGTAGGCTCCACCCACATTTCTGAATATTCATCCCGGTCACCCAGTGGCCAATTGTGTAAAGTTTGGGAACCCTGCCATGTTAAAAATGTAGTTGTTGGCACCGCCCACTTTTTCAAACCTTGACATACAGTCACTCAATTATCATGTTTATCAGCTTTGGGGTCCTTGGTATCAATACTTTGTATATTCCCATTGAAAAATAAACAAATCTGGCTGTTTGCGGCTCCGCACCCTTTCTGAATTTGGACCCTAATCACCCAGTAACCAACTGTACCAGGTTTGAGGAGTCTGCTTTTAACAGTATAAGAGAATGGTAGCAGATGAAATATTCCCTTTGAAAATCAAAAGGTGAATTTTTATTGGCTGTTGTAGGCTCCACCCACCTTCCAAAATCTTAATCTCAGTCACCCAATGACCAACTGTGCAAAGTTTGAGAACCCTGCCATTAACGGTGTAAGAATGGCTGCAGTTTATATTTTCCCAGTAAAAGTTGTTTTGGCTCCGCCCACTTTTTGTAACCTTGACACACAGTCACTCAATGACCAAGTTTGTGAGCTGTCAGGTTCCTGGCATCAAAAATGTGTGAATGGAAGCAGTTTATCCACCAAGGAAATCTGATTGGCTGTTTTTGGCCCCGCCCCTTAAGTGAATTTGGATCCCAGTCACCCAATGACCGACTGTAGCAAGTTTGAAGCCTCTGCCATTAAAAGTGTAAGAATAGTAGCAGTTTAAATATTCCCCTTGAAAAGCAATAGGTGAATTTTGATTGGCTGTTGTAGGCTCCACCCATTTTCTTGAATCTTAATCACATTCACCCAGTGGCCAAGTGTGGCAAGTTTGAGAACCCTGCGATTAACCGTCTAAGAATGGCTGCAGTTTACATTTTCCCATTTAAAATGAACGGCTGAAATTTGATTGGCTGTTTTATGCTCCGCCCACTTTTCCTGGATTTGTAACCTCGGTCACCAAGTGACCAACTGTGCCATGTGTGGGGACTCTGGCTTGATTACTGTGAGAATGGCAGCCTTTTACATTTTTTCCATTGACTTGAATAGGTGGAATCTGATTTGCTGTCTGTAGCTCCGCCCACGTGTGCAGGGGGGACCCGAGACCCCCAGAACATATCATCCCAGGTAGTAAGGGATCTGTGTACCAAGTTTCATTCAAATCGGTCAAGCCGTTTTCGAGTGATCCCGACACACACACACACACACACGCACGCACGCACACGCACACGCACACACACACACACGATTTTATATATATATAGAAGATATATATATATATATATATATATATATATATATATATATATATTTATCTTCTAAAAATGTGTTTGATTGACTCTAAACTGTCAATATGAAGGAAAATGAACCAGGATAGAAAGGACCAGTGTGTGTAATAATACATGCGGACGCAGCTGCCGGCAGCTCCGCGCAGCTGCGCACTTCCACATTACCTGATGGCATCCCCGACTTCCCTGCGGCTGTGAGCCAGTGCAGCGCTTCCAGTCATCCCTCTGGGCGAGCGCGCACGGTTCGGGACAGCCTTTATAGGCTAAGGAAACGAGTGTGAGGCTGATCAGCTGACACTTGGGAAGCCTCTGATTGGTTGGGAGTTCGGGGCGTTACCCCAGTATATAAGACTTGGCTTCTCAGTTGTCCTTGTCCAGTGTCCGTTATAGCTATCAGGTCACTGAGCGCTGGACCTTGCTTAACTACTGAGTCTAGTTAAAGTTCCGCAGAGCTACGTATATATGCAGACACTGCCGATATATATGTACTCTCGTTAGTCTAGTACTGTACATTGTATATTGTATTATTCTGATTGTTATTCTGTGTATGACCCGGCGAGCCCTCCACTTTGATTAAAGTCTCATCCCTCTGTACTACAGTAATCTGATACTCGATATTGACCTAGCCTAACGACCCTGTCTCTGTCTCATCCTTACTGTACCTCAGCCATCTGACCTATGTGTATGACTTAAGCTTGTTTAACGACTTAGCACCTGTCTCAGCCTACTTTACTTTAGTCATCTGTTTACCAGTGTATGATTCTAGCCTGTATTTGACCTTGCTCTGTCTTAGTCCCTTGGTACCGCATATCTCTGACTTCATGTGAATGACCTCAGCTGACGATCTGAGCTAGATATCTTATATTCTGTGTACACCTTATACCAGCGTTACAGTGTGGTTTGAATTATGAAACAACATATTGTTCTTATAAAATCTTTATGGTATGCGTAACTAGGGGTGTGACGGGGCGTGATCAGGGGTGTGGCAGGGGTGTGGCTTAAGCGTCCCTCTTTCTTATCTCAAAAAGTTGGGAGGTATGGAAAAATCCACCACTCAGTCACTGTATTGTTGTTGTTTTTTTCTTGCTGAAGACAGTTCAAAATTTCACTACCCTGCTCTGTAAAATCATTCAGAATGCTGAGTAGTGTGTAAACTGCAAATATTAGAGAATAATGCAATGTTATAAAAAAAAACTATATAACTGAATATAAAAATATGAAAATACAGTGGGATGCGAAAGTTTGGGCAACCTTGTTAATTTTCCTGTATAAATTATTGGTTGTTACGACAAAAAATGTCAGTTAAATATATCATTTAGGAGACACACACAGTGATATTTAAGAAATTAAATGAAGTTTATTGAATTTACAGAAAGTATGCAATAATTGTTTAAAGGATACCTGAAGTGACATGTGACATGATGAGATAGACATGTGTATGTAAAGTGCCTATCACACAAATAACTATGCTGCATTCTTTTTTTTTTTTTTTCTCTGCCTGAAAGTTAAATATCAGGTATGAAAGTGGCTGACTCAGTCCTGACTCAGACAGGAAGTGAATACAGTGTGACCCTCACTGATAAGAAATCCCACCTTTTTAATCTTTTTCTTGCTCTCAGAAGCCATTTTCTTCTAGAAAAGTGTTTTATGCTGGATACACACCATGCGTTTCCGCGTTCGATGCGTCCGTCGATACGCATCGATTTGATTATTTCCGACATGTCCGATTCAAGCTTCGATGGATCGTTAGGTCGATTTGCCATACTTTACATGGCAATCGGCCTAAAAATCATCGAAATTCGTTTGGAAATGCTTGGAAATAATCAAATCGACGCGTATCGACGGACGCATTCGACGCGGAAACGCATGGTGTGTATCCAGCATTATAGTTGGAATTTCTTATCAATAAGGGTCACACTGTAGTCACTTCCTGTCTGAGTCAGGACTGAGTCAGCCACTTGCATACCTGATATTTAGCTCTTTCAGGCAGAGAAATAAAAAAGGAACACAGCATAGTTATTTGTGTGCTTGGCACTGTACATACCCATGTCTATCTCATCATGTCACGTGACATGACACTTCGGGTATCCTTTAAACAAAATTAGGCAGGTGCATAAATTTGGGCCCCACAAAAAATAAATGAAATCAATATTTAGTAGATCCTCCTTTTGCAGAAATTACAGTCTCTACACACTTCCTGTAGGCTCCAATGAGAGTCTGGATTCTGGTTGAAGGTATTTTGGACCATGATTCCTCTGATCTGTCACCGATTCCTGGACATTGGTCTCCAGAATCTGCTGATACTGAGTGGAATCCATGCGTCCCTCAACTTTGATAAGATTCCCAGTCCCTGCACTGGCCACACAGCCCCAAAACACAAGGGATTCACCTGTGTATGTAGGTCAGGGGTCACTGAGCTTACCAAGCCAATTTGAATTCCAATAATTATTTGGTTGTAAAGGTTTTGGAATCAATAAAATGACAACAGTGCCCAAATTTATGCACCTGCCTAATTTTATTAAAGAGACTCTGTAACATCAAAAACATCCCCTGGGGGGTACTCACCTCGGGTGGGGGAAGCCTCCGGATCCTAATGAGGCTTCCCACACCGTCCTCTGTCCCACGGGGGTCTCGCTGCAGCCCTCCGAACAGCCGGCGACAGAGCCGACTGTAGCTTCAATATTTACCTTTGCTGGCTCCAGCGGGGGCGCTGTGGCTGCTTTCAGCACGGAAATAGACGGAAATACCCGATCTCCGTCGGGTCCGCTCTACTGCGCAGGCGCCGGATACTTGCGCCTGCGCAGTAGAGCAGACCCGACGGCGATCGGGTATTTCTGCCTACTTCGGAGCCGACAGCCGTCAGAGCGCCTGCGCAGGAGCCGAGAAGGTAAATATTGACGTCACCGCTGTACGGAGGGCTGCAGCGAGACCCCTGAGGGACGCAGGACTGCGTGGGAAGCCTCATTAGGATCCGGAGGCTTCCCCCACCCGAGGTGAGTACCCCCCAGGGGACGTTTTGTCGTTACAGTTCCTCTTTAAAACAATTATTGTGCACTTTTTGTAAATCCAATAAACTTCATTTCACTTCTCAGATATCACTGTGTGTGTCTCCTATATGATATATTTAACTGACATTTTTTATCCTAACAACCAACGTTTTATACAGGAAAATCATGAAAATGAATAAGGTTGCCCAAACTTTCGCATCCCACTGTATTTTCTTTGCTACTAATGTTCTAGTAATTATCTGTACTTCACAATTAAGGTGGCCATACACTGGTCGATGTGCCATTAGATCGACCAGCTGACAGATCCCTACCTGATCGAATCTGATCAGAGAGGGATCGTATGGCTGCCTTTACTGCAAACAGATTGTAAATCGATTTCAGCCTGAAACCGATTCCCCATCTGCTGAGCTGCTCCTGCCGTCCCCCCCTCCCCCCCGTATACATTACCTGACGCTGGCTCCCGGGCATCTTCTCCGCATTGCACGGCTCTGTTCCGGCTCCATCCCGGCGCTTCCTGTGTTACTCCGTGACCAGGAAGTTCAAATAGAGCGCCCTCTATATGAACTTCCTGGTCACTGCAGTGACACAGGAAGCGCCGGGATGGATGGAGCCGGAACAGAGCCGTGCAGCGCGGAGAAGACGCCCGGGAGCCAGCGTCAGGTAATGTATACTTGATCAGATCGGCCGCCGCTAGCGACGCGCACTTTACCCGCGGGCGATCGAGGGTAATTTCCCGCACGGCGCGATCGACGGACCGATCCGATTTCGGGAGGAAATCGGATCGGCGGCTGCGTTTACCGCGAACGATTGGCAGCAGATTCGATCCCGGGATCGAATCTGCTGTCGAAACGGCCGCGAATCGAGCCAGTGTATGGCCTGCTTTAATTAATTATATCATAATTTTTTTTCGCAACAGTATCTCTCTAATCTGATCAGAAAATAAATATCTAAACTACAGTCGGACCTGAGTGGGATTCATGAATGTCACCTCCTAGTCCTGTACAGACTTCTGGTAAAAGCAGATAGCCAGTGACAACAGCAGGGAGCAGAGACTTCGGAGAACTTCTGTACACAAACAGCGTACCGCTGCCAATTAAAACACTCCAGAAATCAAAGCCGGCTGCAGAAATGGAAAAAATAATATCTAATAACATTAAATTATAAAAGGTCTTGTGTAGCAATTATAGATGTCGGGTCCATTTTTAACAAAAGGGAAACGGCGTGTCAGCTTCGCTCTGACCGGCCAGGCTGCTGAAATAATTTACCTAAATCTCCTGTGTACTAAAATAAAGAGTTCTGCACATGCTGTAATGTTCTGATAATGGTTCTGGGCACTGAGAAATTTTGGAGCATCCTGAAAAGTGCACAGGAGGAGATTTGTCAAAGCTGCCACGGCTCTGCGAAGAATGCAGAACAGGAGCTGCGAGACTGTGGCACACAACTACTGCATGACGTTACCCTGAGCTGTATGGAAAGAGCTACAGCCGGATACATTGTGAAAACTGGTCCGGCTGTTGTGCTAAACCTATGATATTTTCTCAATTTCTGACACAGAACTAGTATGCAAATAAGGTGCTCTGACTCCACTGGCTGCACGCTTGTTCTAGATCTGGCTCCACTGGCTGCATGCTTGTTCTAGATCTGGCTGCATGCTTGTTCTAGATCTGGCTGCACTGGCTGCATACTTGTCCTAGATCCAGGGCCGGCCCGCTCATGAGGCGGGGTGAAACATTTGCCTCAGGCGGCAAACTTCTAAGGGCGGCACCCACCCGGGGGGGGGGGGGGCGGCTGCCGAGCCGGAGGGGTAGCGGGCAGGTCGGGGGTATTGGGCCTATCGGTGGGGAGGGGGGTCGGACCCCCCCTCCCTCGCCTGGGTCCCCCGATCAGCGCTCCCCTCCAGCCTGTAATTAGGTAGCCGCTGCCAGATCGTAAGAGGCACGGGCGGGGAGGACTCACCTTTTCCGCGTTCCAGCGAGCGCTCCACTGACGTCACTTCCTGCATCGCCGCCCACTGTATTGTAAGTGGACAGCGATGCAGGAAGTGACGTCAGTGGAGCGCACGATGGAACGCGGATAAGGTGAGTCCTCCCGCCCGTGCCTCTTACGATCTGGCAGCAGCTTCCTAATTACAGGCTGGAGGGGAGCACAGATCGGGGGACCCAGGCGAGGGAGGGGGGGTCCGACTCACTCACGGAGTGGGGGGGGGGGGGGCGGCAGCAGCAGCTCTTTCCTAAATTTGCCTCAGGTGGCAAAAAGTCTAGGGCCGGCCCTGCCTAGATCTGGCTCCACTGGCTGCATGCTTGTTCTAGATCTGGCTCCACTGGCTGCATGCTTGTTCTAGATCTGGCTCCACTGGCTGCATACTTGTTCTAGATCTGGCTCCACTTGCTGCATACTTGTTCAAGGTCTGGCTCCACTGGCTACATGCTTGTTCTAGATCTGGCTCCACTGGCTACATGCTTGTTCTAGATCTGGCTCCACTGGCTGCATGCTTGTTCTAGATCTGGCTCCACTGGCTGCATGCTTGTTCTAGATCTGGCTCCACTGGCTGCATGCTTGTTCTAGATCTAAATCCACTGGCTGCATGCTTGTTCTAGATCTGAGTCCACTGGCTACATGCTTGTTCTAGGTGTGACTTGATGGCTACATGCGTGCTCTAACTGTGATTCGCTGTCTGCATGCCTGTTCCTAGCATGACTCAGATGGATGCATGCTTGTTCCTGGTGTGGCTCCACTGGCTGCATGCTTGCTCCCGGTGTGGCTCAACTGGCTGCGTGCTTGTTCCAGGTGTGGCTCCAACTGCATGCTTGTTCCAGGTTTGACTCCCCTGACTTTAGGCTTGCTTTAGGTGTGAGTCCCCTGACTGCATGCTTGTTCCAGGTGTGACTCCTATTACTGCATGCTTGTTCCAGGTGTGACTCCCATTACTGCACGCTTGTTCCAGGTGTGACTCCTATGACTGCATGCTTGCATAACTGTCCCCAACTATCCCTCTTTTGGAGGGACAGTCCCTCTTTGGGAACCCTGTTCCTTTGTCCCTCTCTCCTTCTCATTTCTCCCTCTTTCTGGACTGATGTAAAGATCTATGTAAATATATGTATTTTCTACTGAAAAATGTGTTTAATGGAATCCAAACTTTCCCATCCTTTAAATTGATATATTTCTTCTTATTTTCAAATGTTAATATAATGGAAAATGAACCAGAATAGAAAGGTGTGGCTTGAATTCTAAAATAACATATTTTTCTTATAAAATCTTTTCTTATGAAATCTTTATAGTATTCGAGACTAGGGGCGGGATTAAGGGTGTAGCAGAGGTGTGGCTTAAGTGTCCCTCTTTCTTATCTCACAAAAGTTGGGAGGTATGTGACTTTCATGACTGATGAGGGTGGATTTGACAGGCTTAACTCTCTGAATAAATACAGGGTGCATTTCTCTATGT